>NC_140026.1:19171936-19771936 GCF_964263955.1 Coregonus lavaretus | reverse complement strand
TGGGTTAGGACAAAAATGTGCAACCAAAACCCTTTTTTTGTTTTAGTTCCAATGAAACATACATACCTTAACAGATCTAGAATATTCCACAGGTAAAACTGTGCACACACAACTGGTTTACTCTGGACCTCCTCTTGACTGATTATCACCATAAACAGTAGGAAGTTTTTCGTCATAACCTGGACAGGGAAATGTTGGCATTAGACTACTTTTGAGGTCTTTGATATTGGCGTTAACTACTACCACAGGAGTCGTTGGGGACATACTGTGCTTTCCAAAATGACATAGCGCATCACTTACAGTGGGGAAAAAAAGTATTTAGTCAGCCACCAATTGTGCAAGTTCTCCCACTTAAAAAGATGAGAGAGGCCTGTAATTTTCATCATAGGTACACGTCAACTATGACAGACAAATTGAGAAAGAAAATTCCAGAAAATCACATTGTAGGATTTTTAATGAATTTATTTGCAAATTATGGTGGAAAATAAGTATTTGGTCACCTACAAACAAGCAAGATTTCTGGCTCTCACAGACCTGTAACTTCTTCTTTAAGAGGCTCCTCTGTCCTTCACCCGTTACCTGTATTAATGGCACATGTTTGAACTTGTTATCAGTATAAAAGACACCTGTCCACAACCTCAAAACAGTCACACTCCAAACTCCACTATGGCCAAGACCAAAGAGCTGTCAAAGAACACCAGAAACAAAATTGTAGACCTGCACCAGGCTGGGAAGACTGAATCTGCAATAGGTAAGCAGCTTGGTTTGAAGAAATCAACTGTGGGAGCAATTATTAGGAAATGGAAGACATACAAGACCACTGATAATCTACCTCGATCTGGGGCTTCGCGCAAGATCTCATCCCGTGGGGTAAAAATGATCACAAGAACGGTGAGCAAAAATCCCAGAACCACACGGGGGGACCTAGTGAATGACCTGCAGAGAGCTGGGACCAAAGTAACAAAGCCTACCATCAGTAACACACTACGCCGCCAGGGACTCAAATCCTGCAGTGCAAGATGTGTCCCCCTGCTTAAGCCAGTACATGTCCAGGCCCGTCTGAAGTTTGCTAGAGTGCATTTGGATGATCCAGAAGAGGATTGGGAGAATGTCATATGGTCAGATGAAACCAAAATAGAACTTTTTGGTAAAAACTCAACTCGTTGTGTTTAGAGGACAAAGAATGCTGAGTTGCATCCAAAGAACACCATACCTACTGTGAAGCATGGGGGTGGAAACATCATGCTTTGAGGCTGTTTTTCTGCAAAGGGACCAGGACGAGTGATCCGTGTAAAGGAAAGAATGAATGGGGCCATGTATCGTGAGATTTTGAGTGAAAACCTCCTTCCATCAGCAAGGGCATTGAAGATGAAACGTGGCTGGGTCTTTCAGCATGACAATGATCCCAAACACACCGCCCGGGCAACGAAGGAGTGGCTTCGTAAGAAGCATTTCAAGGTCCTGGAGTGGCCTAGCCAGTCTCCAGATCTCAACCCCATAGAAAATCTTTGGAGGGAGTTGAAAGTCCGTGTTGCCCAGCGACAGCCCCAAAACATCACTGCTCTAGAGGAGATCTGCATGGAGGAATGGGCCAAAATACCAGCAACAGTGTGTGAAAACCTTGTGAACACTTACAGAAAACGTTTGACCTGTGTCATTGCCAACAAAGGGTATATAACAAAGTATTGAGAAACTTTTGTTATTGACCAAATACTTATTTTCCACCATAATTTGCAAATAAATTCATTAAAAATCCTACAATGTGATTTTCTGGATTTCTTTTTCTCATTTTGTCTGTCATAGTTGACGTGTACCTATGATGAAAATTACAGGCCTCTCATCTTTTTAAGTGGGAGAACTTGCACAATTGGTGGCTGACTAAATACTTTTTTCCCCCACTGTATCTCCATTTGTTGCTTGCACAGTCACGTACAGTCATGTACACACCAAACAGGACCACTAATCAGAGATGAATTGCTCTAACTGGTCCTATTTTGTCAGTGAAAATCCTCAATTAATGGAAGAAGTGTACACTTTGTATTATTTGAACAGGGCCCAAACTCCAAAGAGTCAGAACACAGTGTTAGGCTTGGCAGTGGCACATACTTGAACAAACCGTGGAAGAAGGCATCCCTTCTCGATCCCATCAGCGATGTGGAAAAGCTCCAGCATGGACAACAGCTGGCATAGACTCATCACAACCCCCACAGCATAGAAGGTGTCAGCTAGCGCGTCTGGAAAACAACAACATTCAGTTAGTGTTCGTGCTTTACCTGTCATACTGCATTATACAGTCTTGTAAAGCATTTATGAATAGGCTCTTGAGTCTAGACCAGGGATGGGCAACTACAGGTAGCCCGCAGCAGTTTTTCTCTTGTTATGTCAGTCACTGACAGCCACTCAATTAGCCCATGTCAGCTAATAATTTTTAGATTGGTAAGTTAGTCTACACTCTTAGGAAAAAAGGTGCTAAGTAGGGTTCTTCGGTTTGTCCCCATAGTGGAACCATTTTTGGTGCTAGGTAGAACCCTTTGGCAAAATTTGTAGAATTGCATGAAATTTGTTATAAAATTGAAAAATCTTCTCTCCGCTCCATGACAAAATGTGTAGAATTGCAGCAAACTTGCTTTAAAATAGCAAAATTCAAAAACCGAAAACCATTTCTCTCTGCTGTCAAGAGGGGGGCTGCTAAAATGTTTTGCTCTCAAGGTGGGGGGAAGGGCCCACCAACAATATTTAGCCAAAAGGCTAAGGCCGGCTCTGACTGCATGTGTGTGAATGAATGAAGGAACATAAAGATGTGCTCTGAGTAATAGTGCAGTAATGTGTACTTGAAGTACAGGCTTTACCGGCATTTAAAGCGCACTTCCGGGTTTTCCGATCACAAGTATCAAGTGTGAGTGGTCTAAGGCACTGCATCGCAGTGCTAACTGTGCCACTAGAGATCCTGGTTCGAATCCAGGCTCTGTCGCAGCCGGCCGCGACCGGGAGACTCATGGGCGACGCACAATTGGCCCAGCGTTGTCCAGGGTAGGGGAGGGAATGGCCGGCAGGGATGTAGCTCAGTTGATAGAGCATGGCGTTTGCAACGCCAGGGTTGTGGGTTCGATTCCCACGGGGGGCCAGTATAAAAAAAATATGTATTCACTAACTGTAAGTCGCTCTGGATAAGAGCGTCTGCTAAATGACAAAAAAAAAAAAAGATAAAACATACGAATACGAGTATCATGAGATCGGCACACCCCTAGCAGACCCCTGCCTCCACCCCCATCAAAGTTGCCCATCCCTGGTCTAGACTATCCAGGTTTGCTGTTTTGACTATGATCTTGACAATTTACCTCCACCAAATGTGAGAAACCTGGCTGTCATGTTTGCAAATATCCATGTGTGCCCACAGAACTGAAGCAGGTTATACAGGAAAAGGTAAGCAAGTCTCATGCTGAGCCTAGAAAAGAAAATAATACACACTAATACCAGAAAAAAATAATGATATGCATACCTTCCACAATAATGTATCTTTTACAGTATTTAACATAATAATAGCTCATAACAATACAACATAACATTAATTATTAAAATTAATAATAATAATGAATTATCTTTATTTTATTACAATAATTATAAGAATCATATTTTCCTTCTTTTGCAATAAAACAAATCATTATACAGTCTACTACACGACTCAATTCTTAACTTTGTCTTATGCTTTCCTAAAACTCCTCAACAAGTCTTGACAAATCCTGTTGTGGTTAATCCCTTAAATTTAGGCTACTGAAAAGAATGTTCACAGTCACATAAAGCCCATCGACTAGTGTTTTTAACCATTAGGTGATTTTCTATGCAGTTTTGTGAAAAGGGGAAGTCCCCTACATAAACATAACCTAAAGTTTCTCCAAGTAGACGTCTCTGCGGCCAATGCACACACTGCAAATTCTTATTTCAATCCGAGGTGGGGTAAAACAAAGCTTTGTGTCCTTACCTCATTTCACCTGGAAACGAAGGACGAAAAATAAAATGATGTAGTAAAGTTGTTTCCTGTCCTTTTGGAAATCCCAAATTCGAGGAAGTCGACATCTCTTTCATGCAAGTGCAACTATCTGACGTCAAGGAGGTTGGTCGGATATTCAGTAATGTTTGGTGATTTTTCCTCCTTAAAAAGTTCTGATGATGCCGATTCTGTACGCGAACTATGGCGCTTGTGTGACGTTATCTATTCCTCTACCTAAAATATGATATAAATCAATGGTCCATAAATATGATAAATAAAACAAACAGTAAATCACATTTTGGATGAAAATGAATTAAACTAGAATTCAATCATACCTGCGGATCAGAAGTCTGCTTTGTTACAATGCTGCATGGATAAACATAAATCCGTGTGTTCAGAGTCAGACAGTGGTGTTATTGTATGCGGAGTCAGACCACCGCCCAGTTCACTACATTGATGTCAGAAGTGGGAAGACACGGCACGGCCAAAGAGTGAGCAGACCCATTAAGGCAGGGTTCTTCAATTCCGGTCCTGGAGGGCCGAAACACTTCTGTTTTTTATTTCTACCTGGTAGTTAATTGCACTCACCTGGTGTCCCAGGTCTGAATTAGCCCCTGATTAGAAGGAGAGGATGAAAAACAGAGGTGTTTCGGCCCTCCAGGACCGGAATTGAAGAACCCTGCATTAAGGGGTTTGAGAGAATGTTGAGGTGTGGGAATGCACTAGCCTACCTAAGGGAACCTGGCACACCTGTTATGCATCTTTCCCAGTGGTTTCAGTTGCTGATTTCTGACAATCTGTCAGATATGGGGAATAATGCCCTCTAGTGGTTCATTTTGTACAAGGGTATTCAAATTCAGGCCTTGAGGTCTTCACATCACTGGTTTTCAACCTTACTCCATAATCTGGTTTTAAACCATACCCTGTAAACCAACCCCATCTAACTTGATTTAAAGTACTTGAAGTAAAACGTTAAACAACTTTGGTCATTTGTTTGATATTACAGGACTAGGTAATCCAGACATCTCCACAAAGTCAACTTTCGGCTCATATAGTGTATGGAATGAATCCATGTGACCAACATGTTGTGCCTCCCCCACCGTGGGTGTAACAGAAGCCATGCAGTGTGACATGCCAAGGGGTCTGGCTTATAGCTGCAGCCTGCCACTCTGACACCTCAGGATCCGGGTGCGAACAGCACCCACAGGGTCCAACCAAATCAAATCAAATGTTATTTGTCACATGCTTCGTAAACCACAGTTGTAGTCTAACAGTAAAATGCTTACTTACGGGCCCTTCTCAACAATGAAGAGAGAAAGAAAATAGAGAATTAATAGAAAAGTAATAACACGTAATAATAAACGTAATAATAAATACACAATGAGTAACCATAACTTGGCTATATACACAGGGTACCATTACCGAGGCGATGTGCTGGGGTACGAGGTAATTGAGGTAGATATGTACATATAACTAGGAATAAAGTGACTAGGCAACAGGATAGATAATTAACAGTAGCAGCAGCGTATGTGATGAGTCAAAAAAGGTAGTGCAAAAAGGGTCAATGCAGATAGTCCGGGTAGCTATTTGGTTAACTATTTAACTAACTCTTTAACAGTCCTATGGCTTGGGGGTAGAAGCTGTTCAGGGTCCTGTTGGTTCCAGACTTGGTGCATCGGTACCGCTTGCCATGCGGTAGCAGAGAGAACAGTCTATGACTTGTGTGGCTGCAGTCTTTGACAATTGTTTGGGCCTTCCTCTGACACCACCTGGTATAGAGGTCCTGGATGGCAGGAAGCTTGGCCTCAGTGATGTACCGGGCCGTATGCACTACCCTCTGTAAAGCCTTGCGGTCTCTGACCTCCTCCTTATAGGCTGTCTCATTGTCGTTAGTGATCAGGCCTACCACCGTCATGTCATCTGCAAACTTAATGATGGTGTTGGAGTCGTGCGCGGCCACGCAGTTGTGGGTGAACAGAGAGTACAGGAGGAGACTAAGCACGCACCCCTGAGGGCCCCATATGTTAAGGGTCAGCGTGGTGGATTTGTTGTTGCCTACCCTCACCACCTGGGGGCGGCCCGTCAGGAAGTCCAGGATCCAGTTGCAGAGCGGGTGTTCAGTCCCAGAGTCCTTAGCTTAGTGATGAGCTTGGAGGACACTATGATGTTGAATGCTGAGCTGTAGTCAATGAACAGCATTCTCACATAGGTGTTCCTCTTGTTCAGGTGCGAGAGGGCAGTGTGGAGATTGTGTCAACTGTGGATCTGTTGGGGCGGTATGCAAATTAAGGTGGGTCTAGGGTGTCTGGGATAATGGTGTTGATGTGAGCCATGACCAGCCTTTCAAAGCATTTCATGGCTACGGGGTGAGTGCTACGGGGTGATAGTCATTTAGACAGGTACTTTGCCGTTCTTGGGCACAGGGACTATGGTGGTCAGTATTACATACTGGGTCAGGTTGAGGTTGAAAATCTCAGTGAATACACTTGCCAGCTGGTCAGCGCATGCTCTGACTACGCGTTCTGGTAATCCTTCTGACCCTGCGGCCTTGTGAATGTTAACCTGTTTAAAGGTCTTACTCACATTGGCTACGGAGAGCGTGATCACACAGTCGTCCGGAACAGCTGGTGCTCTCATGCATGGTTCAGTGTTGCTTGCCTCGAAGCGAGCATAGAAGGCATTTAGCACGTCTGGTAGGCTCGTGTCACTGGGCAGTTAATGTCTGGGTTTCTCTTTGTAATCCGTGATAGTTTGCCCTGCCACATCCGACGAGCATCAGAGCCGGCGTAGTAGGATTCAATTGTAGTCCTGTATTGATACTTTACCTGTTTGATGGCTCGTCGGAGGTCATAGCAGGATTTCTTATAAGCGTCCGGATTAGTGTCCCGCGCCGTGAAAGCGGCAGCTCTAGCCTTTAGCTCAGTGCGGATGTTGCCTGTAATCCATGAGTTCTGGTTGGGATATGTATGTACGGTCACTGAGGGGATGACGTCGTCGATGCACTTATTAATGAAGCCGGTGACTGATGTGGTAAACTCCTCAATGCCATTGGATGAATCCTGGAACATTTTCCAGTCTGTGCTAGAGAAACAGTCCTGTAGCTTAGCATCCACTTCACCGGACCACTTCCGTATTAAGCGCGTCACTGGGACTTCCTGTTTAAGTTTTTGCTTGTAAGCAGGAATCAGGAGGATAGAGTTATGGTCAGATTTGCCAGATGGAGGGCGAGGGAGAGCTTTGTATGCGTTTCTGTGTGTGGAGTAAAGGTCATCTAGAGTTTTGTCGCCTCTAGTTGCACAGGTGACATGCTGGTAGAAATTAGGTAAGACGGAGTTCAGTTTGACTGCAATAAAATCACTGTCCACTAGGAGCACCTCCTCTGGATGAGCATTTTCTTGTTTGCTTGTGGCCCAAACAGTTCATAGAGTGTACTTAGTGCCAGCATCGGTTTGTTGTGGTAAATAGACAGCTATTAGACACCAGGGTTGGGTAGTGGTTGTGATGGTGGGGGTGGGGGTTCGAGTTAATGGTGTGTGGTAGAAAAGAAACACTGGAGCCTGTAGGGAGCGACCCTGCATGCCTGGCATGGTTAAGAGTATTGATGACAGCTCACTATAGCTCGCGTTGCATGTTTTAAAGATACAGGCCCTCTATTACTGCAGAAGAGTAACAGCCAACGATTTCTGTTTTTCAGATCACACAAACATCTCATTGACAGGGCTTTAGTAAAGTAGGATTGTCTGTTGGGACTGGGTAGAGTTTCCCACCATATTGGAAGGTCAAAGTTTGCCGTTTTTAGATGCCGATGTCTCTGTCTGAGCTGACTCTGCCACGGTGCACAGATGAAGAAATGCCTTGTTGACGGGGGACGTTAGGACGCTCTAAACACAATTCCAAACCAAGCGTCTTCATGTCAATATGACTGCCTACAATATGATTGATTATCTTACACTTGACTATTTACCTGATGTTTACTTTGAAAAAATAGGTAAGATAGTTATTACATAATAAGTGTCTAGTATTTACTGTTCTGTTTGTTTGTGATGAATTCAAATAATACATATTTAGTACCATTTGGTAGCAGGTATATAGCTACCAACTGTCTTGAATTCCTCAAAGTAGGATACGATATGTATTTTTGTAAATACCAGGCAAACACCCTGTATCTCAACTGGCAGTTTAGTTTATGACCTTACAGATACAGTATACAGTATGAACACATGCCCTGTATTGCAGTTGCCAAAAATTCATAAAATGTGACTCCAGAGTCTAAGGTTACCCAACCATAATTTTCTTAGAATAAAAAGACCCTCATCAAAATGGATTGCTAGATGGACCAAGCGAGAATCATGTTTCTGTGAAAACATATTCTGTTTTCAGGGCCCCATTACAACCACTAGGCACCAGCCCTTAATATAGTTATCTGTAGAGAACCGAAGAAGCCTGGTTGCTAACGGACAGCCCTTCAGATTGCAACAAACCTGGTGCCCCAAGGAGGCCTGGGAAAATACAACCCAATGAGCTCTGTGTTGTCAGGGCAGGTGACTAAAGAGATGCCCAGTGTCTGCTCAGATCTGCCAGCCAACCAAACCGCAACCAATGTTTTCCATTGCCTCCCAACTTAATCCTAGACCTAGAGGTATGTGGCCTTTGTGGAATGGGTCAATCCGAGGCTATTCAGGAAATTAAAAATAAAATAATTGTATTCATCATGTACACAGTTACAGCATGTATTAAAGGTGCAGTGAAACGTTTGCATGCTATCTCCCTCAACATTACAGTACAATAATCAATATCAATAATAAAAAAAGTCAAATATCAAGTAATTAGAAGAAGGTAGTATGCAAAGAAAGTAATAAACTAATATGTACATAATAGGATACACAGAATAGATTATGAATGTGCTATGTCAAGTATAATTGTATTTACAAATATAAAGTGGGTAGTGTCTTGGTAGAGCAGTTAAATCTATAGTATATACTACATAAGCAGCGTTGAATGTGTGTGTGTCAAATAGGGTGTGCTTATATTTGTCCTGTTTCACTGCATGTACAAGTGGGAGGTGTGAAATGGAAATGTGTTTTTTTTCACATCCCAACTCCCCCTGAGACACCCTTGGAGAGTGGGGTCACAGCCAGGGATCAGCCATTATTGACGGCGACGCTAGAGCAATTATGGTTAAGTGCCTTGCACAAGGGCAGATTGACACGTTTTTCACTTTGTCGGCTCAGGGATTCGGACTAGCAACCTTTCGGTTACTGGCCCAACGCTACCTGCCACAGTTGTGTGTGTGTGTGTGTAAGGGTTGGATGTGGGGAGAGTCATTGCAAATAGTCTCTAGGTGTAGATAGTCTTTAAAGATGGAATCCGCAGTAGGGGACCCTATAACATCTTCAAAAGTTAAAACATTTTCAAACAGTGATTTTTAAACACTATGAGATTCATGGTGGCGTGGGGAGCAAGAAAATACCCTCCCTCTGGCTAAAAACTAATTGCAGGTTTTGAATATCACTGTTTTCTACTTTTAATCATACCCTGTGATGTCACTCTGTGATGTCACAGAGAAGCATTTTTTAGGACCACAGATCATAGAAACGCGCTGTTTTCACATATTTAGACACTGGTTTGGCACTGGAGATGATGAATATGAGGTTGAAAAGTAGTGGAATTGCCCTTTAAGGTGCAAATAGTCTCAGGTGCAGGTAGATAGTTAGGGTTAGCTGTTCAGGAGTCTGATGGCCTGGTGGTAGAAATGAATTGAAATTCCAATTCAAGAATGGAGAAGTGCCATGTCAAAACTATTGTTAGAGAAATGGGGAGTGTTTTGTTGTTCTTTTTGGGGGTCA
The DNA here is from genome assembly GCF_964263955.1 of Coregonus lavaretus. Classification (NCBI taxonomy): domain Eukaryota; kingdom Metazoa; phylum Chordata; class Actinopteri; order Salmoniformes; family Salmonidae; genus Coregonus; species Coregonus lavaretus. The sequence continues at coordinate 19,762,102 of NC_140026.1, read as the reverse complement.
GGTGGGCTAAATGAAATTTAACAAAAAACGAAACAAAAGTTATTGTCTTTGCACATCTGTATTTGATTTCTCGAATAAAACTAGTATACAAACACTATAGAAGTAGCAATCGTCACGCAAAGGTCCTGTAACATTATGCTTACCACCCACACAATATAGGGTCCAGTACCAGGTTCCATACCACTATACCAGGAGCCATATCATAACCTTTACACCTAGTATCTACCCTCCCTTTGGAAATCCCCTGTCCAGCTCCAGCCTTGACCCCATTGGCTGACTAGCTGATAAATGCATAGTGACAGATGGTAAAAGCGGTCGGACTCATGATGCCCGTTCACCAGGCCTTCTCTGGAGCCTCGCAGGGTGTCAGGCTCCCACCGGCCCGTTCTGATGTTACAGGTACAGGGTTCGGAGGCCATCCGTCAGCTACCCAACACCTCCACGCCTGTACAACACTCCTGTCCCTGTTATGTTCTCTCCTATGTGCGTGAAGTGTGAACCCACAGCCACTGCTAACATGACCTAGTAGAGGAAAGGCTGCTGAGGGGAGGACGGCTCAAAGTAATGGCTGGAACAGAGCAAATGGAATGGCATCAATCACATAGAAACCATGTGTTTAATGTATTTGATACCATTCCACTTATTCCGCCCTAGCCGTTACCACGACCCCATCCTCCCCAATTAAGGTGCCACCAACCTCCTGTGTCCAGGATCCATTTGTTGGGTTTTTATCTTTGTTCTAAGCCTTTTGTATTTTAGCTTACAGCTGTTTCACTTTCTCTCTCTGTCTGTCTCTCGCTCTCTCATTACATACAAAAAATGTCACAGGCATATTTACATTTGACATTTTAGTCATTTAGCAGACGCTCTTATCCAGAGCGACTTACAGTTAGTGAGTGCATACATTTTCATACTGGTATCATGAACCATCAGGTTTTGAATACAGCCCCATATACTGTATGTGTGCTTTGCCTGTGAATTGAGATGAGTGATATGGCCCATCTAGGAAGCCTCATGTCTGGACACGTTATTGGCTGCTAAAGAAGATGTCTTGCCTTGCCTCCCGATAGCTGATAGCTTTTACAGGGCTTTTCACAAGACATCTTAGAGCCTGTACTGACCCATAGCAGAGTATGACCTATTAGCTCTAACTAAATTCACTGGGGGAATACAGTACTGTGCTGAATACCTTGAGGTATTAGGCAATGGCTGTAAATATCACCTTGGAAATGTATGTAGTGAAACTGTACACAGTGAAGACGCATTGTACAGTGAAAATACACTGAAGCAGTGTTTGTATGCGGACATACAAGTTTTGAGAGGTTTTGTGAGAAGAAAAAATTAAAACATTGTCAATCATGACAAATCACTGATCCAGTGAAATTCTGCAGTGTGTTTATAGGTGAGTGTGTGTGTGTGTGTGTGTGTGTGCGTGTGCGTGTTCTAGGGTACCAGTTCCTTGTTAACCACCCGCAGAGGACTTGGAACCATTTACGATTAACGGCCAACATGATTTACCACCTGCTGTTTTAACAAGCTGACTCCAAAAGTAACTGTATCTACTCTTCAAGACTTGTACAGACCAGACCGCCTGTCTAAAATAGCCCTCTAAATTTACCCTGTTTCAGTGGGGGAAGGAAGGTTTAGCCTTGGTCACAGCATGGAATGGTGTTTTTTTATGGAATGTGGTCCGCATAGATAGACAGTCAGGTAAATATACTGGGTACTAGACAGCCGAGGCAAACAAGTGACAGATATACAGATAGACAGACAGACAGATAGGCAGACAGACAGAAATATACAGATGGTAGAAATAATTTGGATTATGCAACAGGGGCCGGACTTATTCAGATGCAGACCTGACGTAACTGGGGCTCCGCCCACTTTCCTTCTCTTCCCTGGGGGCTGGGTACCTCTCTGGTTACCTAGATACCCAGTGTACATTACACTGTTGGCCAGCATTGCCTTGCAGAGCCATGGATATTCTACAACTGGGCCTCCTTGTTGGATGCCCACCCTGACTCCTCAATGGCAGCTTTGCCCTGATTGCTCGTGGGCCTTTTCAATTGATATTCCTTCCTTCCTTACAAACGATGGCTTGTAACAAACCATTTTAGACATGAGAAGCGAGTCCAGATCAATGAGATTTGTGTAATACTGAGTATGGCCACTCTCTGGCCGTGACATGACCAGTGCTGTAACTCTTGGCAGGGATGAGTATGCAGTATGAGTATGCAGCTGTTGAATCTCGGAATGGAGTGTTGATCATGTCTGGTCGTCAACACTGACACACACACACACGGCACTATTCAATCTAAACCGGTCTCTCGTGTGATATCATGTTATCAAACTATTTATGAAGCAAACCTATAAACTGACACAAAACAATCTAATTCTGTCACTTGTCACAAACCAGGGGCATTATCTCAAAACAATATGAATCATATTAGCTTATATTGTCTAATACGGGTTTTTTCAATCACTTTGGTGCAATCTTCACAAGTAGATGGTACATTTTCACAACTCTAAGCACAGAAATCCAAACAGATAATCAAAATGGCTCATGTTTCAAAGCTCTAAGCACATTTTCAATTGTCTGAATGAATACAACAAACAAATTCACAAAATCACTTGTTCACTGTACCAAATAACACTTTCTATTTGGATACATGTTCAATCTAAGTATCTGCTTTTCAAAATGCAATATTCACTTTACTTTTAATATGATTGTCTTGTTATTTGTTAACAATACAATGAACTATCACTTAATCAAAGTGCTCAAAACTGATACTGAACCAAAATGATGTAGTGCCTAATTAACATATATAGTTTGATAACTGTTGACTACTGTACATTTTTATATTTTTACCTCAAAACGTATCATTCTGACATCAATTTACACTAAATGACCAAAGGTATGTGGACACCTGTTCGTCAAACATCTCATTCCAAAATCATGGACATTAATATGGAGTTGGTCCCCCCTTTGCTCCTACAACAGCCTCCACTCTTCTGGGAAGGCTTTCCACTAGATGTTGGAACATTGCTGCAGGGACTTGCTTCTATTCAGCCACAAGAGCATTATTGAGGTCGGGCACTGATGTTGGGCGATTAGGCCTGGCTCGCAGTCAGCGTTCCAATTCATCCCAAAGGTGTTCAATGGGGTTGAGGTCAGGGCTCTGTGCAGGTCAGTCAAGTTCTTCCACACCGATCTCAACAAACCATTTCTGTATGAACCTTGCTTTGTTCACAGGGGCATAGTCATGCTGAAACAGGAAAGGGCCTTCCCCAAACTGTTGCCACAAAGTTGGAAGCACAGAATCATCTAGAATGTCATTGTATGCTGTAGCGTTAAGATTTCCCTTCACTGGAACTAAGGGGCCTAGCCCGAACCATGAAAAACAGCCCCAGACCATTATTCCTCCTCCACCAAACTTTACAGTTGGCACTATGTATTGGGGCAGGTAGCGTTCTCCTGGCATCCACCAAACCCAAATTTGTCCGTCGGACTACCATGGTGAAGCATGATTCATCACTGTCAACGGGTGCTGAAGGTGGGTGTGGTGTATGAATCAGGCGCAGGACGCAGAGGCTCAGTCCAAAGGCTTTAGTGCAATATTCACAAAAGACATAAGCACAATAAGCCCGAAGGCGAATACACGGCGCACACAGGCGACAAAACAAACGGCGCACTAACATGTGCAAAAGAACCTCTCCAAAACACTGGAGGGAAAATAGTAGCTCCAACACGAAACAGAAGCGCAATCACACACAAAGACACACACAACCAACGAGAACTAAATAGGACACTAACGAGGACTAACAAGACACAGGTGTACAACATCAAGACAAAACCAAACGAACATGAAACATAGATCGGTGGCAGCTAGTACTCCGGGGACGACGACCGCCGAAGCCTGCCCGAACCAGGAGGAGGAGCAGCCTCGGCCGAAACCGTGACAGTACCCCCCCCTTGACGCGCGGCTCCAGCCGTGCGCCGACCCCGGCCTCGGGGACGACCAGGAGGACGCGGAGCAGGGCGCGCGGGATGGTCCCGGTGGAACTCCGACAGGAGAGATGGGTCTAGGATGTCCCTCCGCGGCACCCAGCACCGCTCCTCCGGGCCGTACCCCTCCCACTCCACGAGATACTGGAGACCCCCCATCCGGCGTCTGGAGTCCAAGATGGACCGAACGGTGTACGCCGGAGCCCCCTCGATGTCCAGTGGGGGCGGAGGAGTCTCTCCTATCTCATTGTCCTGGAGTGGACCAGCTACCACCGGCCTGAGAAGAGACACATGGAACGAGGGGTTAATATTCTTATACTCAACAGGTAGATGTAACCTATAACACACCTCGTTCAATCTTCTCAGGACTTTAAAGGGCCCCACAAACCGCCGACCCAGCTTCCGGCAGGGCAGGCGGAGGGGTAGGTTTCTGGTAGAGAGCCAGACTCGATCTCCGGGTGCGTACACTGGCCCCTCACTGCGGTGGAGATCGGCGCTCGCCTTGTGACGAAGGACGGCCCGCTGCAGGTGGACGTGGGCAGCGTTCCACGTCTCTTCCGAGCGCCTCATCCAATCATCCACCACAGGGGCCTCGATCTGGCTCTGCTGCCACGGTGCCAGAACCGGCTGGTAACCTAATACACATTGGAAGGGGGTTAGGTTGGTAGAGGAGTGGCGGAGAGAATTCTGGGCCATCTCGGCCCAGGGAAGGTACCTTGACCACTCCTCAGGCCGGTCCTGGCAATACGACCTCAGAAACCTACCCACATCCTGGTTGACACGTTCTACCTGCCCGTTACTCTCCGGGTGGTACCCTGAGGTAAGGCTAACCGAGACCCCCAAACGCTCCATGAACGCTCTCCAAACACGGGAGGTAAACTGGGGGCCTCGATCAGACACTATATCCTCGGGCACCCCGTAATGCCGGAAGACGTGGGTAAATAGGGCCTCAGCGGTCTGTAGGGCAGTAGGAAGACCCGACATAGGGAGAAGACGACAGGCCTTAGAGAACCGGTCCACAACGACCAGGATGGTGGTATTCCCCTGAGAGAGGGGAAGGTCTGTCACAAAATCCACCGAGAGGTGGGACCATGGTCATTGTGGAACGGGCAGGGGTTGTAACTTACCCTTGGGCAGATGTCGGGGCGCCTTACACTGGGCGCACACCGAGCAGGAGGAGACATAAACCCTCACATCCCTAGCCAAAGTAGGCCACCAGTATTTAGTGCTAAGGCAATGCACTGTCCGGCCAATACCCGGATGTCCAGAGGAGGGGGACGTGTGAGCCCAGTAAATGAGTCGATCCCGAATCTCGAGCGGAATGTACTTCCGACCCTCAGGACACTGTGGAGGGCTGGGGTCGGTACGCAACGCTCGCTCGATTTCGGCATCGACCTCCCACACCACCGGTGCCACAAGGCAAGACTCCGGTAGTATGGGAGTAGGCTCAACGGACCTCTCCTCCGTGTCATACCGCTGGGACAGCGCATCTGCCTTACCATTCTGGGACCCAGGGATGTACGTGATTTTAAATACGAACCTGGTGAGAAACATACTCCATCGAGCCTGGCGAGGGTTCAGTCTCCTCGCTGCCCGGATGTACTCCAGGTTCCGATGGTCAGTCAAAATGAGGAAAGGGTGTTGAGCCCCCTCAAGCCAATGCCTCCACACCTTAAGGGCTTGAACTACAGCTAACAGCTCCCTGTCCCCAACGTCATAGTTACGCTCCGCCGGGCTGAGCTTTTTAGAATAAAAAGCACAGGGGCGGAGTTTAGGTGGCGTGCCAGACCGTTGAGAGAGAACGGCCCCTATACCTGCCTCAGACGCGTCCACCTCAACCTGAAAGGGTAATGCGGGATCCGGATGCGCCAGCACCGGAGCCGACGTAAACAGGTCCTTCAGTCTCCCAAAGGCCCTGTCCGCATCAGCTGACCACTGCAGGCGCACCGGACCCCCTTTCAGAAGGGACGTGATGGGAGCTGCCACCTGTCCAAAACCCCGGATAAACCTCCGGTAGTAATTCGCAAAGCCCAAGAACTGCTGCACCTCCTTTACAGTAGTTGGGGTTTGCCAATTACGCACAGCGGACACACGATCCCCCTCCATTCTCACCCCTGACGCGGACAACCGATAACCCAAAAAGGAGACCGACTCCTGGAAAAACAGACATTTCTCTGCCTTGACATATAGGTCGTGCTCCAACAGCCTCCTCAATACACGACGCACCAGGGTTACATGCTCGGCTCGGGTAGACGAGTACACCAGAATATCATCAATGTACACGACCACCCCTTGTCCCTGCATATCCCGGAAAATGTCATCTACGAAGGATTGGAAGACTGATGGAGCATTCATCAACCCATATGGCATGACCAGATACTCGAAATGACCTGACGTGGTACTAAACGCTGTCTTCCATTCGTCGCCCTCCCTTATGCGCACCAAGTTATACGCGCTCCTGAGATCCAATTTTGTGAAAAACCGCGCTCCATGCAATGACTCCGTCATGGTCGCAATCAGAGGGAGTGGATAACTGTATTTCACAGTAATCTGATTGAGACCACGGTAATCAATGCACGGGCGCAACCCTCCATCTTTCTTCTTCACAAAAAAGAAGCTCGAGGAGGCGGGAGAAGTGGAGGGCCGAATGTATCCCTGTCTCAAAGATTCGGCTATGTAAGTCTCCATAGCTTTTCTCTCCTCTTGAGACAAAGGATACACATGGCTCCGTGGGAGCGCTGCTCCTGCCTGGAGATCAATCGCACAATCCCCCTGTCTATGAGGAGGCAACTGTGTCGCCCTAGTTTTACTAAACACGAGAGCTAAATCCCCATATTCAGGCGGAATGTGCAGTGCGGGCACTTGGTTTGGACTTTCCACCGAAGTCGCCCCCACGGAAACACCCAGACATCGCCCCTCGCACTGAGCAGACCACCCATCGAGAGCCCTCTGTTGCCACGAAATAGCAGGGTTATGGGTGCTTAACCAGGGAATTCCCAGCACCACCGGGTACGCAGGAGAGTCGATCAGATACAGCTGTATAGTCTCTTCATGACCCCCCTGCGCACACATCCTAAGTGGCGCTGTGATCTCCCTAATCAGCCCCGACCCCAACGGGCGGCTATCTATGGCATGAACGGGAAAAGGGTTTTCAACAGGTAGGAGAGGGATCCCTAAATCTAAACAAAACTTCCGATCAACAAAATTCCCAGCTGCGCCTGAATCTACTAGCGCCTTATGCTGGGAATGAGGTGCAACCTGTGGAAAACAAACAGGTATACAAAAGTGCGCAACAGAAAGCTCTGGGTAAGTGGGACGTCTACTCACCTGGGAGGCCCCCCCAGTGCGTGGCCTGTTGTCTTCTCCCCCGGAGAACCCTCCCCAGCACCTGGCCGCAGTGTGCCCTCCACGACCGCACTTGGTGCAGGAGACAGGCCCCCTCGGGCTCCTCCTCCTCCTTTCTCTAGCGCCGGCACCCCCGAGCTCCATAGGGCTCGGCTCGGAGGTGCCGGAGGGCGGAATGGAAGGACCCCCCTCGGGACGTCCACGGGTGGCCAGCAGGGTGTCCAGACGGATGGACATATCGACCAACTGGTCGAAGGTAAGATGGGTATCCCTGCAGGCCAACTCACGTTGAACGTCCTCCCGTAGGCTACATCGAAAATGGTCGATGAGGGCCCGTTCATTCCACCCTGCGTCCGCCGCTAGAGTCCGGAACTCTAAAGCAAACGCCTGTGCGCTCCTCCTCCCCTGTCTCAGCTGGACTAGACGCTCCCCCGCCGCTTTGCCCTCAGGTGGATGGTCGAACACGGCCTTGAAGCGACGGGAGAACTCGGCGTAGGAGATGGTGTGGGCGTCCATCTTCCTCCACTCGGCGTTAGCCCACTCCAACGCCTTGCCCGTGAGACAGGAGATGAGGGCGGAAACGCTCTCGTGTCCCGAGGGCACCGGGTGTACAGTGGCCAGGTAGAGCTCCACCTGCAGGAGGAACCCCTGACACCCGGCAGCTGTTCCGTCATACGCCCTCGGGAGCGAGAGCCGAATCCCCCTGGGTTCCGAACCTGGGACTGGTGGACCGGCCGATGGGGTGGGCAGGGAAGGTGGAGGTGTGGGTACCCTGCTGGCCTCCCATCGGTGCAAGGTGTTGATTACGTCCAGTAGAGCGGTCTCCAGTTGTCTTATCTGGTCATCTTGCCCACGGATATGCTCCTCGAGCGACACAGGCGTCACTGCCGATCCTGCTGATTCCATTAAGGTGTGTGATTCTGTCAACGGGTGCTGAAGGTGGGTGTGGTGTATGAATCAGGCGCAGGACGCAGAGGCTCAGTCCAAAGGCTTTAGTGCAATATTCACAAAAGACATAAGCACAATAAGCCCGAAGGCGAATACACGGCGCACACAGGCGACAAAACAAACGGCGCACTAACGTGCAAAAGAACCTCTCCAAAACACTGGAGGGAAAATAGTAGCTCCAACACGAAACAGAAGCGCAATCACACACAAAGACACACACAACCAACGAGAACTAAATAGGACACTAACGAGGACTAACAAGACACAGGTGTACAACATCAAGACAAAACCAAACGAACATGAAACATAGATCGGTGGCAGCTAGTACTCAGGGGACGACGACCGCCGAAGCCTGCCCGAACCAGGAGGAGGAGCAGCCTCGGCCGAAACCGTGACAATCACTCCAGAGAACGCATTTCTACTGCTCCAGAGTGCAATGGCGGCGAGCTTTACACCACTCCAGCCGACGCTTGGCATTGCGCATGGTGATCTTAGGCTTGTGTGCGGCTGCTCAGCCATGGAAACCCATTTCATGAAGCTCCCGACGAACACTTATTGTGCTGACGTTGCTTCCAGAGGCAGTTTGGAACTCTGTAGTAAGTGTTGCAACTGAGGACAGACAACTTTTACACGCTTCAGCACTCGTCGGCCCCATTCTGTGAGCTTGTGTGCCCTACACAAAATCACACAAAAATTATCAATGGAAATCAAATTTATCAACCCATGGGGTCTGGATTTGGAGTCACCCTCAAAATTAAAGTGGAAAACCACACTACAGGCTGATCCAACTTTTATGTAAAGTCAAAATGAGGCTCAGTAGTGTGTGTGGCCTCCAGGTGCCTGTATGACCTCCCTACAACGCCTGGGCATGCTCCTGATGAGGTGGCGGATGGTCTCCTGAGGGATCTCCTCCCAGACCTGGACTAAAGCATCCGCCAACTTCTGGACAGTCTGTGGTGCAACGTGGCGTTGGTGGATGGAGCGAGACATGATGTCCCAGATGTGCTCAATTGGATTCAGGTCTGGGGAACGGGCGGGCCAGTCCATAGCATCAATGCCTTCCTCTTGCAGGAACTGCTGACACACTCCAGCCACATGAGGTCTAGCATTGTCTTGCATTAGGAGGAACCCAGGGCCAACCGCACCAGCATATGTTCTCACAAGGGGTCTGAGGATCTCATCTCGGTACCTAATGGCAGGTTTCTGACCGTTTGAGCAGACACATGCACATTTGTGGCCTGCTGGAGGTCATTTTGCAGGGCTCTGGCAGTGCTCCTCCTTGCACAAAGGCGGAGGTAGCAGTCCTGCTGCTGGGTTGTTGCCCTCCTACGGCCTCCTCCATGTCTCCTGATGTACTGGCCTGTCTCCTGGTAGCGCCTCCATGCTCTGGACACTACGCTGACAGACACAGCAAACCTTCTTGCCACAGCTCGCATTGATGTGCCATCCTGGATGAGCTGCACTACCTGAGCCACTTGTGTGGGTTGTAGACTCCGTCTCATGCTACCACTAGAGTGAAAGCACCGCCAGCATTCAAAAGTGACCAAAACATCAGCCAGGAAGCATAGGAACTGAGAAGTGGTCTGTGGTCACCACCTGCAAAACCAGTCCTTTATTGGGGGTGTCTTGCTAATTGCCTATAATTTCCACCTGTTGTCTATTCCATTTGCACAACAGCATGTGACATTTATTGTCAATCAGTGTTGCTTCCTAAGTGGACAGTTTGATTTCACAGAAGTGTGATTGACTTGGAGTTACATTGTGTTGTTTAAGTGTTCCCTTTATTTTTTTTAGCAGTGTATATATATGCTGGAAGGTAAAACCAAATCATATATGGATGTGGCTGTAAATACTACATCATTCTCCATCAGCCAGTGTGCTTCAATAGGACAAAGTGGAAAGAGTCACTCTGGCTTGTATATAACAATATATTCCACTAATTATTTGAATTTCATTGATACACTGTACACTGATGAATTTCAAGCAGCGAGACTGTATCAGTTGACAAGCCATGTAGAAAAGGTGATCTTTACAATACCCCTATTTCTGATTATTTGTCCTACGTATAAGGATATTTTAAAAAATATCACTTTGGTGCTATTTTTACAAGTAAGTGGGGAATTTTCTAAACTCTTAGTACAACTCCAAACTGGTAACATTTGTAATGCAGCCAGTCTTACATTCAAAACCTTTCATTGTGCATTCATTCATCTTTCACCACACAACCATTGATCCAAAATATATTTTTACTGTAAAATATAATGAGTACATTGGTTTAATCACCAAAAGACAACATACTGAGGAAGTCTTGAGGTTTTGCTCGCCTGAGGTAGAGTATCTTATGATAAGCTGTAGACCACACTATTTACAGAGAGTTTTCATCTATATTTTTCATAGCTGTCTATTTACCACCACAAACCAATGTTGGCATTAAGATTGCACTGAATGAGCTGTATAAGGCCATAAGTCAACAGGAAAATGCTCATCCAGAGGCAGCTCTCCTAGTGGCCGGGGACTTTAATGCAGGGAAACTTAAATCCGTTCTACCTAATTTCTACCAGCATCTTAAATGTGCAACCAGAGGAAAAAAAACTCTAGACCACCTTTACTCCACACACAGAGATGCATACAAAGCTCTCCCTTGCCCTCCATTTGGCAAATCTGACCATAACTCTATCCTCCTGATTCCTGCTTATAAGCAAAAACTAAAGCAGGAAGCACCAGTGACTCGGTTAATAAAGAAGTGGTCAGATGACGCTGATGCTAAGCTGTGGTCCTCTGTAGCTCAGCTGGTAGAGCACGGCGCTTATAACGCCAAGGTAGTGGGTTCGATCCCCGGGACCACCCATACACAAAAAAAAAATGTATGCACGCATGACTGTAAGTCGCTTTGGATAAAAGCGTCTGCTAAATGGCATATTATTATTATTATTATTACTACAGGACTGGCAAGTGTCTTCACTGACATTTTCAACATGTCCCTGACTGAGTCTGTAATACCAACATGTTTCAAGCAGACCACCATAGTCCCCGTGCCCAAGGACACTAAGATAACCTGCCTAAATGACTACCGACCCGTGGCACTGACGTCTGTAGCCATGAAGTGCTTTGAAAGGCTGGTCATGGCTCACATCAACACCATTATCCCAGAAACCCTAGACCCACTCCAATTTGCATACCGCTCCAACAGATCCACAGATGATGCAATCTCTATTGCACTCCACACTGCCCTTTCCCACCTGGACAAGAGGAACACCTACGTGAGAATGCTATTCATTGACTACAGCTCAGCATTCAACACCATAGTGCCCTCAAAGCTCATCACTAAGCTAAGGATCCTGGGACTAAACACCTCCCTCTGCAACTGGATCCTGGACTTCCTGACGGGCCGCCCCCAGGTGGTAAGGGTAGGTAACAACACATCTGCCACACTGATCCTCAACACGGGGGCCCCTCAGGGGTGCGTGCTCAGTCCCCTCCTGTACTCCCTGTTCACCTATGACTGCATGGCTAGGCACGACTCCAACACCATCATTAAGTTTGCAGACGACACAACAGTGTCACCGATCCCCGACAATGATGAGACAGCCTATAGGGAGGAGGTCAGAGACCTGGCCGTGTGGTGTCAGGATAACAACCTCTCCCTCAACGTGACCAAGACAAAGGAGATGATTGTGGACTACAGGGAAAAAAAAGAGGACTGAGCACGCCCCCATTCTCATCGACAGGGCTGTAGTGGAACAGGTTGAGAGCTTCAAGTTCCTTGGTGTCCACATCACCAACAAACTATCATGGTCCAAACACACCAAGACAGTCGTGAAGAGGGCACGACAAAGCCTATTCCCCCTCAGGAGATTGAAAAGATTTGGCATGGGTCCTCAGATCCTCAAAAAATTATACAGATGCACCATCGAGAGCATCCTGACTGGTTGCATCACCGCCTGGTATGGCAACTGCTTGGCCTCCGACCACAAGGCACTACAGAGGGTAGTGCGTACGGCCCAGTACATCACTGGGGCCAAGCTTCCTGCCATCCAGGACCTCTATACCAGGCGGTGTCAGAGGAAGGTCCTCAAAATTGTCAAAGACTCCAGCCACCCTAGTCATAGACTGTTCTCTCTGCTACCGCACGGCAAGCGGTACCGGAGTGCCAAGTCTAGGTCCTAAAGACTTCTCAACAGCTTCTACCACCAATCCATAAGACTCCTGAACAGCTAATCATGGCTACCCAGACTATTTGCACTGCCCCCCCACCCCCACCCCCCACCCCATCTTTTTACGCTGCTGCTACTCTGTTAATTATTTATGCATAGTCACTTTAACTCTACCCACATGTACATATTACTTCAACTAGCCGGTGCCCCCGCACATTGACTCTGCACCGGTACCCCCCTGTATATATAGCCTCCCTACTGTTATTTTATTTTACTTATGCTATTTTTTTCTCAACACTTTTTTGTTGTTGTTTTATTTTACTTTTTTATTAAAAATAAATGCACTGTTGGTTAAGGGCTGTAAGTAAGCATTTCACTGTAATGTCTGCACCTGTTGTATTCGGCGCATGTGGCCAATAAAATTTGATTTGATTTGATTTGATACTGATATCTTCTCAATTTAGTTATTTTAACAACCAGTTCATCCAATAGCAAAGAATGTAAGATACATGTTTCAAAATTGCCCTTCGAATGTAGTATGCTACAGAAGGCTACTGTAAATTACCCTGTTTTCACATTAGGCAATACACTTGCACTACCCATTAAAATTGCCTGAACATCAAATTTCCATCATTTCTATCCCATGTATGATCAAAGGTGTGATCATTGAACACATCTTTCACAATGTAATCAAATTAAAGAAATTAAAGAAACATAACGTTTAGCAGGCACTAGTTTGCATTAAGTCTGTCTTGAGCCTTTGGTTCTCATAGAAATCACAGTAAATATCGTCATTGTTCTGGGGAAAAACCATTTGGCCTTGCGAATTCAAGTCTGACATACTGTAGGTCAGGTTTGATGTCATCACATTCCTCATCCATGGCCTGAAGGAGGGTGGTACACTCATGGGGATGGCAATCAGACATCTTCCACCTTCAATACCATTCAAAAGTTTTAGAACACCTACTCATTCAAGGGGTTTTCTTTATTTTTACTATTTTCTACATTGTAGAATAATTTTTACCAAGAAGGAGAGTGATGGAGTGCTGCATCAGATGACCTGGCCTCCACAAATGGTTTGGGATGAGTCGGACCGCAGAGTGAAGGAAAAGCAGCCAACAAGTGCTCAGCATATGTGGGAACTCCTTCAAGACTGTTGGAAACCATTCCAGGTGAAGCTGGTTGAGAAAATGCCAAGAGTGTGCAACGCTGTCATCAAGGCAAAGGGTGCCTATTTGAAGAATCTCAAATATAGAATATATTTTTATTTGTTTAACACTTTTTTGGTTACTACATGATTCCATATGTGTTTTTCATAGTTTTTATGTCTTCACTATTATTCTACAATGTAGAAAATAGTAAAAATAAAGAAAAACCCTTGAATGAGTAGGTGTGTCCAAACTTTTGACTGGTGCTGTAGGTATATGGTTGGATGACAAGTTGTCCTTTAAAGTTCATATGGATAATCTTGTGAGGAAGCTTAAATTGAAATTGGGTTTATATTTTTCGTAATAGGGCTTGCTTCCCGCTAATGGCTAGAAATAAGGTTGTTCAGGCCACTTTGTGTCTGCTTTTATTGGCCGATGCAATTTTACTAAAGCAGTGTGAACCCCCCCCCCCCCCAATCAAAAAGACCCCAGCAACTTCATTTTGGATACATGTTTACAGTATAGGAATGCATTTCTTTCTTGTTTTGGACTTTCTGGATTATTTGCGTATTGGTATTGTATTGATATTGTATTACTGCACTGTATGAGCTAGAAACACAAGCATTTCGCTGCACCTGCTGTAACATCTGCTAATCTGTGTACACCACCAATAAACTTTCATTTGATTTTGATTTGTAACATACAGTACATCTCTGATCTTGTCAATATCAGACTTTTTTTTTAAACCTACTGTGAAGCAAAATAATAGTCATTGTCATCATTTTAGTACATTCAAGTATACGCTGAACAAAAATATAAACGCAACATTCAACAATTTCAAAGATTTTACTGAGTTACAGTTCATGTAAGGAAATCAGTTAATTGAAATAAATTTATTAGGCTCTAATCTATGGATTTCACATGACATTATGTAGTTCTCAAAATCTGTAGTAGACAAACCAGTTTAAATGTAAAATCTATAGGTTTACTAAATGTTTAAGTGATCATCAATTAAGAGCCGTCGGATTAAGTAATTGTCAAATGGATTTTAACAAAAGAGAAGAGAATCATATCTAAAGTAATGTGAGCATTGCATTGTGAAAAGCAATTACTTTATATGAACATGTATTGCAATGTGGCAATGTGAAACATTTATTTTTAGATGAAACACTGATTAAGTTTGGTGAAAAAGTGACTGATTTTGTGTGTTGTACTTACTTAGTCAATTGACAATGTGCTTAGAGTTTTGAAACAACTGCCGTTTTGAGTTTTGTACTAAGAGTTGGGAAAATGTACCACATACTTGTGAAGATTGCACCATAGCGATAAAAAAAACTGTAATGAAACTGTAAGAATTACATATTTCTCAACATGCTCACTACCTGCCATTGGATACAATTTTTATTTTTATTTTATTGCATGTCAAGTTATAGTCAAATACTGTACTATTCAAAAAGAACCGTTTTGTGTATCTTGTATTTTAAATGGTTGTTCAAATGACTAAATGGTGAGCCTATCATTATCTGATGTATTGAAATAATAATTAAAAAATGTATGCACTCACTAACTGTAAGTCGCTCTGGATAAGAGCGTCTGCTAGATGACTAAAAATGTAAAATGTAAATGTAAAATGTATTGGTGACAAAATGTGCTCATAGTATTTCACAGAAAACATTGATTTTGCATGAATGACCCAGGGGTGAAAGATGTGTGAAACCCCAACAAATGCACAATCAACGGTTCTGAACATAAGATAGGGGGTATTACAAGAGTTATCAATTCAGAGTTTTGTACTTAGAGTTTTGAAAATATACCACTTACATCAGAAAATGTTTGGTTTAGATATTTACTAGCTCTCAGATACGGTGTCCATATTAGGACAGCCTCAATCTCAGCAACATGGACACCGTACTAGGATCATTACTCAGTCATGATAGTCATCTGAACTCAATGGCCCCCATGCCCCCATGCCTAACCGGGCAGACTCTGCAGGGGCTCCTACTCTGATTCTGGCTGGCCACTGGCTGTTCAGCCCTGCAGTAACACACTCGATTCAGCTATCATGGTGCAGATAGAAGATCATGATTAGTTGATTATTTGAATCAGGTGTGTTAGTGATGGTCTGGAACAAATGCCTGCACATCCAGTAGCTCTCCAGGATAGGAGTTGGAGAACACTGTTCTGTAGTCAGTAGCACTAACTCAACACCTTTTGTTTTCCTGGTATCTTGGAACAGCAGTCATATAGTGCACTGCTCCAGGGTGAAGCAGGGCCGGCGTTATGGGCCAGCCTTAGGGGGCCTGGCCCCCCTACCGTACCTACTTGCCAGTCCAAATAAAATATAGAAATATTGATCATTTATTTGACCGAGATGCGCACCGACAGAAAGATGCATCAATCTCAGTTAAAGCATCTGAGCGAACGAAACAGCGCCCCTCTGTCTCAGTATGTGTAGACCATGCATCTGATGTGTCTGGACCAAAAGAGTATGGCATGTGATACTATTTCTGTCCAGACAGTATCAGATACATGGGCTACATATAGAGTGGCGCTGTTTCACTCACTCGGATGCTTTCTCCGGTGATATACACTATATATATAAAAGTATGTGGACACCCCTTCAAATCAGTGGATTCAGCTATTTCAGCCACAACCGTTGCTGACAGTTGTATAAAATCGAGCACACCGCCATGCAATCTCCATAGACAAACATTGACAGTAGAATTGCCTTACTGAAGAGCTCAGTGATATTCAACGTGGCACCGTCATAGGATGCCACCTTTCCAACAAGTCAGTTCGTCAAATTTCTGCCCTGCTAGAGCTGCCCCGGTCAACTGTAAGTGCTGTTATTGTGAATTGGAAACGTCTAGGAGCAACAATGGCTCAGCCACAAAGTGGTAGGCCACACAAGCTCACAGAACGAGTGCTGAAGCGCGTAGCGCGTAAACTCTTTCCAAAAAAGTGCCCATTTGGCAATGTCTGATTTCTGATTGTCTTAATTTACCACGTACACCACTAATAAGCTGAGCTTCTCAGTCCTTTTTTATTAACCTCACACAAGTCAATGAAGTCAGTTTTTTGAACATTCATTGCGAATGATAGTTCCTCAGTATTTGTAAAATCTTTCCAACGCTCCTGGGCTCGATAATCACCAAGCCTCGGTGTGATAGAGCAAAATATCATGATCTGATTATCCCATATATCCAGCGGAAACGTCATTAAAAAAACAGCTGTCTGTCGGGAGCTCACTGGCGTAGGAAACTCTGAGGGCATGGAATAGGCTAGTTGATATGATGTTGCAAGTTCGCTAGTATCAGCTTCTGGCCGGACCTAGTGATGATTTGATACAACGTTACACTTCACTAGCAATAGCCAAGTCAAGATAGATAGAAAGGGAAGCAGGCGGAGTAGAGAGATGAATGTTATTGAAAGAACCGGAAATTTCATAAGGATATTTTCTACTGTTTTTATTTTGTCGGCTTTAGGCCTATGTATTTTATTTAGTTGATGATGGAAGTTATAGGCTTACTGCTGCATTGGCCTATAGGCTATCTCTGAGTTCTATGCTCTCATTTCTTTAGCCGCCAATGGATCACAGTGTATCAATGTGTCCATATGGCAGAGCCTGGTGCATCACCGTTGTTTCATTTTAACTTTTAGGGTTCGATTCCCACGGGGGACAAGTGTGAAAATGGATGCACTCACTATCTGTAAGTCGCTCTGGATAAGAGCGTCTGCTAAATGACTAAAATGTAATGTAAAATGTAGATTTTATCATTTTACTTCAGATTTGTATGATTAACCACGTGACAATGATTTTGAGAAACGAAATTGTTAAAAAGGCCCATGGCTGTGCACGTGTCTTTCCTCATAGCAGAGTCAAGGGGATTTCTCCCCTTCTCAGCTGTCTTTTACAGCCTCCTGGTTTCCACCAATCAGAGTGCCCGAATGCACATTTGAACTTTGGCCCCTCCCACACTATCTCAGTCGCGATCGTTGTCGGCAGATGACACGCACACATAGAAGATCCTTGATCTCCTTCGTCTGCGCTTATGGATTGACCTCATCCATAAAAAACACAAGTCCATTCCTATGTATCACAAAGCTCACTTCTTCTATCTGTGTGTGTGTGTGTGTGTGTGTGTGTGTGTGTGTGTGTGTATGTGTGTGTGTGTGTGTGTGTCCTAATGTGGCCAATAAAACTCTGGATATGGACACATATGCCTTGTTCTTGCCGACAGCCTGTAGCATGTCAGAATCTTAACAATCAGCATTAAGTACTAGCGGGTGAGGGCATTCACAGCCGACCATTCAGATGAGCTCAAGCTAGCCATTTTTACAGAAAACTTTATTATTGAAATGAAACTGTTCCATGAAAATGCGCATATAAAAATAATCATAACTGGCACGCAGATCGGTAGAAATTGTAGGATAAATTGTAAGCTTCCTCAATCTTTAAACTCACAAACTTTTTCAAGTGCACACATAGGACGTCCCGTGAAAAAAGGTGCCCGCCTATGGAAATCAAAGGCCCGTCCAACTGATTCGTTCTGGCGCCGGCCCTGGGGTGAAGTTTCCCCATGGTACATATTTAGGATCAGCTTTCCCTCCTCCAATCCTACACTTAACCATTAGTGAGGGAAATGCAAAACTGATCCAAGATCAGTTTCTAGGGGCAACTTCACCCTTCTCTCCATCATGCACTTTTATGAGACAGTAATAACAGATCATCAGATTGATATGAACAAGAGAAATGCACCAGTGTTTAGGGAGGCTAGTCGGTAGCACTAAACTACAATTTTTTTACATTTCTTTTACTACCATTAATCCATTATTTAAGTGATAATGCCTGAGAAGCCAGTGTTTGGAGGATATATTGGCAGGGGGGATGTTAGGCCCGAGATGAAGTCCAGGGCTGGCAAACCATGCCAATTTATCCTCCAAACACCGGGTTCGAGGGAATTATCACTTTTATACAATGGGTTACCAACATATTCAAATAATGATTGACATACTTTCATTAAAAATGTTATTTTGATGAATTTATTCATACTATTTCATCCTTCCACAAGATATAGTCCCGACACAAATCTAGAGTTGCTACCCAAGCCAGCTGGTAGTTCGTTCTATTGGTTCGGTTGCCAGAGATTCGACCCAATCTTCAGTCTTTTTGTTCTGTATCTATGGACGCGACCCAGTCATTCGTTCTAAATGTTCCATTGCCAAACTGGCTGGTAATGTTCTTATCCCTTGCTTACTAGCTAGCCAACTACGGCTAACTTACAGTCATGTCAAAAAGTGCAGCCAGAAAAACAGTGATGTAGCCGCATTTGCATTTCTTTAAGCTGTTTTCTAGTTACATTTATTTGGATACATCCATAATGAGCTAATGAGGTGCAATATTGCCTGGCATAGAAAATGTTTTACTGTTGTTCAGAGGAGCTAGCCAACAACACAGCTAACACAATCACTTCAAACTGAAGCTGGAAAGACTGCAAACTAGCTAAACTTCGTTTCGTTTTACCTTTTTACAATTGACAATTATTTGTATATATCCATAAAAATGATGCCAGCTGATTCATGATTTCAACTGGCTGAGAAACGCTGCCTGCCTGTCTGTCTCCTCCCGACTCCCGACATGTTCATTATTATGGGACAGCTGGAGATCGAATTTGAATATTGAAACAATGTTGCAAATGTTGGAGAGACAGACAGCAAGGTTTATACAAATCTCCGCTGTTGAAAACGAAATGTTAGTCTAAAAGAAATGTGAGATAATGTCTAGATGCTTTTTTATAGTGGAGATCAAGTTCATAAATTTCTTGGCTGGGCTGATGAGACAGTGAATTGCGCAGTCAGGTGGAACAGAGTAAATAGGCATTTTAATGTAATAGATTTAGCTGGTGGTAACTTGTGGAATAGAAACTGGCTGGAATGCGGTTTTAACCAATCAGCATTCAGGATAAGACCCACCCGTTGTATAAATATGCTTTATTACTTGGAGTTATTATAAAGTGCTTACCGGCTAGTCTATACCATGGCCTGTGTGTACAGCCAGGAGCCCTGTCCATATTTGCCCTGTGAGCAGCTGCTCACCGACTACCTATAGCTCATGCCTACACTCTAAAAATTAGGGGTTCAACAAGGGTTCTTCTAAGATCCTCAAAGTTCTTCGAAGAAAACGTAGGAAATTGCACCCAAAAGGTTCTTCCAACAACCCCATAGACGGTAGGGTTCATCGAGGAACCTCCTTAGTTGGTAGGGGTTCTTGCAGAAACCTAACTGCCCAACTGAAACATTTGGATTTGAATGTGAAAGGACAGCAGGTGCAGGCACTTAACTGAAAAAATGTAAAGATCTCCTCAATTTAAGGTAAGGTTTGTCCCTTGTATGATCTATATTGATATTGTTTTCTGATGACATATTTGTGAAAATCTTTCTAAAACAGAAAATAGACACAATTCAATGGATATCAATCAACAAAGAGGTAAGAATATGTAGGCTATAAGAATATGTTGAAGGCTAGCTGTATTGGGTGCAGATGACTGAACTGCTCACTTTTGTGTCTGTGTCTGCAGGTATACAGACGAGGAGGCATACAAAGGTATGTCAATTAGTATTGGTATGGTATGCAGATCACATGTACCATCCTCCTCCCTTAACTCTTCAATGAAAATCCCATAGGCCTCTACATTATGGACAAGGTATGTGTATAAAAACCATTATTAAAACAGTTTTTTTCATTCACATTTACCACGAAAACCAAGGTATGAATACTGTCATGTGCATGTTTTGTTAATCATCTGTATAACTGTTATTTTTGGGATTCACAGACTTCACCCTCCCTACACCTCTGATGAATATAACAGGAAACCTGTTCGATCACCATGCACTGCAAAATCATTCTGGCTATGGATACGGAGAACATCAACACGCCAGAGGATATACCCATTGGACTTGGGGCTCTGCTGGGAGTTTACCTCATATTTAGATTTTTTTTATTCTGCTTTGCCACTAAAATCATAATAAAGACTGACAACTAAAATATTGTGTTATTGTTGTTATTGTTTTGCGTATTATTATTAATTATAATTATAATTATAAGGGGGATAGTTAAAAAATGTACCCCAAAAGGTTATTCAAAAGGTTCCTCGAGGATCAATTAAAAGGTGTTCTTTAAAGAACCCTTTTAAAGGGTTCTTCCAAGAACTTCTAGGGGTTCCCCCACAGTTTCAATTTGAAGAACCCCTAAAGGATACTCCAGGAACCTTTTCTTTTTAGAGTGTAGAGCCCTATAGACCATCACCTTGTGGATATCACCATTACCAATCACATTATCACCTAGAGAAATGGCATCTTTAGGGATATAGAAGTATCATTGATAACACTTGAGTTAATCCTTAAGAATGCTGTCATAATACTGTCATAACATATGTCATAAACAGCTGATGTCAACTTATGTGTGTGCATCAGTTGTGTCATGATGACTGTTGATGTCCACAATGTATGTCATTATTCGAACAGTAAAGTCTTTGTCATCAATACAGTTGATACTATCTTTATTTCACTTGCTGAAAAAAGCTCTTGCAAACTGCCCTGGCAAACCAACATTCACATTAAGTTCTAATTATGGTTTTATCTAACATAAGGATGATAACATCCCAAACATTCAAATAATGTTTGTTTTTTTGAAAATGTTTTAAATATCCTTGGAATGTTCTCCTAACGTTCCCTCAAATGTGTGCACAACAGCTGTAACAACCACCCCAGAACATTCCCCAAGCGTTCTCATTATGCTTCCAGGTAATGTAATAACATAATGTACCAGTAATGTTTTTAAAACCCACAGCCGCAATAAAATGTAAGAGCAATTATTATAATAATATAAATTATATGAGAGCAAGATAACATCAAAGATCCACCACCATATTTTACAGTAGGTATGTGGTACTTTTCTGCATATGCCTCCATTTTCTTACACCAAACCCACCACTGGTGTGCGTAACCAAAGAGCTATATTTTCATGTCATCTGATCATAGCACCGGTTCCAATCCAAGTGCCAATGCTGTTTAGCAAACTCCAGGCAGTGCTATAGTCAGATGACATGGAAATTGAGCTCTTTGGCTATTTTGCTTCCACTGGTTCTGGGGCCCTTGTTAAGGTCAACAGCATCATGAACTTTACCAATTACCAGGACATTTTAGCCTAAAACCTGGTTGCCTCTGCCAGGAGGCTGAAACTTGGCCATGAGTGGATCTTCCAGCAAGACAATAACCCCAAGCACACATCCAAATCCACAAAGAAATAATTAATTGACCACAAAATCAACATTTTGCAATCGCCATCTCAGTCTCTGGACTTGAACCCCATTGAAAACCTGTGGTTTGAATTGAAGAGGTCAGTACATAAGCACAGACGAAGGATACCAAGGATCTGGGGGAAAAAAACAGTATGGAGAAATGCTCTAAGATCCCTCCCAATGTGTTTTCCAATCTCATAAAACATTTTAGAAAAAGGCTGTATCTTTGTCCTCACAAGGGGAGGGTGCTAGAGTATTGAAAACAGGGGTGCCAATAATTTTGACACCTATCTTTTATTTTATTTTATTACTTGTTAAACAAAATCTATTTATCTGAGCAATTGTGCTGGTATAAAATAATATAATTTCCCTAATTTTTTTAGCATACAATATAGCTCAGTATTTGAATAATTTATTTGATACAGTCTTTTTTGCTCATCTTTATCAAGGGTGCCAATATGTTTGGAGGTGACTGTATGCTTAGCAGCCTAAACCAATAGTGTACGAGCTCATTTGCGTGCGAATTGAATTGACCGAGGCGGTCCTAAGGAGCTGTCCACCACTGTAATGACTTAAATGGTTCTGAACAGGTAACTTTGGAGCAGAACACAGCAAAAACATTTTTGTTATACTGAAAATGAGTATCTTAAAATCTAACCTTAATTTGATACCTATTACATTTCAAGAGACATTTGTGTATTTGTGTATATATAACTTTACAAAATAAGTTAGAATTGTGCTTTTATGGAAAATACGATTTTGAGTGTTACATTTCATGATTTAATAAATTGTCTGTAATGACTTAAATGGTTCTGAACAGGTAACTTTGGAGCAGAACACAGCAAAAACATTTTTGTTATACTGAAAATGAGTATCTTAAAATCTAACCTTAATTTGATACCTATTACATTTCAAGAGACATTTGTGTATTTGTGTATATATAACTTTACAAAATAAGTTAGAATTGTGCTTTTATGGAAAATACGATTTTGAGTGTTACATTGCATTATTTAATAAATTGTCTGTAATGACTGTCATTAGCCTAAGCAATGCAATTATTTTTCAACACAAATAACTATTCATTGATACTGGAAGTAGAGAATAAAAAAATAGAGTAGATTCGTTGAGATGCAACCATGCATATTCACCATTGCCTGTGCGTATCAGCAAAACATGACTATCCTTTTCCCACCCAGTGACACGCATCTCACTTTTAGTCTTAAAATAATTATCGTGTGGCTTAAAACGCTGTGCATAAAAGTGTGATAATACACTTACACGTTTACAAGCATTTACGCTAAATTCTAAATCATTCCGATCAGTTGTGGGCGAGGATCGTTGATGATTTCCCACTGGGCACACACTGGTTGAATCAACGTTGTTTCCACGTCATTTCAATGAAGTTGCGTTGAACCAACGTGGAATAGACGTTGAATTGACGTCTGTGCCAAGTGGGTTGTTTGCACTTGGGTGGTATGTCTATGGAACAGGCTTGTCTGCGGTGTGAAACAAAACACGCTGCGCATAACCTAAGTTAAAAATAGCCGTTTTAACATTTCGTCACCATTTCTATATTTGTGTATTGTTAAGACAAGCTGCAACGGGTCCGTCCCATCACACAATGCCTCTTCTATTCAACTCCCAAGTTCAGGCTTGGAGTTGGAGCAACTATATATATCCATTATACAGTAGGCCTATAGCTTAATGCGTTAATTTTGTTCACGCCTGTGGAAGCGCACACCCGTTCAGAAATAGCTAATCATTTTAGATGCTTTATGCTTCCAGTGGCGAGGAGTTAGAATGTCTGTAGTGCCGGCGTGTCCAATGGCATCCGAAGTGACAGTCCGGAGTGCCACTGTTGGCCAGAGGCGCAGCGCACAGCAATACCTCCACTAGGATCCTGTGGTTGATTCTCTGGACATCAGGGAGTGAAGAAGGGAATCCTGGGGACCTCTACCTCTATTGTTTCTTTTCTATCCCATGCCAAATGTAAAATAGCCAGCATAAAAGGCGTGCGTAATGCAATGGAAACACTGGACGCTTCCGACAAAAATCTAATTTACCCAAAGTCCACCGACGTGTTAAAAAAGCGCATGCCAGATAGCAAGGATACTACTGGGACGCAAGACAAATCGAAGTACGTTGAACTGAATGATTTACTTGACATAGATACAGACGACACAAAA
Organism: Coregonus lavaretus; assembly: GCF_964263955.1. Lineage (NCBI taxonomy): Eukaryota > Metazoa > Chordata > Actinopteri > Salmoniformes > Salmonidae > Coregonus > Coregonus lavaretus. The sequence continues at coordinate 19,738,015 of NC_140026.1, read as the reverse complement.
ACTGGCACCGGTGAGGGGAGCCAAATGGCGATTGACGAGGGCAACGGGGGCTCGAGAGCAGAAGAGAAAACTTCTGGAGACGGAGACCTGATGAGTAAGGTGACTGATCACATCAACGGCGACAAATTAAAGGAGGATATTAACACAAAAGAGTGTGCCAAGGGTTATCTATCAGGGTTTCTTGGAATTGCCTGCTTCTCTGAGGTTCCTAACCTGAATGAAAACATTATGGACTGTCCCGAATCACTTGGATACGTTGGTAATAGGGAGGTCACTGCAGAATGCACACCGGATATTTTACCCCCCAAAACGGAGGCATTTGAGGACGTAGAAAATACGCCAACTGACAATGAAGATTTACGATACAATGACATGTTAAGCGGGCAAAGTGAATCGGATGATGATGTGAGCTTGGTGCTGACCGGTGATTGTGACGATTGCGTGCCTTGCAGTACCGAGGAGGATGAGTCTCATTATATAACCACGCACGAGATCCAGCTCTCGGAGCTTTCGGATCACGATGTCGATAATGATATCGGACAGGGGTGGGATGATAACCAGGTCTACTCTTTTGTCGATTATGCTGCTTTTGACGGCGATGGAACGATTGCTGGAAGAAAGGAGAGGGTGAAAAGCAATCAGGGTCAGGCTAATAGCGGAGCGGCAGTCAGCACTAAGCTGGAAAGTGATCTCGGGGACCGGGACAAGTGCGCCATCTCAAATGAAAGTCTGTCAAAGAACCAAAATAATGTTATAGGGCAGATCCACCTGTCAATCAAAACGACTTCCCGAGCTATAAATGAGCCTAGCAACGTCCAAGAAAATGAAAATATTCTTTATCATGCCAAGCACGCCGGAGACATGAGTCGCTATGTTTTTAGAGGAGCTGGTGATGCAAATACGGAGAATTTCTGTGATAGTGCTAAGTGTTTCATTGCAGCCCCCGGACGCTTGCACTTTGGCAAGAAATTAAAAGGGAAAGATGTTAACGACTATTCCAGCGGTGCGTCCAGCGCCGTCAGTGAACTTGACGAGGCGGATAAGGAAGTGCGCAACTTGACTGCCAGAGCGTTCAAGAGTTTAGCATACCCATATTTTGATGCCATCAATTTCAGTACCTCCAGCGAGTCCTCCGCCTCCGAGCTGGGGGTGAAAAGGTGGTCAACTTTTGTTGACCTTAAATATGGCAACATGAACATGTCTCAGGGATGCGAACCAAATAGAGGGTCTAATAAAAGTTCTACGTCATCCTCTGAAATTGCTAAGAATAAAGACAATAAAGGATATAAGGGTTTGGCGTTGGCTAATACTAAACCGCCCCCGAACAAGCTATTTGCTTTGAATGGTGCCGTTTCTGGTCCCTATAACGCATCTTCTGCAGCAAAGAAACTTGAGTTTATGGGAAAATTTGGGCAGGGTCACAGTGGGGTTATTACGCTCACAGAAACATTAAATATTCGTTGTAATGTCAAATCAGGGCTGCCTGGGAGCGAAAGGCGCACTAAATTTGCACAAAACGCAACAGGATCACGTTCCACAGATGAAGTTACCAGCACCTTGCCAAGCGGCCAGGGGAATGAGGCCAGCAAGCAACCCTGTAATGCAGAGGAAACCATGGAAGGCACACACAAGAAAGCAATATTCGCCTCGAGCCTTCTTAAAAATGTAATTTCTAAGAAAATGCAGTTTGAGCAAGAGCGCAAAATGGAGAGGGGGGAGATACGCGAGTCCTATCACGCGCCATCTCACTGCCTTCTCCAACAACAGCCCGAAATTGCGCACATGGAAAGGGAGAGGGCTACGCCGAAGGAGTCCAAGGATTTCCAAAGGCAAAGCCCGAAATACTCAGAGGCGAGTTCTGACTTAACTATTGTTTGTGTCGATGAATTAGGGGACTTAGTGGACACCAGCTCGTGCGATGCCAAGGACGACTGTCGGAGACAAGACACTTTAACTCTTACACCAGAAACGAATTTAGCGTCGACAAATGAAGTAGGATTCGATACTAAAAAAGGAACATTCGAAGCGGCCAAAAACACACTGCTACGCAGCCAAAATAGCGCATTCAGATCCTGGAGGGACGGTGAGCTAGAGTTTCAAAAGGAACATAAAAACGATAAAACTCCGGAGGGGAAACCGTCTTCGTCCAACGACAACCAGAGGGAAACGGACTTGTACACCGATTCAGGAAACAGTAAGCTAACCAAAATGTCACATTTGTTTGTGCCAAGTATCGAACTACTGTCCAATGACAGAGAAGTTTCAAAACAGCTGCGGACTATGAATTATTCAACCCGCGCGCCCGCAGATCAAGGAGAGGGAGGAGGTATGAAGTTACGCGCCAACAACACCCTATATGTCGCAGATCCTAGGAGTGTGGTAACATCCAAATCACCGGAAATTAAAATCAGTTTACGGAGTGTAAAAGAAAACAAAAGCGACCCGTTCAACGTTGCAAAGCTGGTTCCTTCCAAAATAGGCTGCAACTCAGTCAACCTGATAAAGGCAGGCGACGAGTCCAGATGTCAAGCGCTTGCCGCGGCGTTGAAGGGTGAGTCCTCCGAAAAAGTACCACACTTCACGGTCAGAGACATACGGGACCACAGGGGCAAGCTGCAAACACCTATACATCAAGTTAGAGACGTGCGTAAATTGGTTAAAAGTTCTTATCACTTTGTGTCTTTGGATAATAACGCCGCCGCCGGCGACCTTCACTCAGATCAAAAGCTTTTTAAACAGGGGTCTTATCGAAACCCTGCGTCGCTTTCCCCCATAGTAATAAAGTGTCAGTCTGTGAATACCAATACCAATGGGAATGGGAAGCAATCTGGAAATCTAATTGAGAATTCTAAACCTGGGCTCAACGAGGATTCATTTGAAGTTGACAGGTCATCACCCCAGCAAGAGGGCGCCAAAAGCGGCATCCACCGACCGACATGGAGAGAACCATTAGGCAATACAAAACAACTGAAAGGTGATTCTTCTGAAGGCCCCATTGGACTTGTAATTGAAACCAGAACAGCTTCAAGAAGACAGGAGAAAACACCTGACATCGGTGACAAGACAAAACCTGAGTGTAAAATGTCCAACCTGGGTGCCTTCGAGAAATTACAGGCTGCAGTCAAAACCATGGAGCAGTTGTATGTTTTTGATAGAAATGAGTGGAAGAGGAAATCCGAGCCACACTCCATATTATCAGACAGTCATGTGCTCTCTCTCATATCCAGCGAAGAGCATGGGCCAGAGGAGGAGGGAGTGAATGTGGCCAATGCCATGGCCATGCCAACATTTAACATGGACAAGCTCATCCGGAGAGACTCGTACCCTAACTCTGACAAAACCCTGCCCGCGACGACTGCCTTGCCCAGCTGCGAAACGACACCACCCAAACGAGAGGAGAAAGAGCCCCCAAAGACGTTTCACATTCCCATCAGCCGGGATGTGCCCAAATCCCTGGCTCAGCAAGGTGGAACACCAATGGGTACCAATAATGTGTTTAACGTCAGCGCCATGGCTTCAGGAAACCCCACCACAAGTAACAATAACAAGGCATCATCACAGTCACATGCTGTATCACAATCACCTTACTGCAAAGGCTTCAGCCCAGTGTCTCCTAAACTTCCGGTGTCAGTGAAATTCTCCCAGCAGCTGAGAAAGGCGGAGGAGAGACAGAGGGAGAGACAGAGGGAGAGACAAAGGGAGAGGGCCAACAGTATGGATGCAGACATGCCCTTCCAGTTCAGCAGAGCCTCAGCCGAGCACGAAAACTACCTCACCATCCCCGTCAAGTCTCATGCCACCAGCGCCAAGCAAGCCGCTGCGTCCGCTGGCGGTGGATGCGAGAAGACAGCAATTTACACCTTCCCCGCCACGGGCACCAAGACGCAGACGGCCAGCCCACCTGGGTATTGCGGCGCCAGGAGGCAGGAAGAGACCCGACAGTCCCCACAGAAACGCTCCACCATCGTCATGGAGACGAGAGCCCAGGACACGCCAACTGCCACCATCTACCACATACCCATGGCTCAGAGCATGGCGTCCGCCCAACCACAGATGTACTGCTTCTCCCCAACCATGGCCCCACAAGCCATGCCCCAGGTCGACCACTACCAGCGCACCCAGAGAAAGATGCTCTTTGACCCCAGCACAGGGAACTACTACCTGGTGGACACCCCCGTCCAGCAAGCCACCCGCCGCCTCTTCGACCCCGAGACGGGCCAGTACGTGGACCTGCCCATGTCCCAGCAGCCCATGTCCCCCATGCCCATGTCCATGCCCCAAATGCCGCCCATGCCCATGCCCATGCCCATGTCCATGCCCATCTCACCCTTAGCCCTGAGCCCCGGCTCCTATGGCCCCACCTACATGATCTACCCAGGCTTCATGCCCGCCATGCCCGGCACGCCTACCCTGATCCCCACAAGAATGCAGTCGCAGCTCTCCATGCCGTCGGAGCAGGAAGACTCCGGAGATAAAGGTGGTTCCTCCCAGCCAGACTACATGGACATGGAGAGTCCCTACTACATGGCCACAGGGTCTGGGAAGTCTCCCCTGGCTGGAGGCTCCAGTATGGGCCAGGTCCAGCAGCAGGGCAGGCCGGGGGTCCAGGGCTTCTCCAATGGGAAGCAGCCGATGATCAGCATCACCTCCCAGCAGGGGCCACGCATCATCGCCCCTCCCTCCTTCGATGGGACCACCATGAGCTTTGTGGTGGAGCACAGGTAGACGGCAGGACCTGTCACATGATACGTAAGTTATTTTTTTTTAGTACTCTATCGTATACTATGGCTGCATTTAGACAGGCAGACCTTCTTATATTTTTTTCTTCTCACTAATCATCATAATTGACGGCATAATTATGACAGTATAATCACTTTCACACCAATGTATGTTTCTCTACACTATGATGGAGTAAAAAATCTTTGGATATTGTTCCAGGTGACTTTTGGTGTCAAGTCTTAGGCTATTTTAAGAGAGTGGGTGACATTTCAGTCCCAAAAACATGATAATGCTGTTTCAAATGTATAAGTCGGGATCATAGAATAGAAGAACATCATAACTACAAAAATATGTGTCTAGGTGAGACGTCTTGTACAAACCAGTTCCAGTGTAAAAACGCCCTAACAGTGCAAGAGGTACAGTATTTTCCCAAGTGGGACCCCTTAGGACCAGTTAATTAACATATAATTACTGCAGCTAATAACATGTGAGACAGGGACAGAAGGTGTGGCAGGTGACCTGAAGCCCTGTGTTTATGAGCCTGTTGGCATTCTGCAACAGTTCTTTATTCCAGTAAAGGGAATGAATAGGTGGTAACCCACTCCTGAGTAACGCAACTCTAGCATGCACAACCTTTAGACCTTTAACCTCTCTCCAGACCAGGTATCAAAACAGCTCTGTTTAAAACAAGTGACATTAACAACCTGCTATTTTTAAGCATCCTGGGCACAACATCACTCATTGGCTCCTTTGGCTTTGACATCCACTGAAGATACAGTGTAACCTAGGTATTCACTTCCCCCATAGCCTCCTGTTTGGGATGAAGGATACAGTTCTATTCAGCTAAGGTACGCCTCTCTTGCAGTGTTTCTCAACTCCAGTCCTAGGTTGCACATTCGTATTCCATCCCTGTACAAGCACGCCTGATTCAACCACTGAACTAAACACTAAGCCCTTGATATGTTGAATCAGGTGTGCTTAAACTTGACTGGAACAAAATGTGCAACCTTGGGAGTGGGATGTTCGAGGGCCAGTTTGAGGAACACGGTTTACCCACATCTCAAAGTATACTATCTGCTTCCAGTAACATAATTATGTATCATATTAAAGCTATCAAGGATGATCTCAAGGATAGGAGACCTGGGCTGATCCAGAGTGGCTTTGGTTGGTGTTAGCTGGGGAAGAGGAAGAGGCGTGGCGAGGCCAGCATAGCTAGGGGAGCGGGGGAGGGAGGGAAAGGTCAGGGCGATGCAAGGCACTTATTGTGCTGATACAGGGGTAGGCCAGCTGCTGCTGGAAATCAAGGCTCTTGGCTGTGGCAACGCGGGGCTGCAACGGGGTCAACCTTTTTATAGGACACAGTCACGCAGAAGGGAAAGAGTGAGAAGGGGACCAGCATCTCCGGCACTCAGCCATTACATAAACAAATCATGGGCACATACAGTACCAGCAGAGACGCAAGCACAGCAGACAGTTCGATTGGGACTTCCCCTACCCAACTAAAAAGTTATATACCAAGGACACCACACAGTATGTGGACACCCCATCAAATTAGTGGATTTGGCTATTTCAGCCACACCCGTTGTTGACAGGTGTATGAAATGGAGCCCACAGCCATGCAATCTCTATAGACAAACATTGGCAGTAGAATGGCCCGTACTGAAGAGCTCAGTGACTTTTAACGTGGCACCATCATAGGATGCCACCTTTCCAACAAGTCAGTTCGTCAAATATCTGCCCTGCTAGAGCTGCCCCGGTCAACTGTAAGTGCTGTTTGTGAAGTGAAGTGGAAACGTCTAGGAGCAACAATGGCTCAGCCGCGAAGTGGTATGCCACACAAGCTCACAGAATGGGACCGCCAGGTGCTGAAGCGCGTAAAAATCGCCTGTCTGTGGTTGCAACACTCACTACGAGTTCCAAACTGCCTCTGGAAGCAATGTCAGCACAAGAACTGTTCGTCGAGAGCTTCATGAAATGGGTTTCCATGGCCGAGCAGCCGCAAATAAGCCTAAGATCACCATGCGCAATGCCAAGCGTCGGCTGGAGTGGTGTAAAGCTCGCCGCCATTGAACTCTGGAGCAGTGGAAACGTGTTCTCTGGAGTGGTGAATCACGCTTCACCATCTGGCAGTCTGACTGACAAACCTGGGTTTGGCGGATGCCAGGAGAACGCTACCTGTCCCAATGCATAGTGCTAACTGTAAAGTTTGGAGGAGGAGGAATAATGGTCTGGGGCTGTTTTTCATGGTTCGGGCTAGGCCCCTTAGTTCCATTGAATGGAAATTATAACACTACAGCATACAATGACATTCTAGGGGATTCTGAGCTTTCAACTTCATGGCAACAGTTTGGGGAAGCCCCTTTCCTGTTTCAGAATGACAATGCCCCTGTGCACAAAGCGAGGTCCATACAGAACCTGTCGAGATCGGTGTGGAAGAACTTGACTGGCCTGCACAGAGCCCTGACCTCAACCCCATCGAGCACCTTTGGGATGAATTGGAAAGCCGATTGCGAGCCAGGTCTAATCGCCTGACATCAGTGCCCGACCTCACTAATGCTCTTGTGGCTAAATGGAAGCAAGTCCCAGCAGCAATGTTCCAACATCTAGTGGAAATCCTTCCCAGCAGAGTGGAGGCTGTTGTAGGAGCAAAGGGGGGACCAACTCCATATTAATGCCCATGATTATGGAATTAGATGTTCGACGAGCATGTGTCCACATACACCTTGGTTATGGTTATAAAGCAAGGACTATTAACATTAATTGCAGAAAAATGTTATGTTGTAATTCCTGCAGTTCATTGTTTTTTGGGGGGGGAATACTTTACTTGAAGAATATTTATTTCTATACATGCCGCATTCATTTGTAGCAGTACATAAGCATGAATGTTATGAAGTCCTATGTAGGTACACTCTTAAAAAAAGGGTTCCAAAAGGGTTCTTCGGCTGTACCCATAGGAGAACCATTTTTGGTTCCAGGTAGAACCCTTTTTGGTTCCAGGTAGAACCCTTTTTGGTTTCAGGTAGAACCCTTTTGGGTTCCATGTAGAACCCACTGTGGAAAGGGTTTTACATGGAACCCAAAAGGATTCTACCTGGAACCAAAAAGGGTTCTTCAGAGTTCTCCTATGGGGACAGCCGAATAACCCTTTTAGGTTCTAGATAGTACCTTTTTTTCTTCAACTAAAGTATTACCATTTTATGTAGGAACCATGACAAGTTCCCATTTTTTAAATCCTAATCTCCCATTATCTTGTGTTCTGTTTCCCACACAGGAGTTACTTTTGACGTGTCCTGATGTGTTCTGGGCCCTCCAGTGCCACTAATCCTACCGTCTGGACTCCATGGTCATCATGGTCGTCATGGTCGTCATGGTCATCATGGTTCTTGGTCATCTCAACCGACAGGATTGTTATTGCCTCAGCCTTCAGAAGTAGGTTACCACTCTATCCCCCTTTCCTTTCTTAACAACTCTGTGTTCAATTTGGGAGTTTGGCTGAAATGTGTAATTGTTGAAAAAAATATCCACTGGTTAATATAGTTTTTTACCTTGTGCTGTATATTTTATTTACATGTTTGATTTTGTGTCATTTGTGATTTCATAGTGCAATACTCATGCAATGCAATATAACATGCAATTGTTCTCGCAGGCATTGTCATGATAATCAATTTAATCTGGACATTGAATTAATAATAGTAATCATGTATTTTCAGATGAGAAAAGCATGATTAGCCTCCAAATCCATTAATGTGGGACCCCCAGCATTGCACATCTTTGTTATAGCCCTGCATTAACACACCTGTGTCAACTAATCAAGAGTTGAGGAGTTAAATCAGGTGTGCAAGTGCTGGGCTAAAAATAAGCGCTCCCTGAGCGGTCCCTAGGAATGGATTGGGAAACATGGTTGTAGACATTTTCCTGGTCGCATTCTCCACACTAGAGGTCTATGTTCTAAAATGCACAACTTCCGGGAGGGTGCAGGTTGTCCCATTTATTTATTTAGCAAGTACATGAGGCATGACAGCACACTTGGACAGGACACTTGGACTAAGTCCCCAGAGGAACGGGAGAGGGCTTATATCTCTCTTTGTGTCTTTCTTGACCTTGATCTGAACCTGCACATGGCTCCCTCCCTTCTCTCTGTTACGGTGCCGCCTGCTGTTTGCTATCTCCCTGTTGGTGAGTTCAGTTCAGTACAGTATGATCTTGTATTGTTTTAATTGTTAAAAAAAAAACAGTATATTGCCAACAATATTAGCACTAAAAACAATTATTGTGGACATTCTATTTCCTTTCTGAACCTTGCTATTATTTTACTATTGGAAATGAATGAGCGATTGTCTTGAATACAAATAATGCAAAATGTGGTTTGGTTTGATATACTTCTACTGAAATTGGTATGTTGTTGCCTGTTTATTTTGGGTATGGTTATTACTGCAATGTCATTAAGTGTTGACAATTTTGCCCTGTCACATTGAAGTGCTCTTAATGCAGGTAGCAAGCACTATGACTAAGAGGTGCATGTTCAGACATTACAAAAGATTTCATAAAAACACAACTGAAGGTTTGCAGTGAGGAAAGTATCAGCTATTGTTGATGTTTTTATAGGAACAGGGATACAGCAATCTCCCATTTATGAGTTGAAGTGTGTTTTGGACAAGCTGATGGGGCTTTCACTGTATTTAAAAAGATATATTTTCTTTCCAGACCCCTGTACAGTATGTGCAAACACTTTGCTGTTTTATATTGATGTGTACAGCAAACCACATGCTTTCAGAACTGCTGGCCAGTCCATCCATCTCCCTTCATGAGTATGTTTTGGGATTGCTGTTTGATATTTTAAAAGGTCTAAAAATAAACAGAAATAGCTGCTTAGCAAAGAGCAATTTCTCAAGAAAGAATTTTGCAAGGACTGTCTGGGAGTGGTCTGAGTGGGGAGGGGAACATTGAAAACTAGCTGTTATTGGCAGAGAGGTTTGGAACTCTCTTTCTTATTGGTCTATTAACAAATGTACCGTCTGGTGATGTCACCAGGCAGGCCAAAATTCCATCCCACCAAAACAGGCAAAACATTTCAGGCGGTCTTTTCAAACAGCTTTTACACTAAAATAGCATTATCATCATTTTCACAATTTCACAGTATTATTCCAACCTAGTGTGGAAGTATATATAGAAATATATATAAAACACAGGGAAATATTTACTACACTGGGCCTTTAAAGTAACTGTCCAGTGAAAATCTAATTTTTAAAAGTTATTAACCATATTTTGTTGTTGACTCATCCTATACTCGTATTTGTGGCCAAAGCTGCAATTGGAGAAAAAAAACACTTTAAAAAACCCACTTTAAACTTATATCTCAAACAGACCGTTTAAAAAATGCTTGCTATTTCCTGAGGAGGATGAGCTGGCCAATCTGCGTTCTACTCGCATTAATATTTGTTATGACCGGTATACGCCCACACCATTCTGTTGATGGGGTACGCCCACACCATTCTAACACAGAAAAACATACTTAATTACAATTTTTTGGAAGGAAAACTATTTCACTCATATTGTAATTAATAATAGGTAATATTTCATAAAAATCTGGAAACACTGGACAGTTACTTTAATGCAGGATAACACACTTACACAATTTACTTTAATCATTTTACCTGTCTTCATGAATCAAACAGGTCTTTGTGAAAAAAAATATTTGCAGCAGTGGAATGTTTCAGGGTTGGCTAGGGATGGAATTTCTGTAATCCACTACATTACAAGTATTCCTGCATAAAAATGTTGTAACAACCTTTTGGAGGTGTCATTGTGAAAGGTGTGTACTAAATATTTGACAGAAGGACTAAAGAATGCTGTGAGGGTATGAGCAAGTTTAAAAAGAATGGTTGGAAGGAGGAAGAGAAACTGAGTGAAAAAAAGCATATGTATTTTAAATATTGAGGTCTCTCCTTACCCCCGACAATATGGATGGACCTAACATTAGGAGGAAAAGAAAATATAGATATTTTGTGAAACAGCAAAGGAATTGAATAGGGCCACAGGAAGTGTAGAAAACTAGCAGTTGAAGAAAACAAACACAAGGACTTCTTTAAGGTGTAAAATATATTGCTACTGCGAATGAATGTGTTTTTGCAAGCAAATGTACATTTTGAGAGTTGTTTAATAAATTTGAAATACTTTTCCAGAACTTTGTCTCCTTTTCTTATTTATTTGATACCAGTGGTGGAAAAAGTACCCAATTGTCATACTTGATTAAAAGTAAAGATACCTTAATAGAAAATGACTCAAGTAAAAGTGAAAGTCACCCCAAGTATTTGGTTTTAAATTTACTTAAGTATCAAAAGTAAAAGTTCCTTATATTAAGCAAACCAGACAGCACCATTTTCTTGTTTTTGAAATTTACGGATAGCCAGGGGCACACTCCAGCACTCAGACATAATTTAAGTTGTAAAGTAAAGTACAGATACCCCAAAAAAACAGTAAGTACAGTGGGGAAAAAAAGTATTTAGTCAGCCACCAATTGTGCAAGTTCTCCCACTTAAAAAGATGAGAGAGGCCTGTAATTTTCATCATAGGTACACGTCAACTATGACAGACAAATTGAGATTTTTTTTCTTCCGAAAATCACATTGTAGGATTTTTAATGAATTTATTTGCAAATTATGGTGGAAAATAAGTATTTGGTCACCTACAAACAAGCAAGATTTCTGGCTCTCACAGACCTGTAACTTCTTCTTTAAGAGGCTCCTCTGTCCTCCACTCGTTACCTGTATTTATGGCACCTGTTTGAACTTGTTATCAGTATAAAAGACACCTGTCCACAACCTCAAACAGTCACACTCCAAACTCCACTATGGCCAAGACCAAAGAGCTGTCAAAGGACACCAGAAACAAAATTGTAGACCTGCACCAGGCTGGGAAGACTGAATCTGCAATAGGTAAGCAGCTTGGTTTGAAGAAATCAACTGTGGGAGCAATTATTAGGAAATGGAAGACATACAAGACCACTGATAATCTCCCTCGATCTGGGGCTCCACGCAAGATCTCACCCCGTGGGGTCAAAATGATCACAAGAACGGTGAGCAAAAATCCCAGAACCACACGGGGGGACCTAGTGAATGACCTGCAGAGAGCTGGGACCAAAGTAACAAAGCCTACCATCAGTAACACACTACGCCGCCAGGGACTCAAATCCTGCAGTGCCAGACGTGTCCCCCTGCTTAAGCCAGTACATGTCCAGGCCCATCTGAAGTTTGCTAGAGTGCATTTGGATGATCCAGAAGAGGATTGGGAGAATGTCATATGGTCAGATGAAACCAAAATAGAACTTTTTGGTAAAAACTCAACTCGTCGTGTTTGGAGGACAAAGAATGCTGAGTTGCATCCAAAGAACACCATACCTACTGTGAAGCATGGGGGTGGAAACATCATGCTTTGGGGCTGTTTTTCTGCAAAGGGACCAGGACGACTGATCCGTGTAAAGGAAAGAATGAATGGGGCCATGTATCGTGAGATTTTGAGTGAAAACCTCCTTCCATCAGCAAGGGCATTGAAGATTAAACGTGGCTGGGTCTTTCAGCATGACAATGATCCCAAACACACCGCCCGGGCAACGAAGGAGTGGCTTCGTAAGAAGCATTTCAAGGTCCTGGAGTGGCCTAGCCAGTCTCCAGATCTCAACCCCATAGACAATCTTTGGAGGGAGTTGAAAGTCTGTGTTGCCCAGCGACAGCCCCAAAACATCACTGCTCTAGAGGAGATCTGCATGGAGGAATGGGCCAAAATACCAGCAACAGTGTGTGAAAACGTTGTGAAGACTTACAGAAAACGTTTGATCTGTGTCATTGCCAACAAAGGGTATATAACAAAGTATTGAGAAACTTTTGTTATTGACCAAATACTTATTTTCCACCATAACTTTCAAATAAATTCATTAAAAATCCTACAATGTGATTTTCTGGATTTTTTCTCATTTTGTCTGTCATAGTTGACGTGTACCTATGATAAAAATTACAGGCCTCTCTCATCTTTTTAAGTGGGAGAACTTGCACAATTGGTGGCTGACTAAATACTTTTTTTCCCCACTGTAGCACTTCAAAGTATTTTTACTTAATTAATTTACACCACTGTTTGATACTGTATGTTATATTACATTTATTCATTGATATGAAGTGAACAGAACACAGGTGAAATATATTCAATTTTAAATAGAATAAATTGTATTTTCTTTATCACCCAAAGAAACAAAGCTGCTGCTTCCATTTACAGTATGCTGCTGCTTCCGTACCCTTTGAACTTTTAAAAGAAGGTGGAAAAGGTGAAGTTCTATACTTAGACCTCAGTAAATGGTGAGCTGAGAGTATTTGTTCCTGTTATTCAGATGTCCTTATGTGTTCTGGAAAGCCATTCACGAGAGAGTGAGTCAAGATCCAATAATGGGTGACTGATGAGGTGGACCTTGAACTTTAAGTGAAAGAGCTATGCCATCATCATGTTAATCTGTGTATCTAGGTGTTTATTTAGAAAGATGATACCCTTTCTGGATTCATTTCAAAAGGCCACTAAAGCTAACAAGTTCACACTAGTGGTCCTGTGTGGCTTAGTTGGTACGAATGTGGCACTAGCAATGCCAGGTTTGAGGGTTTGATTCCCGCTGGGGTCACACATACAGTACTAAAATCAGGGCCGGCTTGCCCTATATGCGGACCACAAACTACGCATAGGGCTCCTGATGGCCACAGATAGAGCCGGCCTTTACTAAAATGTATGCACTCAAGTCCCAAAACTTGATGGCATATATGGCATATATTATTAAGACTGGAAAAAACCCCACAGAGCTTGCACTTACTCAAAGTGCACTTATCAGGAGTCGACTGTATATAATTACTTCACACAAAATTAAATCATGAATGAGCAGCATTCAAACACAGTGAATAAGAAATGCTTTTGGACAAATGGAAGGAGAGTATTTTCTGGAAAGTATATTTTTTATGTATCAACAACATAAGTCAGACCATTCTCTCACTACCCTGAGAGACATTCCAAAACAAACCAGGAATTCCTGTTTCTAAAACTGTGAAAACAACAGACTTTGAACAGCAGACCTGTGAGTTTCCTACAATAATCTGCACTGTTGAATCATTATATCATCATTAAATCAAATCAAACTTTATTTACATAGAACGTTTTACAAAAGTAAATGCATTACACATCTATTTATCTAAAACCCACCGCAAGAATGATTCAGAGTTGCTTTGCTTTCCTAATAGTGTTGTCTACATCTTTCCTTTTTATTCCCAATCCTCTGACAGAAGATCATTTTGTTGTAACTTTCTTTCTTCTTTCTTTGTGGATGTCATGCTTCAGCAGAGGAGCCTTCTGTTTGAATCCTGTACCACAGACCGAGCAGCCATACTCTCCTGTGTGGGTCCGGATATGTTCAGCTAGGTGTCCCTTCTCATAGAAGCAATTCCCTCGGTCACCACAGCTAAATGGTTTTACTCCTGTGTGAGTCAGTATATTTTACTCCTGTGTGAATCCAGGCTCTGTCGTAGCCGGCCGTGACCGGGAGACCCATGGGGCGGCGCACAATTGGCCCAGCGTCGTCCAGGGTAGGGGAGGGAATGGCCGGCAGGGATGTAGCTCAGTTGGTAGAGCATGGCGTTTGCAATGCCAGGGTTCTGGGTTCGATTCCCATGGGGGGCCAGTATGAAAAATAAAATAAAAAGATAATGTAAGTCGTTCTGGATAAGAGCGTCTGCTAAATGACTAAAAATGTAAATGTAAAAATGTATGTTTCCTTAAGTCCCTCTTCTGAATTAAGCTTTTCCCGTAGTGTCACTCCTTGGCCTTGAGAGGCCTGTTGTCTTTAGTTGGTTTGGTCAGGGCGTGAGTTTCTATGTTATAGATTATATGTTTATGTTTTAGTTAGTCTATTTCTATGTTGCAGTGCTAGGTTGTGTTTCTAGGTTTGGCCGGGTGTGATTCCCAATCAGAGACAGCTGTCGCTCGTTGTCTCTGATTGGGGATCATACTTAAGTAGCCCATTGCCTACTGTGTATTGTGGGATCTTGTTCCTGTTAGGCTGGTATGGTTATAGCCTTTTGGACTTCACGTTACGTTGTGTCTTGTTTTGTTGAATGTTTATTTCATTAATAAACATGTACACTTTTCACGCTGCACCTTGGTCCGACCCGTCTCTCAACGTTCGTGACACGTAGCCATCACAGCTAAACGGTTTCTCTCTTGTGTAAGTCAGTTTATGCATGGTTAGGTTAGACTTCACATTTAAGCTTTTGCCACAGCTAAATGGTTTCTCTCCCGTGTGAATCCTTAAATGTTGGGTTAGGGTATGCTTGCGATTGAAACTTTTTCCACAGTCTCTACAACTAAATGGATTCTCTCCTGTGTGAGTCAGTATATTGTCCCTTAGGTTGCGCTTCTGAATATAGCTTTTCCCGCAGTCCCCACAGCTAAATGGTTTCTCTCCAGTGTGATCCTTCATGTGCTTGGTCAGATGTATTTTGAGTTTAAAGGTCTTGCCACAAACAGGGCAGATGCAGAGTTTCTCCACGAGAGAGTCTGACATGGGCCTTCAGTTGACAGGTGGAGTTATTTGCAGAAGAGGTATTTGCTGGGTCTGTTCTTGGCGAGAGTCAAATGCCTTTGTAGGTCAGCTTTCAAGTCCTACTTGGTCATTGCATACGGCTGAGCTGTGGCTGGCGGTATTGTTATGATTACCTGGAGGGTTACAGGGAATGCCAAGACCCTTTAGATGGGTCACAATGTCAAAAGGTTTGAGCTCCACTGGCTTAGAGTCACTCTCTGTTCTCGACAGTTTGAGTTTGGGGAGAGTCAAGGACTGAAGTGGGTCCTCCTGATCACATTCACGTTTCACACAGGAAGGAGTGAATATGAAGTCTTTGACATCAGCCTCCAGGTGTTGAAGCTGCTTTTCCTCCTGACTGGTCCTGGGTTCTTCCTGTTCCTCTTTAATCTGTGTGGGCTCTGGTCCCTCCTGCCCCAGACTAGTCCACTTCTGCTTACAGTGCTGCTGCTCAGGGGGAACCTCCTCTTCAGAAACAGGGAAAGAGAGCTGCAGGGAGTCTGGAGGGAAGTAGAGGAGGAGCAGAGATTATCTATAGGGCGATTACATACTAGGAAGGCCCAATTTTTTGGGGGTGGTATCTCAGATATTTCTGGCAATTCTCACATATACACAAAACATTTTGAACACCTGCTCTTTTCATGACATAGACGGACAAGCTGAATCCAGGTGAAGGCTATGATCCCTTATGTCACTTGTTAATTCCACTTCAATCATGAAGGGGAGGAGACAGGTTAAATAATGATTTTAAAGCATTGAGACAATTGAGACATGGTCATGGATTGTGTATGTGTTCCATTCAGGAAGTGAATGGGCAAGACAAAAAATGTAAGTGCCTTTGAACGGGGTATGGTAGTAGGTGCCATACGCACCGGTTTGTGTCAAGAACTGCAATGCTGCTAGGTTTTTCACACTCAACAGTTTCCTATGTATATCAAGAATCGTCCACCACCCAAAGGACATCCAACCAACTTGACACAACTGTGGGAAGCATTGTAGTCGACATGGGCCAGCGTCCCTGTGGGAATGTTCCTGGGTGGCCAAGTTACAGCTGTCAGTCTTCTTGGGTATGTCTCTAAGAGCTTTGCACACCTGTATTGTGCAATATTTGCCCATTATTCTTTTCAAAATTCTTCAAGTTCTGTCAAGGTGTTGGGTGTCATGCTAGACAGCAATTTTGAGCTTGATGCTCCTTTACAATAAATATCAAGGGTCTTGTTCAGGTGATATGATGATTGACTGCCATTTGACAAATACAAATATTCTATCCATTATAATGTCATCATGTAGACTAGCCTACCCGCACTGTATCTTCAAACTATTGGCTAGAGCACATGTGCCAAAACCAGAGTAGGCAGATTTGCTATTTAACGCAACCGTTTTTGTGAAAAAAAACATCGGTATAGTTGAAAATGCGATGGAAACACATTGAACATTCAATTTTTATTCGGTACATGAAAACTTCAGCGGAAATTAACATGTTGTGTGCACTACGTACGTCATCACGCATGGATTTTTATTCACACAAAAAAACACTGGTGAGAAAATGCTCATATTTTCTTTATGCAGATTTTAGAATATTCACATGAAAATCTGTCGCCAATTGGATGGAAACCTAGCTAATTAAAGCATTACCACTTGCTCTGTAATATGAGTAGTATTTTGATTTCAATAACAATTCTTACATTTATGATTACTGAAAAACATAAACATCAATATTGAAAATACCATTTTTGATTTGTCACATTTTTCAATATATTGTAGAACATAATACATCTCTGCTACTTTTCGAATCATGATCCAATTTGTAAGCATTTCCAACAGAGTGAATGTGAAAATGGATTCAAAGTGGTCACCCTCTGCTGGGGATTTGCAAGATGTGTAATAATACAAGTAAAATGAGATCTGTGATTGGTTCAGGGGAGAACGATTGCCCCCTCCTATTGCCCCCTCCACGAAGTTCAAAGCGGACCGCGGTACTGCAGGCATTGTTTGCAGAAAACAGGATCCCCCATTATAGTGAATGGGGAAAAGGTATTTGTGGTGAACCTTCTTGTAAATACTTTTTTTTCCCGAAGACAATCATGGTATCAATAATTGCTTCTATTACACCAGATGTATGTCCTTGAACCAATTTTTTTTTTTTTTGATCGTACACGGAATAAGTTTTAAAGATAATGTAGTAGCTAATGGCAGCCTGCAGTACCCTGGCTGGCCTTCAACTTTAGATACTCAATAAGAGGGGGCAGCGCTGAGCTAGCCTGCAACGTCACTTCCTGGAGTAGCTCAAACTGCGCATATTATGTCTCCATGGCTGCATTTACCCTAACCCAATTCTGATATTGTTTTGCTCTGAAAAAGATCTGATGTGATTGGTCAAAAGACCAATTAGTGGAAAAAATACGAGAATTGGGCTGCCTGTGTAAACGCAGCCCATGAGACGCCATCTCAGAGATACTTTTAAAATGGGAAACTCCATTGGAATCAAATATTTTCTGAAATGTGAGATAATTGGCTTGTTCTCTGTAATATCGTATAGCTTGGGAATCGTGATGTACTTTCGAGGAAAACAGGCACATTTCTCGACTCATACCCTGACTTTGAGAAGGGATAGCATGACGATTAGCTTAGCAACTGCGTGATGCAGCATGACCATGTAAACGCGATTGGTCGACAGTCTGCTGGGTGGGGAGTTATACATTACTCCATTCATTGCCCAATGGAATTAACATCTCCTCCTTTCTTTAATATCTCTGGCCATCTTAACCCGTCTTCCTTGGCTTTAAATGCTCTATTGAGTCTTCACATAGGGCTACTGAGTGGCGCAGCGGTCTAAGGCACTGCATCTCAGTGCTAGAGGTGTCACTACAGACCCTGGTTTGATTCCAGGCTGTCTCACAATTGGGCCGTGATTGGGAGTCCCATAGGGCGGCGCACAATTGGCCCAGCTTCGTCCTGGGTAGGCCGTCGTTGTAAATAACAATTTGTTCTTAACTGACTTGCCTAATATAATAGGAATGAATCACATGATCAATGGCTTTGTCCATTAATAACCATGGATTGGTTACATTGCCTGCTAGGCCAATTTCTCTGTATAAAATGGGCCATAACTTTAAAACAAGCAGAGATCACACTCTGGAACTTCGATATGCCCGTAGAGTATATTATGCTCAAATATATATTGAACAATTTGCCAAATCTAAAATGTTTATATCATTCAATATTTATAAACTTAAGTATCAAAATACTACTCAAATAACAGAGCAAGCGGTAAAGCTTCGTATGACACCAATTTTGGCTTTGTAGCACCTACAGATGAAACATTAAGGAGTCTTAAAGGAGGCCTGGGTAAGGCCAAAATGTCACAAATGTTCCATATTCAATTAATTATTTCTCAATTATGCTTTAAGATACAAATGTCACAATACCTCATAATGTCAAAGTGGAATTATGTTTTTGGAAATTGTCTTGAGTCAATAAGTTTGAAATTCACTGCTCGACTGAGGGACCTTACAGATAATTGTATGTGTGGGTACAGAGATGAGGTGTTCATTGAAAAATCATATTAAACACTATTATTTGCTTAACAAGTCACATAATAAGTTGCATGGACTCACTATGTGTGCAATAATTGTGTTTAATATGATTTTGAGTACCACCTGCAACTGTTTAACTCCTAATCGAGTCCGAAAAAAGTGTCTCCAAGAAAAGGTTGGGTGAAAAATCTCCTGCTAGCGAAATGCCTTCTGGAACATGTGAACTATCATGTGCCTTAATAACAAACTTGTATTCCATTTGCATTGCTAGTTACAGCCTAATGTTAGCTAGCTAACATTGAACCTAGTTGGTTAGCTTTAGCTACCTGCAGATTCATACTATGACAATGTTTGTATTGGTAGTAGTATGAGTTGGAATTATTCCAGTTAATTGTTTAGCTAGCTAGCTAGCTACATGTCTAAACAAAAGACCACTTCGCCACATGTGTCTGGGGGTGATTACATGTGTACATGTCTAGACAATAGTGACCCATCCACTTAGCTAGATGTGGCTGGGGGGTGGTTATAGCATTTCTTTCACATGACCCATCAATTTAGACACTAATCCGGATGCTTATAAGAAATCCCGCTACGCCCTCCAACGAACCATCATACAGGCAAAGGGTCAATACAGGACCAAGATCGAATCCAGCTCTGACGCTCGTCAGATATGGCAGGGCTTGCAAACTATCACGGATTACAAAGGGAAAACCAGCCGCGAGCTGTCCAGTGACGCAAGCCTACCAGACAAGCTAAATACCAGACAAGCTAGCAACACTGAACTATGCATGAGAGCACCAGCTGTTCCAGACGATGTAAGACTTTTAAACAGGTTAGCATTCACAAGGCCAGATGGATTACCAGGATGCATACTCAGATTCTGCGCTGACCAGCTGGCAAGTGTATTCACTGACATTTTCAACCTCTCCCTGACCCAGTATTCAGACCCCTTGACTTTTTCCACATTTTGTTACGTTACAGCCTTATTCTAAAATTGATTAAATTGTTTTTTCCCCACATCAATCTACACACAATACCCCATAATGACAAAGCAAAAACAGGTTTTTACAAACTTTTGCTAATAAAATAAAAATAAAATACAAAAAACGGAAATATCACATTTACATAAGTATTCAGACCCTTTACTCAGTACTTTGTTGAAGCACCTTTGGCAGTGATTACAGCATCAAGTCTTCTTGGGTATGACGCTACAAGCTTGGCACACCTGTATTTGGGGAGTTTCTCCCATTCTTCTCTGCAGAACCTCTTAAGCTCTGTCAGGTTGGATGGGGAGCATTGCTGCACAGCTATTTTCAGGTCTCTCCAGAGATGTTCTATCGGGTTCAAGTCCGGGCTATGGCTGGGCCACTCAAGGACATTCAGAGACTTGTCCCGAAGCCACTCCTGCGTTGTCTTGGCTGTGTGCTTAGGGTCGTTGTCCTGTTGGAAGGTGAACCTTCGCCCCAGGTTGAGGTCCTGAGCGCTCTGGAGCAGGTTTTCATCAAGGACCTCTCTGTACTTTGCTCCGTTCATCTTTGCCTCGATCATGACTAGTCTCCCAGTCCCTGCCGCTGAAAAACATCCCCACAGCATGATGCTGCCACCACCATGCTTCACCGTAGGGATGGTGCAGGTTTCCTACAGACATGACGCTTGGCATTCAGGCCAAAGAGTTCAATCTTGGTTTCATCAGACCATAGAATCTTGTTTCTCATGGTCTGAGAGTCTTTAGGTGCCTTTTGGCCAGCTCCAAGCGGGCTGTCATGTGCCTTTTACTGAGGAATGGCTTCCGTCTGGCCACTCTACCATAAAGGCCTGATTGGTGGAGTACTGCAGAGATGGTTGTCCTTCTGGAAGGTTCTCCCATCTCCACAGAGGAACTCTGGAGCTCTTTCAGAGTGACCATCAGTTTCTTGGTCACCTCCCTGACCAAGGCCCTTCTCCCCCAATTGCTCAGTTTGGCTGGGTGGCCAGCTCCAGGAAGAGCCTTGGTGGTTCCAAACTTCTTCCATTTAAGAATGGCCACTGTGTTCTTGGGGATCTTCAATGCGGCAGACATTTTTTGTTTTGGTACCCTTCCCCAGATCTGTGCGTCTGTGCTCAATTTCGTGTCTCATAGCGAAGGGTCTGAATACTTATATAAATTAGGTATTTCTGTTTTTAATTTTTAATTAATTTGCTAACATTTCTAAAAATCTGTTTTCGCTTTGTCATTATGGGGTATTGTGTGTAGATTGCTGATTTATTTATTTTTTAATCCATTTTAGAATAAGGCTGTAACGTAACAAAATGTGGAAAAAGTCAAGGGGTCTGAATACTTTCCGAAGGCACTGTACTTACATAATTCAATCAGACCACCATAGTCCCTGTGCCCAAGACCGCCAAGGTAACCTGTCTGAATGACTATCACCAAGTAGCACTCATATCTGTAGCCATGGAATGCTTTGAAAGGTCATGGCTCACATCAACACCATCATCCCAGACAACCTGGACCCACTCCAATTCGCATACTGCCCCAACAGATCCACAGATGACACAGACGACTGCCCTTTCCCACCTGGACAAAAGGAACACCTACATGAGAATGCTGTTCATTGACTACAGCTCAGCGTTCAACACCATTCTGCCCTCCAAGCTCATCACTAAGCTAAGGACCCTGGGATTAAACACCTCCCTCTGCAACTGTATCCTGCACTTCCTGACGGGCCGTCGCCAGGTGGTAAAGTTAGGCAACAACACTTCCGAGGTCAGAGAACTGGGATTGTGGTGCCAGGACAACAATCTCTCTTTCAACATCAGCAAGACAAAGGATCTGATCGTGGACTGCTGGAAACGGAGGGCCGAGCATGCCCCCTGTAAGAAAGTCTGTCCTGCTCCTCTCCTACCAAACTTCCCCTCACAGTCCCTTCAGTTTCCCTTAAGTCCTGTTAGTTTGGCTGCTCAGCCGACTTCAGTCATCCCTCACCCATCATAGCCCTACCATTCCCAACCAATCAGAGCGCTTGGAAATGCACATCTGGACACTGCACCTGTCCACTCAGGTCAGAGTGTTATCGTCGTCCGAAGGGAGAAGACGCACATTTCTGAGGACTTTTTATTGTCGACAGTAACACGAATGTCTGAATGTTGTGCGTGCATCGAAATGTAAGTTGCAGGGGGGTTTTATTGTGGGGTTTACATGCTGTGTAATAATAGGTAATTACTTAATGTGACTTTGATAAGTTTCAGCCATATGACCTACTGTATGGATGTTACTATTCTTTCATGTTAGAGTTGCCAATACTGCTTTGCGTATTGTTTATCGTATGTAGTATTATTGGTTCACCACATTGGACCAGAAAGACGCATACTTTCATATCCCCATTCTACCAGCACACAGAAAATACCTGAGATTTAACTTCGAAAAACGTGTTTTTCAGTTGCGCGTTCTACCCTTCAGCCATTCGCCTGCCCCTCGCAATTTCACAAAGTGCATAAGGGCAGCGCTAGCCCCCATTCGCCAAGCAGGAGTCAGGGTCCTGAACTACTTAGACGATTGGCTATTATGTGCAGGGTCACAAAGCCAAGCTTTGGCACACACATCCATGTACTCACATTACCTCTCTGAGTTGGGACTAACAATTGACTTGGAAAATAATTATCTGTTTCCCACTCAGTGTGTGGGCTATACACTGGACACTCAAATCATGCGAGCAACACTCTCTCCAGAAGAGTGGTATCTTTGACAAATTGTCTTTCAACATTCCAACTGAGAAAACTGGTGACAGCGCTAGAGAGTCAGAGGCTGCTAGGCCTTCTAGCTGCTGCAGTCCATGTTGTACCATTGGGACTTGCTCCACATGCAGCCAATACAGCGCTGGTACAACAGACACAATCTATGTCCCAGAAGGGAAAAACACAAAAAGCTGACAATTTCAATGAGTTGCTGAGGAGTAATACAATGGTGGCGCCTAGCACTTCAAACTCCCAGAGGAGTTCTCCTAGGCGCAGTTCACAACCGGGTGACATTGACCACAGACGCCTCCCTCCAAGGATGGGGAGCAATCTTGAACCAGTCAGGGGTTCATGGTGTAAGGTCAGCACCATGGACAACAGCTCACATCAACGTACTGGAGATCAAGGAGGTTCACCTTGCACTCCGGCACTTCCTCCCAGTACTGAGAGGACAACATGTACTGATAGGGACAGACAACACAACCGTGGTTGCACACATCAACTGCCAGGGTGGACTGAGGTCAATGGGACTGCACCAGGTGGCAAGGGAGCTACTGCTTTGGGCAAATAGACACCTTACATCCCTCAGAACAATACATATGCCGGTGGTGGAGAATCAGGCAGCAGACCTTCTCTCCAGAGGATGCCCTCTTCCTTCAGACTGTAGGATACATCCCACAGTAGTGGATATGATCTGGGTACGATCTGCTCGCATTGCAAGACTCAACCCATTGTCCTATGTGGTTCTCCATAAAGGGTCCAGCAGGCCCACTCGGGTCGATGCCCTGTCACACAGATGGCCAAGGGGGTTGCTGTATGCGTTTCCACCAATTCTCTTGCTCCCTCAGGTCTTGATGAAGATCAGTCTTGAGAGTGCGCCAGTTTTACTTGTTGCTCCACATTGGCCAAAGCATCACTGGTTTTCAGACCTTGTACAGCTGACAACCTACCAACCATGGGAACTCCCTCTTCGAGCGGACCTTCCATCACAAGCGAAAGGCAAGCTTTGGCACCCCAAACCCAGTATATTGAAGTTGTGGGTGTGGACCCTGAACTTCACTGACTTGTAGCTGCAGTGTTGCCCTCCTTGGTAATTGATACAAGTCAGGCAGCCAGGGAATCCTCTAATGCGAACCTTGTATTCCTACAAGTGGAATGTGTTCAGGAAGTGGTGTGTCGACCATGCAGAATCGCCATCTTCCTGCCCAATTTCTGTCATTTGTACTTTCCTCCAGGAGCTTATGGCTGCAGGGAAGTCCCCATCTACAATGAAAGTATATATGGCAGCCATCTCTATGGGTCATGACCAGATTGCAGGTGCATCACCAGGGGCACACCCTCTAGTATCGCAATTCATGAAAGGTGCCCGCAGTTTACGGCCCCCCAAGGCTCCTTTAGTACCATCATGGGAGTTAGATGTTGTCCTACGGTTGTTTATGAGCCCACCATTTGAGCCTGTTTTCACTTGAGCTATATGAGCTCTCAGCCAAGACTGCCTTTCTAGTGGCTATTGTTTCAGCCAAATGTGTTGGAGAATTACATGCGCTTTTTACCCATCCTTCATGGCTCACTTTATCAAAAGATGCAGCTAAGGCAGTGCTTCGGCCAAACCCAGCATTCTTACCTAAGGTCCTTTCATCATCACATGCTAACCAGCCCTTAATCATAGCGACATTTCACCCGCCTCCCCACTCCTCACAGGAGAGTCATGAGTTGCATACACTTTGACCGGTTAGGGCATTGAGTGCCTATCTTGCTGCAACAAGAACTGTTCGTCAAACAGAACATATTTTTGTGTGTGATGGGGAGAACACCAAAAGGTGCGCTGTCTCGAAGCTGGTACATTGGAAGACCAATGCAGTGTCAAAATCATATGCTGAAGCAGGTAGACCAACTCCAGATGGCATGGTAGCACACTCCACCAGGGGTATGACCACTTCATGGGCCGTGTTCAGAGGGGCCTCCCCGGACTGTATCTGTGCTGTTGCAAATTGGGCAACACCCATGACTTTCATGAGGTACTACAGACTCAATGTTATGTCAACACCATCAGTGGGGTCTGTGGTTCTGGACACAGCACGCTCTCTCAACCCAGATAAGTGAGCGTACCGTGAACCTTGTATATACTTACTTATCAACATTCAGTGAGATGGATGTTCTATACATGTTCTATGCAGAACCCTTCCACTCTTGGTGCTGTTGCACCCAATTAAGTTCTCGCTTTCAGATTGTTTGTGTATACGGTTAAATATTACAGTTGAAATTCTGTGTTACCCTGTTGGGTAATTACAGTGCATTCGGAAAGTATTCAGACCCCTTGACTTTTTCCAGATTTTGTTATGTTATTCT
The DNA here is from genome assembly GCF_964263955.1 of Coregonus lavaretus. Taxonomy (NCBI): domain Eukaryota; kingdom Metazoa; phylum Chordata; class Actinopteri; order Salmoniformes; family Salmonidae; genus Coregonus; species Coregonus lavaretus. Next base: position 19,713,094 of record NC_140026.1, on the reverse strand, counting down.
AAAAAGAATCAAATGTATGTTTTTCCTCATCAATCTACACACGATATCCCATAATGAAAAAGTGAAAACAGGTTTTTAGAAACACAGAAATACCTTATTTACATAAGTATTCAGACCCTTTGCTATGAGACTCGAAATTGAGCTCAGGTGCATCCTGTTTCCATTGATCATCCTTGAGATGTTTCTACAACTTGATTGGAGTCCACCCGTGGTAAATTAAATTGATTGGACATGATTTGGAAAGGCACACACCTGTCTATATAAGGTCCCACAGTTGACCGTGCATGTCAGAGCAAAAACCAAGCAATAAGGTCGAAGGAATTGTCTGTAGAGATCCGAGATAGGATTGTGTCAAGGCACAGATCTGGGGATGGGTACCAAAGAATGTCTACAGCATTGAAGGTCCCCAAGAACACAGTGGCCTCCATCATTCTTAAATGGAAGAAATTTGGAACCACTCTTCCTAAAGCTGACCGCCCGGCCAAACTGAGCAATCAGAGGAGAAGGGCCTTGGTCAGGCAGGTGACCAAGAACCTGATGGTCACTCTGATAGAGCGCCAGAGTTCCTCTGTGGAGATGGGAGAACCTTCCAGAAGGACTACCTTCTCTGCAGCACTCCACCAATCAGGCCTTTATGGTAGAGTGGCCAGACGGAAGCCACTCCTCAATAAAAGGCACATGACAGCCCGCTTGGAGTTTGCCAAAAGGCACCTAAAGGACTCTCAGACCATGAGAAACAAGATTCTCTGGTCTGATGAAACCAAGATTGAACTCTTTGGCCTGAATGCCAAGAGTCACGTCTGGAGGAAACCTGGCACCATCCCTACAGTAAAGCATGGTGGTGGCAGCATCATGATGTGGGGATGTTTTTCAGCGGCAAGGACTAGGAGACCAGTCAGGATCGAGGGAAAGATTAATGGAGCAAAGTACAGAGAGATGCTTGATGAAAACCTGCTCCAGAGCACTCAGGATCTCAGACTGGAGAGAAAGTTCACCTTCCAACAGGACAACGCCACAGCCAAGACAACGCAGGAGTGGCTTCGGGACAATCTCTGAATGTCCTTGAGTGGCCTAGCCAGAGCCCGGACTTGAACCTGATCGAACATCTCTGGTGAGACTTGAAAATAGCTGTGCTGCGACTCTAACCATCCAACCTGACAGAGCTTGAGAGGATCTGCAGAGAAGAATGGGAGAAACTCTCCAAATACAGGTACGCCAAGCTTGTAGCATCATACCCAAGAAGACTTGAGGCTGTAATCACTGCCAAAGGTGCTTCAACAAAGTACTGAGTAAAGGGTCTGAATACTTATGTAAATGTGATATTTCAGTTTTTCTTTAAAAATATATTTGCAAAAAATTCTAAAAACCTGTTTTTGCTTTGTCATTATGGGGTATTGTGTGTATATTGATCAAATCAAATCAAATTTTATTGGCCACATGCGCCGAATACAACAGGTGCAGACATTACAGTGAAATGCTTACTTACAGCCCTTAACCAACAGTGCATTTATTTTTAATAAAAAAGTAGAATAAAACAACAAAAAAGTGTTGAGAAAAAAAGAGCAAAAGTAAAATAAATCAATAAAATAACAGTAGGGAGGCTATATATACAGGGGGTACCGGTGCCGAGTCAATGTGCGGGGGCACCGGCTAGTTGAGGTAGTTGAAGTAATATGTACATGTGGGTAGAGTTAAAGTGACTATGCATAAATAATTAACAGAGTAGCAGCAGCGTAAAAAGATGGGGTGGGGGGGCAGTGCAGATAGTCTGGGTAGCCATGATTAGCTGTTCAGGAGTCTTATGGCTTGGGGGTAGAAGCTGTTGAGAAGTCTTTTGGACCTAGACTTGGCACTCCGGTACCGCTTGCCGTGCGGTAGCAGAGAGAACAGTCTATGACTAGGGTGGCTGGAGTCTTTGACAATTTTGAGGGCCTTCCTCTGACACCGCCTGGTATAGAGGTCCTGGATGGCAGGAAGCTTGGCCCCAGTGATGTACTGGGCCGTACGCACTACCCTCTGTAGTGCCTTGCGGTCGGAGGCCAAGCAGTTGCCATACCAGGCGGTGATGCAACCAGTCAGGATGCTCTCGATGGTGCAGCTGTATAATTTTTGGAGGATCTGAGGACCCATGCCAAATCTTTTCAGTCTCCTGAGGGGGAATAGGCTTTGTCGTTCCCTCTTCACGACTGTCTTGGTGTGTTTGGACCATGATAGTTTGTTGGTGATGTGGACACCAAGGAACTTGAAGCTCTCAACCTGTTCCACTACAGCCCCGTCGATGAGAATGGGGGCGTGCTCAGTCCTCTTTTTTTTCCTGTAGTCCACAATCATCTCCTTTGTCTTGGTCACGTTGAGGGAGAGGTTGTTGTCCTGGCACCACACGGCCAGGTCTCTGACCTCCCACCTATAGGCTGTCTCATCGTTGTCTGTGATCAGGCCTACCACTGTTGTGCCGTCTGCAAACTTAATAATGGTGTTGGAGTCGTGCCTGGCCATGCAGTCATGGGTGAACAGGGAGTACAGGAGGGGACTGAGCACGCACCCCTGAGGGGCCCCCGTGTTGAGGATCAGTGTGGCAGATGTGTTGTTACCTACCCTTAACACCTGGGGGCGGCCCGTCAGGAAGTCCAGGATCCAGTTGCAGAGGGAGGTGTTTAGTCCCAGGATCCTTAGCTTGGTGATGAGCTTTGAGGGCACTATGGTGTTGAATGCTGAGCTGTAGTCAATGAATAGCATTCTCACGTAGATGTTCCTCTTGTCCAGGTGGGAAAGGGCAGTGTGGAGTGCAATAGAGATTGCATCATCTGTGGATCTGTTGGGGCAGTATGCAAATTGGAGTGGGTCTAGGGTTTCTGGGATAATGGTGTTGATGTGAGCCATGACCAGCCTTTCAAAGCACTTCATGCTACAGACGTCAGTGCTACGGGTCGGTAGTCATTTAGGCAGGTTATCTTAGAGTCCTTGGGCACGGGGACTATGGTGGTCTGCTTGAAACATGTTGGTAGGTATTACAGACTCAGTCAGGGACATGTTGAAAATGTCAGTGAAGACACTTGCCAGTTGGTCAGCACATGCTCGGAGTACACGTCCTGGTAATCCGTCTGGCCCTGCGGCCTTGTGAATGTTGACCTACTTAAAAGTCTTACTCACATCGGCTACGGAGAGCGTGATCACATAGTCATCCGGAACAGCTGGTGCTCTCATGCATGCTTCAGTGTTGCTTGCCTCGAAGCGAGCATAGAAGTGGTTTAGCTCGTCTGGAAGTCTTGTGTCACTGGGCAGCTCGCGGCTGTGCTTCCCTTTGTAGTCTGTGTGGTCCTCTGTAGCTCAGCTGGTAGAGCACGGCGCTTGTAACGCCAAGGTAGTGGGTTCGATCCCCGGGACCACCAATACACAAAAATGTATGCACGCATGACTGTAAGTCGCTTTGGATAAAAGCGTCTGCTAAATGGCATATTATTATTATTATATTATTATTATTATTAGTCTGTAAGTTTTCAAGCCGTGCCACATCCGACGAGCGTCAGAACCGGTGTAACACGATTCAATCTTAGTCCTGTGTTGACTCTTTGCCTATTTGATGGTTCGTCGGAGGGCATAGCGGGATTTCTTATAAGCGTCCGGGTTAGAGTCCCGCTCCTTGAAAGCGGCAGCTCTACCCTTTAGCTCAGTGCGGATGTTTCCTGTAATCCATGGCTTCTGGTTGGGGTATGTACGTACAGTCACTGTGGGGACGACATCATCGATGCACTTATTGATGAAGCCAGTGACTGATGTGGTGTACTCCTCAATGCTATCTGAAGAATCCCGGAACATGTTCCAGTCTGTGCTAGCAAAACAGTCCTGTAGCTTAGCATCTGCGTCATCTGACCACTTTTTTATTAACCGAGTCACTGGTGCTTCCTGCTTTAGTTTTTGCTCATAAGCAGGAATCAGGAGGATAGAGTTATGGTCAGATTTGCCAAATGGAGGGCGAGGGAGAGCTTTGTATGCGTCTCTGTGTGTGGAGTAAAGGTGGTCTAGAGTTTTTTTTCCTCTGGTTGCACATTTAACATGCTGGTAGAAATTAGGTAGAACGGATTTAAGTTTCCCTGCATTAAAGTCCCCGGCCACTAGGAGCGCTGCCTCTGGATGAGCGTTTTCCTGTTGACTTATGGCCTTATACAGCTCATTCAGTGCAATCTTAATGCCAGCATTGGTTTGTGGTGGTAAATAGACTGCTATGAAAAATATAGATGAAAACTCTCTTGGTAAATAGTGTGGTCTTCAGCTTATCATAAGATAGTCTACCTCAGGCGAGCAAAACCTCGAGACTTCCTTAGTATTTGATTTTGTGCACCAGCTGTTGTTTACAAATATACACAGACCGCCACCCCTTGTCTTACCGGAGTCAACCGTTCTATCTTGCCGATGTAGCGTATAGCCCGCTAGCTGTATGTTGTCCATGTCGTCGTTCAGCCACGACTCGGTGAAACACAAGATATTACCATTTTTTATGTCCCGTTGGTACGATAACCGTAATCTTAGGTCATCCAATTTATTCTCAAATGATTGAAGATTGGCTAATAGGATTGATGGGAGCGGCAGTTTACTCGCTCACCGTCGGATCCTTACAAGGCACTCTGACCTACGTCCACGATATCTCAGTCTCTTCCTCATGCGAAAGACAGGGATTTGGGCCTTGTCGGGTGTCTGTAGGATATCCTTCACGGCCACCTCGTTGAATAAAAAATCTTCGTCCAATACGAGGTGAGTAATCGCTGTCCTGATATCCAGAAGCTCTTTTTGGTTATAAGAGACGATGGCAAAAACATTATGTACAAAATAAATTGGGAAAACACACATAATAGTACAATTGGTTAGAGGGCTGTAAAACGGCAGCCATCTTCTCCGGCGCCATTAATATGAGGGAAAAAAACAATTTAATCAAATTTAAAATAAGGCTATAACGTAACAAAATGACTGTAAGTCGCTTTGGATAAAAGCGTCTGCTGAATGGCATATTTATTTTTATTTATTTAAAATGTGGAAAAAGTCAAGGGGTCTGAATACTTTCCGAATGCACTGTATATTCTGTAGCATCCTGTGCTGTATACAAGGACATCCAAGGGACTCATCTGGACTAAGTTAAATGGTGAGATATCCCACTCAGTTGTCCAAACGACCTCTTTGGTACAGCCTCTCCCATAGGTCATTTGGTGACCCGTTACGAAAACGAAAGAGCCTCTGAGTAGAGTAACGGGTCACCAAGCTTTCATGTCGTTCCTCCACCTCCATAGGGGTTGAGTGACGTAATAGAGAGTATGACACGCCACACCGCCTTTTATAGTGACAGGTCACGTGGGTACAGTAAGGGTGTGGCGTGACTGTAAACATCTTTGATATTAAGCATCTCAATCTCATCGCGTGAAGGGGAAGGAGTTCCCATAAGTCGTTTGGTGACCCGTTACTCTACTTAGAGAACCAACGTTACATCCATAACTCAACGTTATGTTGCACTGCAGCTATCTAGCCAAAATGACCACACAACTTGCTAGCTAGCTTATTAGCCTAGTAGTTAACAGTGCAATGTGCTGGAGATATTAGTTCAGAGGATACAATCAACACATCTACAGTGGGGAAAAAAAGTATTTAGTCAGCCACCAATTGTGCAAGTTCTCCCACTTAAAAAGATGAGAGAGGCCTGTAATTTTCATCATAGGTACACGTCAACTATGACAGACACATGGAGAGAAAAAAAATCCAGAAAATCACATTGTAGGATTTTTAATGAATTGATTTGCAAATTATGGTGGAAAATAAGTATTTGGTCACCTACAAACAAGCAAGATTTCTGGCTCTCACAGACCTGTAACTACTTCTTTAAGAGGCTCCTCTGTCCTCCACTCGTTACCTGTATTAATGGCACCTGTTTGAACTTGTTATCAGTATAAAAGACACCTGTCCACAACCTCAAACAGTCACACTCCAAACTCCACAATGGCCAAGACCAAAGAGCTGTCAAAGGACACCAGAAACAAAATTGTAGACCTGCACCAGGCTGGGAAGACTGAATCTGCAATAGGTAAGCAGCTTGGTTTGAAGAAATCAACTGTGGGAGCAATTATTAGGAAATGGAAGACATACAAGACCACTGATAATCTCCCTCGATCTGGGGCTCCACGCAAGATCTCACCCCGTGGGGTCAAAATGATCACAAGAACGGTGAGCAAAAATCCCAGAACCACACGGGGGGACCTGCAGAGAGCTGGGACCAAAGTAACAAAGCCTACCATCAGTAACACACTACGCCGCCAGGGACTCAAATCCTGCAGTGGAAGACGTGTCCCCCTGCTTAAGCCAGTACATGTCCAGGCCCGTCTGAAGTTTGCTAGAGTGCATTTGGATGATCCAGAAGAGGATTGGGAGAATGTCATATGGTCAGATGAAACCAAAATAGAACTTTTTGGTAAAAACTCAACTCGTCGTGTTTGGAGGACAAAGAATGCTGAGTTGCATCCAAAGAACGCCATACCTACTGTGAAGCATGGGGGTGGAAACATCATGCTTTGGGGCTGTTTTTCTGCAAAGGGACCAGGACGACTGATCTGTGTAAAGTAAAGAATGAATGGGGCCATGTATTGTGAGATTTTGAGTGAAAACCTCCTTCCATCAGCAAGGGCATTGAAGATTAAACGTGGCTGGGTCTTTCAGCATGACAATGATCCCAAACACACCGCCCGGGCAACGAAGGAGTGGCTTCGTAAGAAGCATTTCAAGGTCCTGGAGTGGCCTAGCCAGTCTCCAGATCTCAACCCCATAGAAAATCTTTGGAGGGAGTTTAAAGTCTGTGTTGCCCAGCGACAGCCCCAAAACATCACTGCTCTAGAGGAGATCTGCATGGAGGAATGGGCCACACACCAGCAACAGTGTGTGAAAACCTTGTGAAGACTTACAGAAAACGTTTGACCTGTGTCATTGCCAACAAAGGGTATATAACAAAATATTGAGAAACTTTTGTTATTGACCAAATACTTATTTTCCACCATAATTTGCAAATAAATTCATTAAAAATCCTACAATGTGATTTTCTGGATTTTTTTTCCTCATTTTGTCTGTCATAGTTGACGTGTACCTATGATGAAAATTACAGGCCTCTCTCATATTTTTAAGTGGGAGAACTTGCACAATTGGTGGCTGACTAAATAATTTTTTTCCCCACTGTATCTACTATTCTATACAGTAATAAACGAGTTTCTAGCTAGTTAGCTAGCTACATATATAGCCACAGAATTAGCTGCTAGTTTGTTAGATAACGTTAGCTTGCAGCACCTTGCGCTTTGACCTTATCCAAATCAGTCTCCCCTTTTCCTGAGAATTGCTAGCACACATTGACTAGTCGTAGCAACAGTAACTATGGGGCGGAGTTATGGGAGACAAGCAGCGAATCAGCTTCCAAAATGTTTGTTTGTGACGCAGATCGGCGCAATGGTCAGTCTGATTCGGTAGGCAGTCAGATCTGGCACTGACACCAGGGTTGCGTTCCAAACACTTTAAAGACACACCCTCTCCCCTCAGCCCTCAAATTAAGTGGACACTTCTGATGACGTCTGACGAGTTGACACTTGCAGAGCAAGGGGCGAGGGATGAATTCATTTTAAATGGACCGCTCTTGCCTGGAAATGTGTCACTTGTTCGTCCCACAGTTGTGTTTTCAGTCATCATGGAACCACCGGTAGCTGTTGTGCGTGCATTATATGCGCTACAGTCAATTATGATTGCATTTCATATCTTGGCTAGAAGACAACGCATCCGCAGACATTGAATGTTAGCCATCCATTTATATCAGGTCAATCGAAAATTACAATGTATAAGTGTGATGTCAGGGAAAGTTGTATGCACAAGCTAACGTTTCCAAAAGCTAACCAAACAAAAACATCATTACTTTTATGATACGTGTTTGAGACGTCATGTGCATTAGTAGAACCATTTCTAACTTATTTACATTTGTTTTTACTTACACTTGTATGTTGACTTCTCCATTTTAGTGTTGGTTTTAAGTTTTGGCAGACTTTTTTTAGCGGATGTACAATCATCGATAATTGAATTATGGGGTGTTTCAGGCCCCAGAGTGAACATAATTGTACACTCGCAAACTCTATCAAAAACGAGGGCTGAGGGGCTTACGTTGCCAACTTCCCTTGCTTGGCTTATGATTTGGACCGACGACAAAGATGGCCGTGGGGATTCCCCCAAGGACATAAGGCGAGAGTAAGTGGAGGAGGGTGTGTCTTTTAATGTGTTTGAAACGCAGCCCAGGAGGCTAATGTTGCTTCTGTGACGCAAAACAAAATCCAAACCGTTATACAAACTCGCCTCTAATTCTACTTCCGTGTTCCTCTTCTTCTTTAGTGTTAATCAGCAGGTGTCGAGCCCTGAATCGTACTACAGCGCCGCCATCTGGATCGTGTTTTACTTATAGAATTAGGAATTAGAGTAGGCCAACAGACCAGTGGCAAAGGATAGCTAAATGTATCCATTCGACTGTATCTTAACTCCATACAAGACTAAAACAATATCATAAAGAAGCAGCATGAGGTCAAAATGGAGAATAAATACTCTTGGACAAATGCAAGGAGATATTTTCTGGAAAGTATACATATTTTTATGCATCACTAACATCCGTCCATTGAGATGTATAATTAATGCATCAGTCAGCCCATTTTCTCATCACCCTGAATTCCTGGTGGTTTGCAAAAACAACAACCATATTTTCCTGTTTCTAATAACATGAAAACGTCAACAGACTTTAAACCGTAACAGTTTGGGTTCCTATAATACATCTGTACTGTTCTGCATTCAAATCAAATCAAACTTTATTTACATAGAATGTTTTAATGATTTATTTTTCTGCATCATTACACAACCATTCCATTCTGAAACCCACAGCATGAATGATCCAGAGTTGCTTTGCTTTCCTAAGAGCGTTGTATCTAGAGTTGAAGCATTGCCTTCACCAGGCATGCATTCAGGCCTTATCCTATGGGAGCGAGCTGCCTGGCAACAAATACTGCACCACCTGTTGTGTTCCTGACTCCTGTAATTGATCTACTGTCCTTTTATTGATGGAGCTTTAACATCAAACATTAACAGTCCACCTGTCCACACTGGTCAAATGCAGTCAACAGTGGGCACAAACCCAGCACACAATGCCACATATAAGCCCTATAAAGAAAATGAATAAACAAGGTATGCCAGACACTCTGGATATGGAATGCCTGTCATCTAACTGAAAATGACAGTTTATGAAGCAGAATATTACAGCTTTCAATCAGGAAATAATATTGTAAGATCAAAGAAACAGGTGATACTAAACTTGCCTGTTTTATTACTATTTATAAACAGACATTTTCAGAGACAGTATAGTACACTGTAATGGTCAAGACAAATCATGTAAGGGTATTGAGACTTGTACTTTTAAAAAATTGTCCATGATTATAGATGGCCGTTGAAGTGTGTTCAGTTAGACCATCTTATGGTAGGTTAATAGCAGTGACTTTGTCACCTCAATTTATGCCTGACAGACCTGATCCAGCAGCATTTATATATCAAGGCTGGAAATCAATCAGTGAAGATTATGGAATACTGGTCCTGGAATACCGAAGGCAGCTTTGTGCAGTACAACCTAAAATCTACAGCAACTGAACAGTCCCTAATGGAATCCCACTTGGCCTTCTGCCTAGGTTGTAACTGGATCACACAGGAGAGGTTGGGGTGTTGGGGGATGGGGAACGAATGGGGGGGTTACGTGGCTACTCCCGGACGGAGGTAGGTCACAGACAGGGGTGTGGCCAGACTTCGGAAGGATCAAATTGATGTGGAAGAGACCCTTTAATCCCAGTTGGCCAGCAACACATTCCAGACATGCTGACAGAGGCCATTTCCCTTCTCCTGAGGTCCCTCCCTCCAGTCTCCCTGTTTCTAAATGATAATACAGTGGGGAGAACAAGTATTTGATACACTGCCGATTTTGCAGGTTTTCCTACTTACAAAGCATGTAGAGGTCTGTAATTTTTATCATAGGTACACTTCAACTGTTAGAGACAGAATCTAAAACAAAAATCCAGAAAATCACACTGTATGATTTTAAGTAATTAATTTGCATTTTATTGCAGACCACATTACCTTTTCCCTACCTTGAGGTAGGGTGGCGTTTTACCCCAAGTTACCCTACAATTGAGCCGTGTTACATTTAGTTCCACTCTTCCCTATGAACTCACAGCAGAGCAGTAATGTGCTTAACCAGGAAGCTGCTAAAAACTCCGGGTTTAAAATGGTGCAGGTCACGCATATTTAGGAGTTGAGTAATAAATAAAGTAGTAATGGAAAGCTGATATTGCCCTCTTTTTAACAAAGGCCTTTAAAGATGCTGTTTTCCCAGCAATTGCAAGAATTGTTGTGCATTGACTGCTTTTCAGAATGCAGGTTTCCTTCCCTATGGCACTCTTAACTTGAATATGCCTACAGAGGAACATTTATCTTGCATTAGAACCCACAACAACAAGCCGACTAGGTAAATGCATAAACTGTTCTACTATGGGATTGTCAGATTTTCCTATGCATTACTCATTTTGTTTGCAGAGGAAAAGTAAATGTAGACTGTTATAGCATCTTCAAAGTGCGCCTCGACAGAAATACTTGTTCATGTTTCATATTTTTTTCGGAAACCAATCCAGGTAAGATCAGGTAAATCCAAGTCAGACTGCCTGCATCAGAGACAAAATACCACTAAAAACTCACCAGTATTGGTATTCTGATCAGATTCATAGGTTCAATTTCTTCATTCTTATTATATCTTCCTGCTGAAGAAGATGTGTGCCTCTGCTTTTGCTTGATGTAAAAGGGCTTTATAAATACATTTGATTGATTGATCTCATCTGAGCCGATAATGCTCTTGTGGATGTACAGGCCCAGCAAGGAGACATGAAACATTCTACAGGAATACATTGCGCACTCTGACTCCTCAGGCGAGGGCTGCAGCCCGACAAAGGCAGACAGAGAGTAGGTACTGTCGTTGTTTTTGTGGCGACTGTAGTAAGTGGCATTCTCCAGCTTCTCAGGCCATTGACCACTACTGATCTCCTTGAATAGGTCAATCTCCATGTCCCAGGGGTAAAACCGCTCAGCCACACACACCACCCTGGGGTTCAACTCCTGATCTGTGGTCAAGAATACACGGGGAGGATTTGAGGGTGAAATATGAAAGACGGGCAATATTTTGGAGAGGTTAGTGATGTATCATTTAATAGTGTCTGTTGTGTGATTATGTGAAGTTGTGAACCTTTAAGTATACTTCCTAGGGAGCCTCCCGAGTGGCGCAGCGGTCTAAGGCACTACATCGCAGTGCTTGAGGCGTCACTACGGGCCCGGGTTCGATACCGGGCTGTGTCGCAGGCGACCGGGACACACATGAGGTGGCGCACAATTGGCCCAGCGTTGTCCTGGTTAGGGGAAGGTTTGGCCGGCCGGGATGTCCTTGTCCCATCGCGCCGTAGCAACTCCTGTGGCGGGCCAGGAGTCGCTACAGGTGCGTCTGGCTTCCGGGTTAAGCGAGCAGTGTGTCAAGAAGCAGTGTGGCTTGGCAGGGTCGTGTTTCGGCTCTCGACCTTCAGCTCTCCCGAGTCCGTACGGGAGTTGCAGCGATGGGACAAGACTGTAACTACCAATTGGGGATAAAACATTTTTTTAAAGCATACTTCCGCAAATAAAGTACTATTTTGTACAACTCTATTTATTATTGAGAAATCTTTTCAAGTCATGAACTGAATTTTAATTATTTAAATTCACTTCCTGATTTGACTGAATTGAAAATGGAATTGACCCCAACACAGTAAGCTACCTCCCTCACACCCCCAGAGGTCTCACCATGACATGCAGTGCGATGTCCAGGCTCCCATTGAGTGGGGGTACGCGGATAGAACACATGAAACGTCCCCTCACTGCTCACATTGGTAAGGGGCACAGTCAGGGAGGCGTCACCCCTGGCAATGCCCTTTACTGCTACCCCGCTGCCCTCTGTCTGCCCTGAGCTGCTGGAGTAGCTGAAACAGATTGGTTCGGTACCCGCCGTGCCGCTGTAGATGCCACTCCACTGTGAGGTGAGGGGCCTTGTTGTCCACGGCAAACTGACAGTGCAGGGTCGGCTCCTTCTACAGGCCCACCCGCACAGAGGGAGAGCGGGTCACCACCATCCCAGCTACACATAGACAGGCCACAGGGAGAGTGTTGGGAAGGTAAGGGCAATGGAGGAGAGGGGACAAATGGGGGGGGAAAGAGGTACACAGACAGATCTTAGGTTGGACCACTGGCATACGTACATAACTGTATCAAACGAGACACCCATAGTATGTGTAGGGCCAGAAGTTGTTCCTGACCACAACCTGACCAGGAAAAACTGGGCCAGAATTCTGTGTACCAATGGACACATGAGTACAGCGTATGAGTACATGTTACATTACAGTATGTGTGCTGATATTTTTACGTAAGCCCACAATACAAAATAAATATTTTGGTCTGGTGGGCAAACATGGTCGTGGCTGGGGTGACTCTAAGGAAGGACGTGATGGTGAAGAAACCTGCAGTGTGCCACAGTGTGCAGGTGAACCAGATGTGCTCTTTTCCTCCCAGGCTGGGCCAGCGCACACGGCTAATCCCTTTGCTATACCTGTGGATTTCACACTGCAGCCGATCCACCGGACCCTCCACAAACTTCCTCATATCTACATTAGATGCTGAGGGAGACACTGGGTTGAAATTCCGAACCACCACCATTGCAAGATGAGATTTAAAGCTGCAATATGTAACTTGTTGGGCGACCTGACCAAATTCACATAGAAATATGAGTTATAGATATGTCACTCAGATCTGTTACAGACCCATATCCATCCTGCCCTGCCTTTCAAAAGTTTTTGAAAGCCAAGTCAACAAACAGATCACCGACCATTTCGAATCCCACCGTACCTTCTCCGCTATGCAATCCGGTTTCCGAGCTGGTCATGGGTGCACTTCAGCCACGCTCAAGGTCCTAAACGATATTATAACCGCGATCGATAATAGACAGTACTGTGCAGCCGTTTTCATTGACCTGGCCAAGGCTTTCGACTCTGTCAACCACCGCATTCTTATTGGCAGACTAAATAGCCTTGGTTTCTCAAATGACTGCCTCGCCTGGTTCACCAACTACTTCTCAGATAGAGTTCAATGTGTCAAATCGGAGGGCCTGTTGTCTGGACCTATGGCAGTCTCTATGGGGGTGCCACAGGGTTCAATTCTTGGGCCGACTCTTTTCTCTGTGTATATCAATGACGTCGCTCTTGCTGCTGGTGACTCTCAGATCCACCTCTACGCAGACGACACCATTTTGTATACATCTGGCCCTTCATTGGACACTGTGTTAACAAACCTCCAAACGAGCTTCAATGCCATACAACACTCCTTCAGTAGCCTCCAACTGCTCTTAAACACTAGTAAAACTAAATGCATGCTCTTCAACCGAACGCTGCTTGCACCCGCCCACCCGATTAGAATCACTACTCTCGACGGGTCTGACCTAGAGTATGTGGACAACTACAAATATCTAGGTGTCTGGTTAGACTGTAAACTCTCCTTCCAGACTCACATTAAGAATCTCCAATCCAAAGTTAAATCTAGAATCGGTTTCCTATTTCGCAACAAAGCCTCCTTCACTCATGCTGCCAAACATGCCCTCGTAAAACTGACTATCCTACCGATCCTTGACTTCGGCGATGTCATTTACAAAATAGCCTCCAACACTCTACTCAGCAAATTGGATGTAGTCTATCACAGTGCCATCCGTTTTGTCTCCAAAGCCCCATATAATACCCACCACTGTGACCTGTACGCTCTTGTTGGCTGGTCCTCACTACATATTCGTCGCCAAACCCACTGGCTCCAGGCCATCTATAAATCACTGCTAGGCAAATCCCCGCCTTATCTTAGCTCATTGGTCACCATAGCAACACCCACCCGTAGTCTGCGCTCCAGCAGGTATATCTCACTGGTCATCCCCAAAGCCAACACCTCCTTTGGCCGCAATTCCTTCCAGTTCTCTGCTGCCAATGACTGGAACAAATTGCAAAAATCTCTGAAGCTGGAGACACTTATCTCCCTCACTAACTTTAAGCATCAGTTGTCAGAGCACCTTACCGATCACTGCACCTGTACACAGCCCATCTGAAATTAGCCCGCCCAACTACCTCATCCCTATATTGTTATTTATTTTGCTCATTTGTACCCCAGTATCTCTATTTGCACATCATCTCTTGCACATCTATCATTCCAGTGTTAATACTAATTGTAATTATTTTGCACTATAGCCTATTTATTGCCTTACCTCCATAACTTGCTACATTTGCACACACTGTATATATATGTATTTCTGTTGTATTTTTGACTTTGTTTTGTTTTACCCCATATGTAACTCTGTGTTGTTGTTTTTATCGCACTGCTTTGCTTTATCTTGGCCAGGTCGCAGTTGTAAATGAGAACTTGTTCTCAACTGGTTTACCTGGTTAAATAAAGGTGAAATAAAAAATAAAATAAAAACTCTTATTGAAAGCAATAAAAAAGGGGTAGATCTGTTCTATGCACGCTATTTCTATGCTTCCCGTTCTGAAGCTTATTTTTGCTTCTTTTACTTTCGGTTTTATACACCAGCTTCAAACAGTAGAAAATACAATATTTTTGGTTATTGAAAAGATATTTCACAGTAGTTTAGATGGTACATGATTCTCTACACTATGCATTGTTTGTTTTATGACAAACTGAAATTAGGCAAACTATTAGAATTTTAGCAACCAGGAAATGGTGGAGCGATTTCTGCACATTGCAACTTTAACTTGTAGATCTTTTTTGTTTGAAATTGTATCTCTTTCTCAAGGTTGTAGGGGTAAAAAATTTGAATAAACCCAGAGCCATATAACCATATTAATGGCTCTGGGTAAACCCTAATGCAAAAAACACAGCGTGATAGGTAGGTAAACCAAATTCACAAAACTGGGTAAACTGAGTTTACACTCCACTACATGGAACGGACTCACCTGCAACAAGTAAAGTGCACCACATCATCTCTGTAGATGCCTTTAGTTTCAATGTGTCTCTCAGCATTTGTCCATACATTCTCATCCGTCAGTCAACAGGGCAGCCATTGCACCTGTAGGAATCCCAGCACACCTGGACATATTAGTGTGAAAACAGACAACAGGGATGAAAGTTAGTATTAAGGGTAAACAGAAAATAATAATAATAATAATAATAATAATAATAATAATAATAATAATAATAATAATAACAGAAAATATGTTCTAATTTACCTGCATCTGGAATTAAACAGTGAAGAGTTTCATGTTTCAGAAATGTCAGATATCACTTCTCTCTCATTTCAACTCAAACAAGTTCAACTTGTTTTATAAGTTGAAGAAGGAACTTTCACTTTCATTTCTATGATCACAATTTTGTCCTTGCCATGGCATTGTTGGGCATTTGCGTAGATATAATTGTATGCTTAAATCTGATCCTAGATCTGTGGCTTTGGTTAGCAGCAGAGAGTCATAAATGTATGGTGGCCTAGGGAAACCCTTCACATCGTCAAATTTGGACTTTTAGATTGATTTTATAGTTCTGAAAAATAAATGCTATCTCTTTATCAGAACCCGAGTTGTGCTTTTAAAGTAGGAGGGAGAAAACAGCATTCAAATACTCAGTTACATATTTTCCTAATTCCATTGAGGCATGAGAGAAAAACACCAACACTCAGCTTGATTGTTTCAAAAGAGATTGTCACTATACTATATTTATTATTTTTAAAACAGCAACTGCTGGTATTGTTTGCATTAACCAATCATTACTATAATACATTATTATACTGTACAATAATAGATCAATATATTTGAATTGGAGCCTAAATAATGTACATTTCAGTGTGATTATGAACCGTCAACAACAAATCCTTAAAAATTAAAACATTAAAGAAAGATCTGTTTGATTTGACTATATTCAACACTGGATGGCATGAAAGATGGCAAAAATAATGATTATAACTGAAATTCAGCTTGAAGGAACTGGTACTGGAATCAGTTGCCGATGTCTCCATGGCCAGGAGGAACAATCTCATCTGCTGAGAGATGAGATGAAATTAGATTGTCATTAAGGCAAAGTAAAAACAACACAATACCCACAACACTACAAGACAATCACATGAAACATAAATATAACTGTAGAGACTGTAGTGTGCAAAAGACAATAAAGTGACTGGGTAATGTTGTGTGTTGACTGTGACCTGGTGTTGTTGAAGGCCCGGACAGCAGTGGGCAAGAAGGATTTAATTCATAATGATATTATAAAATTGATATTGAGAGTCATGATTATTGACTCTCTTTCTGACAAATAAACACAAAGAGATCTCTAACACACAAACACAAACTACTAGGTCATCATTCTTACCTTAGCTAAGTGCTCCATGGTGACGACCACGTTGGATACACCGCTGGCCACCAGATCCATGAGCCTGCCCATTCCCTTCACCATCTTACCCTGAGGGGAAAAAACATGTTTTCTTTATCGGTCTTATTTATTTGGGTCCACAATAAAGTAAATTGTCATGGAGACCCAAATGTTTTTAAAACACACACAAAGGGGCCCTCTTCCTCTTCAAACCACTGTGTCTCATCTCTATCTCTCTCTCTCTCTCTCTCTCTCAAGGAATTAACATTAACTTGTTAGCTACTTAGCTTGTTTTATGCGATACAGGGATGAAAAATATCATGGCTGATGAAATAGTCAGTGAAACATTTAGGCTAACGTTAGCTATAGCAGCTTGTCTTCAAACTTATTTTCAATACTATTGTCACTCCAACAACACTGGCTATAACCTACCTTTAGCTTTGGGACACAACATCGGGAGTCTGTATTTGTTGGACTCCCCTACCACAATACAGCCGGCTACACACACACACACACACATTTTTTCCCCCCTGTCAACAAAGGCATATGTAAAATCTCTAGGAACTCTACTTACCAGATGTAAAGTGAAATGTGTCCCTCACTATCAAATAAACATCTGAATCAAACTTTGGTCCTAACAGCACCATATTCCAGTTTTTTTGGTGTAACAGTTATCCTGTTAGAGCTTTTGTTCCGAATCCACTGCAGTGTTTCAGGTGCCACGTTTATGGTCATGTCTCAGCAGTGTGTATGAGGGAGATTCCAAGATGTGGGAAGTGTGCAGGAGGGCATGAGACAGAGGATTATGTAGTTTGGGTGTAAAGGGTGAGGGATCCTGAGAGGATCCCTGTGAGTAGTAGACGTGTTCCAGCACAGAGGGATAGGCCAATGAGTGATATATGCTTCAGTAAGGTTGGCTTCGTAGGGTTCATAGCAATGGTTATCAACTGCACTGGAGAAATGGAACGTAAATCACAGAAAATAGATGTTGTGGTGGCAGCTGCAGAGAAGTACTTGGGTGTATGAGATTTGACTTCAGAAGAGTTACAGGCTGTTGAGTGGTGGTCCCATCCTCCCAGGCCACTGGCATGGTGCAGGAGCAGATATTGTCAAAGTAGTGGGTGTTTGATGAGTGTAGGGTTAGTTGGAAAGGTGTTTTTTTTTATTTCCCCTTTTCCCATTTTGTATCACAAAGTATAATGGATGTATACTATAGTCCAGTTGGGGGCGGTAATGCAACATATTGGATGCCATACGCCGTTAAACCCCACCAAAGAAGAAGGTGTTTTCCGATTGCAGCGAGTGCGAGGTCAGACGGAAAAAAGATGGCGGAAGCAGATGAGGAAATGAACTGAATCTAATGGTGGTAGAATCAAGGAGAATTAGAATATTGTCCAAAAGAATAGAAAACGGAGCACAGTAGAGTACAGTGTTGAGAAAGTCACTTCGTATCTTGTAGGAGTACGGTTTGTAAATGAGGAGCAGCTGATCGAATTACCAATCTTGAGGAATCCATTTGAGAGAGTGCTGGGTAGAGTGAAGGCTGTGAGGATCACGAGAGGCGGGCTGGTTTAAATTTTTTGTGCTTCTGAGGATCAGAAGAAACGTGTGTTGCGTCTCACCCGATTTGATAAGTTTGAAGTGTCGCGTGTGTCTCTTAGGAACAGGGCACCCCTCAAGGGGGTTATATCTGGAGTCTGGTGGGAAGTAGATGTTGAAGAGATGAAAAATATTCCTGGAGTGATTGATGCACGTCGGATGAATCGTGTGGTGAATGAAGAAAAAGTGAAGAGTCTATCTGTTCTTTTGTTTTTTGATATGGAGTCTCTCCCTATTCAAGTGCAGTTAGGGTATATTAACTACAGAGTCAGAGCATTTATCCCAAGAACTATGCAGTGTGATCATTGTAAAGCTTTTGGTCATGTTTCAAGTGTTTGCAGAAGGGAGAAGCCGAGATGTCCAAGTTGTGGAAAATATCATATTATGTGTTATAAAAGTGATGAAAATGTGACATGTTGCAATTTAGATTTACATTTTAGTCATTTAGCAGACGCTCTTATCCAGAGCGACTTACAGGAGCAATTGTGGTGGGAACCATGAAGACACGTCTTTCGAATGCCCCACAAGGGTGAAAGAGTGGCCTCCCGAGTGGCAAGTGGCGCAGTGGTCTAAGGCACTGCATCGCAGTGCTAGCTGTGCCACTAGAGATCCTGGTTTGAATCCAGGCTCTGTCGTAGCCGGCCGCGACCGGGAGACCCATGGGGCGGCGCACAATTGGCCCAGCGTCGTCCAGGGTAGGGGAGGGAATGGCCTGCAGGGATGTAGCTCAGTTGGTAGAGCATGGTGTTTGCAACGCCAGGGTTGTGGGTTCGATTCCCACGGGGGGCCGGTATGAAAAATAAAAAATAATGTATGCACTCACTAACTGTAAGTCGCTCTGGAAAAGAGCGTCTGCTAAATGACTAAAATGTAAATGTAAAGAGAATGAAGTGGGCAAAGTCAGGGCTATCCAGAGCATATCATATGCAGCAGTTGTTAAAAAGGTTGAGGGTTTGAATAGAGCACTTGAAGAGTCCATGGTGGTGGATAGGCCTTCACTGCAGGCTGCAGGGGTTGCCTTTTACCAGCAGGATCCTGACATTTTAGAAGTTAAGAAGGTGGACATTGTGGCCTTTATAGCTATGGTGATAAATGGCACTGCCAAGGTGGAGAGAAGGTCCAGGAAGATATTAATCATTGTGGAAGCGGTGGAGCGGTTCCTGGGTTTCTCGGCGAAGGAGTTACATGGAATATTGTCACAAGCCGTACCACCCTTTCAGGCCCTAGAGCATGAGAAGGGAGATATGGAGAATTGAAAGAAGGAAGAAGTGGGAGTTTTGTTTTGTCAATGTATAATTTTATTTGGGTGGATTAAGTTATCACATATGGATTTTCTTTTTACCTTGTTTTGGTGTCTTTTTAAAGATCTGTTTCTCTCTGCACTCGACTCTGGCTCCGATTTAAACACATTTTAATCAAACAGCGGTCAGGGAAATGGATCACTTCTGAGATATTAGACCTCATAAGGAAAAGAGATGGCTACCTGGCCAAATTCAGAAGGACAAATCTACAACAAGATTATGATGGTTATATTAACTGTAGAAACCAGGCAAGATACAAAATGGATAAGGCCAAATCCCAACATTACATAGACGCTGTTAATGACAATTTACATCAGCCTCATAAACTGTGGAAATGTTTTAAGGACATTGGCTCAAAAACTCTGTAGTATTGGCCTGGATATTGATTAGGTTTTATGCTATGACCAGGCAAAGGTTACAAATTATTTTAACACATTTTCTACCACTATAACCTAATCTCTGGTTAAGAAGTTACCGACCTGCTCTCGACATTATGGCCAGTCTTTCATTAACAACTTTTACCATAGCAAAGGTACCACAAATGATTTGTTTGAGCTGTGCATGGTAACAGAGTACAACGTTTCCAATCTACTATACTTAATGAGCACAAACAAAGCAACTGGGCTGGATAACCTTCCTGCAAGATTCATAAAGGATAGTGCTTGTGTCACTGCTAAAATGATAATGCATATTGTAAACCTTACAATTAGTAGTGGTACATTTCCCAATGATCTCAAAACAGCCCGGGTGGTTCCGATCCACAAGAAGAGCAGTAAAACAAATGTGGGAAACTACAGGCCTGTGTTGATCCTCAGCACCTTATCCAAAGTTGTTGAGAGATTCGTTTTTAATCAGCTTGAGGGATACCTTCTCGAGCACAAACTTCTTTATGAACTCCAATCTAGCTTTAGAACAGCTCATTCCACTGATACTTGCCTTATCCACCTTTTTGATCAAATCAAGCAGAAAAGTGAGAAGGGGAACTATACAGGTATGGTCATGTTAGACTTGCAGAAAGCTTTTGACACTGTGGACCATGATATTCTCCTGATGAAACTGAAATGCATGGGTGTAAATGATGTAGCAGTGAATTGGTTTAGGTCTTATCTGACCAACAGAACACAAGTATGTAATGTTGGTGATGTTCTGTCAGAGGACAAAGAAATATCCTGTGGAGTACCGCAGGGGTCAATTTTAGGGCCTCTTATTTCTTAAATATGTTAATGATATGCCAGATACAGTAAAGTGCAAACTCCTGCTTTATGCTGATGACTCAGCCATACTGGTATCAGGGAAGGATACAGTTTATATAGAGGAGACCCTGAGTAAGGAATTGCATTTTGTTCGATTGGTTGACTGACAATAAATTGTCGCTACATTTGGGAAAAACTGAATCGATTTTGTTTGGAACAAATCGTAGATTGCTTAGGGCTGACAAGATAAAGGTAAACTGCGCAGGCAAGGAGATTGAATCCAAAACAAGTGTAACTTATCTTGGTGTGTCCCTAGATCAATCCCTTACTGGAGACCTGATTGCTAAGATTATTTCAAAAATGGTGAACAAATTGAAATGTTTATATCGTAACACTAGATATTTTAACATCAAAGTTAAGAAACTGCTTGTCTCACCCTTGATTCAGTGTCATTTTGATTATACCTGCTCTGCTTGGTATAGTGGGCTATCAAAAAGCTGTAGGTCATGCAAAATAATGTTATCAGGTACAGTGAGGGAAAAAAGTATTTGATCCCCTGCTGATTTTGTACGTTTGCCCACTGACAAAGAAATGATCAGTCTATAATTTTAATGGTAGGTTTATTTGAACAGTGAGAGACAGAATAACAACAAAAAAATCCAGAAAAATGCATGTCAAAAATGTTATAAATTGATTTGCATTTTAATGAGGGAAATAAGTATTTGACCCCTTCTTAATCAGAAAGATTTCTGGCTCCCAGGTGTCTTTTATACTGGTAACGAGCTGAGATTAGGAGCACACTCTTAAAGGGAGTGCTCCTAATATCAGCTTGTTACCTGTATAAAAGACACCTGTCCACAGAAGCAATCAATCAATCAGATTCCAAACTCTCCACCATGGCCAAGACCAACGAGCTCTCCAAGGATGTCAGGGACAAGATTGTAGACCTACACAAGGATGGAATGGGCTACAAGACCATAGCCAAGCAGCTTGGTGAGAAGGTGACAACAGTTGGTGCGATTATTCGCAAATGGAAGAAACACAAAAGAACTGTCAATCTCCCTCGGCCTGGGGCTCCATGCAAGATCTCACCTTGTGGAGTTGCAATGTAGGAATAATCATCCCAGAACTACACGGGAGGATCTTGTCAATGATCTCAAGGCAGCTGGGACCATAGTCACCAAGAAAACAATTGGTAACACACTACGCCGTGAAGGACTGAAATCCTGCAGCGCCCGCAAGGTCCCCCTGCTCAAGAAAGCACATATACAGGGCCGTCTGAAGTTTGCTAATGAACATCTGAATGATTCAGAGGAGAACTGGCTGAAAGTGTTGTGGTCAGATGAGACCAAAATCGAGCTCTTTGGCATCAACTCAACTCGCCGTGTTTGGAGGAGGAGGAATGCTGCCTATGACCCCAAGAACACCATCCCCACCGTCAAAAATGGAGGTGGAAACATTATGCTTTGGGGGTGTTTTTCTGCTAAGGGGACAGGACAACTTCACCGCATCAAAGGGACGATGGACGGGGCCATGTACCGTCAAATCTTGGGTGAGAACCTCCTTCCCTCAGCCAGGGTATTGAAAATGGGTCGTGGATGGGTATTCCAGCATGACAATGACCCAAAACACACGGCCAAGGCAACAAAGGAGTGGCTCAAGAAGAAGCACATTAAGGTCCTGGAGTGGCCTAGCCAGTCTCCAGACCTTAATCCCATAGAAAATCTGTGGAGGGAGCTGAAGGTTCGAGTTGCCAAACGTCAGCCTCGAAACCTTAATGACATGGAGAAGATCTGCAAAGAGGAGTGGAACAAAATCCCTCCTGAGATGTGTGCAAACCTGGTGGCCAACTACAAGAAACGTCTGACCTCTGTGATTGCCAACAAGGGTTTTGCCACCAAGTACTAAGTCATGTTTTGCAGAGGGGTCAAATAGTTATTTCCCTCATTAAAATGCAAATCAATTTATAACATTTTTGACATGCGTTTTCTGGATTTTTTTGTTGTTGTTATTCTGTCTCTCACTGTTCAAATAAACCTACCATTAAAATTATAGACTGATCATGTCTTTGTCAGTGGGCAAATGCACAAAATCAGCAGGGGATCAAATACTTTTTTCCTTCACTGTATGTGCTGAATGTCCTCCTAGGACCCAAATAGGGGTACAGGAGTTCCAGGAGGTGGGCTTGTTGCCTTTGGAATCCAGAGTGGACCAACTTAAACTCAATCATATGTTTGACATCTTAAATGATCGTGCCCCAGGTTATATGAAAAACCACATTGATATGGTCTATAACCAACACAGTTATAATACCAGAGCTAGTGTTATGTCTTGTAAAATCCCAAGAGTAAACAGTATTGTGAGGAGCACATTTTTCTATACAGGCATTTGTCTATGGAATAGGCTCCCCTTGGAGATCAAGCAAAGAAAAAGTAGAAATGGCTTTAAAAAGCAGGCAAAGGTTTTCATTTGGATAAGGTTGTCTAAGTAAGAGAAACCACTCTACTGCCCTTTGTGCCCCCTACTGCTGGTCAGGTGTATTTATTTGAATGATAGGTATGATGTGCAATGAATAGATTGTTTTAATGTGACATTAATATGGTTGATTTTTAAGGTCAGGGAAAAGTGCAGTGAAGAGTGCCACTTTTTAGGATGTCAATATAAATGAATGTATTTATGATTGTTTGTAATTTTGTCTTGCCTTTTAATCATTATACGTGTTATTGTTTTTACAATCGAGGACCACTTTGGAAACAAGCGTTTTAAATAATACTTTCAAGTGATATCCTCTGGGTCCACATTGTACATTTTGTTGTATATGTCTGTTACCCAAAATAAATGTAATTCAATTCAACCCGTCCAGTTGGTCACGGCAATACACCTTTTGGGGTTGTAGTCCGCCATGAAAACCCACAGAAGAAAAAGCAGGGAAGAAACCATTTGAGTTATCCAATCTGGTGGAGAGAGTTCTGGGTAAAGTGGAAAAGATGGCGGAGGCGGTGATTAAGTGGATTGTGAATCTAATGCAGGGGTGTCAAACGTCCGGCCCGCGGGCCGGATCAGGCCCGCAAACGGGTTTAATCCGGCCCGCGAGATGATTTTGTAAAGTATAAAAATGAGCTGCAATTTTTCAATAAAAGAAACTGCTGTTCCAATTGTGTCCACTGGATGGCGCAATAGCAATTGTGTTAAGCAAGCAAGCTGTTTATACCGGGGCAGAGCAAATAGGTCAAGCAAGTGCAGCCGGTCCAGATGAGCTACTTTGTTTTGCCCGCGATATTTATTACGGCTTCTACTTTTAACATTATGTGCTTTGGCACCCTCATTGCCCCAATATGTCTCTGTCAAAAAAGAGAAAAGTGGACGCAGAGTGCAGAGTGTTCCAAGAAAAATTGTCATCCTTCTATTTATTCACGGAATTGAATGGGAAAGCTGTATGTTTGGTGTGTTCACAGCATGTTGCAGTGCTGAAAGAATATAACCTTCGTCGCCACTATGTGAGTCTTCATGCCGACAAATATGACAACTTTCAAGGACAGCGGAGAAGAGAGAAGGTGAATGAACTGTTGGTGGGTCTGAAGAAACAGCAGTCTGTGTTTACTCACAGCCGAGACATCAGTGACGCTGCAGTGAAAGCTAGCTACCTCATTGCTAATGAAATCGCAGTGGCTTCAAAACCATTTAGTGAGGGTGAATTTGTAAAAACATGCATGATGAAGGCAGCAGAGATTGTGTGCCCTGAAAAGCACCAGGCTTTTGCAAATATCAGCCTGACAAGAAACACAGTTGCAGACAGGATTTCCGATCTTTCAGTGGATTTGGACAGCCAGTTGAAGCAAAAAGTAAAGTCATTTATTGCGTTTTCGGTTGCAATTGATGAAAGCACGGACATTACAGATGTTGCACAACTGGCCATTTTCATCCGCGGAGTTGATGACACATTGACCGTCACCGAGGAGTTCGTGGAGTTGGTGCCGATGACAGATACAACGACAGCAGCTGATATTTTCACTGCACTCGTCGGCGCGCTGGACAGGGTCGGAGTGGACTGGTCCCGCGCTGTCAGCCTGGCTACAGATGGTGCGCCCTCAATTATCGGGAAAAAAGCAGGCGTTGTGACAAAGTTCAGAGAGAAAGTGCAATCTGCAAATGGAGGACGTGATTTTTGGACTTTTCACTGTATTTTGCACCAGGAGGCTTTGTGTTGCAAGTCATTAAAGATGGATAACATCATGAATAAAACAAAGCTGCGCTCAAGGCTCACGCACAAGCACTTGAATCACATCCTGAAGTTAGCTGCCACTCAGGATGTGACGCCTGATATTGATGCGCTGGTGAAAGCTAAAAGATGCCAGGTATCAGGAGTCAAATAAACTATGCAACCCCACTTAAAGTGCTGCATGAGACACCCTGATATAGTTCTGTGATCTGTGATATACTTCTGTGAATCACTGAGGCATTGTGTGTTTGTGTGTTGTTTGTCCTCAGAATTTCAAATAACTTGAAGTGTTTTATGATTAATAGTGATGTTGTGCTTTTGGATACACTGTCCTCAGGCTCCAGCTTTATGTTTATATGTTTTTATGTTGATGTGCTATTGTTTTTAATTGATTTTATTTTATTTGTATATTTAACCTATTCTTGACTCTGTGGTTCTTGCACTTGTTTGGGGAACAGGATTTCATTATTTGTATCTACATTTCTGCCTGAGAAATGACACCTTGATATAGTTCTGTGATCTGTGAAACAGTTATGTGAATCACTGAGGCATTGTGTGTTTGTGTGTTCTTTTTCTTTAGAATTTTCAAATAAACTTCAGGTGTTTTATGATTAATAGTGATGTTGTGCTTGTACTATTTTGGACACACTGTCCTCAGGCTCCAGCTTTATGTTTTATGTTGATAGTATTAAAACAAAGAAAACAATCGGAAGTTGTTGTTTTTAAGTTATATATACCATGATTTTACCGGTCTGGCCCACTTGGGAATAGATTTTCCTCCATTTGGCCCCTGAGCTAAAATGAGTTTGACACCCCTGATCTAATGGCAGTAGAATCAAGGAGGATTGGAGTATTGTTCAAAAAAATGGAAAAAGAAGCAAAGTAGGGTACAGTGCGGAGAATGTCCCTTTATATCTTGTAGTAGGAGTAAGGTTTGTTAATAAGGAGCAGCTTATCGAAATACCAATCTTGAAGAATCCATTTGAGATGTCCAAACTGGTGGAGAGAGTG
Organism: Coregonus lavaretus; assembly: GCF_964263955.1. NCBI lineage: Eukaryota > Metazoa > Chordata > Actinopteri > Salmoniformes > Salmonidae > Coregonus > Coregonus lavaretus. The sequence continues at coordinate 19,687,271 of NC_140026.1, read as the reverse complement.
ATGGGTAAAGTGTAGGATGTGAGGATCACGAGAGGCGGGTTTGTTTTGATTTTTTGTACTTCTGCTGATCAGAAGGAACGTGTTCTTCTTCTTCAGTGGGGTTTATCGGCGGTTGGCATCCAACGTTATGGTGCATTACCGCCACCTACCGTACTGGAGTGTGGGCCAGAGACAGGGAGAAACTAAATCCTACCTGCCAACCCCGTTTCTCTTAAAAAAGATAACAAAATATTTGAGACTATATCTAATGACGTTCTACTCAATATACTCTTTAAACTAATTTCCTGTATCCCCTTCTCCCTCATACTAGATCTCATCCTCTCTCTTTCCCTCTGATACTGCCCACGCTGAAGCAATACATGCTCCACAGTCTCTATTTCCTGACAATAATCACACTTTCCTGATGGATGCTTTCCTATTAAATCAAATCAAATCAAATCAAATTTTATTGGTCACATACGCCGAATACAACAGGTGCAGACATTACAGTGAAATGCTTACTTACAGCCCTTAACCAACAGTGCATTTATTTTAAACAAAAAAAGTAAGAATAAAACAACAACAAAAAAAGTGTTGAGAAAAAAAGAGCAGAAGTAAAATAAAGTGACAGTAGGGAGGCTATATATACAGTAAAATAAAGTGACAGTAGGGAGGCTATATATACAGGGGGGTACCGTTGCAGAGTCAATGTGCGGGGGCACCGGCTAGTTGAGGTAGTTGAGGTAATATGTACATGTGGGTAGAGTTAAAGTGACTATGCATAAATACTTAACAGAGTAGCAGCAGCGTAAAAAGGATGGGGTGGGGGGGCAGTGCAAATAGTCCGGGTAGCCATGATTAGCTGTTCAGGAGTCTTATGGCTTGGGGGTAGAAGCTGTTGAGAAGTCTTTTGGACCTAGACTTGGCACTCCGGTACCGCTTGCCGTGCGGTAGCAGAGAGAACAGTCTATGACTAGGGTGGCTGGAGTCTTTGACAATTTTGAGGGCCTTCCTCTGACACCGCCTGGTATAGAGGTCCTGAATGGCAGGGAGCTTTGCCCTAGTGATGTACTGGGCCGTACGCACTACCCTCTGTAGTGCCTTGCGGTCAGAGGCCAAGCAGTTGCCATACCAGGCGGTGATGCAACCAGTCAGGATGCTCTCGATGGTGTAGCTGTAGAATTTTTTGAGGATCTGAGGACCCATGCCAAATCTTTTTAGTCTCCTGAGGGGGAATAGGCTTTGTCGTGCCCTCTTCACGACTGTCTTGGTGTGTTTGGACCATGATAGTTCGTTGGTGATGTGGACACCAAGGAACTTGAAGCTCTCAACCTGTTCCACTACAGCCCCGTCGATGAGAATGGGGGCGTGCTCAGTCCTCTTTTTTTTCCTGTAGTCCACAATCATCTCCTTTGTCTTGGTCACGTTGAGGGAGAGGTTGTTGTCCTGGCACCACACGGCCAGATCTCTGACCTCCTCCCTATAGGCTGTCTCATCGTTGTCGGTGATCAGGCCTACCACTGTTGTGTCGTCGGCAAACTTAATGATGGTGTTGGAGTCGTGCCTGGCCATGCAGTCATGGGTGAACAGAGAGTACAGGAGGGGACTGAGCACGCACCCCTGAGGGGCCCCCGTGTTGAGGATCAGTGTGGCAGATGTGTTGTTACCTACCCTTACCACCTGGAGGCGGCCCGTCAGGAAGTCCAGGATCCAGTTGCAGAGGGAGGTGTTTAGTCCCAGGATCCTTAGCTTAGTGATGAGCTTAGAGGGCACTATGGTGTTGAATGCTGAGCTGTAGTCAATGAATAGCATTCTCACGTAGGTGTTCCTCTTGTCCAGGTGGGAAAGGGCAGTGTGGAGTGCGATAGAGATTGCATCATCTGTGGATCTGTTGGGGCGGTATGCAAATTGGAGTGGGTCTAGGGTTTCTGGGATTATGCTGTTGATGTGAGCCATGACCAGTCTTTCAAAGCACTTCATGGCTACAGACGTCAGTGCTACGGGTCGGTAGTCATTTAGGCAGGTTATCTTAGAGTTCTTGGGCACGGGGACTATGGTGGTCTGCTTGAAACATGTTGGTATTACAGACTCAGTCAGGGACATGTTGAAAATGTCAGTGAAGACACTTGCCAGTTGGTCAGCACATGCTCGGAGTACACGTCCTGGTAATCCGTCTGGCCCTGCGGCCTTGTGAATGTTGACCTGCTTAAAAGTCTTACTCACATCGGCTACGGAGAGCGTGATCACATAGTCATCCGGAACAGCTGGTGCTCTCATGCATGCTTCAGTGTTGCTTGCCTCGAAGCGAGCATAGAAGTGGTTTAGCTCGTCTGGTAGGCTTGTGTCACTGGGCAGCTCGCGGCTGTGCTTCCCTTTGTAGTCTGTAATAGTTTTCAAACCCTGCCACATCCGACGAGCGTCAGAGCCAGTGTAGTATGATTCAATCTTAGACCTGTATTGACTCTTTGCCTGTTTGATGGTTCGTCGGAGGTCATAGCGGGATTTCTTATAAGCGTCCGGGTTAGAGTCCCGTTCCTTGAAAGCGGCAGCTCTACCCTTTAGCTCAGTGCGGATGTTTCCTGTAATCCATGGCTTCTGGTTGGGGTATGTACGTACGGTCACTGTGGGGACGACATCATCGATGCACTTATTGATGAAGCCAGTGACTGATGTGGTGTACTCCTCAATGCTGTCTGAAGAATCCCGGAACATGTTCCAGTCTGTGCTAGCAAAACAGTCCTGTAGCTTAGCATCTGCGTCATCTGACCACTTTTTTATTAACCGAATCACTGGTGCTTCCTGCTTCAGTTTTTGCTTATAAGCAGGAATCAGGAGGATAGAGTTATGGTCAGATTTGCCAAATGGAGGGCGAGGGAGAGCTTTGTATGCGTCTCTGTGTGTGGAGTAAAGGTGGTCTAGAGTTTTTTTCCCTCTGGTTGCACATTTAACATGCTGGTAGAAATTAGGTAGAACGGATTTAAGTTTCCCTGCATTAAAGTCCCCGGCCACTAGGAGCGCTGCATCTGGATGAGCGTTTTCCTGTTGATTAATGGCCTTGTACAACTCATTCAGAGCAATCTTAATGCCAGCATTGGTTTGTGGTGGTAAATAGACAGCTATGAAAAATATAGATGAAAACTCTCTTGGTAAATAGTGTGGTCTACAGCTTATCATAAGATACTCTACCTCAGGCGAGCAAAACCTCGAGACTTCCTTAGTATTTGATTTTGTGCACCAGCTGTTGTTTACAAATATACACAGACCGCCGCCCCTTGTCTTACCAGAGTCAGACGTTCTGTCCTGCCGATGTAGCGTATAGCCTGCTAGCTGAATGTTATCATTGTTGTCGTTCAGCCACGACTCCGTGAAACATAAGATATTACAGTTTTTAATGTCCCGTTGGTAGGATAACCGTAATCTTAACTCGTCCATTTTATTCTCAAAAGATTGAACGTTGGCTAGTAGGATTGATGGGAGAGGCAGTTTACTCGCTCGCCGTCGGATCCTTACAAGGCACCCGGATCTGCGTCCGCGATATCTCCGTCTCTTCCTCACGCGAATGACGGGGATCTGGGCCTTGTCGGGTGTCTGTAGGATATCCTTCGCGACCGCCTCGTTGAAGAAAAAATCTTCGTCCAATGCGAGGTGAGTAATCGCTGTCCTGATATCCAGAAGCTCTTTTTGGTTATAAGAGACGATGGCAGAAACATTATGTACAAAATAAATTACAAATAACGCGGAAAAACACACATAATAGTACAATTGGTTAGAGGGCTGTAAAACGGCAGCCATCTTCCCGGCGCTGTTCTTCTACATACACAGCCAGTCTTATTCAACTGGCTGTGTCCCACCCTTAATCTTGTAAAATAGCCTCCTCTCTTCTGTCCCTTCCTGCCGTCCTCCCCTTTCCTCTGTACTTGAAATAAATGCCTTCCCTTATTATCTCTATTCCACTGCTCCTGCCATGTCTGCACCATCACTGTATATATCAGTCTTTTTGCCTCTGCCTTGCTCAATGACACTTCAACATCAACATCCCCACTACTAAGTGCTTGTTTAGCCTATTCATCTACTGCCTCGTTCCCCTCCACCCCCACACGGGCTGGGACCCAAGTAAATCTTATCTGAATACCCATCTGCTTAATCCTGTCATGGGTTTGTAGCACCTCATAAAGCAGGTCTTGTCTGCTACGTGAGCTAAAGGACTGGAGACTCATTAACACTGCACATGAATCAGAGCAAATAACTACTCTGTCTGACTTAACTTCCTCCACCCACTGCAAGGCCAACAGTATGGCCATCAGCTCCGCTGTATATACAGCCAGATGATCTGTAATACGTTTCCTGACTTCCACCCCACATTCCTGCACTACAAATGCTGACCCAGTACGTCCTGTCCTTGGATCTGTGTAAATGGCCACAAAATCCTGATACACAGTTTCCAGACGTCTCTTAAAGAAATCAGCTGGATCAACACCCTCCCTATCTTTCTGTAGTCTCTCCAACACTTCTAGATCAACTACTGGAGGCAGGAGTAGCCATGGTTGATTTACAGGAATAACTACTGTTGGACTAAACTCCCTTCCATACAGTCCCATCTCCTTTGCCTGGGTATTACCCACCCACCCAAAGCTTGTGTTCTGTCTTCGCTCATGTTCCCAGCATGCCTGTAAAATCCCTTTCGCAGGATGAGACACCCCATGTCCTTGTAGGTTGACCCAATAATTCATTGCCAGTTGCTGTCTCCTAATCTGCAACGGCATATCCCCCATCTCCACCTGTAATGCAGCCACTGGGGACGTCCGAAACGCCCCACTACATATTCTGAGTCCTTGCCCCTGTATGACATCTAGCCATTCCAGTGAGGTCCGGGCTGCCGAAACCATATGCAATACTGCCATAGTCTATTACAGATCGGATCAATGCAACATACATGGTCTTCAATGAGGAACGCCCAGCCCCCCACTCCTTCCCCGTCAGACAGCGCATCACATTTAGCACCTTCTTACACTTTCCCACTATTTTCTCAATGTGTTCTGCCCAGGTCAGTCTAGTGTCAAAGTATACCCCAAGGAACCTGAATGCCCCCACCCTCTCCAAGTTTCTCCCATATAACCTCAAGCATACCTCATCTCCCACCTTCCTCCTGGTAAAGAACACTGTTTGAGTTTTCTCTACAGAGAACCTGAATCCCCACATTAATGCCCCACCATCAATTGCTTCCTGTACCTTCCTGACTATGTATGGCACATTTCTTCCCCTCTTCCATAAGGCACCATCATCTGTAAATAACGACCTCCCTATACCCGGCTGTACCTGAGAGTAAACATCATTGATCATGATTGAGAACAACAGAGGACTAATCATGCTCCCCTGCGGTGTACCATTATCCACCAAGTAGCTGCCTGATAAAGACTTCCCCACCCTCACCTGGATAGACCTTCCAAACAGGAAATCCTTTATCCAGTTGTACATTCTTCCTCCTACCCCCATAATATCAAGCTTGATTAACAACCCCTCCTTCCACATCATATCATACGCCTTCTCCACATCAAAAAAGACAGCTAGAACAGTCTCCCTGTTCACCTGAGCCTTCCTGACCTCTGCTTCTAAGCAGAGCACTGGATCCATATCTCCCCTACCCTTCCTGAACCCACTCTGATGTGCCGATACTAGCCTTCTGCTCTCCAGGAAGTAAGTTAGCCTCTCCGTAATCATACGTTCCATAATCTTACATACATGTGATGTTAAAGCTATTGGCTGATAGCGTGTTGGCTTCGTTGGATCCTTCCCGGGCTTCCGGATTGGTACCACTACTGCCTCCTTCCAACTGCCTGGTAGTTTCCCCTCCTCCCACACTCTGTTGTACACCAACACCTTATCCAGTACCTCATCACTAAGATGGGCCAACATAACATAGCACACCTCATCTTTCCCAGGTGAAGTTAACCCAGCCTTACCTATTGCTCTTTTCACCTCTGCCCTGGTTAAATGGTGTATTCAACGCATCATTTACATCCTCCCTCCTATCCAGCACTCCAGGATGCTCCTCTCTCGTGTTCTATTTCCCCCTCTGCCCCTCCTCTGACAGATTTGCGGAGCTATGCACTTGGACAAATGCTTTGGCCATCATCTCTGCTTTCTCCTCATCTGTTACTGCCACATCCTCCCCACTCGTCAACACTGGATAATCACACTCTATTCTGACCCCACTCATCCTCTTAATCATCCCCCACACTTCTCCCACAGGTGTCGCCCTTCCAATGGTGTCACAGAACCGATGCCAACATGACCTCTTTGCCTGACGGATAGTTCTTCTCACCATGGCCTGGGCCTGCTTATACTGAATCAGATGTTGGAAGTTATGCGTCCTTTTCAGTATTCTAAATGCCCTGTTCCTACTCCTCACCATTGCCCCACATTCCTCCGTCCACCATGGGACTGCTTTCCTCCTCCTCCTCCCTGAACTCTTAGGTATAGCCTCAGTAGCTGCCCCCACTAACGCTGTTCTCACCCAGTTATTCATACTATCCACATCCCCACTCATATCCACCCGAGCAATCACCTGCTCACTCAGTTTCTGAAACTGATCCCACTTTGCCCTTCCAAACACCCACCTGCCAACTTCATCCACTGACACCTCCTCCTCCCTCCGGCCTACTGTGCATACTATGGGGTAATGATCACTCCCTACTGTCGACTCCTCCCATACCGCCCACTCACATATTCCTGCCATCGCACTAGATACCAGAGTGAGGTCCAAGGCAGACTCTTTCCCTGTGGCTACATCAATCCTGGTCCCTCGGCCATCATTCAGGCACACCAGATCTTTATTTTCTATCAAATTTTCCATCACTTGGCCAGTTCCATCCATCCGTTTCCCCCCAAAGCGTGTTGTGGGCATTAAAATCCCCACACCACATTACCTTACTTCTTTCCTGGCCCTCCACCCTGTCCAGCATTTCTATGTCCAATATCTGACACGGATTATAGTAGTTCACTACCACTAGCACCCCTCCTCTCAGCCACACCTCCACCACCACATACTCCTGTTCAATACCTTTGCCTATCATCTTGTAGGGAATTCCTTGCATTATGAAGGTGCCACATCCCCCTCCCCCTATATCTCGGTCCCTACGAATAGACGTGCGAATAGACGTGCTATCTACCCTAACTCCACCCCTTGTTGCTTGCAATGTTTGTACATTCACTAGAACGCCTCCTCTCAAATTGTCCCTTACCTCTTTAGTGCTAACACTCACAGGCCCTCCTGTTATCACCCCTTTAATCCACTGCTTCCCTGCTTGATCAGTCCAGCTGCTCGACACCACCTTACACTTCCCTATTTGCTTCACTCCGATAGCTTTTTCCCTCTACAGAAGGAACGTGTGTTGGGCTCTCCTGATTTGAAAAGTTTGAAGTGTCGTGTGTGTCTCTTCGGACCAGGGCACCAGTCAAGGGGGTAATATCTGGCATCTCGTGGGAAGTTGATATTAAAGAGATGAAAAATATTCCTGGAGTGATTGATGCACGTCGGATGAATCGAGTGGTGAATGATGAAAAGGTTTATCTGTTCTTTTGTTTTTTGATATGGAGTCCCTACTCTCCCTACTCAAGTGCAGTTGGGGTATATAAACTACAAAGTCAGAGCATTTATCCCAAGACCAATGCAGTGTGATCACTGTAAAGCTTTTGGTCAAGTGTCAAGGGTTTGCAGAAGGGAGAAACCGAGATGTCCAAGTTGTGGAAAATATAATTTAATGTGTTATTAAATTGATGAAAAAGTAAAATGTTGCAATTGTGGTGGGAACCATGAAGCCACGTTTTTTGAATGCCCCACAAGGGTGAAAGAAAATGAGGTGGCCAAAGTTAGGGTTGTACAGAGCATTTCATATGCAGCAGCGGTTAAAAGGGTTGAGGGTTTGAATGGTGCTCCTGAAGAGTCCATGGTGGTGGATAGGCCTTCAATGCAAGCTGCAGGGGTTGCCTTTCACCAAGATGATCCTGACATTTTTAAAGGTTAAAAAGGTGGATTTTGTGGCCTTTATCGCAATGATGATTAATGGCACTGCCAAGGTGGAGAAAAGATCTAGGAAGATAGAAATCATTGTGGTTGCGGCGGAACGCTTCCTGGGGCTCAAAGATTTCTCGACAAAACAGTTGGAATATTGTCAAAAGCCGTACCACCATCTCAGGCCCTAGAGACTGAGAAAGGAGATATGGAGATTTAAAAGAAGGAAGAAATGGGAGTTTTGTTTTGTCAATGTACTATTTTATTTGGGTGGATTTAGTTCGTTTCCCTATTATGTATGGTTTTTCTTTTGTTACATGGAATATTGGCAAAAGCCGTATCACTCTCTCAGGTCCTAGAGCCGGAGAAGGGAGATATGGAGAACTAAAAGTATGAAGAAATGGGAGTTTTGTTTGTTTTGGAAATGTACAATTTTTATTAGGGTGGAGTAAGTTAGTATCACTATTAAGTATGGATTTATTTTTTATTTTAAATATTTTGTGGTTTCAAAACGTCCAGTTGGTGGCGGCAATTCAACTTTTGGATGTAGTCCGCCATAAAACCCACAGAAGAAGAATACGTTTTCTGATGACGACCTACTGTGCGACAACGAAAAAGCTACATTTGGAATGGCCAGTCTGACAGGGAATATTTTGCCAATTTGTTAGGGTCTTAGATGGTAATTTTCGATTAAAAACAATAGTTAGCTAATGTGTGTGTGAAGTATTACATGCATGAGACTGGTAAGCTTTACTTTCCCGTAGTACGTGCGTATATTTGAACATTAGTTAGCTAGTAGTTACAACCAGGCTAGCCAGGCAGCATTGTCGAAGACACTCAGCATTCAGTTTACAACAGAAGCAAAAACACACGACCAATGTCCAGCGACACTTTCAAAGATTTGACACGGTCCCGGGAGAACAATGTTGTCACTGAGAATAAGGATGTATATATCGGTAATAACGGAGAAACAGAGACTCTCTCAAAAAACCAGAGGAAGAAGCTTATGAGGCACCAGAAATGGGAGGAGGAGAGGAACCTTCGCAAGTAAGTAACGTTAGCTAGCTAGTTTGCCTGGAAATTTGCGTTTGAATCAGAAAGGTTTCCTCTCACGACCTCTACAAACCAGAATCTTTAATAAAATGATATTTTAACTTACTTTATTGGTTGTCTGTGCGGTTGGTCATTTGCAGGTAGGCATGTGAGACAATATATCCACAGGAAAGTATAATTAAATCAACTTTTCAAAGCAACAGTAGTGGGTTCAGATTTCTATCACCTGAAGAATGCACACAAGATGAAAGTACATGCACGCCATGCATTTATACCTCAGTGATGCATACTTGCTGAGCTCCTGCACATATTTACATGGTCCTGTTCATGCTTCAGGTGATAGAAATCTGAATTCACTACCAGCGCTGTGATAAGGTGATTTAATTATACTTTCCTGTGGATATATTGTCTCGCATTCCTACTGTCAAAAGGACCAACAGTTGTAACAACTGGTAGAGTATGTTTAAATGTCATTTTATTCAGCATGCTGGCTTGTAGAGGTTGTGAGAGGAAACTTTATTGGCAAGTAGCTAGTTAACTAGCTAGGTATACTGTGTTTCACATTAAGTTATGTTTTCAATTTCAAATGCCCTCTGTATTCACTTAGGCTACTTCTTAGTGATTATGTACATATTGGGCTATTATTAACTCAGCAGTATGACATCATCATACTACTTCCTGCTTACAAACTACAACAACAACAACATAATTCAAATCTACCAAGATTGCCACTATTGACTTATGGCAAGTTGTGCCTTGAAACATGCCCAAATGACAAATTGGAATGTTGTTGTTGATATCCATAAGCAGAAAGCACCATTTTGTGTATGATGATCATGTATTGTCTTTCCTTTTTAAGTTCAGTTTGACTAACTTTGTACATGGTGCGTTCTTCACAGGCAGAAGCGGAAGGAGAAGAGGCAGAAGAGGAGCCTTGAGAGGAAGACCCAGGGGGAGGAGGGAGGGGAGTTTGTGGCTGGCCGGAAGCGTTTGAGGAAAGAGGTGAAGCCCAGCAGCTCCCTGAGACTGGTGATAGACTGCAGCTTCGACAACCTCATGATGTTTAAGGTACGTAGGCTGTCAGGGCCCCCATGGTCAGTAGGGCACAACGTAGTGGAATGTTCAGATATAAATATATTGTGTAGAACAACATTCATCTCAGACATGTAGAGTAACGAATCACGTCAGTTCTATTCATGGCATTTCCGTCTGACTGCAATGTTCCGTGTAAATACAAGATGGCACAGTATTGAAACCTGTGTTTCATGCTTTTTGTATTGTTTCCCCTGTGAAGGATGTTAGGAAGCTCCATAAGCAAATCCAGAGATGCTATGCAGTGAACAGACGAGCGGTGCACCCTGTTCAGGTGAGTCTACCTGCCCCACAGGACCCCCTGCATCATCTGTTGCAGAATCATCCATCATCCACCGCTGAACTCAAGTGATTCAAGACTCATTCATCTTAGTGCTGTATTTTCTCTCTTCATCTCCCAGTTTTATCTAACCAGCCTTGGTGGACAGCTGAAGCAAAACATGGATAAGACTGATGAAGGATGGGTTAACTGGAAGGTGAGTGTACCCTGTCTGTTAGTTTGGATATGCACTGCAAATGCCTGTTGAAATTACTAATGGAAATAGTTAGGGGGGGGGGGGGGGGGGGTTCACAGATACACTGCACATGTTACACTGTTTTTCAGAAGATGGGGAAAGGACTTGAGGGGTATACATATAGATGGGGAGTAATGTATGCCTCAATGTCTCGTGGGGGTTTCCATATTTAAAGCTCTGGCAAAAGGTAGGCAAGACTTGTCTGGTGGAACAACATATCTTGTCAGTGTTTTGAGCTGGGTGCAACTGGATGCATTCACAAGTCAACACCTCTCCCAAACACATTCCAACATTTTCCATCAGATGCCAACTATTATCATTTTTGTGGGGGATATTACCCGTTAAATACCCCACTACTCAGCGACGCAATCTGAGTGGTTCAAAAGGGCTGTAAGTGAAGAAGGAAGAGTAATGTGTCATTAGGCAGTGGGTCTTATGTAGGTGAGGAGGAAAGGTGGCAAATTACATTAACACCTGGTACCTTTTGTGTGTGTGTCTGTGTGTGTCCGGGGCAGGATATAACAGTGAAAACAGAAGCGTACCATGAGGTCGTGGCCAAGGAGGAGCTGGTGTACCTGACCTCTGACTCTCCCAACGTTCTGACGGAGCTGGACGATACCAAGGCCTACGTCATAGGAGGCCTGGTGGATCACAACCACCACAAGGTCAGGACTACAGAATGACCTAGAACATTTAGAAGATTCCTTTATGGTCTATTGTCACAGGACACCGAGATGAGTATTTTTTTAACTCAACATGTTGGGTATGTTAAGCAGCAAGTCAAGACAACCAATTCCAAATCGACCCCCTACCCCTAGACACTTCACCTACATCTGAGCCATTTAAATGGGAGCCCTCTTCAGGTCCCATTTATGTCAGTCATTGGGGAGCATTATGTCTGACCTTTTACCTTGTCCTGTAGGGCATCACCTTTGAGCGGGCTCAGGAGCTGGGGATCAACCACGCACAGCTCCCACTGAACAGCTTCGTCAAGATGAACAGCCGCAAAGTGCTGGCGGTCAACCACGGTGAGGAACTATCCTAATGATTTACACCTCAAGATAGGACACCACCTCCATTTACTGTAGCCTGTTCATGTAGTTTGTAGCATTGACAGACTTATGAAATGTGAATAAAAGCATGAGTGGTATGTGATAGAATTAATGTGATAAGGGTTTTTCAATATTCATTTATGAATGTATAACCGTGTTTGTGTGTGTGCATGTTCCCTGCCACAGTGTTTGAGATCATGCTGGTGTACCTGGAGAAGGGGGACTGGCAGGAGGCCTTCTTTACCGTCCTGCCTCTAAGGAAAGGGGCCATTCCCCTGGGCCAAGAGGGAACAGCCACGGAAGACAAGGAGGAAGAGGAGGAGGATTCTGACAGAGACTCAGACACAGCAGAGACAGTCACACATAACACCACGAACACACAGGACCAACAGGAGAAAGTACAGGGAGGACAGGACACGTTGCAGTTGAAAGAGGCCCCCAAAGAGCAGACTGCAGCATAGCCCCCAATGCTACCATGTTCTTCTGGGTCTTAATATAAATTGTTATCGGTTGCAAAGTGGTTGATTTAGTGAATTGCAAGTTTGAGTTCTGTATGTTTTGATTGCAGAATTATAGTCATTTTTAGTCTGTGTTTTGTTATCAGATTTATGCTTTATTTAATGGAAGATATTTGACTTGGAGTGCATATATTAAGTAAACAATTCACACGTTTGCTTGTTATACCTTCTGACCTGTTATTGGTGCTCTGCAGCAAGTCTTATTATGCTTTTCATTAAATGTAAAAACATTTTTACTTACACAGTCTGGTATTACTAGTATAAAATTGGGTCTCTGTATGTAAAATAACATAAAACTGTTAAACAATCTATGTGAAATTAAAGTTGCCTGGTAATTCATCCAAACATTGGAGCACTGTAAATGTAATGGGTAATTCTGCAGGAGAATCACTGCACCAGTAGTCTATAGTAGGGACTAATGCGCTCTTGTGGCCAAGGAAAGATGATACATCTAAAATAATCTGGTTGAAACCGGAAGTTTCAGACACCATGGAAACACATGCTGACCTGTGCTGCTTCTGCTTGCACTGTTAGCTAAGTATATCTGGCCTGAGAAACTACGTTACTAGCTAACTGCATTAGCATCTAGCTAACATGAAATTAATAGAAAGCAGTGAAAGTGGTAGTTGAATTACAGCTCAGGGTGGTAAGAATTTTTTGTTAATACAACTAGCTGCTTCCCAATAGTTTACTTTTGTGAGGAGCGTTGTTTACAGTGTTGCATCTAGCTAACGTTACCTGGAAACTAGCCCGTCCATTTAGCACTAATGCCTTGGGTTCTCGAGAGCAACCTGGAAACTAAACTCAACTGTCTATGTTCCAACACATGCATATCTAGCAAGTTTGTAAGTTTTCATGCAAGATATGCATAACGATAATGACATTGTTGATATACTTGTGGGATCCATCCACAGTGTTTAATTTTACCGGACGTTATCATTTTGATTAGCCTTGAGTGTACTGTACTGGCACTACTGCCTCTGCGATGAGGCCAGGGCTTTTATGGCACAGGTGTTCATCATCATTGGAGAGTTATGGTTTAAGCTCCAATTTGGAACTTCCTTTTCAATTGCTACATTAGCAATGGTGAACATACATCCTAACTGTTCGCAAAGCCGATGTCTTGACACCATAACCAGTTATTCAATATAATGAGGTATTTCAGGTATCATGCCCTGGTGTGCATTTGCCAGCTAAGGATGACATCTACCTCAGTGTGTGCTTCATGGGCCAATACCGCAAATTGGAGTGTCTCCCCCCTGTCTTCCCACTCCTGTTTCAAGAGAAGATGGCTCAATGTGACATGTCTCTTCCTGATCATTCTAAACCAAGGGTGGCCAACCAACTCTTCTGGAGAGCTATCAGGTGTGCATGCTTTTGTTCCAGCCCAGCTCTTGCACAGTAGATAATAACTACACAGCTGTTCATCAACAGGCTTGATTTGCTGACTCCGGTGGGTTTGAGCAGGGCTGGAACAAAAGCCTGTATGCCCTGTAGCGCTCTTGGATGCCAGGAGGTTTGGCACCATGCAGCTGTCCCATACACTAGTAACAGAAATCCTAAAATGTGTATGAACAAGATTTTCTAAATGAGATTTGTTCAGTTTCTCTTCACATTCAGGTGTTCCACTATGCTGTTGGCCCAGGAGATGTTGCACAGATGCTGGAATGTAAGTTCTATTTTATATACCTATACCTGTAGACAAGCCTATTTGATTAATTTTGCTACTACAATGTTAGATATTGTATGCTCATATTCAACTACTTTTTGTTTGCTTCTTTTTCCCTAGGTGAAACTGTCAAAGTTGAATTGGTAAGTTACATTTACATTTTTACATTACATTTTAGTCATTTAGCAGACACTCTTATCCAGAGTGCATACATCATTTTTTTATTTTTCATACTGGCCCCCCGTGGGAATCAAACCCACAACCCTGGTGTTGCAAACGCCATGCTCTACCAACTGAGCTACATCCCTGCCAGCCATTCCCTCCCCTACCCTGGACGACGCTGGGCCAATTGTGCGCCGCCCCATGGGTCTCCCGGTCGTGGCCGGCTACGACAGAGCCTGGATTCGAACCAAGATGGCACAGCTAGCACTGCGATGCAGTGCCTTAGACCACTGGGCCACTCGGGTCTAAAATTTAGAAGACAAATTACAGCACCTTGGAAAATCAACTGTACCAATTCAACTTTGACGGTTTCACCTAGGGAAAAAGAAGCAAACAAATTCGATTTAATGTTAAGAAATGTCCAACAACTGGCTAAGTGTTTTAACATAAATCAAACATGGTAGCCTAAAACACAATAAGCAAGTTGATCATATATGACAATATGCCATTTACAAGCAACTTACAGTGAGTGCATACATTTTAGTATACTGGATGACCCCAGCGAGAATTCAACCCATTGCTCTTGCATTGTGAGCGCTAAGTTCTTACCAACTGAGCCACAATGATTGACCACTGTGTGCTTTGCTGTAGTGGGGAAGGCCCTGGCCTGCTTTGAGTCGGACGCCAGAAGCTTCCTATTCCCAGAACCCAAACTGGTTCCTTCCTTCTCTGGATTGGCCAGAGAGGTTCTCATGACACGATCCATTAGCTTCCCTGTAAGTAGGAGCCTTTTACACCACAGAGCTTACATCATCACTATAGAGATCTAGGCTATAGTCCCGCTACATTATTTAGTGGCCTGTAGTCTGTATCTATAGATTGGAATGTCCGCAGTGCAAGGTGTTCTACATTGGACGGACAAAGAGACGCCTTCAAGACCGCTTAGCGGAACACAAGTACGCCATACGGGTAGGCAATGAAGACTACCCCATGGCAAGGCACTACAAGTCCTTACACCATAGTAACCCTGCCTCCCTACAAGCTATGGGTATTGATCATATTCCGGCCTCTATTAGAAAAGGGGACCGTCTGAAACAGTTAAACCAAAGGGAACGTTTTTGGATTTACAAACTACAGGCCACTAAATACCCTGGTTTAAATGAAGATATGGATTTCTCACCCTTCCTGTAGGGTTGTGATGGGTCCATTTGCTGCCATCTAGTGGACATTGTGCTCATTTGCCCTCAGCTATGTTTAGACTGTTGTTGTTCATGTTTTGCTGGTTTCTAGTGTACTATGGAATATATTGCTTTCTTATTTTTGACACTTTTCCAAGTCATATTTAAGGTTAGTGTTCTGATACTTCTAACTTGGAGTTGTATTTGTATGATAACATAGTTACAGTATTTCACCTGTTAATGTGTATAGTATTGCTTACTAGGTGTGTCCAATCAACTTTGTAACCACTCCCTCTTCAAATTAGGGCTAATTGGAAAAGCTGTTCAAAAGAGGACATTGTATTATTTCTTTGTACTCCCTGACGAAGGCCATGCAGCCGAAACGCGTCGGATAAAAAATAATAATCTTGTTTCTATTGAACATGCCATACTAATAAAGGCATTTTAATTAATTATATGAAGAGTGCCTTGGTCCTCCTTTCTTTTTGATGACCAATTCACCCCTTTTACCAAAGAGCACCTTCTGTCTACCAACATTTACTATTGTGTACCTTAGTAGCGCTTCCCTTCCTCCTCTTTCTACTAGAATACAATTTATGTTGACGCATTAAGCTGCTCTTCTAACTAGTGGATTGGGCCACTACCCATTCAATCATCTTCCCCAGGGTATTGCTCCAAGGTCAGAGTTCTCCACCAGAACAACATCAGTGAGTGCTCTGCAAACGCCGAGGTCAACCACACCCATCTCAGTTCTCCAGTGGTAATGTTTTCACTACATCATCAGCACTTCTATCACTCTCCATAGACTTTATTGTCCCGTACCCTAGCACAAGGTGTCTCTGGGCCAAGGTAGGAGCTGTATGCCTATATGCAGAATTTAATTTCAACCACTTATTCCCATTGGACCAAGGACCAAGATTGAAAAACACTGAGCTCAGAGGAGGCTGCTGGGAGGAGCTTTAGGAGGACAGGCTCATTGTAATGGCTGGAATAAATGGAATGGAGTCAAACATGTGGTTTCCGTAATAGTTTGCTATTTTCTTGTCTTCATTCGTTTGCTCACAGAGGACAGTGGTGCCAGAGAAACACACTAAAAGGTTCCGAAATGGGCATTGAGGAGGAGTTTGGGATGGTGCCCGATGGGCACCAGCGAAGCCCAGGTCGCGCTCCCTCTCCCCGTACAAATCCAGCCAGATGGACGGTTGTCATGGAAACATGGGTTAACTGGCACAGCTCAGTTTGGGTTCAAGCTGGGATATAGATGAGGAGTTTTTATCCTGCCATGTGAGTATATTTGACTTCTAGTGGTGTGAGCTGTCATGATGACAGTATGACATCTGCCAGCGAGTCAGCGACAAGTCACCAGGCTCAAGTGTTAAGTACATACATAGTTGTATTGATGTGTGTTTGTGTTATTTTATTTTGTTTGTGTGTGTGCGTGTCTATGTGTGTGTGTGTGTGTGTGTGTGTGGCATTACAGCCAGCAGGTGGCAGAGAATAGCTCACTGTTATTTGTAGTGATGAGGAATATTCCCAGATGCATTTTTATCCTCGGCCCTGCTCAGTCATGTAAATTAGTAATGATTTCCTGAACTGTACATAACACGCTGTTATTGAGATGATGACATTGTTGATAAAGGAAATAGGACATTGAACTCAACTAATAAGCTAAGATTAGATAGTACTTTATCAATCCCCTAAAGACTAATTTTGATTGCACAAGCTAATACATACTACAACAACAAAAACAACAACAATAATAATTAGACAATAAAACACAACAAAGGACACGCAGACAGTAAAAGCAGCACATCATCAATTCATGTAAAAGACTAGTGTCCACCTCTGGACACCAGTTCCAAATAAAACAAAACCATTCATTCCATTTGGCAAATAGGGTTATTTCAGGCTTTGGCCTCCCAACTCAATCAAATTGGTTCATTTTATGTATACCCCTTCAAGTGACGTGTATCGGACTGATACTTAGTAGCATGTCATGTTTTGTTAACCATCTGCTTTGCTGTGTTCTCCTCCTGTCCCTAGAAGAGGGACCCTTGGCTCGGTACTGGCAACTCCCCCACACCTCCCCTGTCATGGCCAGACGCACCCTGACCAACGGCTCCTCTCCTCGTCTCCCACACTCCCCATCCTCTGACAATCTCCTGTACTTCCCCCCCCAGGTCCAAGCCAGCAATGTTCCTTGGCTAACAAAGGGGGTCCCCCACCCCTACACCCGTACCCATCCCTTCCATGCTTTGGGGCTCCTACATGGAAAGCTAGAGCCAAAATGGGTACGTCTAGCCTACTTGACTTAACGTAAGCCCTTGGCTCCTATAAGGAGCATATGCCATTGACGAATGTCCTCCATGTCACTTGGTTCGGGGCAAGTTTTTACCAGGTGGCACCAGTTGAGGCCTGGCCTGACCCTATCCTGATTCTTATCTCTATTTCTATGGCCAGGTCATGCCCAAGTTCCCAGGGCACATGGGAGGAGGTCCAACACCTATCACCCCAAGAGCAGTGCACAGACTCTCCCATGTGAGTAGCACGCACACCACTATCATCTGCAGTGGGTGGATAGGAATCCATATCAGTAATCACAAGAGCAATTGACCCCAATTCTACCTTGACAAGATTGTAACTTAAATTGGCCCAGTTACATTCTCAACATTGTTTTTTTGAGGCTATTTTTACTGTCATTGAGCTTGCCTGGCACAATGGAACCAATAGCATAGTTGTAAACCTGCAAACCACACCCATCTGGCACTCCAGGCAGGCTAGAGCAAATGCTAAAAGTATAGCCTAGTATTTAAACTCAGGTCTGCAGTCATGCCTGATCCCTAAACTTTGTTTGGAAGCCAATTTTCTGACAATGTCATAACTTGCCTCATCCTCTGATCACATCACCCTAATTTTATTAAAAGTATTAGCAATTCCCCAAAAGTTTTGTAAAGTGTCCGGCCACCGTAGAGTTTGGTATGGACAGGAGGATACACCAAATATAAATGCGGAATTGATCATGGGGGGACCTTGAACTCCAGCAGAAAGACAGAAATGAATGTTGTCATATGCAGGTTCCACTGCTCCCTCTCCCCCCTCACCCTTTCCCTTTCTTGTCCCTTTATCTTTCTTTGTCATCTGTCTCTCTCTTCTCTCTGGCTGTTGTGTGATGTAGTAGCCCAGATCTGTTTTTGTTTAGTCTTGCCAACTCATTGACAATGACACACAGTACCAGTCAAACGTTTGGACACACCTTCTCATTCAACGGCTTTTCTTTATTTTTACTATTTTCTACAGTTGATGTTGAGATGTGTCTGTGAAGCATTTATTTGGGCTGCAATTTCTTGAGGCTGGTAACTCTAATGAACTTATCCTCTGCAGCAGAGGTAACTCCGGGTCTTCCATTCCTGTGGCGGTCCTTATGAGAGCCAGTTTCATCATAGTGCTTGATGTTTTTTGCGACTGCACTTGAAGAAACGTTCAAAGTTCTTGAAATGATCCGTATTGACTGACCTTCATGTCTTAAAGTAATGGATGGACTGTCGTTTCTCTTTGCTTATTTGAGCTGTTCTTGCCATAATATGGACTTGGTCTTTTACCAAATAGGGCTATCTTCTGTATACCCCCCTACCTTGTCACAAAACAACTGATTGGCTCAAACGCATTAAGAAGGAAAGAAATTCCACAAATTAACTTTTAAGAAGGCACACCTGTTAATTGAAATGCATTCCAGGTGACTACCTCATGAAGCTGGTTGAGAGAATGCCAAGAGTGTGCAAAGCTGTCATCAAGGCAAAGGGTGGCTATTTGAAGAATCTCAAATATAAAATATATTTTGATTTGATTTAACACTTTTTTAGTTACTACATGATTCCATATGTGTTATTTCATAGTTTTGATGTCTTCACTATTATTCTACAATGTAAAAATAAAGAAATACCCTTGAATGAGTTGGTGTGTCCAAACTTTTGACTGGTAGTGTAGGTGTTGGCAAGATGACATACAGTGAGGGAAAAAAGTATTTGATCCCCTGCTGATTTTGTACGTTTGCCCACTGACAAAGAAATGATCAGTCTATAATTGTAATGGTAGGTTTATTTGAACAGTGAGAGACAGAATAACAACAAAAAAATCCAGAAAAACGCATGTCAAAAATGTTGATTTGCATTTTAATGAGGGAAATAAGTATTTGACCCCCTCTCAATCAGAAAGATTTCTGGCTCCCAGGTGTCTTTTTATACAGGTAACGAGCTGAGATTGTGCTCCTAGTCTTAAAGGGAGTGCTCCTAATCTCAGTTTGTTACCTGTATAAAAGACACCTGTCCACAGAAGCAATCAATCAATCAGATTCCAAACTCTCCACCATGGCCAAGGCCAAAGAGCTCTCCAAGGATGTCAGGGACAAGATTGTAGACCTACACAAGGATGGAATGGGCTACAAGACAATCGCCAAGCAGCTTGGTGGGAAGGTGACAACAGTTGGTGCGATTATTCGCAAATGGAAGAAACACAAAATAACTGTCAATCTCCCTCGGCCTGGGGCTCCCTGCAGGATCTCACCTCGTGGAGTTGCAATGATCATGAGAACGGTGAGGAATCAGCCCAGAACTACACGGGAGGATCTTGTCCATGATCTCAAGGCAGCTGGGACCATAGTCACCAAGAAAACAATTGGTAACACACTACGCCATGAAGGACTGAAATCCTGCAGCACCCGCAAGGTCCCCCTGCTCAAGAAAGCACATATACAGGGCCGTCTGAAGTTTGCCAATGAACATCTGAATGATTCAGAGGAGAACTGGGTGAAAGTGTTGTGGTCAGATTAGACCAAAATTGAGCTCTTTGGCATCAACTCAACTCGCTGTGTTTGGAGGAGGAGGAATGCTGCCTATGACCCCAAGAACAACATTATGCTTTGGGGGTGTTTTTCTGCTAAGGGGACAGGACAACTTCACCGCATCAAAGGGACGATGGATGGGACCATGTACCATCAAATCTTGGGTGAGAACCTCCTTCCCTCAGCCAGGGCATTGAAAATGGGTTGTGGATGGGTATTCCAGCATGACAATGACCCAAAACACACGGCCAAGGCAACAAAGGAGTGGCTCAAGAAGAAGCACATTAAGGTCCTGGAGTGGCCTAGCCAGTCTCCAGACCTTAATCCCATAGAAAATCTGTGGAGGGAGCTGAAGGTTCGAGTTGCCAAACGTCAGCCTCTAAACCTTAATGACTTGGATATTGTCAGTGGGCAAACGTACAAAATCAGCAGGGGATCAAATACTTTTTTCCCTCACTGTAGGTGTTGGCAAGATTGACAATGACATGGGTGTTGGCAAGATTGACAATGACATAGGTGTTGGCAAGATTGACAATTACATGGGAGTTGGCAAAATTGCACAAACAGATATGGGGTTAAGCTAGTGATGTGGTGTGTATTTGTGAGAACTCAGTGCTTATGTGTTGGTTGGCTCTAAGGGGGCCACATACTCAGAGTTACTGTAGATGTGCTAGCCCGGAGGTCCATCTCCCTTAACCTGTGTCCACCCTAGGGAGTCAGTGGGGAACGACCCGTGAAGGTAAAAGGGAATAGTCTGATAGCCTGGCTGCACTGACGTGTCACACTGTATTCAAACAAACCCAAGTCCCTTCTTCCATCCATTACCTTTTACACCATTGTATCACAATTATGATAACACAGTATGATCCCTATCTGTCCTTAGAAATCAGCAAGTCCAACTAATAATTGGCATGGATTGGTATTGATCAATATTTGAATAGCTATACATTTCTGTATTGAATTATATTAAAGTCCCATCTAGAAATGTGCCAAACAGTGCTGTAAGTACTTTAATCAAAGTTCCAGGGAATTTGTATTGGATTTTCCTGCTCTATTTCCAGGTGTGTGGCGTTAACTCAACAACTTGAAGCAACCAGTGAAGATGCCAAAGTGTCCAATTAATTTTGGCATTAATTTCATACAATAATAATGTCATAATTCACTATGTGTGTGTGTTACAGTTTGATGAAATTAAGTATTATGGCATACAGTGGACTATTGATTGAAGTGAAGTGATTACCAGAATTCAAAAGCATCTCATTATGTTAACGCTAATGTTTTTAGTAATGTTGTATGTTTATTTATGGTATTAATACTGACTTGACGCAAAAACCATACCAATGCATATCATTATAGCGCTACACAATATTGCTATTCTCAGCCAATATTGAATGTACAGCATTTGAATCTTTAATCTATGGTACATTTATCATATTGTTTCTCAGGGGTGTGTTCAGAAGGGTGAAACCTTCACATGGTTGCAGACTGACAAAGAAGAAGATCTGCTTGAGTTCCTGAACCTAAATATGAACGGAACCTGTTACAGATCCCCCCTGCCGAGGGCGCTGTGTGACTTATTTACAGCGTGTGTGTTGTTGTTCATATCTGGCTGGCGCCACGTAGTCTAGCTCCCCTTCACGTGAGCGATATCGATTACCCCCAGCTCGTCGCTTCAGTCAATCAGACTCTCCCCATGCACCCCACACTCTGTCTATGCACTGATCACGCGTTCTCTGATTGGTCAGATGCTCATAGCTAGCCCTGCACTGGTCAGACAGGTCCGTTGCACGCTCTCGCAAGGGTATAAATATTGCCCTGAGCATGACAGTGATATCATGGGTGGAGTTTTGTGCATGGGATGCATGAACACAAAGTAAGTTGTAGTTGTTGTTTAACTTGGCTATGATTTTAAAAAGACCCAAGCCGCTAATAATAACAACGCAAGCCTATCGATACACTTTCCTACTCATTCATTACTGCTGCAGTGCTGGTTGTAGCACGAGTGGAAGTAGGAAGAACGCACATTCTATATTCGTTGACAGGAGCTCTCTTGTCATGGTTTTAGACGTTTTTAAATCTTACAGTATCAACTTTGCTGTAGCTTTCTTTTACGCCTGCTACTTTACTGCAGACACGGTAATCTGAGCCATCTGATTGGCCAGCAGTAGGCCTATAGTGCACTTGATTTGCTCTCTGGGCCCGCTGTTTGTACCTTCAGACACATGAAATGGTTCAAAATCGTAACACTTTGCCTATCCGGCGCGCAGGGCAGCTGAATCAGGTGCACCTACCGCCAACAGCGCAAGACAAATAAAAGAAATAGGAATTCAATGCTTTATCGTTGTTGTTTGTTACAGAAATGTTTGGCGATCGACTAGAAATGCCTTTGACATCGACCAGTCGATCGTGATCGACCGGTTGGTGACCACTGCCTTATGATATATGTAATGTATTGTCATAAACGGTTTAATTTTAATGATAACATTCTCCTACAGTAGGAACTCACTTGGTGAAGTACACAGGACTGAAAATGAGCGAATTCAACAACCATGGCTCTGTCACAAACGAATACAGTCATGGGTGGTAACTCTACAATTCACTCGAAAAGGCAAGGCACATTGGAAAATTATATTGGGGGCATGGCTTAGTGGGGCGTGGCTTTCAAATAGTTATTTTTTGCCAGCCGTGAGTGGAAGTGTTTTACCAGTTTAAGTGGTCTATAAAGTTTGAGCAATTCTGCTTCCAATTCTGAAGTCTTTATAAACGCTTACTTAAGTGCATGTGGCAATAAAGACTTATTAATATTATTGTAATGTCCTTAACCCAACACTGAGTGACCTTGTCAAGAGATATGGACGTCTTGTTGTAATGGTTAAATAATTGAAGTGTTATTGCATAACACTGTTGGTGCAAACTATATACACTTCCTAGTGTTAAAAATACTATGAAAGTGTTAATTCCCAAACACTGACAAAGTGAAAGAGCGTCAGCACTAAGCACAGTGTTAATTTAACACTCAAAGTGTGGACCTGTATAGACACTGGCCCAGTGTTAAATGTAACACTGTCAGTTTTGATTAAACACTGGAGAATTTGATGTATAGGTTAGGCTATGCTTTTATGATAATTGAATTATGATTTGAGTGCCCAAATTATGGCATACCTACATTTTTGCTGGCCCTGCCATCAATGGATTTCTGCCTACGCCACAGCAGATAAGGTCACTTTTTGTGAATTCTGAAGCATTTTTGTAATTAAAACAAGCACATAAAGCACCTAAAAGGCTTCATAATTCATAAAGGTCATGTTAACTGACTGATGTTACCTCATAGAACAAAACGTATAAGATCTCCTAAGCCTGTGTTAACCTCAGACCTTATTTTCGGCATTTATCCCAAAACCCTATTCTTTCCCCATTCATTTTCCCCATAGGCTGAACGAACCAGAGGTAAATCATTTCCGTTTTTTAGGACTACAGTGCCTTGCAAAAGTATTCATCCCCCTTGGCGTTCTTCCTATTTTGTTGCATTATAACCCGTAATTTAAATTTGATTTTTATTTGGATTTCATGTAATGGACATACACAAAATAGTCCAAATTGTTGAAGTGAAATGAAAAAAATAACTTGTTTTAAAAAATTGAAAAAAATAAATAACGGAAAAGTGGTGCGTGCAAATGTATTCACCCCTTTGCTATGAAGCCCCTAAATAAGATATGGTGCAACCAATTACCTTCAGAAGTCACATAATTAGTTAAATAAAGTCCACCTGTGTGCAATCTAAGTGTGACATGATCTCAGTATATATACACCTGTTCTGAAAGGCCCCAGAGTCTGCAACACCACTAAGCAAGGGGCACCACCAAGCAAGCGGCACCATGAAGACCAAGGAGCTCTCCAAACAGGTCAGGGACAAAGTTATGGAGAAGTGCAGATCAGGGTTGGGTTATAAAAAAATATCCAAAACTTTGAACATCTCACGGAGCACCATTAAATCCATTATAAAAAAATTTAAAGAATATGGCACCACAACAAACCTGCCAAGAGAGGGCGGCCCACCAAAACTCACGGACCAGGCAAGGAGGGCATTAATCAGAGAGGCAACAATGAGACCAAAGATAACCCTGAAGGAGCTGCAAAGCTCCACAGCGGAGATTGGAGTATCTGTCCATAGGACCACTTTAAGCCGTACACTCCACAGAGCTGGGCTTTACGGAAGAGTGGCCAGAAAAAAAGCCATTGCTTAAAGAAGAAAATAAGCAAACACATTTGGTGTTCGCCAAAAGGCATGTGGGAGACTCCCCAAACATATGGAAGAAGGTACTCTGGTCAGATGAGACTAAAATTGAGCTTTTTGGCCATCAAGGAAAATGCTGTGTCTGGCGCAAACCCAACACCTCTCATCACCCCGAGAACACCATCCAGCATCATGCTGTGGGGATGTTTTTCATCGGCAGGGACTGGGAAACTGGTCAGAATTAAAGGAATGATGGATGGCGCTAAATACAGGGAAATTCTTGAGGGTAACCTGTTTCAGTCTTCCAGAGATTTGAGCAACACTCGAGTGGTTTAAGAGGAAACATTTACATGTCTTGGAATGGCCTAGTCAAAGCCCAGACCTCAATCCAATTGAGAATCTGTGGTATGACAAAGATTGCTGTACACCAGCGGAACCCATCCAACTTGAAGGAGCTGGAGCAGTTTTGCCTTGAAGAATGGGCAAAAATCCCAGTGGCTAGATGTGCCAAGCTTATAGAGACATACCCCAAAAGGTGTCTCTACAAAGTATTGACTTTGGGTGGGTGAGTAGTTATGCACGCTCAAGTTTTCTGTTTTTTTGTTTTATTTCTTGTTTGTTTCACAAGAAAAAACATTTTACACTCCTGAGTGGTGCAGTGGTCTAAGGCACTGCATCGCAGTGCTAACTGTGCCACTAGAGATCCTGGTTCGAATCCAGGCTCTGTCGCAGCCGGCCGCGACCGGGAGACTCATGGGCGGCGCACAATTGGCCCAGCGTCGTCCAGGGTAGGGGAGGGAATGGCCGGCAGGGATGTAGCTCAGTTGATGGAGCATGGCGTTTGCA
Organism: Coregonus lavaretus; assembly: GCF_964263955.1. Taxonomy (NCBI): domain Eukaryota; kingdom Metazoa; phylum Chordata; class Actinopteri; order Salmoniformes; family Salmonidae; genus Coregonus; species Coregonus lavaretus. The sequence goes on along the minus strand of NC_140026.1, from coordinate 19,662,125 downwards.
ACGCCAGGGTTGTGGGTTCGATTCCCACGGGGGGCCAGTATAAAAAATATTTAAAAAACATGTATTCACTAACTGTAAGTCGCTCTGGATAAGAGCGTCTGCTAAATGACTAAAATTTAAATTTTTAAATTTAATGTAGTAGGCATGTTGTGTAAATCAAATGATACAACCCCCCCCCCCCCCCCCCAAAAAAAAATCTATTTTAATTCCAGGTTGTAAGGCAACAAAATAGGAAAAATGCCAAGGGGGGTGAATACTTTTGCAAGCCACTGTACAAGCTGGCAAGCTCTATAGCTGTTGAGGTGATACATTTGATATATGTATATTATATTTACCTCACATGTGACTCGTAATAAGACTAAGCAATTAGCCCATTAAAGAAATTATCTGACTCCATAAGATAAATAGCAATATGCAGTTGAGTTACAGTAATAGGCAATCAAGAAATGTCTCAGAAATGGAATTGAAAGTGTATTTAATTTCTTAGTTACATGAATGGATTCACATACAAGGCATAAAGATGAAGTTACAAAGCATTAACAAGCATTACAAGGCATTATTACAAGCATGTAGATCCTAAGGTTAATTTACAAGGCAAAGCATGAACAAAGACATGCCTACTAGGCCAGAGGCCCAGAAGCCTAGGAAAGTAGAGTTGATCATACAACCTTCCTCCATGGATGGGATACAGAAAAAGAGAGAGAACAAAGGCATTTAATTCCATTGATAAAATCTGAAGGTGGAACCTAGCCTATAACAATCAACAAAATAAAAGCTAGACAATCAGGCCCCCATTCATTTTTCTATAATGTCTGAGCATAAGAACCTGGGTTGGGGATGAACTGATTACAAAAAAACGTTAACTGTAGTCAGTTACGTTACCAGCAAAAATATTGTAATCAGATTACAGATACTTTTTAAAAACGACATATTACTTTTAAATTCAGAAAGGATGTTTGCCAAACAGAGTGTATGACACCTTTCTGTGTTCTCAACGACATTCAATTCAGCATTGAAAAAAGGTGCAAGTTTGTTTGTTCCACCTGAGCGAGTCTGAACACAAGTCAGAGACCACTTTGATGACACACCAAATGTGTTTGATGGATGCTGTTTGTCTTCTAATGACTCTTAAGGGGAACGTAATCTAAAAGTAACAAAGTGATCAGATTACGTTACTGAGTTTGGGTAATCCAAAAGTTACGTTACTGATTACAATTTTGCACAGGTAACTAGTAACTTTAACAGATTACATTTAGAAAGTAACCTACCCAACACATCATTAGCCATGTCAAAATGCGTAGAATAGCTGGAAATTAGCTTAAAAACTGCTAAATGTACTCTCAGCTCAATGGCAAAATGTATACAATTGCAGGAAGTTGGCTTTAAAACTGAAAACATTTATTTCAGCTCCATGGCAAAATGTGTAGAATTGCAGGAAATCTGCTTTGAAGGTAGACTCAGCAATATGACGTAGATGCCGAAAGTAAACAGCATAGTTGGTCAATTTCCGCAACAACTAAGAGCGTTGAAGGGTAAGGCTCAACTTCTGCACTGTTTTGGTCCCTTGGCTACCTTTTGGTCCCCTGGCTACCATGCTGTGAACAACGTGAAGCGAACCCGTGGACATGTGCATACTGTGTGTGAGTGACTGTGTGAGAGCGAAGTCTTGCATCTCGCTCATCTCAATATCTGCGGTGCTGCTCGTGGCAACGTCATTTGCTGTCTACCTTGAAAACTGCTAAATGTTCTGTCCCCTGCCAAGATGTTTTACTTATTCTTTGGTCTGTGTATGTTGGGTCACGGAGCAAAAACGTTTGGGAACCCCTGTGATAAGGCATTCTCATAGACAGTGCTTGACTTGGACTGAAATAGGTGCCGGTACTCATGTTGGGTGCTGGTACTGTTTATATTTGGGTGCAAGAGTTCCACAATACTTTTGAGATAATAGTCTATAAGAGGAACAGGAGCTCAAGCAGCAGAAAATGTAAGGTGCCGATACTCAGCTCTGGTGAGCTCCTGCCCAAGTCAAGCACTGCTCATAGATAAAAAAAAAGGGGGTGTACAGAATCCATTCTCAGTGGAAAAATGAGAAATATGCACATCCAATAATCACATGCTGGACAGAAAAAAAATGAGTAAATGAAAGAAGTAATGTCCATATCTTTGTAATACTCCATTCTCAACCATTTTTGAAACCACTCCAAAAGAGAAACGCCCAAGTTATGTTTGTCTTTATTAGCTTGCAGTTAGATACATCCAGTACATGTTGATTCATGTACTGAGGTGATTTGTGGATGGTACACACTATAGCCATTGATTGATTGTTGTTGATATCATCATAATGTGCTTTTGAAATGTACAGAACCTGATTCACAAGCTTTATTTTAGTCACATCTGATGTTACATAAATTGCCCTCAATTTGCTTTCCAATACCCAATATCTTGCCAGCTTCAGAGATTTTATAGAATAAAGTTGTCTACTACCTCAAATTAGGCCCTTATGCCACTGTTGTAGAAGAAAAACAAGTCATAGTGGGTGGATTGCAATGAGCTGTAGCATTGGGTGGCAGTTTCAATAATCCCATGCCTCAAGGGATGAAAAACTGAAATAAATTGAGATTGAGATTATTATAATAAATAAAATGAGTAAACACCTTGATGATGTTCATTGCAACTGACGTGAAGGCTCAGGAAGGGTCATATCGCTAAAGTAAGGCTACGTAAAGTAATTCATTTGTTGGACCACACAAAGTGATTACATAATGCCTTTTTATGAGCTGTTTGGAGCTCATAATTCTCAGAGGTTTTTTAAATCTGATTTAACTAAGGTTTCATGGTTAAAGTTGGAATTGTACCAACTGCATTCAATTGAATACCTGGATTCTACAGCTGGGTCTTCTGAAACATTGCCTCAGAGGCCCCACTATTTTTTATTGTTTCTCTGTCAAACAAACATGAAGATTTTATAGTTAGTGACAAAGGCTTTCTAACAGTGTACGCTAAGACCATCCTTAAATCCTTAAGTCATCCATAAGTCATCCATATAGCACCCCTTAACAAGGGTTAAGCGTTAACTCTTTAGCAATTCATTATGAAAATATGTTCAAATATTTAACATTATTCAATTAAGTCGTAACTCCAAAACCTCGTTATTGTGCCATCAACTCTATTGTCTTACTAAAGGCCATTGGTCACTTGAAAAATACATACTGTATAGCAAGTCTATGTTCATTACAAGTTTCACTGTATTTCTTTGCCGTATTGCTTCATGCAATGAAAGAATGGACATGGAATCATACAAAGTTAATGAATTAATTAATATGATGTTTGGCACATATTGTAAATCTACAGTTGGACACAGGAAGCTTAATAACATTAACTTTACACACAAAATTGACAAGAATTTTGACAAAAATTAAGACATTTGTAAAGAGTAGTCATCTTCTGAAGGGCAAACAAAGCGGAACACTGTAGTTTTTGAAAGTCTGTTTGAATCTTTGCAATACACAGTATATTGAACGTCTGGAATATAGTTGTATTTCTTCTTCCATGCTCTTTTTTGCAATACATTTACACAGCTCAGCCCGGCGATATATTATTTAAGTTTTCTCAAAGACACAAAGACAGACAGACAATAGACCTCCAGAACACATACCTGCACACACACGGTGGAGGTATGCATTTCAAAAGCTCTGACTCCTCTTGTAGTCCCCATATCCTAGTTCCCTTTATGTAAAAACAATAACAAAAGTATTGATTCATTCAAAAGTGACTGTTTTCATTATGTCAACATAACGATGGAAGCGCTTTTAGTAAAGGAGAGCATGGGTCCGTCCGAAAGGGCAACTTATTCCCTGCATAGTGCACCACTTTTGACCAGGGCTTATTTAGAGAATAGGGTGACATAGCCCAGACATAACCCAGACATAGCCCAGACATAGCCCAGACATAACCCAGACATAGACCAGCTCATTTTAAGGGCTGCTGTGGATTTCCGCTCGTGGTTAAAAAGCAGGCTGGAAAGAGTGTTGGAAAGAGCATCGAGAGAAAACACATGGTGGCTAATGTTGCTAATGTTCGAGCTTGAAAGTGTCAGATGTCATGTTTTTTCTCCCTTTTACAAGCACTGGTTTTATGAATGGCTTCGAACCCCCCTCACATTTCTACCAAGTCTGCTCGCATACTGTATGTGCTATAGCCAGGGGTGAAAGTAAGACGGTCCGGTATGGCGTCCCGGGAAAATAGGGGGGGTATGCCATACTGGTAAAACATGAGCCAATCACAATATTTAAAACAAAATGTCAAGAACCATTACACCATTATTTATCATTAGGCTACCGCATGTCAGAGGCATTGAAAATGAGCGAATGGACTTGAACGGGTGGTATAGCCTATGCTCCAAAATGCGTTGGTTCGATGAGAACACTGACATTTTGCCAAGGCAGAGATGAGTGGCCGACACCGAGACGCTAACGGACAGCATTGGGTGCATAAATTCTGGTCTAATGACAATCGCTAAAATGTCATTACACTTTGTGGTGTTTTGTGTAACAGACCATTCACCACCGTTTGGAGGCTGGAAATATATTTTGAGTAGAAGAACATGCACGGGTAGGCTAAAGGAGCCCTTTTGATGTGATTGTTGGACAGTCAGATTGGTTGTGTTTATGCCACAAGAAAAGGTAATACATAAAAATATATATATACAAATTTTTAAGACTAAGCCCACAGAGATCCTATTGAATTAATAGGGATTCTATATGCAATTTTATGATTAAGCGCATGCACACATAGGAGGTCCCGTACCGGGAAGAAATTACATCTACTTTCACCACTGGCTATAGCCAACTCTTCTATCCTTGTCAAGCCGTACTACACTGTATACATGGCAATGAACGAACATAGAGAGGAGTTGGCTAAATCACAAACAGACTAGCCTGGTACCAGGTCTGTTTGTGTTGTCTTGCCAACTCCAATAGTCATTGTCACGCCAATGACCATAGGAGTTGGCAAAACAGCACAAACAGATCTAGAACCAGGCTAACATCTAGCAGCAATGGCACTTCTTTGCTCCCCGCCCTCCTTCCTTTCCTCCTAAAACTGGGAAGTCTCGGTGAAGGAGATGGCGTCGGTCTTGTCGATGGTGAAGCCGCCATTGACATAGGACTTTTTCTCGCACTCCTCGTCGTCCAGCGTGGTCTCCAGGACGAAGGGGTTGGTCACGTCCACATCCGAGGTGACGTCCATCCTCTCCAGCTCCCGCCTGGACAGCTTCTGGACGATGCCAGCTCCGTAGGCATCCCCCAGCACATTGATCATGGTGCGGAAGCGGTCTCTGAAACAGCCGGAGGGGGTATGGTGAGTGACCACTGTCTGTTGATTATGAGTAAGTTAAAGATACTGTAGACTTTACAATATGACAGCATCATACATTGCTGGGCAACTCCCTGCTTACAGACATAAACAACAACAAAATGTATTCTGCCAAGACTGCCCCTCTTGGGCATTGCTCAAGGGATGGCACAAATTGGGAAGAGAAAGTAGTGGCAGTCTTGACAAATTGAAATTCTGTTGTTTTCTCTAAAGTCGCACCGCTGCGTATGGTGAAGTTATATTGCTGAGTCTACCTTTGTCACGTCGCACTATTGTATTCATCACAAAAACAATAACTTATCTTGACAATATTACGCTCAACAAGGTATTACTCACAGTAGCCAATCCACAGCAACAATTAAAGTGACATCATTTGCTGGTAGTCCAACGGCAGTCAGCACAATCACCATGGTAACAAGGCCAGCGTTAGGTACACCGGCAGCTCCGATGCTGGCTACAGTTGCTGTTATACTGAAATGGGAGGAAACAGTAAGTTAACATCTTTACAATTCCCTTAACCTGACATATTATTAGGTCAGATACATGATACATGATACTAACATAATGCCATGACAGATGTTATAAATTAATGTGACAGCAGGTTTCAACTGATTACAGTTGAGTTTTTTCAGTTTTGTCAAGCTCAAATATGTTTTTTCTTACATCACTCAGTGGCATACTCATTCAGAGCAGCTGAAGTCCAAGGCCACCAAATGCTATGGGTTCTGATCACAAGTATGCTAAGGCGCTTTAACTTGCCCAAATTATGTACATAGAATATAAAATCTCATTTCGATGTAGGCTGTTGGTGACTTACCTGATGGTGACAATCTGACCCACATCCAGAGCGTAGTCGTTGAGCTGGGCAATGAAGATGGCAGCAACCGCCTCGTAGAGAGCCGTGCCATCCATGTTGATAGTGGCGCCCACAGGCAGCACGAAGCGGGTGATCCTCTTGTCGATCCTGAGGTTCTCTTCGGCACAGCGGAAGGTGACCGGCAGGGTGGCAGAGCTAGAGGTCGTATTTAAGTTGAATGAATGAAGGATGGATAGATGGATGGATGGATGGATTGTATAGATAGATGGATGGATAAATAGATATGTCAGCCATTACAGCTATGCTTTGCTATACACACCAGATTGTATGATCCTGAATACTGACTGAGACTTACCTGGAAGAGATCATGAGAGCAGTGACCATTGCCTGGGCCATCCCTAAGGTAAAGGTATATGGGTTCTTCCTCACAATGGCAAAGTAGATCAGCGGCAGACAAATGGTGGAGTGGATAGCTAGGCTGAGGAGAGAAATAAAACATTACATTGCCATAAAATAAGTGTCTGATTTAAAAATTGTGATGATCAGACACGTTTTGGCTCATTGTAAGAAATAGCTGACTAACCCCTGTCGTTAACTGGGGACTAAAACTCTCCTCCTCCAGCTTATAATAACGCAATGACCAGGGCTTGAGTCCCAAATGGCACCCTATTCCCTTTATAGTTCACTACTTTTTGACCAGGGCCCATAGGCCTCTGGTCAAAAGTAGTGCCCTATATAGCCATTTGGGACACATCAGGACTGCGTTCCCCCTCACTAAACTCTGAAGAATCAGTTTCCTTTTGCTGGTCACCCAGAAGCATCATTCTGTCCGGTAAATTTACGGTTGGACAGGCGTTCGCCAAAGGCCTCATTACCGCATCTGCAGGTTGAGCAGTTTTAAATGTCCTTGGTTCTTATCTGTGTCGGGACAGAGCTGGGCTTTTACAGTATCTTTGCAGGAAACCTGGACCCTAACGCCAGCTATAAATCTACCATTGTTGTGGCGAAGTATCAGAAAGAGAAAGAGAGAGACTAAGATGGCTGGCTCAGACTCACCCACTCAGCACTGTCACCATGTACAGGCCCATCTTTCTGAAGATCTCCCAGTCTTCTACCTCGATGATCTTGGCAGCGATCAGGAAGAGTATCCCCACTGGCATGTAGCTGTAATTGCAACAATACACTCTTAGAAAAAAGGTTTCCGAAAGGGGTTGACTGTCCCCATAGGAGAACCCTTTTTAGTTCCATGTAGAACCATTTTGGGTTCCATGTAGAACCCTTTGTGGAACGGGTTCTATATGGAACCCAAAACGGTTCTACTTGGAACAAAAAAGGGTTCTTCAAAGGGTTCTCCTATGAGGACAGCCGAAGAACCCTTTTAGGTTCTAGATGGCACCTTTTTTTTCGAAGCGTGTAGTGTTGTTAATGCCATTGTTGTTATGGTCATCATCATCACTGTCATCATCATCACCACAGGAATAGCAGCATAACATCTATAATAGCATAGAAAACAGCTACCGGGTGAATTCACCTAAACAGTTGTAGTGTACTGTAAGTGAGATGCATGTCATGTAACAGGCTTTTACGTACCACATGATAATCTGGACTAGCCTCATGGTGGCCTCGTTTAAAGCGTCAAAGAACTCCAGCAGGATACGCCCCCTTTCGCCCATCTTGCCGATGACAAGGCCGAACGCCACACAGAACACGATGAGGCCCAGCACGTTGATCCCATCAGAATATGAACCGACTATCTTATAGTCCTTGGTGATGTTCTGCAGAGGGGAAAAATAAGGAAGCAAATAGTTTAAGTAAGAAATAGATTTTGGTCAAAAGATCCTCTTGTGAAGTATTGTGTTACAGTGGGCTGATATCCATGTCTTGAGCTTTTTCCTCAGATCACAACATATTGACCCCTGTCTACACAGTGGAATTATAATGTAAGTTGATCTGTGGTCATATCCATCACATTCAATGTGGGTGGTCATGTGTAGACTCACAAAGGCTAAGTTGAAGAAAGACAAATAGGGCACATTTTCAACCCACAAAGATTGTGATTGGACAGATAGTAATCTGATTAGAGGGTATAAAAAGTAAACTACATCTGATTAACTAATCAGGTATAAAAAGTCAACCACATCTGATTAACTAATCAGGTATAAAAAGTAAACCACATCTGATTAACTCTAATTCGGTGTGAAAAGTAAACCAGGCTTAGCAGCTTCGATCCTATCAAATCACAGCTTTTGACACACAGGCGGATAAACACACGGAAACAGTGACACCTACCTCTGAGGGGAAAATGGTTGCCATGACAGTGGTAGAGAGAGGAGGGAACGTTGTAGTGTTCCCCTTCACTTTAGGTGGTTCCAGCTCTTTGCGCTTTGTCTTGTACTGGAATGACATGGTTGAATTGAAATAGTTACATTTGACATGGTTACATTTTAACGTAGGATCATGTTTTCTCCTCAAAGTGCAGTGATTGTATAGCCTGGCCCCAGATGTGTTTGTGCTGTCTTGCCAATTCTCATAAGAGTTGAAAGACAGCACAAACAGATCTGGTACAAGGCTAGTGACTGAAAGCTTTAATGTACAAATCAGACAATGACGCTTACCTGTTGGAAACAAGCCTGCAGTAGGTTTTCAGGAAACATGTTTCTGTGGATGGAATAAGACATGTTGAGATGGCAACAGTGTGAGACAAATGTGGAAATGTTATACACACCGCATTTCTGACTGATGGAGAATTATATTATTCTAGGGCCTCCCGAGTGGCGCAGCGGTCTAAGGCACTGCATCGCAGTGCTTGAGGCATCACTACAGACCCGGGTTCGTTCACAGGCTGTGTCACAACCGGCCGTGACCGGGAGTCCCATAGGGCGGCGCACAATTGGCCCAGCGTCGTCCGGGTTAGGGGAGGGTTTGGCCGGGGGGCTTTACTTGGCTCATCGCGCACTAGCGACTCCTTGTGGTGGGCCGGGCGCCTGCAGGCTGACTTCGGTCGTCAGTTGAACAGCGTTTCCTCTGACACATTGGTGCGGCTGGCTTCCGGGTTAAGCGGGCAGGTGTTAAGAAGCGCCATTTGGCGGGTCATGTTTCGGAGGACGCATGATTCGACCTTCGCCTCTCCCGAGCCCGTTGGGGTGTTGCAGCGATGAGACAAGCTCGTAATTGGATCACAATTGGATATCACGAAATTGGGGAGACAAATAGGGTAAAAAACAACAACTGTTCTTCTACAGTGCATTCGAAAAGTATTCAGACCTCTTCCCTTTTTCCACATTTTGTTACATTACAGCCTTATTCTAAAATGTATTTTAAAAAATCCCCTCATCAATCTACACACAATACCCCATAATGACAAAGCGAAAACAGGTTTTTAGAAATAGTTGCTAATTTATTAAAAATAAAAAACAGAAATACTTTATTTACATAAGTATTCAGACCCTTTGCTATGAGACTCGAAATTGAGCTCAGGTGCATCCTGTTTCCATTGATCATCCTTGATGTTTCTACAACTTGATTGGAGTCCACTTGTGGTAAATTCAATTGATTGGACATGATTTGGACAGGCACACACCTGTCTATATAAGGTCCCACAGTTGACAGTGCATGTCAGAGCAAAAACCAAGCCATGAGGTCGAAGGAATTGTCCGGGGTGGTGACCAAGAACCCGATGGTCACTCTGACAGAGCTCCAGATTTCATCTGTGGAGATGGGAGAACCTTCCAGAAGGATAACCATCTCTGCAGCACTCCACCAAACACACCTTTATGGTAGAGTGATCGGACCACATTCCTCAGTAAAAGGCATATAACAGCCTGCTTGGAGTTTGCCAAAAGGCACCTAAAGGACTCTCAGACCATGAGAGTTTGCTTCAACAAAGTACTGAGTAAAGGGTCTGAATACTTATGTAAATATGATTTTCTGTTTTTATTTTTAATACATCTGCAAAGAAAATCTAAAAACATGTTTTTGCTTTGTCATTATGGGGTATTGTGTGTAGACTGATGAGGGGGGAAAAAACTATTTAATCCATTTTAGAATAAGGCTGTAACGTAACAAAATGTGGAAAAAGTCAAGTGGTCTGAATACTTTCCAAATGCATTGTATATGATGGTATGAAGCGTAGCTGTCACCTGACAAGATCCAGTAGAGTGTCGACGGTGGTGACGTTTGGTGTGGTCCCTGTCCTGTCGATATGTTCTGCCTCCTGAGAGACACCAGGTTTGATGGCCATCACCAACACAATACCTGGAAAACACGTAAACCATCAGTCAATATTAAGCTTTCAATGGTGACGTGTAAATACCATGTTACATAGCTAGTCTGCCATTCACTTAATCTGAAGCATGACGCACTGACACTTTGCACATTTTGTTCAGGGCATCATACTTCATAACAGATGGGGAGCAGCTGAAAGAGAACGAGACCTAGCCAGTCATTATGTTAACTCACCCAGAATGACTGCGATGATGGTGGTGGAGAAGTAATATACCACAGCCCTCAGACCTATCTTTCCAGAAACTTCCGAATCCAGGGCGGCGACTCCTGTGACCACAAACAAGGCAGAGAGACAATGAACCTGTTGTGCACCCAAAGGAGGCATGTCTGTCAACAAGTCCTCTCAATGACTAGGACTGTTTCAGTTGTCCTTGACTAAGATATCTGGCGCAACAGTGACCGGTCGCAGGTGTCTAAAGGCAGAACTCAAGAAGATCCGCTTGCCATGGCCTGAGGCAAAGAAAGCAGCCCAAGTTCCTCCAGGATTAATACCTAAGTAAGATATCTTAAGATATCTTAACCTTCTCTGATGGCCCTCTTCATTAAACATAGCGCTGAGTGACTGAGATAGAGCTGTTGAGATGCAATTCATCCCAAGTTACCTGTTATCATGCTGGAGATGATGAGGGGTAGGATGACCAGCTTGAGCATCCGCATCAGGATCTCACCCGGGAAGCCAAAATACTGCTTATGGAGGTGGGAGAGGGAGGCATATTCCCTGACCACCACCCCAAGACCTATCCCTGAGGGAGAGATGGAAGGAAGAAGAGAGAGAAGGAAGGAGAGAGAAAGAAAGAGATAAACAAGACAGCCAATTCAAATGGTTGGTTCAAACAGGTTAGTTCAATACGAGGCTAGTTCGATACATCTCACTGAGGATGAAGCATTTTTACTGTGGAAATGTAAAGTGGGAGAACAGAGAGAGGTAGAGATAATGATGACAAAAGGAACAATATTGATATTTGACCTGCATGCCACGTCAAATAAAAATGGAAACATCATAATTTCAGAGCTGCCAAGTAAGCTACCACAATATTATGCCCATGTGATTTTGTCATTTTTAGTTTATGGGCAAGGTGTTGCATAACTTTTGTCTTGCTCTGGGTTTCGTGACGCTGGCTCAAGGTTGTGACATTGAGGAAAACGCTTCCTTTAGCCGTAAGCTGCTAGAGTAGCATTGCTATTGCTGACCTGCGCAGCAACAACGGCCTTGGAGAGCATCAGTTTATTGGCCAAGCGGGCAGCCTGTCTTGGCGTTAATAAGGCTCATTGCGCATCGCTGTGGGGGTTTTCGCCCATAAACGCCACATACAGTGAGTTTCTCAAATCCCCCCCACCCTGAGTGTGTTCTCAACCATTATAGGCCACCATAAAATAACCTTGTGAAAGGTTGTGCAAGGTGATGACACAGCGAATCGTAACTGAACAGGTTACATCATTCCTAATGAAAAATAAACCTTCTCATAATTGATATACTGTATAGTAGTGGTTCGGTGTTTATGGTGGTGGTGGTAAGGTTAGAAACTGTTGTGGGGGCTACTGGATGGGTCATGTTGGCATGCTGAGAAGCAAATACGCCCAAATAGACATTGCACAAGCCTAGATGAATTCTAATTAAACAAACAAGTGATTCATAAGTTATTATGTTGTAATTAGCATTTTGCCATGCAAATTCTATGTAAATATCTGGTAATGTATATAATGTGCCTCTTTCAAAAATGATGAATCGCACTCTCCATTCCGTTTTCTGATCAGTTTTCATGGTTTAATTCAAAAGATGAGTCAGCACATCTCTTGAGATCTGGGTCGGTATTCACAAAGCGTCTTAGAGTATGTGTGCTAGGATCAGTTTTGTCTTTTAGATCCTAATGAATATGATTATTTGGATGGGGGGACCTGATCCTAGATCAGCACTCCTACTCTGAGAATACAGGCCATGTGGAGATTAAAATCTTGCAGCATTTACATTTACATTTTAGTCATTTAGCAGACGCTCTTATCCAGATCGACTTACAGTAGTGAGTGCATACACTTTCGTACTGCCACAACAGGACAGTTATTGGCAAAGCTAAATTACTTATGGTTATAAATGAAACATACATGATGACGTCCAACAATACTGCCCATGTAATTACTTAAGTACAGAACTGGCATGAAAGGGGCTGCCTTGCTAGTAAAGAGTAGTGGTCAGCAAAAGTGGCCACGTGGTGTAGTAGTGAACTTTTATTTGTGATCCAATGACGGAACTACTTTTCTGTTTAAGACGTTACATGGCATCCAACCAAATTACAAACTGACAGAGTGCTCATCTCAGCATGTAATCCAAACGAGGTCCTGACTTCTATTGTTGTCACTCAAGATTCCATGACACTTAATTAGGGGTGTTAATTAAAGGCATATTCTCCCATTTCTCAAGGCTCAATCAGAACACTCAAACTTAGGCCAGAATTGAAATGGGTCACTACTATGACCACATAAAAGTCCACAGCTTCCTTATTTATATTTTTGAAAGATTTTACTTAAGATTTTTTTTTTACTATACAAAACATATATTATACAAACGACAATATACAGACGCACACAAACATCCACAACATCACCCCTGCCCAGACCCACCTGCTCACACCCTCATCTCCAGCGCACGCATCACTCCGCCATATGGACTCAAACTGCACCATTTTGTTTCTCTCTGTCACCCACGCACTTTCAACATTCAGATAATAAAGCATTTGACCTTTCCATTGTGTTAACGATGGAGGATTGGTTGATTTCCAGTTAAGTATACATTTTTTTCAAGATGATTGATGAGAAATGTATTGTCCAACCCATCAGGTATCTCACTGCACCCTCATATGCCATGTCCCCAGCTTCCAATTGGCTCTTTTAACCCCCACTCCTCTCCACTGCAACTCTTAAAACATAAGAAATAGGAATGGATTATCCATCTTGCCATGTGCATTTGGACCAACACAGGTTTATGTTGACATTCTAAAACTAGTTGCTTAAGCAGAGATGGTGTAATCCTTGTGGAGGACCCTTCAAAGTCAGCATTTATCATTTACTTGGTTGAAAGCCTTTAAAACGCATTAGACACAAAACTGCCACTGAGCCAAAGTCCATTTAGTCGATAAAATGATAAACGTCCAACCATTAAGAAGCCAAGCAAGCACCAAAAATGGTTAAAGGGTAGGACAATTCGGTGACGGGCCATCCAAATCGGTGGGTAATTCTTTCTAAAAACAAGGGGTGGCCGGCAGCTTCAGAAGGGGGTGTGAAATTGTGAATAAATCTAAATAAATAATAGCCTTCTCTGCATAATAAAGTAATATGTTCCATAATTAACACTGCATTTTTAGATGAATTGTCCACCACCACCATTAGCCTTTGCTGTGAACTCACCGTTGCATTTTAGCACTTTGAATATGTCAATAAAGGAGCATATTGTAGTTTATGCCATGGCTAGACTGTGTCGTAGGTTATTTCCACAGGGCTCCACAGCCCCAAGTTGATTATCCCTTATGTATTTTATATCTATTAAATAAATGTCATAAGCCACAAGAAATACTGGGGTGGGCTAGGCCATATCAGAGTCATATATGGCCCCTGAATCACACTATTAGTGAATCACATTGACAGGACCTCGCATGCAGAACAGCTGTACCGACTGACTGGACTGAAGGAGCCAGTGGAGTGTGTTGCTTCAGTCTAGTCACGTTTGACTGGGGCAGTGAGACAGGCTCTGGCAGGCAGCAAAGCACAGCACAGGGAACCCTGTCTCTGTAGGAGAGCGGGTAACGAACGGCGGTAGCAGCAGCAGCAGAAACTGCACATGCATAATGATCAGTCACACACGTGCACAATTATGAACAGTCACACACTATAATGACACACAGATACACACATTATGAACAGCCACAGTCACACACACACACACTGTTTGCATCCATCTTCGAACATCCTCACAGCATAAGCACACATACAGATGCATGCACAGCCTGGTCTCATAGACTAGATGTAACATAGTAAACGTAAATTCGGAACACCCAAATTAGTATATGTTACGTTTGGTTTGCTTACATAAGACAGATGGTTACTTAAGGCAAAAACGAAAGTAGGGTGGTTGGTCGTAAAACGCAAACCTCTAGCAAAGGTTGTGAGTTCGAATCTCATCATGGACAACTTTAGCATTTTAGCTAATTTGCAACTTTTCAACTACTTACTACCTTTTAGCTACTTTGAAACTACTTAGCATGTTAACTAACCTTTCCCCTAACCCTTTTAGCTAACTCTTGCCCCAACCTTAACCCTTTAACCTAACTCCTAAACTTAACCCTAACCTTAATCCCTAGCCTAGCTAATGTTAGCCACCTAGCCAGAATTCGTAAACTATTCATATGTTTTGCAAAATCTTAACATATTGTACGTTTTGGAAATTCGTAACATATTAAACATTTTGGAAATTCGTAACATATTCTACATTTAGTAAATTCGTAACATATAATACGATTTATAATTCGTAACATATCATACAACATGGGTGATGGACATCCACAAATTAATACATACAAAACGCAACATATCATACTAAATGGAGAGCCTCGGATTTACGTACAGAATAATACGAAATGCCCTGAGACCAGGTTGGTATGCAGCATGCACGAGGCGTCATTATGCACACAACACACACATGCATGCACATTGCTATTCTCATCAACCAGACCCCAGCCCTACGCATCCTTATGTGACCAAGAGAGGCTGCTGGACTGCAGCAGGGGAATACATCAGGAGAGAAAGCAATCACAAATGTGGCAAAATAGGATTTAAAAAATTGGCAGAAAAAAAGGAGATAGGGAAGTGGAAATGGGTAGGATGCACCACCACCGACAGAGCATGGAGTGAGGGGAGACAGACGGGCAGCCTCGCGGAAGTGTGACATCAAGCAAGGCTTCTTCACGCCAAGCAGAGCGCAGACAATATGGGGGCTTCGCTTTCACTTACCTAACACCACCGACACAATGGTCGCAATAAGCAGCCAGTTCCTCTTCAGCAAGCCTTTGAAGTCCCAGCCCCTGCGTTCTTTCTTCCCCATCATGTCCATTGATGTGACTGTTGGTTGTTTCCTTTAGCCTCCGCAATAGAGAGCACAATGGGATTTGGGACTCTCGGGAGACACAAAAGGCTCCACGTACCGGGCAGCCAGCTGACAGATGCAGCAGACAGTAGAAGAGGCTAGTAGCTGCCTGCGCTGCTGCTATAGCTACCAGAGGATGCAACTAGCCTGCTTGGCTGTCAGTTGTTTCTGATGGAGAGGGACTGGAGAGAACCGCCTCCTGTGTGTGTCTCTGTGTTTGTGTGAGGCAGAAAGTGTGTGTGTGACAGAGAATGAGAGAGGGAGATACATCACGAGGTTTTTATCCATAGGGTCACCTCCAACCCCCCACCATTACACACACACACACACACCACCTACACACCCAGAGAGCTGCTCCGTCTGGGGGTCTTTCTCATTCATTACATCTAGGAGATTAAAAATATATTCCCCAGAGACAGTCACTGTATGCAATAGCCGACTATGCATGGGTAGTAGCCTAACAGAGGTAGTATGCTATGGAGAAATGGCACAATATTGTTTGGCTGGCTGCTGACTGCTGTATCATATGCTCACAGACAGTTAACCATTTCTGGGAGGGATTGGAAAGATTTTGCAGTGATGTGCAAGTGATGTTAAAGATGGCCTATGAAAAAAAAAATTCAAAGGGCATCTTTGGTTTCGCAACTGTAAAACATGCATGGATCATTAAAAGCATAATGAAACATGTAAAACATGCATGGATCATTATGGGTATTTTCTGACATGTACTATCAAATGACTAACTCAATGTTTATTGGAGTCGTGTAATTCATGGGAATGCCTTTCCATTCAGTTTTTTTGCATTAATTATTAAAATGTCTAATTTTAGGATGAATGTAATTAACTGTTTTGTTTTGGACTCATTATCTATAAATCTTATCTAGGATTTTATTGTATCGCCTATTTGGCCTGGCAACAACAGCCCCGCACAGGGTCCATTGCTTAACTACACTGCCACCTACTGTGCCTTAGACACCTGCACCTAATCTTTACATTATCTAATACACAAAATGCACTGTAGAAGAATATATAACACAAGATCCATTAATAAAAATGCCCATTGATAGAAATACCATTCTAATTGAACATTGAGAAGATAACTCATTTCTAAACATACATTCTGCTGTCCTTATTACATTTACATTAACATTTTAGTCATTTAGCAGACGCTCTTATCCAGAGCGGCTTATCTTTTCATAACATTGTTCAGTGCATTCGGAAAGTATTCAGACCCCTTGATTTTTTCCACATTTTGTTACATTACAGCCTTATTCTAAAATTGATGAAATTATATTTTTTCCTTATCAATCTACACACAATACCCCATAATGACAAAGCGAAAACATTTTAAAAACAACTTATTTACATAAGTATTCAGACCCTTTGCTATGAGACTCGAAATTGAGCTCATGTGCATCCTGTTTCCATTGATGATCCTTGAGATGTTCTACAACTTGATTGGAGTCCACCTGTGGTAAATTCAATTGATTGGACAAGATTTGGAAAGGCACACACCTGTCTATATAAGGTCCCACCGTTGACAGTGCACGTCAGAGCAAAAACCAAGCCATGAGGTCAAAGGAATTGTCCGTAGAAATCCGAGACAGGATTGTGTCGAGGCACAGATTTGGAGAAGGGTACCAAAAAATGTCTGCAGCATTGAAGGTCCCCAAGAACATAGTGGCCGCCATCATTCTTAAATGGAAGAAGTTTGGAACCACCAAGACTCTTCCTAGACCTGGCCGCCCAGCCAAACTGAGCAATCGGGGGAGAAGGGCCTTGGTCAGAACCCGATGGTCACTCTGACAGAGCTCCAGAGTTCCTCTGTGGAGATGGGAGAACCTTCCAGAAGGACAACCTTCTCTGCAGCACTCCACCAATCAGGCGGGCGGAAGCCACTCTTCAGTAAAAGGCACGTGACAGCCCGCTTGGAGTTTGCCAAAAGGCACCTAAAGGACTCTCAGACCATGAGAAACAAGATTGAACTCTTTGGCCTGAATGCCAAGCGTCACATCTGGAGGAAACCTGGCACCATCCCTACGGTGAAGCATGGTGGTGGCAGCATCATGCTATGGGGATGTTTTTCAGCAGCAGGGACTGGGAGACTAGTTAGGATCGAGGGAAAGATGAACGGCGCAAAGGACAGAGAGATCCTTGATGAAAACCTGCTCCAGAGCGCTCAGGACCTCAGACTTGGGCGAAGGTTGACCTTCGTTTCAATAGGGCATGCAAAAAAAGAAACAAAAATTGGTATTTCTTATGTCCAGGTAGTCGATCCATATTACAATCTGTTTTCTTCAGTTTGGAGCCTAATGAATCCATGCCTAATGAACTACATCACCTTGAGGCCTCCGGCTACGGTGGTCACATCATCTCCAATTCTTCCCCCGCACCAACTGATCCATCCTCTGCAGTTCCTTCTTAGACAGCATTGGCGTGGCGATAGTACAGAAGCGTACTCCCATGATGTTGATGGTCATGTAGCAACGATCCAGCGAGAGGCAAACATACAATTGAAAGCAGGACATTTGTAAAATGTCGTTAACGGAAATATTAGCAGAGTCATTTTAGGGAGAAAAACACCATAACAAAAAGGCTTGTGATAGACAGGATTGCAGAGAGCTTCAAATTAACACCATATTTTCTTGAAGCTTTGGAAAACAGCATGGATATTGGATAACAGAGTGGATGACGACACAAGCCCTTGAAACCAGACTAGCGGGAAAAGCTGGTAAAGAAACACAACTGTTAAAGTGCGCCATTTGATTAAATGACACAATCTTAAAGTGTAACCCAACTCCTTAAATGAATGGCGAATGCACGCTGCTAATCGTATGCTCCATTTCTCCACAAAACTAAATGCTGGTTAATATAGGGACGTATGTACAAAGACTTGTCTTTCTTGCACTAACACTCAAAGAGTTCTTCGAAGAACTTATAGGTGTTCCCCCACAGTTATGTCATCTTGGTAAGCAACTCCAGTGTATATCTGGCCTTGTGTTTTAGGTTATTGTCCTGCTGAAAGGTGAATTTGTCTCCCAGTGTCTGTTGGAAAGCAGACTGAAGCAGGTTTTCCTCTAGGATTTTGCCTGTGCTTAGCTCTATTGTGTTTTTTTTTATCCTACAAAAACCTCCCTAGTACTTGCCGATGACAAGCATACCATAACGCAGCCACCACCATGCTTGGAAATATGAAGAGTGGTACCCAGTGATGTGTTGTGTTGGATTTTTAACTTTAGTGCCTTATTGCAAACAGGATGCATGTTCTGGAATATTTTTTGTCATTTAGGTTAGTATTGTGGAGTAACTACAATGTTGTTGATCCATCCTCAGTTTTCTCCTATCACAGGCATTAAACTGTAACTGTAAAATCACCATTGGCCTCATGGTGAAATCCCTGAGCGGTTTCCTTCCTTTGTTGGCAACTGAGTTAGGAAGGATGCCTGTATCTTTGTAGTGACTGGGTGTACTGACACACCATCCAAAGTTTAATGAATAACTTCACCATGCTCATATTTTATTTTTACCCATCTACCAATAGGTGACCTTCTTTGCGAGGCATTGGAAAACCTCGCTGGTCTTTGTGGTTGAATCTGTTTGAAATTCACTGCTCGACTGAGGGACCTTACAGATAATTGTATGTGTGGGGTACAGAGATGAGGTAGTCATTGAAAAATAATGTTAAATCCACTTGTTTAACCTCCTGAGACCCGGCAGAAAAACGATTTGGGAATTATTATTATTTTTGCATCACATACAGTAAGTTTTGGGGTGAAAAACAAAAACATGTTACAAAGAAAAACATTTGAAAAAATATTTGTATGTATATTTTATTGAAGTTGCACTGTAGTGGCCATTAGGACTCAGTTGATGGTACATATGAAAAATGTAACAACTTTACAGTAAATGGGGACAGTAGGTAAAAAACATAGCACATCCTACTACAGAGGAAATGTATTAATGCTCTTATTTAATGTGAGGAAAAAATATATTACGCTGCTCTGAAAACTCACCAAGAGACATTTATCTATTAGAAACAATTTGACTATCAAACTCACAAAAAAGATAATTACACAATTACACACACTTACCATACAATTTGATAATTGTGATGGTAACTGTGATGGCACTAGCGGCTAGCCATTTTGATGAACCAGAAAGAAACAATTATCAATGTGACACCCCCACACGTGATATAATTGAAAAGCAAAGAATGTCCTCTCAACGGTACAACAGGACCTAACACAGTGACATGTATGGCCTAAGAGATATGGACCAAAAACGAATGTGCATTAGAGAGGACATAAATGTATTGCTGGGTCTCAGGAGGTTTAAGTTAAAATAGCTAGCTAACGTTAGCTACAGTTGAAGTCGGAAGTTTACATACACTTAGGTTGGAGTCATTAAAACTCGTTTTTCAACCACTCCACAAATGCTTGTTAACAAACTATAGTTTTGGCAAGTCGGTTAGGACATCTACTTTGTGCATGACACAAGTAATTTTTCCAACAATTGTTTACAGACAGATTATTTCACTTATAATTCACTGTATCACAATTCCAGGGGGTCAGAAGTTTACATACACTATGGTGACTGTGCCTTTAAACAGCTTGGAAAATTCCAGAAAACTATGTCATGACTTTAGAAGCTTCTGATAGGCTAATTGACATAATTTGAGGCAATTGGAGGTGTACCTGTGGATGTATTTCAAGGCCTACCTTCAAACTCAGTGCCTCTTTGCTTGACATCATGGGAAAATCAAAAGAAATCTGCCAAAACCTCAGAAAAAGAATTGTAGACCTCCACAAGTCTGGTTCATCCTTGGGAGCAATTTCTAAACGCCTGAAGGTACCACGTTCATCTGTACAAACAATAGTACGCAAATATAAACACCATGGGACCACGCAGCCGTCATACCGCTCAGGAAGGAGACTCGTTCTGTCTCCTAGAGATGAACGTACTTTGGTGAAAAAAGTGCAAATCAATCCCACAACAACAGCAAATTACCTTGTGTAACAGAGGTGGTTCAATGTCAGGAATTGTGAAAAACTGAGTTTAAATGTATTTCGCTAAGGTATATGTAAACTTCTGACTTCAACTGTATATCTCTGAGTCCTTGTTCAGTATGCAGCCATTTCAGTGCCAACAGAAATTGAATTTGAATTCCAGAATTTTTTATTTGTAATGTACAAATTGAACTTGTATTTCATGATTTGAAACTGAATCGAATGAATTTTGCATTGTTTTATTTATTATTTAATTTCAATTTAATTCAATATTCAAATTCAATATTAAAATATTCAGTTTCAATGTGGTAAATATAGCATTATTTATCAAAGTTTCATATATTCAACTTCTCAGATGCATTCAGATTAAGTTTTCAAATTCAGTTCTCTAAATTCAGATTCAAACAACATCCTGGTACTTTGCCAGCCAGGAAAGGTAGAGGAGAACAGATAGAATCAAGTACTCCCTGTGGTAAACAGAAGCTAGCGGTACCAACGTTGCGGTTTCTGAAGCCAATGTGGCATGTTGAATTTATTTTCTTGCTATGAATATAGGGCTATAAGCTATTATGATCCCATTCCTGAACGCTAAGGCCTGATTTCGAAGCCAGTCAGTTATATTGGTGCCGTGATCTCTAATTATGAGGTCAAAGGGGGGTGAAATGTAACAGAGGTTGTTCAATGAACCACGCTCTTTTGATGAGCAACCTTGCTGGAGACTTAAAGACTTGTTCATCAAGTTCAGCTTCCTGAACGTATTCCTATGGGCTTTAGCGAAGTGGGCTAATATAATCTTGTAACATGCAGGAGAACCGGTTCGAACCCAGCCAGTCAAAAGAGCAAGATTAAATAGGGAGTGGAAAGGCTATCCTTATATGGGCTGGGTCAGGGTTCCGAGAATATTAATATTTACAACATAGTAGCCAACACGGAGGCGGCCTGCACATTCCTTTCCCCTGGCCAGCTTGTCTCTGTCTGATATTATTTTGTTGCCTACGCAGCATCTGGGTGCTCATTTTATATACACACAAAATATAAATGCATATAAAAATTCACTATCTTGAGTACATATGCATGACACATTACAAAAATACTATGCATATTATGCATAAAACTGACCTGAAAGAAATGAATAAATAATTTGTATGGGGGTACGGTGGCCAATGGCTCAACTTAACCCAAAGCAAACATTTTGACTATATTAGCCCACATAGCTACAAGGATGCACTTTCATGCTAGGTTTAGGACCTTATGTTATAGCTTGTAGAGAACCCAACTGATGTAGTCCCGTGTAGCTCAGTTGGTAGAGCATGGCATTTGCAACGCCAGGGTTGTGGGTTCGTTTCCCACGGGGGACCAGTATGAAAAAGAAAAATGTATGCACTCACTAACTGTAAGTCGCTCTGGATAAGAGCGTCTGCTAAATGACTAAAATGTAAATGTGTAAAACAACCTTAAAACGATCTACTTTGGTTTAGATAGATGCATCATGAAACCTATAACACAATACATTAATTTGGCTTTGTGAAAATCTGTTTTTTTGGACCTAACTTGCGTACCACTTTTTCCCATTTAGTTTCTTTCCATGAAATGATGACCTCTTCCTAAATATTTGGTCACATGATTAATTTTGTGTATGGTTTCCTAGAAACAAAGGGGTGGCTCAACTACCCCACTCTCGCCTACAGATGATTATAATTTTTATTTTGTACTTTTACCCCGTTTTCTCCCCAATTTCGTGATATCCAATTGGTAGCTACAGTCTTGCCCCATCGCTGCAAATCCCCTACGGACTCGGGAGAGGCGAAGGTCGAGAGCCATGTGTCCTCCGAAACACGACCCTGCCAAGCCACACTGCTTCTTGACACACTTCTCGCTTAACCCGGAAGCCAGCTGCACCAATGTGTCGGAGGAAACACCGTGCAGCTGGCGACCGAAGTCAGCTTGCAGGCGCCCGGACTGCCACAAGGAGAACGCAAAAGAGCGCGATGGGACAAGGAAATCCGGGCCGGCCAAACCCTCCCCTAACCTGGACAATTGTGCGCCGCCTCATGGGACTCCCGGTCACGGCCGGCTGTGACACAGCCTGGGATCGAACCCGGGTCTGTAGTGACGCCTCAAGCACAGCGATGCAGTGCCTTAGACCACTGCGCCACTCAGGAGGCCTTCACCTACAGATTTGAAACAGAAAGCACATAGCCTACATGTTCCGGAGAGTATTAGCTTTCAGGAATGGGGTCATAATAGCGTATAGCCCAAACTGTTCAAATGCTAGAGCCATATGAAGAAAATAAATTCAACATGCCACATTGGCTAATAAAAACCGCTCCGTTGTTACCGTTAGCTTCTGTTTACCACAAAGAGTGTTTGATTCTATCTGTTCTCTTTATACCTTTTTTTTTTGAGAACTGAATTTGAAAACTGAATCTGAATGCATCTGAGAAGTTGAATAGGGAACTTTGGTAAACTTGAAATTACAGTATATATAGTTTGTAAACTTGAAACACAGACAATTAATTAAATGAATAGCCAGATGGCCCAGCAGGCAAGATTGGTTGTGACAATAATTCCTAGTGCTGAGCGGTTAGTGTGTTTTGAGGTCGGTTCAGTGTCCTTTAGATTACATTACTTTAATAAAATATTTCAGTTGTTGTGCATATTACGTTTGTTTTATTTTATTATTTTATTATTTCATTCCAAGTCATCATCTCATCTGTATAGAGCTGCTGCCTATGCAGTTTGACAATATCACTATTTTGTAGTTCTTCAAAGTAAATAAGGCATACTTTTATGATAATGTATTTTCAGGTATAGATACCTCGAAGCAACAGCTGCTCTCTATATCCATTCAGGATCACCCATTCTTATGTATTTTCCATAGCAGGCGTAAAAGGGATGTAGCTCAGTTGGTAGAGCATGGCGTTTGCAATGCCAGGGTTGTGGGTTCGATTCCCACGGGGGGCTAGTATGAAAAAATAAATAAATAATGTATACACTCACTAACTGTAAGTCGCTCTGGATAAGAGCGTCTGCTAAATGACTCAACAAAAAAAAAAAACACAGACCGGACAAGTAGATGCGCAATGGATTATGGTCATTGTAGTTAATTACCACGTTTTGTGCACTAAACTACATAGAATATTGGCCTGTTGGAAACTACAACTCCCTACTACAGCACACCGTTCAGGCTGGATCTGTGTAATGTGCACATTGAGCTTGCAGAATAAAACTGAACAAAATGTAATTCAAATACCTGAACAGAAATAAACGAAGTTTCGGTTAATCACTCAGCACTAATAATTCCACAAAGCACAAACTAAAGTGACCTCTTCTACAACTGATCTCCTCTCCTTTATCTGCACAGATGACAGGGATTCCAGTTAATATGATCAGTGCAGCTAAGGAGGAAAAAGGAGCACTAATTGTGGCTAAACCATCTCACCCTAGAATTTAGATTACTCAGCTATTTCAATTGTGAATTGAAATTGGGCACACAGGGACATTTCATTCTGGCGATCAATGTCATGGTCAAGCGCCATAAGTTCCAACAAAGAGCACAGAGACCTGATGAGTCCATAGAGCTGCCCTAAGAGAGTTACTTGTGAACTGTGACTTTGCTAATAGAGGAGATGAGATGTTGAGAGATCAACTTGTTGAAAAGGCCTCAGGCTCCCGTGTCAAAGAAAGGCTTTTACTGCAGGCTAATCTCACACTGCACACTGCTATTGCGCTCTCTACTCAAGTGGAAAGTGGCCAAGCCCACATCTAGTCCATTAATAACCCAGTGCCAGTGCAGGCGCCGAGAGAAAAGCCCCAAAAGAAGAATAAGCAGAGATACAAGGCCCGTGCCGACTCCAATCCGCCTGATGATACAAGAAAGTCAGGCCGCAGAGCTAACGCTACGGACTGTCCCGCTGCTAAGGCTAAATGCAAGGCCTGTGACACAACCGGTCATTACACATGGGTGTGCTGTGCCGATAAAAACGCACATGTACAAGAGGTCGAGGTACCGGAGCTTACAGTATTATGCATACTAGACCAAGATATGTACAAGAGAGAGAATATATTGTATAGTCTCTGTCGGTACCCCTGAGGTTGCTCCTCACCCCATTGAACTGTTGGTTGATACGGGTTCCTCAGTCTCTATCCTGCCCAAGCATTTGTATATGCGCTACTTTGATAAATGCCCCCTGACACCACCACGTGTGAAATTGGTTACCTACTCTAAACAAGACTTACCTGTGTTAGGGTGTCTCTCCGCTGACGTCCGGCATGATATAGTTACTACTATAGCCTCCTTCTTCATCGTGGAAAAGGGAATGCCTTTGCTATGCATTACTTACAGTGCCTTGCAAAAGTATTCATCCCCCTTGGCATTTTTCCTATTTTGTTGCATTACAACCTGTAATTTAAATTGATTTTTATTTGGATTTCATGTAATGGACATACACAAAATAGTCCAAATTGGTGAAGTGAAATGAAATAAATATATATACACCTGTTCTGAAAGGCCCCAGAGTCTGCAACACCTCCAAGCAAGGGGCACCACCAAGGAAGCGGCACAGTGAAGACCAAGGAGCTCTCCAAACAGGTCAGGGACAAAGTTGTGGAGAAGTACAGATCAGGGTTGGGTTATAAAAAAAATATCTGAAACTTTGAACATCCCACGGAACACCATTAAATTCATTATAAAACATTTTAAAGAATATGGCACCACAACAAACCTGCCAAGAGAGGGCCGCCCACCAAAACTCACGGACCAGGCAAGAAGGGCATTAATCAGAGAGGCAACAAAGAGACCAAAGATAACCCTGAAGGAGCTGCAAAGCTTCACAGCAGAGATTGGAGTATCTGTCCATAGGACCACTTTAAGCTGTACACTCCACAGAGCTTGGCTTTACGGAAGAGTGGTCAGAAAAAAAGCCATTGCTTAAAGAAAAAAATAAGCAAACACGTTTGGTGTTCGCCAAAAGCCATGTGGGAGACTCCCCAAACATAGGGAAGAAGGTACTCTGGTCAGATGAGATTAAAATTTACCTTTTTGGCCATCAAGAAAAACGCTGTCTGGCGCAAACCCAACACCTCTCATCACCCCGAGAACACCATCCCCACAGTGAGGCATGGTGGTGGCAGCATCATGCTGTGGGGATGTTTTTCATCGGCAGGGACTGGGAAACTGGTCAGAATTGAAGGAACGGTGGATGGCGCTAAATACAGGGAAATTCTTGAGGGAAACCTGTTTCAGTCTTCCAGGGATTTGAGACTGGGACGGAGGTTCGCCTTCCAGCAGGACAATGACCCTAAGCATACTGCTAAAGCAACACTTGAGTGGTTTAAGGGGAAACAATTAAATGTATTGGAATGGCCTAGTCAAAGCCCAGACCTCAATCCAATTGAGAATCTGTGGTATGACTTAAAGATTGCTGTACACTAGCGGAACCCATCCAACTTGAAGGAGCTGGAGCAGTTTTGCCTTGAAGAATGGGCAAAAATTCCAGTGGCTAGATGTGCCAAGCTTATAGAGACATACCCCTAGAGACTTGCAGCTGTTATTGCTGCAAAAGGTGGCTCTACAAAGTATTGACTTTGGGAGAGGGGGGGGGGGGGGGGTGAATAGTTATGCACACTCAAGTTTTCTGTTTTTTTGTCTTATTTCTTGTTAGTTTCACCCCAAAAAATATTTTGCATCTTCAAAGTGGTAGGCATGATACAAACCCCCAAAAAATCAATTTTAATTCCAGGTTGTAAGGCAACAAAATAGGAAAAATGCCAAGGGGGGTTAATACTTTCGCAAGCCACTGTAGTTACGGCCCTGCATATCGCTGGTAATAATGTGCTGTCCTCTCCTACGCCTGTTAAGGTACAGCACCTGACAACTCCCAGTGCGCCGAAACTAGGGTGTGCGAAAGGGTGCATTCACTGCATGAAAGTCAAAGATGACGTTACTCCTGTGCAACAAAAACTACATCGACTACCACCGTCTGTTAAAAAAGCGATCACTGCTGACCTGGTTTGCTTACTAACCTCTGATGTCATTGAGAAAATCCATGCCTCCCTGTGGGTTTCACCCATAGTGGTTACCAAAAATAAAAATGGAGATATCTGCATGTGTGTGGATTTGCGCGAGGCCAAACAAAGCAGTGATCATTGGCAGTTATCCAGTTCCTCACATGGAAGATCTATTCGCTGAGCTACAAGGCGCTATTGTGTTCTCAACCATTGATCTGGATGGTGCCTACCATCAGGTCCTCATTCACAATGAGAGCTGGGACTTGACAGCGTTCATTACGCACAGCAGCCTTTTCAGATTCCGTCAGGTCCTGTACAGTTTGGCCTCAGCTGCTTTTCAAAAGATGATGTCCTCCTTACTGCAGAACATACAAGGTACAAAAGCCTACCTGGATGACATAATATACGGAAAAATTGAAGAGTAACAGGACCGCAACTTGCAAGCCTTTCTCAGCATCTTGGAGAGCACCGGTCTGCTGCTAAACAAATTAAAATGCCACTTCTACAAAACGAGCCTGACCTTCCTTGGTCATACCATCACTGCACAAGGACTACTACCTGATGATGGACATGTCAGTGCCATTCTCAAGGCCCGTGCTTCTTCCGATGCTACCACCCTGCGCTCCTTCCTTGGCTTAACTGGGTGGTACTCCAAATTCGTCTGCAACTACTCCACAGAGGTCCAGCATATGCGCACGTGCCTCAGGACAGACGGCCCTTTCACGTAGACGGATGCTGCACCGGAGAGCTTCGAGAAAGTCAAGCAGCTGATTGTCAATAGCTCTGCCCTGGCTATATTCACCCCTGCACTTCTTACCTTGGTGTGCACAGATGCATCAGATTATGGCTTGGGTGTTGTGCTTACACAAATACATCCAGATGGAACAGAATGCACAGTGGCATTTGCATCCCATTCGCTCTCCTCAGCTGAGCGCAAATACTCTATAGTAGAAAAGGAAATGCTTGCCTGTGTGTGGTCGGTTGAGCGGTGGCAAACATTCCTGTGGGGTACACATTTTACACTATGAACTGATCATCAGGCCCTTACTACCCTAAATGAGAGAACTTTTGCCCCCAGACATGGTACCTTATTTTTCCATTCGGGATGAACTCTCTGCACAAGACTGTTTAGTGTACCGTGGTCCAAACCGCTCTACTGGTGGCCTGGAATGGCCACAAACTACAATATCAACATGTCAACTCTATCAGACAAATAACAAAACTACAAAGACACATGTCGCGCCTCTCCAGCCTGTTCCCCTTCCTGAATGCCCATGGCAAAAACTTGGAATTGACATTGTTGGTCCGTGTGAAACTGCCCCAGCAGATTGTAGTTACGCTTAGTTCGTTATTGTAGTTTGTTTCTCTTTGCTTATTTGAGCTGTTCTTGCCATAATATGGACTTGGTCTTTTACCAAATAGGGCTATCTTCTGTATACCACCCCTACCTTGTCACAACACAACTGATTGGCTCAAACGCATTAAGAAGGAAAGAAATTCCACAAATTAACTTTTAACAAGGCACACCTGTTAATTTAAATGTATTCCAGGTGACTACCTCATGAAGCTGGTTGAGAGAATGCCAAGAGTGTGCAAAGCTGTCATCAAGGCAAAGGGTGGCTACTTTGAAGAATCTAAAATAGATGTTGATTTGTTTAACACTTTTTTGGTTACTACATGATTCCATATGTGTTATTTCATAGTTTTGATGTCTTCACTATTATTCTACAATGTAGAAAACAGTAAAAATAAAGAAAAACCTTTGAATGAGTAGGCGTGTCCAAACTTTTGACTGGTACTATATATTTATTATGTCCCACCCACTTCTAAAACCAAAGTTGCGCCCCTGGATACTAGCCTCATGCCATGAATATGCATAGCCATCTCAAGACAATTCTGATATAAAGTGTTTTTTCTCAAAGTTGACGGGATGTCACGTGTCCTACTTATATCAGTACACTCGTAACAACTTAAGCATTACAAAACTTTGATTAGATGAAATAAACCTCACGTCGCAAATAAGCCATTCATTTTTTTGGCTGACGAAATTCAACACTCATTGACCTCCGTACAAAAGCTTGGAGGGCGAAACAACGGAGAAAAACACCACCTGCTGGAGGGAGATTTTCCGCAGAGTTGGCCCTCTCTTCCTCTTTCTCTCTGGTTCAAGTCAGTAGGACTTCGAGAGCAGGTTTGAGGAGTTAGAGAATTAACTTTGGTCAACTCTGAGTTCAACTCGGGATAACCGGTCATACGAAAGTGGCTCACCTTTTAGCCAGGTAAATTTATATGGCAACGAATCCTTCAGAACTAACCTACTCCAGGGCAGGCTAACTCACATTTAACTCCACTTAGGCAACTTGAAAGAAATGACTGAACCGCGAGTTGAGGACCAATGAAATCAGATTCCCTTCCTCTTCCAAAGATTGCTTCATCATCCCCTTCATTTGAGGAAGATGATATTGTATTAATCAAATGTTCGTTTTTTTGTATTAAAAAATAGTAATGTTAAAATATAGCACAATACACATTTAGTAATGACAGAATGTGTTTTAGGCTAAACTTCACGCAATATAACACTTTGTATGAATTAATAAAAAGATATACACTACATGACCAAAAGTATGTGGACACCTGCTGGTCGAACATATCATTCCAAAATCATGTGCATTAATATGGAGTTGATGCTTTGATGCGATAACAGCCTCCACTCTTCTAGGAAGGCTTTCCACTAGATGTTGGAACATTGCTGCGGGGACGTGCTTCCATTCAGCCACAAAAGCATTAGTGAGGTCAGGCACTGATGTTGGACGATTAGCCCTGGCTCGCAGTTGGCGTTCCAATTCATCCCAAAGGTGTTCAATGGGGTTGAGGACAGGGCTCTGTGCAGGCCAGTCAAGTTCTTCCACACCGATCTCGACAAACCATTTCTGTATGGACCTCACTTTGTGCACGGGGGCATTGTCATGCTGAAACAGGAAAGGCCCTTCCCCAAACTGTTGCCACAAAGGTGGAAGCACAGAATCGTCTAGAATGTCATTGTATGTTGTAGCGTTAAGACTTCACTGGAACTAAGGGGCCTAGCCCGAACCATGAAAAACAGCCCCAGACCATTATTCCTCCTCCACCAAACTTTACTGTTGGCAGTATGCATTCAGGCAGGTAGCGTTCTCCTGGCTTCCGCCAAACCCAGTTTCGTTCATCGGACTGTCAGATGGTGAAGCTTTATACCACTCTAGCCAACGCTTGGCATTGCACATGGTGATCTTAGGCTTGTGTGCGGCTGCTTGGCCTTGGAAATCGATTTCATGAAGCTCCCGACGAACAGTTCTTGGGCTGACGTTGTTTCCAGAGGCAGTTTGGAACTCGGTAGTGAGTGTTGCAACCGAGGACAGACGATTTTTACTTCAGCACTTGGAGGTTCCGTTCTGTGAGCTTGTATGGCCTACCACTTCATTGTTGCTCCTAGATGTTTCTTCAGTAAGGCCATTCTACTGCCAATGTTTGTTTATGGAGATTGCATGGCTGTGTACTCGATTTTATATACGTCAGCAATGGGTGTGGCTGAAATAGCCGAATCCACTAATTTGAAGGAGTGTCCACATACTTTTGTATATATAGTGTATATCGATAGGAGTGGGGGAAAAGGTGGTTGTGCATTGATAAGTACCCCACAGCACACCAAAATAAAGACTGCACTTCTAAAAGCCTATTTCACACCATAGTCTGCTGAATTTGCGAGACAACTTTGATTTTATTTTAATTTCGGCACAAATGAAAATGTGGCACTGACTCCCTCATGGATTGATGTTTCAGCATTGTCTCAACCCTTACGAAAAAAGATTGCAGTCAGAGTGCAGTATGAGTGCAGTATAGGCAGGCAGACGAGCAATAACCACCGTCATAGTACGGATGAAGCTTGAGCTGGAATATGAAGCTAGCTGAAGCTGTTTAGCTTTAGAAAACCCTGAGTAGATCTAGCTTGCTTCGTAGGATATCACTCTTCTGTCAGCCAGACCACACTGAACCTGCCTAGATGACAAACATTGGTCTGCATGTTAATAAACACACCGCTAGATGGCAGTAACACAGAGGCTCATTTACATCAGGGGTGCATTCAGTTCGCTTCAACGTTTGCTCGACGGTTTGTACTGAACGACACGTTTCCCCAAAACGGCGCGCACGGTTCTTCAACAGGTACCTTTGCTTCCGTTTGGTGGGTGTGGCGAGGTGTGACCATTTGAAATAACAAAACTCGCCATATTGTAATCGCCCTCTGGGACACCATAATCACAACGTGTTTCAGTTGGTCATTCGGTACAGTACCGTTTCTGTTAATTTCAACGTTGCACAACCCACCTCTCATGTGTGGGTTGGTTATTTGGAAACTGGTATCTGTGTGAGCGTTGAATTACAGGTATGAGGTAGTATTTCTGTGAATTGACATGTTTAAATCTGCAAAACAGTAATTCTATATTTAATAGATTTAGTGTATAAATACAGTAGTGAGGGATGGGCCAGGTTGGCTATTTTAGCCCGGAACAACATGCTCAAACGACAACTGAGAGTAAGGTTTAATTCAATTTATTTATATAGGTGGAAATGTTGAAAGTACCAATCTACAGCTGTAAAAATACATATGGATACAAAATCTCTGCCCAATAAAAATACATATGGATACATCTCCGCCCTTCTAAGGATAATTGATTTTCAAACGGTTTCCTGTCATGGATTTTGGTAATCCAAAAGACAGCAGCACATTCTAATTTCTATCAATTCTATGGTCCTATCCCTCCTAACCCAGATAGTCCAATGAAAAGAGTGCCTTAGTCTTCCAGTAAAGTAGCAACCAGACCAAACCATGTAGCTACAATTGTGTTTGTTTGTACAATTTTGTTTGTTTGCCAATTACAATTCTGTTTGTATGAAATAATTGCTATGGATTGTGGATGTCGCTTGAAAGGTGGGCATTTTTAACAATTTAGGGCGTGGCACGAGCCAACGACACAGACTTTGGCCAATAATCGTGGAAAACAAGATTTTATGTGCAGGCCAATAGCCAATCAACTGCAAGCAATAGGCTGCGATTCCCTGTGCATGGATTCTGTGCTGCAACTGCAAGAAAGCGAGCATAGGAAGTGCGTTTCTAGTAGGGTTGAAGCAAAACTCTGCGGTTGAAGTAGCGAATATTGGCGTGGATGTGGATCAATACTACCAGGGGATAAATTACACAACCATACCATCATAGTTGTGAGCTCGGGGTCGTACGATAGGCTACGCTGCAAGCATCCCCGGCGCCATCTGGGAGGGAGAGGTTGTGTTGTGGCTTGCTGGTATTGCCGGGTACGACACGGCGTGGGTTAGCTAAGGTGGGCCTTGGTATCTGATTGACCAGCCAGCTAGCGACTTCAAATAATATAAAATCAAGTGTCAATCAACACTTACAACTTGCTCATTTTTTGCTGTGAATAGCAATTTCACAGCCTTCTGGGCGCATCCTAATTCGAAATTGATTGGACTATCACGCGAACTACAGTAGTCAAATGGGTGAGTAGCAACATTGTATCTGAATAATACGTCATCCAGTTGTCAATTATTGTAAAGATAAAACAGACAGACGTCGACATAGTAGCCCACAATGCCAGGGTAGGTGGTGCGTATCGTACATTTCCAAGCTAACTAACTAAATATTTCCCTTGTTTGCAGCTAACTAGAAGACCGCACTCTGTGTCTCGAGTTCTTGATTCGTACGAGTAGGTGGGGTGAATATAGAGGAAACGGGAAGCTGTCTGTTCGCTTGCCCATGATATGACATTATGTAACACGAGCATTACTAGACAGAACCTGCATTTCTGACAGCCATACTGCTTTCATTTTTTGTTTCAGCTCGAGCCTCGTATGGAATATATTGCATTGAATCCTCAACTATGGATTATTTAGCTAACCACAAATTATAGATACTACCACATTACCACATGCATACATGTTGACATCAGTACTACTTGTTTACTATCATCATCAGTGTACTGCACTGTAGTCAGCGCAGACATGTATTAAATCCATATCACACTGTGTTATGCAATAGACCTACACACACATACATATACATACACACACACTGACGAATCGAGCTGTTCATGTTGCCTTTTATAGTAATTGTGTGCCTGACATTTAGCAAGACAAATGCATTGACTGAGGATGCTCTCTTTTGGGAGTAATGTAGCTACTCCCATTTTTAACTAGAATACATTATATCCAGTGACTTGTATTGGATTGTTTAGTAGGATATACTCTTGTCTCATCAGGGTTTTTGAGTATTCCAGAATTCTAGGGTATATTTTGTATATCCATTGCCATACAATGTGCAAGCACACGGTACTAGCCTCCAGAATCTTCCATTATGCGATTCTGCAGAAAGGAGGTCAGATGAACCCATCCGTCCACAGACACATATCTTTATAGGACAGGGGTGGGCATCTTACCCTATGAGGGGCAGTGTGGGTGCAGGCTTTTGCTCCAGCGAAGCAGGAACACACTTAATTCATTGCATTTATCAATGCTTTGATTGAAGACTGGTGAGTAGAATCATCAATAGGCACAGAAATCTAGACCTATTAGTTATGGAGGATTGACTGGCCCTGTCTTTATGCAAACATTGCTTGTTGTGTGTTATGAAAACGCCTCACTCAGGCCTCATTAGCCAGAGGGAGGGACCCTGACAGATACCATAATCTGAATGGCAAGAAAAATCCATCATATAATGGAGGCCAGCCTGAAAAAACACAGATCATTTGACTGGATTTAAAATTGTCACACGGTTTAATCCAAATCCTCACTGCACACATTTAATAGACCATCTGCAGGAGGGGGAATGTCAGGGTCTTTGCTCTTTCACTCTCTCTCTCTCGCTCTTCTCCGTGTGTGGGTGGCTGTCACCTCAGCTGCTCTTGGCCTCGGGCAGCCCATTAGCTGAGCACTGTAACAGCTCTGGATGTCAAAATCTCTAAATAATTATTAGTTGGCCCAGCATACCAGGCATACTGTTTAGACACAGAGAATGTCCATTATGATAAGAACCCGTCACATAGTACTGCCTGTGACTGAGGCGGTTCCCATAATGACTTGAACTCATATCCATACAATATTATTGTATTGGCATGCTCCTGTTTACCCAATGTTTGTTGATGCAGTCGTAATGGTCTGATACCCACTGGCACATGTCAGCTATGCCCATGGTTGTAAAACTCCTCAGGGATGAGTTCTACAGCTGCTCATGTCCTGATTATACTGGGGCTCACTGCTGTATGGCCAGTCTGTCACAGTGTTGTCTAGAGCCACCGTTTGAGAAGGAGGATGAGGGAGGGAGGTGGAAGTGAGGATGCGGGACATGGCTGTGTGCATCCTTATGTAGGAGGAGCCTGAAGGCTTTGGTTGGTCGGTCTGTCGACCTTTCAGGCTCTTGGTGTGTAATAACTAGGGGTGTAACGATCCATCTACTACATCGATGTATCGATTTATATTCCTATGATCCAACTACATCGATCTGTGCTCGGCGAGTTGGCCTTTTGGACAACATATATCGATCTAACATCGTTTTAAAATGTAATACATCGATTGTATCGATACTAGGAAATAACCCATTGGATTTAAGCACGTCAGACTTTATATGGATGTTTTTTCTTAGCACTTTTAATGATAAAGGCTTTAAACATTACTCGATTCAGTCTACCTATCCGTGACGTCATCGCGCCAACAGCAGCGCAAAGGCGCAAAGACAACAAAACATAGCATGGCGGACGAAAGAGGAGAAGCCGACGAGCGAGAAATTATCAAGCCACCATTGCGGTCCTTACAAGAAACAGGAATCTAGGAAACTTCACCTTCACTGTCCAGTATCCAGGTATTTATTTCAGTCACACTGGTTGAATTTTTGGCTAAAAGGTTACTGAATCGATTTCAAGTCACTGAATCGTTTCGGATCGTATCGTTCTAAATGAACCAATATCGTCCTTGAATCGTATCGACAACCACGAATCGTGATACAAATCGAATCGTTGTTAAAACGAATCGTTACACCCCTAGTAATAACGTTACTAGCAAAACACCGTGTTTTTCGGCTACTTGCTTTGAGACACATTTCTATTCAAATCAAAGTTTATTAGTACACAGATTTCCAGATGTTATTGCAGGTGCAGCAAAATGCTTGTGTTTCTAGCTCCAACAATGTAGTAATAATACTTAGCAATACAAAACAATACACACATACTTCTTAATTTCTACTTTTTGGATTATCAGAATGAGCAATGTCAGTGTCCGGAATATATATAATGGTGTATATAGACAGTATGGACAGTATATTAATATTAAAGGTGTACAGCAGTAGTTACATAGGATTAACCATGATTAGAATACAGTATATACAGTGCATTCGAAAAGTATTCATACCTCTTTCCTATTTCCACATTTTGTTATATTACAGCCTTATTCTAAAATGTATTTTTTTTTAAATCATAATAATCATAATAATGACAAAGCGAAAACAGGTTTTTAGAAATGTTTGCAAATTTATAAAAAAATACAAAACAGAAATGCCCTATTTACATAAGTATTCAGACCCTTTGCTATAAGAGTTGAAGTTGAGCTCAGGTGCATCCTGTTTCCATTGATCAGGTGCATCCTGTTTCCATTGATCATCCTTGAGATGTTTCTACAACTTGATTAGAGTCCACCTGTGGTAAATTAATTTGATTGGACATAATTTGAAAAGGCACACACCTGTCTATATAAGGTACCACAGTTGACAGTGCATGTCAGAGCAAAAACCAAGCCATAAAGTCGAAGGAATTGTCCGTAGAGCTCCGAGACAGGATTGTGTCGAGGCACAGATTTGGGGAAGGGTACCAAAAAATGTCTGCAGCATTGAAGGTCCCCAAAAACACAGTGGCCTCCATCATTCTTAAATGGAAGAAGTTTAGAACCACCAAGACTCTTCCTAGAGCTGGCCACCCGGCCAAAATGAGCAATCAGGGGAGAAGGGTCTTGGACAGGGAGGTGATCAAGAACCCGATAGTCACTCTGACAGAGCTCCAGAGTTCCTCTGTGGAGATGGGAGAACCTTCCAGAAGGACAATCATCTCTGCAGCACTCCACCAATCAGGCCTTTATGGTAGAGTGGCCAGACGGAAGCCACTCCTCAGTAAAAGGCACATGACAGCCCACTTGGAGTTTGCCAAAAGGCACCTAAAGGACTCAGACCATGAGAAACAAGATTCTCTGGTCTGATGAAACCAAGATTGAACTCTTTGGCCTGAATGCCAAGTGTCACGTCTGGAGGAACCTGGCACCATCCCTATGGTAAAGCATGGTGGTGGCAACATCATGCTGTGGGGTTGTTTTTAAGCGGCAGGGACTGGGAGACTAGTCAGGATCGAGGGAAAGATGAACGGACTTGAACCCAATCGAACATCTCTGGAGAGACCTGAAAATAGCTGTGCAGCGACGCTCCCCATCCAACCTGACAGAGCTTGAGAGGATCTGCAGAGAAGAATGGGAGAAACTCCCCAAATACAGGTGTGCCAAGCTTGTAGCATCATACCCAAGAAGACTAGGCTGTAATCGCTGCCAAAGGTGCTTCAACAAAGTACTGAGTAAAGGGTCTGAATAATTACGTAAATGTGATGTTTCCGGTTTTTATTTTTATACATTTGCAAAGATTTATATAAACCTCTTTTAGCTTTGTCATTATGGGGTATTGTGTGTAGATTGATTAGGGAAAAAAACCAATTTAATCAGTTCTAGAATAAGGCTGTAACGTAACAAAAAGGTGGAAAAAGTCAAGGGGTCTCAATACTTTCCGAATTCACTGTACATAAAAAGTGGGTAAAACAGTATGTAAACATTATTAAAGTGACCAGTGTTCAATGGCTCTATGTACAGAGGGCAAAGCAGTCTCCAAGGTGCAGGGTAGAGTACCGGGTGATAGCCGGCTAGTAACAGTGACTAAGGTTCAGGGCAGGATACAAGGCAGAGGACGGCTAGTGGTGACTGTATAACAGTCGGATTCAGACATTGACAGAATGATGGATGTTGGATTTAGTGTAGCCTATATGTCCTCTCAAATGCCTTTTAAACTGTGTGATATTACTTGGGCCATACATTATAGAGCAACCCACAAGGTTGCAACTGTAGTCAAATCTGACATCCAGCCCTTGATAAAAACATTGAATAGTATACGCTACCTAAGACCTAGGAGTAAACTGAGGTCAGGACCACTGCTCATTCATCTTTTTTTTAACTTTCCCCCTCTCCCAGCAGATAACCTGAGTGATGCTTTGAAGAAGCTGAAGCTAGCCTCAGTGGACAGCGCCACAGACAGTGTGGAGAGCTGCCTGGACTGCCTGCTCAAAGCACTGGCCCACAACAGTAAGTTTGACCCACACTCCTCAGACTAAGTGACATTACTGGAGGGTACCCTTTAGGACCTTACAGGATGGACGCAAGTTTATGGTGCTTTCAAGACCACTGGGAAGCAGGGGCGGTGTGTTCATTAGGGCGATATGGGCGACGCACTGCCAAACGGGAAAAGGAAGGGATTTTTTTTCTAATCAATTATATCACGGCAACAGTAGTTATCAGTGTTCTAATCTAGACGTCTGATCTGCCACTAAATGTCCAATCAGGCTAAAGTCGTGCTTCAAATGGCCCCGCCCCTTTTGGGGCGATTTCAGTCAGGTTGAAAATCGCCCCAGAAGTCTCTCATAGACTCTCATGTAAAATCTATTTTTTTCAAATATCAGAGCTTTCAATACAATCTCTATGGGTTCCGGGAGGGCTTGCACTTACGCGCTTTCGTCATACGTAACATAACCATGAACGTAACTAAGAAAAGAGCGGGTAGCAGCGTCAATCAATTCACGTACTACTGTCAAGATGGCTAGCGTTCAGTGCAACTCGATTGTCTCTTTGAAAGAAGTTCCTTTTTGTCGGCGAACAAATCAAGATAAATTGGCAACGAAACAATTAGGACCTCCCAGACCAAATTTAATAATTCAACAGGTTTCTACTAAAGGGGGAAAGTCCTACACCCGAGGATTTTCCAAAAATTGGTACGAACGAAAAACCTGGCTAGCAGGCTGCGATGTAGCTAATGCAGTCTTCTGCTACCCCTGCTTACTCTTTCACCCTGAAGGCGGCACGGCAGACAGCACCGCTTGGACAGCGACTGGTGTAACGGACATGCACCATCTTTCAGAAAAGATTAAGAAACATGAGCTGTCAAAGACCCACATGGATAGCTGTTTGAGATTGTCTGCTTTGGGGAGAGTGAACATTGCCACTCAACTGGATGAGGGATACAGGCTAGCTGTCCGCCGCCACAACGATGAGGTTAGCAAGAACCGCCACATCCTCAGCCGGCTAATCCAGTGTGTGAAGTTTTGCGGAGTGTTTGAGTTAGCTTTGCGAGGCAAAGATGAAACTGAGGGCTCCACCAACCCTGGTATTTTTCTTGGACTTGTCAACTTTGTGGCACAATTAGATGAGGTGTTTTATGGAAATGCATATTGTTTATGCAGTGTTGAGGAATGTGAAAGAATACCCTTGATTATTTTTACTGTGATAACTTATTTTGCTTTTGTAAGCCAACACTTTTGAGATCAGTCAATAAATGCTTCTGGTATTGACTTATATGCTGCCCCTGTCTTCATGTTGTTGCTAGACATATCTTTTTTAAAATGTGTGTAGGTCACCTAAATCATCAGAAAAATTGCCCCCCCTGAGAATTTTTTCAGGAGCCGCCACTGCTGGGAAGTCTGATTTAAAACAAGGTCAAATCATTACGGTTGGAAAGTCGGAGCTCTAGAAAGATGCCTGAGTTTTCCCAATTGGAATTCCGACCCGGGATGACCGCTTAAAGCTTTTTTTTTCCCAGTCGGAGCACGTTTTTTCCACAGAGTTCCCAGTTGTCTTGAACGCACTAAAGTAAAAAGTCTGGGTTTTCCGAGTTCCCAGTTGTTTTGAACGCGGCGTTAATCTATCATTGACACATCAGCCCTCTAATGGGTTATATTTAGTGGATGCTTTTGGTTACTGTACCAGTTCTGCTAGGTAAGGGGATTATGTGACACTCAAGAAAATGATGGAGAACATATAGTAGCTAACTTTCTAGTCACCAGGCTCACATTTGTTTTCGTGCAAGGCCCATCTCAGCCAGCCTTATTCACAAACCTGTCCGTCCGCCTTAGTTTGGGTAACATAACCATCTGCCCGTTTTGGCTCGGCCTAGCCAGTGTCTTGTTGTTTGAGCATTTTATTGGCCTTATTTCTGTGTTTTTTAAGTTCATTTAGTTGCTGGCTATCTGCATCCTCTGCTGTCTTTTAGCTTTGTGTGTACTGTTGTAGCTTTAATGTTCTACTGCACTTGGCAGCGCAACCCACCCTCTTCCTGTCTCTCTCAGCATTGGCAAGTGATGGTTCTGAAGGTACAGTAGTCTGTTTGGGTGAGGTGCTGACCAAGAAAATAAAAATGCTCGCACACTTTTTCTGAAACCACCTTTAGCCTAATAATACAAATCAGTGATTGTGATGATCATTTATTTGGTTAACAATAATAATTTCATGGCTGCGCTAGTTTCGACCCGCGAATCATTTTATTGATATGGGTCCCTGTCTGGAGCCTGGCTTGGGATGATCATAAATAACCCCACAAGTTGAACGACCTGGATGGAATGGAAAAGGATTATCCGCTTCGCCTTGCCCAACTCACCCCATGGCTCTTTCTCAATTAATCCTTCCTCTCTACTTGCCTCCTTTTCAAAAAGCTTTGGAGCGGGTCAAAGGGCAGGGGCCTTCTCCTTCAATAGAGAAAGGGAAAGGGTATACCTAGTCAGTTGCACAACTGAATGCATCCAACCAAAATGTGTCTTCCGCATTTAACCCAACGCCTCTGAATCAGAGAGGTGCGGGGGGCTGCCTTAATCAGCGACCATGTCATTTGCGCCCGGAGAGCAGTTGTTGTGGGGGTTAACTGCCTTGCTCAAGGGCAGAACGGCAGGTTTTTCCACCTTGTCAGCCCAACGCTCTTAACCGCTAGGCTACATGCTGACAGAGGGGGGAAAGGGGATAGAATGCAAGGATTCATAGAAAGACAAATTGAGATAAAGCCCTTTTTTTCAACTGTTCACCTCTTCTCTTCCCCCTTCTCTTTTCCCCTCCTAGATGCTGATGCCAGTGAGAAGATCCAGGAGATGGGCGTTCTCCCCCTGCTTCCCACCCTGCTGGCCCCACAGTCCTCCTGCACCCCCAAAGTAGCCAACATCATAGCCGATGTGGCCAAAAATGGTGAGGCTCCCTTCGCTTGGTTTCTCCACATCTCATCTCATCCTCCCCAGGAAACATCATTCTCCTCACTTTTGGTTCCGCCATCTTGTCAGTATACAATTTTTACACTTTGTTTGTTCTCAGTTTTACAGTGGGGGAAAAAAGTATTTAGTCAGCCACCAATTGTGCAAGTTCTCCCACTTAAAAAGATGAGAGGCCTGTAATTTTCATCATAGGTACACGTCAACTATGACAGACAAAATGAGAAAGAAAATTCCAGAAAATCACATTGTAGGATTTTTAATGAATTTATTTGCAGATTATGGTGGAAAATAAGTATTTGGTCAATAACAAAAGTTTCTCAATACTTTGCTATATACCCTTTGTTGGCAATGACACAGGTCAAACGTTTTCTGTAAGTCTTCACAAGGTTTTCACACACTGTTGCTGGTATTTTGGCCCATTCCTCCATGCAGATCTCCTCTAGAGCAGTGATGTTTTGGGGCTGTCGCTGGGCAACACGGACTTTCAACTCCCTCCAAAGATGTTCTATTGGGTTGAAATCTGGAGACTGGCTAGGCCACTCCAGGACCTTGAAATGCTTCTTACGAAGCCACTCCTTCGTTGCCCGGGCGGTATGTTTGGGATCATTGTCATGCTGAAAAACCCAGCCACGTTTCATCTTCAATGCCCTTGCTGATGGAAGGAGGTTTTCACTCAAAATCTCACGATACATGGCCCCATTCATTCTTTCCTTTACACGGATCAGTCGTCCTGGTCCCTTTGCAGAAAAACAGTCCCAAAGCATGATGTTTCCACCTCCATGCTTCACAGTAGGTATGGTGTTCTTTGGATGCAACTCAGCATTCTTTGTCCTCCAAACACGACGAGTTGAGTTTTTACCAAAAAGTTCTATTTTGGTTTCATCTGACCATATGACATTCTCCCAATCCTCTTCTGGATCATCCAAATGCACTCTAGCAAACTTCAGACAGGCCTGGACATGTACTGGCTTAAGCAGGGGGACACGTCTGGCACTGCAGGATTTGAGTCCCTGGCGGCGTAGTGTGTTACTGATGGTAGGCTTTGTTACTTTGGTCCCAGCTCTCTGCAGGTCATTCACTAGGTCCCCCCGTGTGGTTCTGGGATTTTTGCTCACCGTTCTTGTGATCATTTTGACCCCACGGGGTGAGATCTTGCGAGGGAGATTATCAGTGGTCTTGTATGTCTTCCATTTCCTAATAATTGCTCCCACAGTTGATTTCTTCAAACCAAGCTGCTTACCTATTGCAGATTCAGTCTTCCCAGCCTGGTGCAGGTCTACAATTTTGTTTCTGGTGTTCTTTGACAGCTCTTTGGTCTTGGCCATAGTGGAGTTTGGAGTGTGACTGTTTGAGGTTGTGGACAGGTGTCTTTTATACTGATAACAACTTCAAACAGGTGCCATTAATACAGGTAACGAGTGGAGGACAGAGGAGCCTCTTAAAGAAGAAGTTACAGGTCTGTGAGAGCCAGAAATCTTGCTTGTTTGTAGGTGACCAAATACTTATTTTCCACCATAATTTGCAAATAAATTCATTAAAAATCCTACAATGTGATTTTCAGGATTTTTTTCCCTCTATTTGAAAATTACAGGCCTCTCTCATCTTTTTAAGTGGGAGAACTTGCACAATTGGTGGCTGACTAAATACTTTTTTCCCCCACTGTATGTGTATGTCTGTCATACAGTGACGATTTAGCCTACATATTTATGTATTTCTCATTTAGTTAGCATTATCTTAATGTTCTATATTAACCTTTTTAGACCCCAATAGAAAAACTAGAATGCTGCTGTAGCTTACTGAGAATTTTCAAGATAAAGCACATTTTTCTCACACATTTCAAACACACAGACATAACTCAAACACAAAGAACAAATGACAATTACAAGTTAACTTAGTTTTATAGAGCACAACCTCTTCTTCAATGACACCACATTCATGTCAATCGGAATAACACTCATTTTGTCTTCCATTGTGTAAAGACACTCACTATCAAAAAACTATTAACGCTAAACACTAGAGTATTTCCATTGTAGTACATTTGACTAAATTTCTCACAAAAAATGTACCAAGTATAATATATTATACTTATGAATATTATTTACATATAAATAAAAATATAATCCAAAATGTGACCTTAGGACAATATTCAGAAAGTATTTCAAAACCTACACAAAGAAGGCTATTTGATTGATGATTTTTAATGCAAACAACTATTCAGAGACTATTTATATATGTAGGTAACTTCTCTCAATAAGATTTAGTACAAACCAGGCCTGACACAAAATGTAGAAATTGACAACAATTCAGTGACTGCAACAAGTATTAGATAGAGAATAAAAAAACACAACTGTTCAGAGACAGGAAAAGATTTGTAGGACAAATTCATATTTCATACTGTCACTTTAGTGTTTGCATTTAGCCTACAACATGTCATGGAACTTCTGGAAGCACGACCCCATCATGCAAAGTGGCACAGAACACGTAGAGCACCCAAAGAGGTTCCTACACATCTCCCACTCTGCCCTGCGTCTACTCCGGATGCACACCACACACCCTCTCTTGTGCCCTTCAAACTTCACCTGCTTTCAAATTATGAGTTACAACTCGGTCCACACGCCCTGGTGCCACACTCTTGGCTCCCCTCTTCCTGCCACTGTAGCCATATCACAAAGTGAATGCACAAGCTGCATTTTGAATGCCTTTGCAGGGTCCCCCACACAATGTACAGTGGGGAAGAAAAGTATTTAGTCAGCCACCAATTGTGCAAGTTCTCCCACTTAAAAAGATGAGAGGCCTGTAATTTTCATCATAGGTACACGTCAACTATGACAGACAAAATGAGAGAAACAATTCCAGAAAATCACATTGTAGGATTTTTAATGAATTTATTTGCAAATTATGGTGGAA
This sequence comes from Coregonus lavaretus, assembly GCF_964263955.1. Lineage (NCBI taxonomy): Eukaryota > Metazoa > Chordata > Actinopteri > Salmoniformes > Salmonidae > Coregonus > Coregonus lavaretus. The sequence goes on along the minus strand of NC_140026.1, from coordinate 19,619,237 downwards.
AATAAGTATTTGGTCACCTACAAACAAGCAAGATTTCTGGCTCTCACAGACCTGTAACTTCTTCTTTAAGAGGCTCCTCTGTCCTCCACTCGTTACCTGTATTAATGGCACCTGTTTGAACTTGTTATCAGTATAAAAGACACCTGTCCACAACCTCAAACAGTCACACTCCAAACTCCACTATGGCCAAGACCAAAGAGCTGTCAAAGGACACCAGAAACAAAATTGTAGACCTGCACCAGGTTGGGAAGACTGAATCTGCAATAGGTAAGCAGCTTGGTTTGAAGAAATCAACTGTGGGAGCAATTATTAGGAAATGGAAGACATACAAGCCCACTGATAATCTCCCTCGATCTGGGGCTCCTCGCAAGATCTCACCCTGTGGGGTCAAAATAATCACAAGAACGGTGAGCAAAAATCCCAGAACCACACGGGGGGACCTAGTGAATGACCTGCAGAGAGCTGGGACCAAAGTAACAAAGCCTACCATCAGTAACACACTACACCGCCAGGGACTCAAATCCTGCAGCGCCAGACGTGTCCCCCTGCTTAAGCCAAAAGAAAAAGTATTTATTTCACGTCTTTTTTTTCCAATCATTTTATTTCAATTAAAGGTTCGATTTTTGTGAATATTTTGAATGAAAGACCAAGAGGATAAACAGCAAAGACATTTTTTTCACAGCCCGTTTTGCTCATATTTACCAAGGGTGCCAATATTAGTGGAGGGCACTGTGCAGTACTTCCACCATTTTCTGCCTGTGTGTCCAAGATTGTAATAGCTCCTCAGTTGGTCAAGATGGTCAACCCCTCCCCTTTTCTTGTTGTAATCCATTACAAGCTCTGGAACAGATATAAGTGCCTACCACTTTTAAAAACAACTCCAAAATCCCTGCCACTGTCACTTTAGGCCCTAGGCTGTGTGGTACAAGGGTGAATGGTGGGACTTGGGGCAGACACACACCATGGAAACGTAGGCTCCCCCCTCGGGTGTGCTCTCTCTCTTCCCCTTCCTCTGCTTCATCCTCTCCCTCCTCTTCACTCTCCTCTTCCTCTCTCCCTCCATTCTCGCTCCACATCTCTATCCCTCCAATCATCTCTAACTTCTCTTCCTTCCTGTCTTTTGCTGCTGAGCCCTGACTCTCCACATCACTTCATTCTCTTTCACTGACCTAAAGGAACAGAGTAACAGAATGAGAGGAGAGGAGCAACAAATAGGATACAATTGTAGTCAGGAACATAATCTCTCTCACACTCTTGCTCTTTTTTCCTCTTTCTTTTTCTCAACATACACATACTCTCTTCCTAATAAGGGGTTTCCATAATAAGTTGTGTGATAGTTACACGCCTCCCGTTCCACCCACACACACACACACACACGCAAACTCACTCTCTCCTCCAATCAACTCTTGCTGTCTTGCCTGACAGACTAACTACGGAGTTCGCTGATTAGTTACGAAGCTGGGACAGTTTATTATAAATGAATTGCATCGGTAGAAACAGGACAAAACAAGCAACTTGTTAGCTGGCTATGTAAACAAATATCCAACTCATCATATGAGCTCCACTGCACAGACATCTACTACCCTAACACGACAGCTAAGCTGTCAAATAATAGGAATACGAGGCAATGTATAGCCTATGAATATCTGCCCCTAGCGAACATGACAAACCATAACCTAAGCCCAACAGATAAACACAAATGACTCTAGCCTTCATTTCGGTGACTAGTTAGCTGGTTGTCTGTATGGCTAGCTAGTGAAAATGACAGCTGAGGTTGAAGCTTTGTGAGCGCAGCCCAAATTTACCGCTACACACAACTTTTCTTGCCTGACAAACTAACTAGTTAGCTAGCTATTGCAAGCAGCTTGGGCCGTTTCCATATGAAGTATATCGGTAGAAACAAGACAAAACAACCAACTAGTTAGCTGACTATATACAGCTAAACACTGCAACTATTTCCGTGAGACAGAGAGCAATCATTCAAGCTCCACCGCTGATGTGCTCGCCTGTACCAACCAAGTTATCATGACATGACAGGATTTGCTAATCTGTGAGCTATTCCCCAAATTTCACAGCATCAAACATCGACAACACTGTTTACTTATTTCACTCACCTCGACATCATCGCTTTTTGAAGTGCAAGGATCTGTGCGAATCCGTATCATCAACCAAAATAGGTAAAGCCTCTATCACAGTGAAAAGTTGTCTGCTTTGGCACTGTCATTTTGAGTAATGAAGTAAAACAAAAACCGTTAAAGTCAAATAACGCATACCCTGTTTCTGGTTGATGACAACAGCCACGCGAATACGACAGCAGGTTGTTAGCAAGTACATTTTGTGATATTGACACAGATATTATTGTTAGAAAAACTAGGCCGTTCGCGACCGCTATAGTAATTTAAAGAAAGGCTGTCGACGGCCGCTTTGGGTTCTAAATTAATTGAATGTGATGGTGATTTATCTATTTGTGGGCTGATGGTCAAGATTATGGATGAAAATGTTGCGTGTTTTCAATCTTAGATAATCACGTATGGGTGATAGTCTATATATTTTTGCTGTGTTGCCTAGATTGTGGACTTGTGCTTGTTTCAGTTGTTTGTCCACCCCACTCCCCATTGGCAATTCTGCCTTTTCCCGTTCGAATGGCAACAGATGGCTTCAGCCACCTAACAGCAGGCACCATAGGAGACCTGTTTGTTGGTGTTGCCATCCATCTTGCTTTCCTAGACAGTGGTAATTTTCACACAACATGGGCAAAGTGAATCATGTATTTACTCCATGCCATACTGTAGCTTGATCAAGGGAACATGCACAGCAGTGAGTGGTTCGTTGTTGAGATTCAGGAACTGTTTGTTAGAGACCATAAAATAAAGGTGAGATTAGGGGTTAGATTTATTCATTCTATCAACATAAGGCATTAATAACGCTACCATAAACTCTTATTACCCATGACATAACAGCTAAATAGTGCGCTGTTAAAGCTTTACGATATCAAGGATGAGATTGGGCATTAAAATAAGTTGATGGCTTCTTGACTTCTCTCCAATTGTAAAGAAGTCACACATTTTCTTGGCCACATGTTGGACTCCAGCAGTATTCCTTTGGCCATGTGACAAATTATAATATGCATGGGCCCTCAACCCAAATGCTGCAGTGTCAGAAGATGCTTTTAGGGTAATTATGAGTGGGTTTCAGGGAGGCAGGCACCGAGTTGAACGGAAGTGACAGAGTTGGGGGAAGAAAAGGTATAAATAATTAATGGGCTTTTAGCAGCAGCTAATGATCGCTGCCTGCTGATGTGCCAGCCTGAGCATTTACACAAACCCGCTGGCATTTTATCTGTCAGTGGCCCCAGAAATGTGTATGCCCAGTTCACTGTCGAAGGCTCACTGTGTCAAACCTACTGGACTAAAATACAATTTTTCTTGCATTCCTGAGTAATATGTATTTGGAAATTGAGTGTTTAAGCACTTTCATTTGAAGCTAGTCAGTATTATATGAAGGTATTCTGTATTTGACAGAACTTGAGGGATACCTTAAATGTATTTCCAACAAAGATCCAGAGTTGGGTTTTATCCAGTTTTATATGCATTCATATAAAAACTAAACTCAACAAAAAAATAAAAATCCAAATAACTTCACAGATCTTCATTGTAAAGGGTTTAAACACTGTTTCCCATGCTTGTTCAATGAACCATAAACAATTAATGAACATGCACCTGTGGAACGGTCGTTAAAACACTAACAGTGGTAGGCAATTAAGGTCACAGTTATGAAAACTTAGGACACTAAAGACGCCTTTCTACTGACTCTGAAAAACACCAAAAGAAAGATGCCCAGGGTCCCTGCTCATCTGTGTGAACGTGCCTTAGGCATAAAATAAAATAAATACATTGGTCATTTAGCAGACGCTCTTATCCAGAGCGACTTACAGGAGCAATTAGAGTTAAGTGACATGCTCAAGGGCACATCGACAGATTTTTCACCTAGTCGGCTCGGGGATTAGAACCAGCGACCTTCCGGTTACTGGCACAACGCTCTTAACCGCTAAGCTACCTGCCGCCCTACCATGCCTCCTTGCAGGCATGCTGCAAGGAGGCATGAGGACTGCAGATGTGGCCAGGGCAATACATGGCAATGTCCGTACTGTGAGACGCCTAAGACAGCAATACAGGGAGACAGGACGGACAGCTGATCGTCCTCGCAGTGGCAGACCACGTGTAACAACACCTGCACAGGATCGGTACATCCGAACATCACACCTGCGGGACAGGTACAGGATGGCAACAGCAGCTGCCCGAGTTACACCAGGAACGCACAATCTCTCCATCAGTGCACAGACTGTCCGCAATAGGCTGAGAGAGGCTGGACTGAGGGCTTGTAGGCCTGTCGTAAGGCAACGTTGCCTATGGGCACAAACCCACCGTCGCTGGACCAGACAGGACTGCCAAAAAGTGCTCTTCACTGATGAGTCGCGGTTTGTCTCACCAGGGGTGATGGTCGGATTCACGTTTATCGTTGAAGGAATGAGCGTTACACCGAGGCCTGTACTCTGGAGCGGGATTGATTTGGAGGTGGAGTGTCCGTCATGGTCTGGGGTGGTGTGTCACAGCATCATTGGACTGAGCTTGTTGTCATTGCAGGCGATCTCAATGCTGTGCGTTACAGGGAAGACATCCTCCTCCCTCATGTGGTACCCTTCCTGCAGGCTCATCCTGACATGACCCTCCAGCATGACAATGCCACCAGCCTGACAGGAATGTCAGTGTTCTGCCATGGCCAGCGAAGAGCCCGGATCTCAATCCCATTGAGCACGTCTGGGACCTATTGGATCGGAGGGTGAGGGCTGGGGCCATTCCCCCCAGAAATATTGGGGAACTTGCAGGTGCCTTGGTGGAAGAGTGGGGTAACATCTCACAGCAAGAACTGGCAAATCTGGTGCAGTCCATGAGGAGGAGATGCACTGCAGTACTTAATGCAGCTGGTGGCCACACCAGATACTGACTGTTACTTTTCATTTTGACCCCCCCTTTGTTCAGGGACACATTATTACATTTATGTTAGTCACATGTCTGTGGAACCTGTTCAGTTTGTCTGTTGTTGAATCTTGTTATGCTCACAAATATTTACACATGTTAAGAATGCTGAAAATAAATGCAGTTGAAAGTGAGAGGACGTTTCTTTTTTGCTGAGTTTATGTAAAACATCTCTGGGGAGATAAATCTAGCTAGCTCAGCCATTGGCATGGCCCTCAGATGCTAGATAGAAAGCATCTGCAATTGAACTGTATTAGGGCTGAATTTTGTAGTGACAGTGGAATCAACCAATCACATTTTACTTGTAATGGGTGGGACCGTTTTTACAAAGACTCGAAGGCCGACAGGTCACTGCGCAATAGCGAGCTGTAGTTTTCCCATGGTCTAGTTAGCTTTTGTTGAAGGCAAAAGTGTGGCGGCTGCAGCAGCAGGTGTTATCGTTTTTGCTAATTTTCAAGAGTATTTATTAAGGATCCTGGGGTCCAAACAAGATTAAGGCAATTACATCACAAAACAAATAAAAATAAATCAGTACATCATACAACACATTACACCACTACATATGTACAATACAAAATGTATAATAAAACAATATTACAACATTACAATGTACGTGTGTGGAGTGCGTGTGCTTATTTTTGTGTGCCTGTTTGTGTCTCTTCACATTCCATAAGTCGTAGTTTTTTAAGTTTGATTTGACTACTTGCTTGAGTTACTTGATGTGCAATAGAGTTCCATGTAGTCATGGCTCTATGTAGTACTGTGCGTTTCCCAGAGTCTGTTCTGGACTTGGGGACTGTGAAGAGACCTCTGGTGCCATGTTTTGTGGGGTATGCATGTGTGTCTGAGCTGGGTGCTAGTCGTTTGAACAGACAGCTCTGTGCTTTCAACATGTCAATACCTCTCACAAAGACAAGTAGTGATGCGGTCAATCTCTCCTCAACTTTGAGCCAGGAGAGCTTGACATTCATGTTATTGATGTTAGCTCTCTGTGTACATTTAAGGGCCAGCCGTGCTGCTCTGTTCTGGGCCAACTGTATTTTGTAATGTCCCTCTTTTTGGCACTTGACCATATGACTGGGCAGTAGTACAGGTGCGACACAACTAGGGCCTGTAGGACTTGTTTTGTTGATAGAGATGTCAAGAAAGCAGAGCAGCGCTTTATTACGGACAGACCTCTCCCCATCTTAGCTACCGTTGCATAAATATGTTTTGACCATGACAGTTTACAATCCAGGGTTACACCAAGCAGTTTAGTCTCCTCAACTTGCTCAATTTCCACATTGTTAATTACAAGATTTAGTTGAGGTTTAGTAAATGATTTGTCCCAAATGCAATGTTTTTAGTTTTGGAAATATTTAGTACTAGCTTATTACTTGCCACCCATTCTAACACCGACTGCGGCTCTTTGTTAAGTGTTGCAGTGATTTGACTTGCTGTGGTAGCTAATGTTGAGTCATCAGCATACATAGACACACAGGCTTTACTTAGTGCCAGTGGCAGGTCATTAGTAAACATTAAAAGAGTAAGGGGCCTAGACAGCTACCCTGGGGTATGCCCACTCTTTTTATTTTATTTAACCAGGAAAAGCCCATTGATACCCAGAGTCTCCTTTTCAAGGGAGACCTGGCCAAGAAGGCAGCAACAATCAATACATTACAGAATTAAAACATACAACAATACAATTCAACAACATGATCCAGCCTAAAAAAGCATTTACACTCCTCTGTAACAGTCTTCCATCAACATTTTAAATTAATTCAGTGGCACTAACATATCTAGATGAAGCATGGGTTGTAGAATTTTCCATGCCTCTGGTGCACAAGATGAGAAGGCAGTCTTGCCTAATACTGTAAATGTCCTGGGGACTTTAAGTAGCAACCACCTAGGAGACAGGGTATGGTAACTGCTGGTGGTGAAGGAGACCAGACTACGGAGGTAAAGAGGGAGTTTACCCAAAAGGGCTCTGTAGATAAACACGTACAAATGGAGCTTTCTGCGCATATAAAGTGAGGTCCATCCCACCATTTGGTGCAATGGTGGGTGAGTGACTTGGCATTTCTAATAAAGCGCAAGGATGCATGATAAATAGAGTCCAGTCTCTGTAAGACAGAGGAGGCTGCATGCGAATACAACAAGTCACCATAATCAATTACAGAGAGAGAAGTGGCCTGAACAAGCTTCTTTCTAGCCATAAGCGGGAAGCAAGCCTTATTACGAAAAATAAAAACCCAATTTCAATTTAAGCTTCCCCACAAGATTATCCATATGAACTTTAAAGGACAACTTATCATCCAACCATATACCTAGGTACAGTGGGGGAAAAAAGTATTTAGTCAGCCACCAATTGTGCAAGTTCTCCCACTTAAAAAGATGAGAGAGGCCTGTAATTTTCATCATAGGTACACGTCAACTATGACAGACAAAATGAAAAAAAAAAATCCAGAAAATCACATTGTAGGATTTTAATGAATTTATTTGCAAATTATGGTGGAAAATAAGTATTTGGTCAATAACAAAAGTTTCTCAATACTTTGTTATATACCCTTTGTTGGCAATGACACAGGTCAAACGTTTTCTGTAAGTCTTCACAAGGTTTTCACACACTGTTGCTGGTATTTTGGCCCATTCCTCCATGCAGATCTCCTCTAGAGCAGTGATGTTTTGGGGCTGTCGCTGGGCAACACAGACTTTCAACTCCCTCCAAAGATTTTCTATGGGGTTGAGATCTGGAGACTGGCTAGGCCACTCCAGGACCTTGAAATGCTTCTTATGAAGCCACTCCTTCGTTGCCTGGGCGGTGTGTTTGGGATCATTGTCATGCTGAAAGACCCAGCCACGTTTCATCTTCAATGCCCTTCCTGATGGAAGTAGGTTTTCACTCAGAATCTCACGATACATGGCCCCATTCATTCTTTCCTTTACACGGATCAGTCGTCCTGGTCCCTTTGCAGAAAAACAGCCCCAAAGCATGATGTTTCCACCCCCATGCTTCACAGTAGGTATGGTGTTCTTTGGATGCAACTCAGCATTCTTTGTCCTCCAAACACGACGAGTTGAGTTTTTACCAAAAAGTTATATTTTGGTTTCATCTGACCATATGACATTCTCCCAATCCTCTTCTGGATCATCCAAATGCACTCTAGCAAACTTCAGACGGGCCTGGACATGTACTGGCTTAAGCAGGGGGACACGTCTGGCACTGCAGGATTTGAGTCCCTGGCGGCGTAGTGTGTTACTGATGGTAGGCTTTGTTACTTTGGTCCCAGCTCTCTGCAGGTCATTCACTAGGTCTCCCCGTGTGGTTCTGGGATTTTTGCTCACCGTTCTTGTGATCATTTTGACCCCACGGGGTGAGATCTTGCGTGGAGCCCCAGATCGAGGGAGATTATCAGTGGTCTTGTATGTCTTCCATTTCCTAATAATTGCTCCCACAGTTGATTTCTTCAAACCAAGCTGCTTACCTATTGCAGATTCAGTCTTCCCAGCCTGGTGCAGGTCTACAATTTTGTTTCTGGTGTCCTTTGACAGCTCTTTGGTCTTGGCCATAGTGGAGTTTGGAGTGTGACTGTTTGAGGTTGTGGACAGGTGTCTTTTATACTGATAACAAGTTCAAACAGGTGCCATTAATACAGGTAACGAGTGGAAGACAGAGGAGCCTCTTAAAGAAGAAGTTACAGGTCTGTGAGAGCCAGAATTCTTGCTTGTTTGTAGGTGACCAAATACTTATTTTCCACCCTAATTTGCAAATAAATTCATTAAAAATCCTACAATGTGATTTTCTGGATTTTTTTTCCTCAATTTGTCTGCCATAGTTGATGTGTACCTATGATGAAAATTACAGGCCTCTCTCATCTTTTTAAGTGGGAGAACTTGCACAATTTGTGGCTGACTAAATACTATTTTCCCCACTGTATTTGTAGGATGACACTTTTTCAATGGATAAGCCACCAGATGTGACAATGCTAACCTTCTCTGGCTGAGTGTGAGCTCTGGTAAAGGTCATGAACGTTGTTTTCTTTACATTCAAGACTAGTTTGAGCCCATAAAGGGAGGCCTGCAGTGACTGAAAAGCAGTCTGGAGCTCTTCAACAGCTTGAACCAGAGAAGGAGCACATTAATATATGACTGTATCATCTGCATATAGATGCAACTTTGCTGGTTGCATCCCATTTCCCAGATCATTAATAAAATTGAGGACAACACAGTAGCTAAAATGGAACCCTGGGGCACACGTATATTAATCTCAAGAAAGCTAGACTTGTGATTGTCAGCATATACACATTGTGTTCTGTCAGAAAGATAGTTCCTAAACCAATCTACTGCCCCTTCACTGAGACCAATGTTACTGAGTCTAGCTAGCAACAATTAATGGTCAACTGAATCAAATGCCTTTTGATAAATCAACAAACAGAGCAGCACAATGGTGCTTTTTATCAAGTGCGTTGATGTCATTTGCCAGTGCCATAGCTGTGCCCCGATCTAAAGCCAGACTGAACCCCACTCAGGATGTTATTTTCAATTAAGACGTTTTTTAACTGTGAGTTCTCTAAGGATTCATAGACTTTGGCCAGGATAGGGAGTTTGGAGATAGGACGATAATTATTAGCATCTGAGGGATCTCCACCCTTTAGTAGTGGGAGGACATAAGCTGATTGGTCAAGAGACTCAAGTTGAAAATGTGAGCCACAGGTTCAGTAATAATACCAGCTGCTATCTTTAAGACGTAGGGATCCTTCTTAGTGTCTATTGCCTTTAGTGCTTTATAGACCTCAGCATAAGAAACAGGCTCAAAGTTAAAATGGTTCACATGAGAGCCTATATCATAGTTTACTGTAACAGAGCTTACATTAGAGGCCTGGGCCCCAACATTATCAAAAACTGAACCAGCAGATAATAAGTGCTTGTTAAAAAAAACTACAATATCAGCTTTATCCTTCACTTCATTAGAATCCATCATTAAATGGTCAGGAAAGCCAGAGGATACATTAGAACCGGACACTGATTTGATTAGCTTCCAGAACTTGGTAGGGTTGCTTAGGTTCTCTGTGACTGCATTTAGATACTAATCTGATTTGGACTTCATGATCAATCCTGTACATTTGTTTCTTAGCGCTCTGAAGGAGGCCCAGTCAACGGGAGCATTTGTATGTCTAGCTTGAGCCCAAGAGACATTTCTCTTTCCAATTAATTCTGTCAAGTTATCTGAAAACCAGGGATTGTCCCCTTCTAAATTTCTTCACAGGGGCATGCTTATCACAAATGGACACAAATTGCATATAAAAATAGTCCCAGGCAGTGTCAACATCGGGAATCAGACTTACTCTGTCAATATTGTGGTACAGATCATGTAAGAACGCTTACTCATCAAACTGCCTAAAATGTATTTAGAAAATATAACAGGGTTTGGTCATTTTTGTATTTCTAACACAAGCAATTGCACGGTGATCACTGACATCATTACTAGGGGTGTAACGATCCATCTACTACATCGATGTATCGATTTATATTCCTATGATCCAACTACATCGATCTGTGCTCGGCGAGTTGGCCTTTTGGACAACATATATCGATCTAACATCGTTTTAAAATGTAATAAATCGATTGTATCGATACTAGGAAATAACCCATTGGATTTAAGCACGTCAGACTTTATATGGATGTTTTTTCTTAGCACTTTTAATGATAAAGGCTTTAAACATTACTCGATTCAGTCTGCCTATCCGTGACGTCATCGCGCCAACAGCAGCGCAAAGGCGCAACGACAACAAAACATAGCATGGCGGACGACAGAGGAGAAGCCGACGAGCGAGAAATTATCAAGCCACCATTGCGGTCCTTACAAGAAACAGGAATCTAGGAAACTTCACCTGCACTGTCCAGTATCCAGGTATGTATTTCAGTCACACTGGTTGAATTTTTGGCTAAAAGGTTACTGAATCGATTTCAAGTCACTGAATCGTTTCGGATCGTATCGTTCTAAATGAACCAATATCGTCCTTGAATCGTATCGACAACCACGAATCGTGATACAAATCGAATCGTTGTTAAAACGAATCGTTACACCCCTAATCATTACAGAATATCCCAGTCGATGTGCATTTGTGAGGGGTATTCGTTAGAAGAATGTTCAACAGCGTTGATTTGTTAGGTGCTCTGGGATTCGATCTTGTAGGCGCATGAATTAATTGCACGAGATTCAGAGTCACACAGTTCTTTAAAAGAGTCTGATACAGATGTAAGCATGTCCCAGTTCAAATCGCCTAAAATAATGAATTCAGAGTCATTTAGCTTGTGCCGGACATCAGAGAGAGAGTTTAGTGCATCTCCAGAAGCCGAGGGCGGTCTGTAGCAGCTGACTACAGTGATCTGGGAGTCCTTATATACGTTCACTTTAACCGCAAGCAATTCAAAATGTTTGGCTTTGGTAATCAGAGAATTTCAGAGATGTTAAACTTGGATTTCACATAAATTGCAACCCCTCCTCCTTTACTCATCTGCTCAGTTTTAAAAACTGTGTACCCATCAATAGAAATCAAGTTATTTGACACAGATTTCATTAGCCAAGTTTCTGATAAAACCATTATGTCCTCATTTGTCATATTGGCCCATATTCTAATCAAGTCTATTTTTGGAAATAGACTTCTAATATTAACATGCAAGAGGCCAAAACCTGTTCTGTTTTTTAAATCATAGGGAGTCTGTAGAGATTGCATGGTATCTGCCGGCCCAGGGTTTGGAGATCAACAATAAAAGCATAACAATACATCTCAGTTGCCCAATGCGTGAGGACTTGGCGGAGCCAGCACCATTGTCAATGAAACAAGCTGAGTCTTTTGACACAGGAAGAAAAGTAATTCAAGAGTTTGTGATTTTGGAAGTATGCTATCAAGTGTAGGTCCACTTGCGTTTGAGAGTGGTACAAATGCAGTTGCAGAGAGTCCAAGTTCCTGGTGGTATTAACATGATGGTCTCGTCGGAGTGTTTACAAATTGTAGGGCGTAAGGCAAAGATAATTCACTCACCCATTGATCATTCAGCCTATTTAATCCAGGATGGCATTGAGTAAAGAGAAAGCACAGTAAGCGATACATAATGCTGGTTTTTAGAGTCCTTTCAGCACAGGTGACGACCAGTAGACGTTGTGTACAATGACGTAGATTTTCTCACGGCCCACGGTACATCAGGTTTTCCAATCTGTAAACCGCTTCTCCACTCCTAGCCTTCAGTGCGCACCTGCAATCGAGTAGCAGGCCTTGCGCGCAGACAGACTCCTGACTCGGCGTGCTACAACTCCAAAAAGGTGTAGGCTACAGTTTACGAGCAGCCCGAGGCAGAAAAAAAAGGCTTTCTCTAAAAATAATAGTTGTTATATACAGCATCCACCTACACATCAAAAGTGTTTGCTTCTGTAGACAGGATCCGGGTCATTAAAACAACTCAGATCTCAATGATCAGACATACAAACGGACACACTGATTGGCAGCCATTAAAGAACACCATCTGTGTTCTCTTAGACAGGTAACTCTTGATCCACAATATGGCAGAGGATGTATGCCATAACACATTTAGTTTTTTTCAGCAGTGGAAAAAACAATGTTTTTGATAATGTCAAAAGCTGTACTGAAGTCTAAAAACAGCTCCCACAATCTTCTTATTATCAATTTCTTTCAGCCAATCATCAGTCTTTTGTGTAAGTGCCATACATGTTGAGTGCCCTTCCCTATAAGCGTGCTGAAAGTCAGTTGTTAATTTGTTTACTGTGAAATAGCATTGTATCTCGTCAAACACAATTTTGTTCAAAAGTTTGGTAGCAGGATGATTGGTCGGCTGTTTGAACCAGTAAAGTGTGCTTTACTATTCTTGGGTAGCGGAATTAATTTAGCTTCCCTCCAGGCCAGAGGGGGCACACTTTCCTGTAGGTTTAGATTGAAGCGATGGCAAATAGGAGTGGTTACTTTCAACAAGAAGTTACGTTTCAAATGATCATCATCCGGTGAGTGGAACTGTTTTTATTTATTTATTGCAGCTATGCTCTTTGAAAATGATGCATTATGCATGTGAAACATTGTTACATCTAAACTTTAGATCACCGGTTACTTTGTGTGCTGAAAGTGATCAAGATGTTTGCAATGGGAAGTAATAGTTGTACATTTCGATTTGGAAATGCTTAGCCTAATGGTTGTGTTTTTGTGTTCTTATGATTGGGACCTACTGGCTTATTATGTCCTAGTGAATGGGCTGCTTATTCTTTAACATCATGCTGTGTGTGACTGCTGCCTTTTTATCAGCACTTGTGTTTTACAAAAAGTGCGCTCTCCTACATGGAGTGCACTAGTATTACGGCCGCTGTCCTTTCAGCATCACGAGCGTGTCACACTCATATCCTTTGATGTGTCACTGTTGTCGCTTTTGATGATAGCAAGGTTTCTTTCCGGATCAAAAGGGGGCTTAGGTGGTGGGCGTGGCAGGGGGTGTGGCCAGTGGCGGCTCCTGAAAAAATTCTCAGGGGGGGCAATTTTTCTGATGATTTAGGTGACCTACACACATTTTAAAAAAGATATGTCCAGCAACAACATGAAGACAGGGGCAGCATATAAGTCAATACTGATATACACATTACTTGCTTCAAAAAGGCCTCATGGTTGAATTGGAAATATGTGCACCTGAGCATAATTCACAACAAGCAAGCAGGAGCTTTTGATAGAGGCTACTGAAAACATTGATGCAAGTTATTGGTAATAAGAAATTTTTATAGACTTCCATATTCTGCCCTCTTGTATAGATTTGTGAAAATGAACAGTGATAGACATTTTGCCTGAAAACAGAATTTGAAAATAATTTATAGAAAAGGTAAACACAGCTATCTGTATGGCTTTGTAAAAATGAACAACCATATTCTGGCCAATTGTATAGATTTGTAAATATGAACAACCATATTCTGGCCAATTGTATAGATTTGTAAAAATGAACATGAACAGATTTTTTTTTTTTTACTTAAAAAAAAATGAAAAATAACTATTTTAAACAACATCAACTGTGAACTGATTTGGGCGTGTGTGTGTTAAAGAGACAGACAGGGAGGGACAAAGAGAGAGAGAGGCTACATTACTTGTACTGAAACTGTTCTAGCTTGCTGCATGATCAAATTCAGCTGATGCGCATAGCAATGCACGTAATGGGCATTCTTGAAATGCTCACGCACCTTTTGCTGCACACCAGCCTTCTCTCCCCTCATCACACTGGCTCCATCGTAAGCTTGCGCAATGAGTTTGACTTTCTCGTCGTCTGCAAAAAGACCGTTCAGTCTCTCCAAAAGCACACTGGCGATTGAGACTGAGGTTGATTCCGAGATGGGAAGGAACTCAAAAAAGCGCTCCTGCACTTTGTGGTTGCTATCTATGTACCTCAGCACAAGCACCAGCTGTGTCTGTGTAGAAACGTCCGTGGTCTCGTCAGCTTGGATAGCTACGAAGTTCGCCGACTTCACCTCCTCCACAATATGTTCCCTTATGACCGCTAGCATACACTCCAGTAGCTCGTTTTGAATGGTCTTTGATGTGCCCTTGAAAACTTTAGCATTTTTAAGATGGTCATCAAACACCTCATCTAATTGTGCCACAAAGTTGACAAGTCCAAGAAAAATACCAGGGTTGGTGGAGCCCTCAGTTTCATCTTTGCCTCGCAAAGCTAGCCATCTTGACAGTAGTACGTGAATTGATTGACGCTGCTACCCGCTCTTTTCTTAGTTATGTTCATGGTTACTTATGTTACGTATGACGAAAGCGCGTAAGTGCAAGCCCTCCCGGAACCCATAGAGATTGTATTGAAAGCTCTGATATTTGAAAAAAAAAAGATTTTACATGAGAGTCTATGAGAGACTCCTGGGCGATTTTCAACCTGACTGAAATCGCCCCAAAAGGGGCGGGGCCATTTGAAGCACGACTTTAGCCTGATTGGACATTTAGTGGCAGATCAGACGTCTAGATTAGAACACTGATAACTACTGTTGCCGTGATATAATTTATTAGAAAAAAAATCCCTTCCTTTTCCCGTTTGGCAGTGCGTCGCCCATATCGCCCTAATGAACACACCGCCCCTGGGCGTGGCAATGGCCACGGTCGGCCCGTCTGCTCGGCTGGATTGTGGAGAAAATATTAGAGGCCCACATCTTGGCGGTGTTGAAATGTTTGAATTGTTAAAGGGATACTTTGAGATTTTGGCAATGAGGCCTTTATCTACTTCCGCAGAGACCGATGTAAATGACTTGTAAATAAGAATTTGTTCTTAACTGACTTGCCTAGTTAAATAAAGGTATAAAAAAATAAAAAATATTACGCTAACACTAGTTAGCATTGGCTACCTTCATACTGGACACAAAATCCCGAAGTACCCCTTTATGCCAATTTTCTGCAATTCTACACATTTCTCCATGGAGCTGAGAGATTGCTTCAGTTTTAATCACATTTCCTGCAGTTCTGCACATTTTTCCATGGAACTGAGAGAAAATGTTGCCGTTTTTAAAGCTAATTTAAATCCCGAAAATGTATTCAAGGCATCCCAAAAAAATGCGTAGGTGGACCGTCCCAGTATTGCTATGGATGAAAAATCCCTGGATAGTGTTAGGTTACCATAGGTTGTGTAAGCAGTGCTGCTGTTGGTACCATTATCCATGCAGGTGCTGTCTCTGTGGGAGTGGCAGCCCAAAGTGCAGGTCAGGCCTGTTTGATTCAGTTGGGTGCATTAAGTGATACGTTTCTGTTATTTATGTTGATTTGTTAGTTCGGTACAACGTTTTGGGAGATCCCCCACTGAAGGCCTAGGTCTAATAGTCACAGTTTGCCACTGGATGCACTTAAAATGTGTCCAGTGTGCCATTGGCTCTTCATTTGGCACATAACAATGTATATCTCAGCAGATCGGAGGTTGTAGTGAAATCCGTTTCAATTCCAATCAAACCAGCAAATAAACCAGATCATCAAAGAATCTGTGTCTTAAACCATTTAATCTGTGTTTTAGATTGAAAGTCTTGTTTTTTTTGCTTCAAAAGAGTGATCAGGGGCATGCAACTAGTTTTCCTTCGCACAAAATACATTATTGCAACACATTCTACAGAAAATAGCATCATTTTCATCGGATGACAACAAAGTGCAATGCTATTTGGCTAGCAGCCACACATAGCTAGCTAATTTACATTTGCTTACAATGAAAAAGCAAGGTCTTTTTTGCAAAAACGATGCATGGCCATCATATGTCTCTGTGTCCAGAATGTAAGGAAGTTGGAGGCAGTTTCGCAAGCCAATGCTAATTAGCGTAAGTGCGATGACTGGAAGTCTATTGGTATCTGCTAGCATGCAGCAGATACCCAGAGACTTCCAGTCATTGCGCTAACGCTTGTTAGCAATTGCGCTAGCGCTAGTTAGCAACTTCCTTCAAACTGCACACGGAGCAATAAAAATGGTATCCACAAGTTCATCTGACTCTGGGGAAGTAGATACAGGGCCTCATTGCCAAAATCCCGAAGTATCCCTTTAAGATTAGGATTGGGGGAAGGGAAGCTGATCGTAGATCTGTACCTAGGGGAAACTTCACTCTCGAGCTTAACTGCTATTCCAGACTGTGCTTTGTCTCCCCTCCAGAGTTCATGCGTAGCCCCTGTGTGGAGGCGGGCCTCATCCCCCCCCTTGTGCAGCTGCTCCACTCCAAGGACCAGGAGGTGCTGCTGCAGACAGGCCGTGCCCTGGGCAACATCTGCTACGACAGCCGTAAGTACACCCTGTCATAGGTTTCCCTTACATGTTTCTCACCGGGTGGAAAAGCACCCGGGATCGGTGTCAATGGGTTCCACCATCAGCATTTTCAATGTGATTTCTTTTATTTATTTTTTAACATGTGAAGGGGAGGTCACTTTATCAGGAGGGGGGCCCATCTTGCCTAGGTGTAATTGTAGGGGAGGTATTGAAGTTCCTTTGCCTCTCAACTGTCCCCCCTCTGCTCTCCCTGAGGAGGTGCCTTACATCATGGGGGAAACTGGTGTCAGCGGAATCCAAGCCGGCTATTAGCAATATCTGCTCTTTTGTATGGCATTGATCTGCTGAAAAAGCGGTTTAGTCTTAGGTCATCATAATGGGATATAGCCTAGCCTGTTTCACAAGTGGGAAATACTCTGGCCATAATTTGGAATACTCTGGCCATAAAGGGCCAAAAGTATCTGAGATGACTATGATATTCCATGGTTCTACCCGAAAGTCAATGTAAAATCCATAATTTTTCATCTGTTGAGTAGCAAAGGCTTGGCTAAGCAGCTCTAATATAACACTATTTAGGAACTCTGTCTGTTTTAAGAGGCGCCAGGATGACAGCCCATCCCCTGTTAGTCTGGGGAACCAGTCAGCCCTGAGTACCTGCTGAGAGCAGCACTTCTTTCCCCAGATGGACACCCTCACCTTCAACGTCTGTCACACAAAGATAAAACTGCTTACAATGCCTCTAGAACGGGGTGTCAAACATACGGATCCGGCCCGCGAGGTGGTTCAATCTGGCCCACCGGTGGTTTGAGTAAAAAAAAATGTGTGGGGTGCGGGAAGTGTAGAAATGATAATGAACCTACATTCATACAGTTTCTTGACTGTGTCCAGCTCGTTAATAATCACCGAAATGAAAGCTAGACAGTCAGGGAGCATCGAATATTCCAAAAACTATGTATAGAGGACAATTTTTTTCCCATCTTGATGGCGAGGAAATATAACATATTTTCAGTTCGACCTTCCAGACCTCGTTGAAGACCAAATGAGGCCCCCGCGTCAAAATTAGCTTGACACCCCTGCTCTAGAATAAAGATTTAGGGGACGTAATCAAGAGTTGTCGTGAATACATTTAGGGGAAAATGTTATCGGTGGTTAGTTCCGTCTGTGTGTTCCGTTGAGGCCTTAATGGCAGCTATTGTTTCTGGTGCATTGTTTCTGCCGTCACTTAAAGGTGAGACGTCTATGGTTTGATAGGATCAGAAAGAGTATATGAGTGTGGGGGCAGCTGGTTAAGCCTTTTTAGCATGGTGGCAGAAACGTATGTTTCAGTCGGCGCTGCAGCTGTTTCCAACTCTTAATGGGGGCACCACTGAAGAAATGTACATTTACATTTTAGTCAGTTTAGAAGGAGTCTGTTGTTGTTTGGTACTGGCCTTTCAAAATGTAATTACCACAAGACAAACTGACCGCTTCAACTGCCAATCGTCGTGCATTCAAACAACTTCCAGACCTAGCAGCAGAAAAACAATGCCAGCATTTTGTCCATCAATGGCAACCAGATTCCAGCCAGTTTGTTTAGTCCTTTCTCTGCTCTGTTTCTACTACAACTCTCTCTCTCCCCCTCCCTCCCCATCTCTCTTTTGCTCTCTCACCTCTTTTCTCTTCTTGACTCATCATCTAACACTTCTTCTGCAAGCTCCAGACATTCTTATTCGGTCTGCCACCGTCATGCACACACAACACTGTATAATGTGTCAATATGTTCCTGTGTTAAAACAACTAATGCAGGCAATATACTGACAAGGCCCATGCTGTAACACTTCCTCTGCTAGCTACGCTCCAGACATCCCCATTTCATCTGCCATCATCAAGCACACACTTTATAATGTGTCGATATGTTCCAGTGTCAGCTAACTTTTTTTTAACCTTACTTTGTGTGCTGAAAGTGATCAAGATGTTTGCAATGGGAAGTAATAGTTGTACATTTCGATTTGGAAATGCTTAGCCTAATGGTTGTGTTTTTGTATTCTTATGATTGGGACCTACTGGCTTATTATGTCAGTGTGAACGGGCTGCTTATTCTTTAACATCATGCTGTGTGTGAGGACATCTTCCCCACCTCCAGAGTTCTAGCTAGGTGACTTTCATTCCTTCCTGGTCTGTTGTCTCTAGTCAAATGAGATTCAACCATACAGATGAGTATATCTGTGTGCTTTACATTAGTCCCTGTTTAGTTCGGTGCTGCCATGAGAGCACATGGCCTCCGTACATCTATGGTCTATCTTGCTACATTATCTCTTGGCACACCAAGCACTCCTGGTCTACAGTTCATGTGATGTCTGCAGTCAAAGGTGATGTCCTTAAAGTTGAACCCCTAACCTCAGGAGCACCAACTAATTCCCATTTTAGTTGACCCAACTAACATTGTTGACAACATTTTTAACACTTTGGTGAGGTTCATTTTATGTTCTATAAATATGACATAGGCTAATTTGTATGCAAAATCATGTAAAAAATAATATACTGAACCAAAATATAAACGCAACATGTAAAGTGTTGGTCCCATGTTTCATGAGCTGAAATAAAGCCCTTTTGTGGGGAAAAACTCATTCTGATTGGCTGGGCCTGGCTGCCAAGTGGGTAGGCCTATGCCCACCTATGGCTGCACCCCTGCCCAGTCATGTGAAATCCATAGATTAGGGCCTAATGAATTCATTTCATGACTGATTTCCTTATATGAACTGTAACTCAGTAAAATCTTTGAAATTGTTGCATGTTGCGTTTAATATTTTTGTTTAGCATATATTTGTATGGCTGTAGTCGATTGCTATGTTGAGCAGAGCAGTGTCCTACAAAGGTACTGTGGTCTGTAGTAATATGGTGCTAATTAAGGCCAATCAATGAGGCGTCTGCTAAAAACGAATTCATAAAAACAGACTGGAGTCACTGAGTGTGACAGAACTTCAACTCCCATGGTCTCTAGGCTGTCTGGTCTTCAGTTCCCAAGATGGGGCCTTTTTTATTGCACAAAGTGAACAGACTTATTCTCTCTTCAGTCTAGCTGGGATTCAGTCACTCCACCACCATACGTTTGCTGTTCACAGTCATGCTCATATGCATAACCTGACTCAATTACTTCTGTAGTACGGTTGTCGGTTGTCGCTTCCACTCATAACCACACTGTATATGAATTTGACCATGATTCTGATTCTGAAATCAGAAAATTAGCATTTATTTTTAACTAATTGGCTTCATCAGCACTGTCATTAAATTTGTCTCCACTTCAGTCTGACAGCCATTTAAGCACACCAATACATTTGAGGTTTGGGGTGGGAATGACTAAAACAAACTGCAAAACTCACAATATTGAATTTCATGTCTCCGAGCATTGTGCAACAGGTATGAGCTTGGGTTATGTGTGATTTGAATTTCTAGCTAGCTGCCTCAAGTCATTTTTAGTTTTGCCTCTCCTTTTTCACATTATGATTTATTATAATTATTATTTATGGCCATATTTATATAGCATTTGTTATTTACTTAAGTTTTTTTTGTTTTTGTTTTTACTGCTTGCTTAACTTTCTCTCCCTTTTTTATAGATTTTTTTTCCAGGTTGGTTGTTGTGATTGTGTGATTTTTCTTCTTTTTTGATTTCCCCCTGACCTCTTTGTTTTGCAGATGAGGGCAGGAGTGCAGTTGACCTGGCGGGAGGGGCTCAGATAGTAGCTGGACACATAAAGTCACTGTCCCAAAATACTGACCCGGACAATGGGAAGCTCTTGACTGTCTTTTGTGGCATGCTGATGAACTATAGCAATGATAATGGTAATGACCAACTCGCCCCGGATAAACTACATTAACCAAACTAAACAGAATAAACGTTTTTAAGAATGAATCTACTTTGGCAGTGTCGGTGACTGTTCTAGACGTTATGTTGACACCTTTTATCCAGTCTTAAAGTGATAGTTCACTTTAATATGAACGTTTGTGTGATATTTTCTGACATTTATGTAGTCTATTGTCGAGATGAGTCCATGTCCCAGGCCATCTGTTGGGTTGATTCAGCTATATGCCTCAAATCCAAATCAATAGGAAACATGGGCACCGTCTAATTTCAAACTATTAAACTGTGCCTGTATTTTCATATAGCTGGATCTTGTCAGTAGATGGCGTGGGGGCATGGATTCATATCGACATTAGACTGCTTTTGAGGTCTGAAAATGTCTGACGAATTGGAGTGTCATTCAAAGTCAGTTCTTAAAGGCCCATTCAAAAATGAGATTTTGCTGTGTTTTAAATACATTTCCACATATGAGGTTGGAATAGTACTGTGAAATTGTGAAAATTATGCTTATGCCCTTTCAGTGTAACAGTTGTTTTGGTGGGTTGGCGTTTTGGCCTGCCTGGTGACATTACCAGGCGGTAAATGAGTTAATAGGTCATTATCAATAAAACGTCACAATATGGTGCAGAGCGTTCGATTTGGTCGCTTGCAACGTAAACATCATCAGATGACAGTACATCGGCAAATGCGCCCTTCTGCTGTTTGACTGACAGATAGCCCACAAAGGATGGGGAAATTAACCTTAACCACTCATGCTTGTCAGGTATAGTTTTATTGACACAGTTGTCAATGGTTTTAGTGGAGCTAGGGGTCTCCTTGCCCACCAGCAGGCAAATTGAACCATTCTGCACCTTGTTGTGAAGTATTATCGATAACGACCTATAGACCAATAAAGAGTTCCAAACCCCTCTACTAATAACAGCTAGTTTTCAGTTTTCCCCTCCCCACTCAGACCACTCCAAGTCCTAGCAAAATTCTTGCTTGAGAAATTTCTAATTGTTAAGAAGCTATTTTTGTTTTTGACCATTTCATTGAAAACAATCACAGTAAGGTACTTAATTGTCACCCAGAAATGATTTGATATTGAGATAAAAACAGCTGCATTGGACCTTTAAGTCATTGTCACTCTAGCCTATATGTTAGCCAGTGTTCAAGTTTATCTTACTTAGCCTTTACTCACTGGTGACAGGAGGTGGTTGTGCAAGAGCATGCTACAATATGTGTCCCTTGGAGAGTGGTCTGTCTAATTGATTCTATTGCTTTCTGTTGTGTCCTGCTTTAGCCCTTAATAATTTTCCTCTTAAAGCAGTGACTGCTGTTCTTGTCCTTGTCTTGTAGTTGGTGGTAGGTAGGTAGTTGGTGGTGTCCTTCCTTAGCTTATGCTGTAGCCATTTCTCTCCCCCCCTTACACATCACTCTCTGGTTTGTAATTAGATTGTCTATTCTCCCACAACCCTCCTTGCAGAGCCTCTATAGTCTATCCAGGTGCGTGGTCCAGAGTAATCAATAATGTTCACTTCTGCTGTCAACCTTCAAACACCTTTTCTAGTTTAATTAGACTTCTTCCCAAATGGCACCCTACATAGTGTACTTCTTTTCACCAGAGAATAGGGTGCCATTTGGGATGCATGCATAGACTCACTATAACATAGGCATCTTTCGTTCACATGAACACATTGTTTAGTACCCTTTAACTGTGGTAGCTAAGTAACTAGTCTTGTCATAATGATGCAACATTTGATTTAGCAAGTTACTGTACATGTACAACCCTAACACCTTTTAAAGGTAGTGCAAAATCTAACTGCCCTGGAACCCCTCAGGCTCTTCAAATTGGACAATAGAAAGTTGAGTTGTAGTCTTGGTTGGACTGTTGGTTCACCAGGAGTGTATTCACTAGGAAGCAAATGGGCAGAAACAGGGAGAGATCTCTCTGAATTTGTCCAATAAGAAACTTGTTTTCATTGCAAAATGTTTTGCTAAGGTTTGCATTAATGAATCTACCCCAGGCTGGTTAGTGGTGTAGAGAGAGGGATGCTCACGAGTGTTATCACTCCTGAGGTTCCACGACGTACTGCTGCTCTCTGAATAATGTAAATAATGAATGAACGGCCCAAGTTCTATAACTTTTTTTCTCCTCCGTCAGCAAGATGCGGAACAGTAATTACTTTTCGATCTATCGCCTCTCCCGTATGATCCCAACCAGTCCAAGGTCACTCACCGTCGAAAATAGACAGAGGAAAAATAAATGTGATCGAAAACGTGGCGTTCAGGGGAGGCACATGCACAGCCTGCGACAGCTCTAAATGTACCCCTCGGACGCTCTCATTTTTCTCCCTCCCTCACTCCTTTGCCTTGTTCTTTCCCACAATTAAACATGGAGCTAAGTGGATTTTCTCAATAACCCAATGATCTGCAATCCGATCATCAGACATTAAACAGTGCTGTGATTACACAGTAGAAATATAATTATTAGAACGGACTACTCATTCAAGTCAATGTTCCGTGATGGGTGGAATTCTATTTGTATGTTGATTTACACTGTCCTCTGCTTAGAGTGGTGCTACTTCCGGTGCCACCAACATTTAGCCCCAGCCGCCAAGCACCACTATCAGGGCACTAAATGAAACCACTTCACGGGGCTCAGCAAAGCCTCAAGTCAAATATCTCACACAGACATGTTTTGACTCAATTATAGTCAATTATGGTTTGTTATCGACTAATCTGTTTAGCTTTGAATAAGGCCGTTCTTCGCCGCTACATGGAAAGGATGCTTGCGAAAACAGGACGGAAACACTTTAGTTCATGTAACCTCTACACCAGGGTTAGGCAAACTACAGCCTTGCTGGAGGGGGGAAATTATTGTTTTGGGTAAAAAAACACTCCGGTCCAAACTTGAACATCTTGAATGTTCTGTTTGAAATATGTGAGTTATAATCAAACACACTTGAACATCTTAAACTAGATAGAAAGTATGTAGAAATGATAATTGACCTTTCAAATAACTGCCCTTTTTCTGGCCCGCAAATTGATTTTGACAAACAAATCGGTAAAACAAAAATAGTACTGATCGGCTAGTTGATAATAATGCATACAATTACCACATGCTCTACACGTCCTTGGGACTGTAAAGAGAGGAGCGAGACCATAGTCTCATCCTCTATACCCTGGGCTACGGAATCTAACACGTCAGAGTAATGGAGTTGATCCACTATGCGCATCGCGGGCCGGAGCATTTTGCAATTACACCATGCAAATGAGTTTCTGTGGCCGCCAGCGGCCCGCTCCCTTCAGCTGGCTGTTTTGTAAACTGTCACCGCAGCTAATATAACCTTCACTAATATTGATAGAAGGTCCGCACATCCAATGGTTTTTACAGCGGCTGTGCGAATTGACAATTATTTCTACAAGGCCTTGTTTGACATTCCCTAACAAATAGATTTTTGTTATTTTGTTTTGGGTTATGATAACTTTATGACCCAAGTTGGTTTATGTTTTTGGATTTCACTCGCCTCCAGTAGGTCTGTGCTTGTGGATTATGGTTAGGGTCTAATGTTTTCAAATAATAACAAACTTGGTGGATGAGAATTGGTGGTGGTTCTTTTAATAATTACCAGCAACAAATCTCAGCTTGTATTTCAGTGAGAACCCTCATTAATTCACCAATGTAACTTTCTCAATTGCTTACTTCCTTCCTCCTTTCTCCCTCCCTCACTCGCTTCCCCTCCCCTTCCTCCTTCTACCCTTTTATCTAATCTCTTCCTCAGTCTCTTCCTCAGTCCACATGATCTCTTTTTGTCTTTAAAATGTGCTTATTCGTTTGTTTTCTCCCCCCCCCCCCCCGTACCCTCCTTCCTCTCTCTCCATCCATCCTGCCTTTGTCATCTGTTTGTCAGTGTCGGTCATCTCTTAAAATCAACTTAATAAACTCTTTCTCCTATCTGTCCACTATAGGCACCTCTAGCTGGTTTTCCAGAGCTCACTACATCCAGGGAAATACATCTGCTCACTGACATACTGTATATGACTTGGACCTTACCCAAAATATATAGCTAGTATACATTATGCAAATAGAAAATAACTGTGCAGATTTCTTTCCTTGTCTGCAGCAACCCATTTCCCTTTTTAGAAATTGCCTTTGCCTTTTGATATGTGTCTTTTACAATCCTCTTGAGACTTGAATTGAAGACATTGGATTTATTTCTTTATACCTTGCTTTTGGCTTGTTCCACTTTTAAACACACACACACAGCCTCTAGATGGCTGTGCTCATACCTTCCCTCTGTTATTCCCCGTGTCCTCTCCAGACTCCTTGCAGGCCCAGCTGATCAACATGGGAGTGATCCCCACCTTGGTGAAGCTGCTGGGACTCCACTCCGACAACACAGCCCTCACAGAGATGTGCCTCATCGCCTTCGGAAACCTTGCCGAGCTCGGTGAGTATTCCTACCATAGATGTAGAATTCTAATTCTATGAGTACATGCATCAGAACACTCTTGATCTGCCATTCTGGTCGCGGTTCAGCTTTTCTACAATACTGTCTGGGATTTTGAGCATAAACCTACCTTCGATTAGTAATCTAAGATACCATACCATACCGGCATAGATAACAATAGTACCATAGATTTTTATCTTGATATATGATTCAAAACTGTCAACCCTAGTAGGAAGTTGAACGGTGACTTGCTTCTTCTGTCATTCACATTTTTTGTCATATATAAACCAGGGACAGAACTGATTCCAGTGTCTGTCTTCTCTAGCCTAGTGCCAACTCTTCGGTCATTATGATGATGAATAAACACGGAGAAGATTCCGTTGAATCACAAACAGACTGGACCAGTCACGTCATCTAGGTATTTTTTTCTCCCCTCTCTGCAGAGTCCAGTAAGGAACAGTTTGCCTCAACGAACATCGCCGAGGAGCTGGTGCGTTTGTTCCAGAGGCAGGCGGAACACGAGAAGAAGGAGATGATCTTTGAGGTGCTGGCTCCACTCGCTGAGAACGGTAATTCAACTCTATTTATCCCTACACAGGCGATTTAAGATGGGCAAGTCAGGTTACAATGATCAACATATAATACAGTATGCAGAATTTTTTTTCCAATCCACATACTGTTGTCAGGGGAATGTGATGTCATACTGTGTAAGTACAGTGAGGTCTGAAATGATTGACACCCTTGATAAAGATGAGCAATAATAACTCTATAAAATAAATGATTAAAATACTGAGCTATATTGTATGCAACATTGTTTGGGGGAAATTATATGATTTTATACTAAAACAATTGCTCAGAAGAAGAGATTTCGTTTAACAAGTCATATTTTACCTAACATGGTAGACAAAATCTTTCTCACAATTGACACCCCTAAAGATTCTTATAAATAAAGTAGTCAGACGTTTAGTATTTGGTCCCATATTCCTAGCATGCAGTGATTACATCAAGCTTGTGACTCATGCGTTTGCAGTTCGTTTTGGTTGTTTCAGATTATTTTGTGACCAATTGAAATGAATGTTAAATTATGTATTGTCATTTTGGAGCCAATTTGATTGTAAATAAGAATAGAATATGTTTCTAAACACTTCTACATGCATGTGGATGCTACCATGATTGTGGATAATCCTGAATGAATCGTGAATAATGATGAGTGAGAAAGTGATGAGTGTTATTGGTAATCGTGAGAGGTTAGCATGTCTTGGGGATACAGTTTCTTGCAAAAGTATTCATCCCCCTTGGCATTTTTCTTATTTTGTTTCATTACAACCTGTAATTTAAATGGATTTTTATTTGGATTTCATGTAATGGACATACACAAAATAGTCCAAATTGGTGAAGTGAAATGAAAAAAATAACTAGTTTAAGAAAATTCTAAAAAATAAATAACGGAAAAGTGGTGCGTGCATATGTATTCACCCCCTTTGCTATGAAGCCCCTAAATAAGATATGGTGCAACCAATTACCTTCAGAAGTCAAATAATTAGTTAGATTGCACACAGGTGGACTTTATTTAAGTGTCACATGATCTGTCACATGATCTCAGTATATATACACCTGTTCTGAAAGGCCCCACTGTCTGCAACACCACTAAGCAAGGGGCACCATTAAGACCAAGGAACTCTCCAAACAGGTCAGGGACAAAGTTGTGGAGAAGTACAGATCAGGGTTGGGTTATAAAAAAATATCTGAAACGTTGAACATCCCACAGAGCACCATTAAATCCATAATTAAAAAATGGAAAGAATATGGCACCACAACAAACCTGCCAAGAGAGGGCCGCCCACAAAAACTCACGGACCAGGCAAGGAGGGCATTAATCAGAGAGGCAACAAAGAGACCAAAGATAACCCTGAAGGAGCTGCAAAGCTCCACAGCGGAGATCGGAGTATCTGTCCATAGGACCACTTTAAGCCGT
Organism: Coregonus lavaretus; assembly: GCF_964263955.1. NCBI lineage: Eukaryota > Metazoa > Chordata > Actinopteri > Salmoniformes > Salmonidae > Coregonus > Coregonus lavaretus. Next base: position 19,592,205 of record NC_140026.1, on the reverse strand, counting down.
ACACTCCACAGAGCTGAGCTTTACGGAAGAGTGGCCCGAAAAAAAACCATTGCTTAAAGAAAAAAATAAGCAAACACAAAAACCATGTGGGAGACTCCCCATACATATGGAAGAAGGTACACTGGTCAGATGAGACTAAAATTGAGCTTTTTGGCCATCAAGGAAAACGCTATGTCTGGTGCAAACCCAACACCTCTCATCACCCCGAGAACACCATCCCCACAGTGAAGCATGGTGGTGGCAGCATCATGCTGTGGGGATGTTTTTCATCGGCAGGGACTGGGAAACTGGTCAGAATTGAAGGAATGATGGATGGCTAGGCCTCTTGTAGCTCAGTTGGTAGAGCATGGCTCTTGCAAAGCCAGGGTTGTGGATTCGATTCCCACGGGGGTCCAGTATGAAAAATGTATGCACTCATTAACTGTAAGTCGCTCTGGATAAGAGCGTCTGCTAAATGTAAAATATATAAATATATATGGCGCTAAATACAGGGAAATTCTTGAGGGAAACCTGTTTCAGTCTTCCAGAGATTTGAGACTGGGACGGAGTTTCACCTTCCAGCAGGACAATGACCCTAAGCATACTCATACTGCTAAAGCAACACTCGAGTGGTTTAAGGGGAAACATTTATGTCTTGGAATGGCCTAGTCAAAGCCCAGACCTCAATCCAATCTGAGAATCTGTGGTATGACTTAAAGATTGCTGTACACCAGTGGAACCCATCCAACTTGAAGGAGCTGGAGCAGTTTTGCCTTGAAGAATGGGCAAATATCCCAGTGGCTGGATGTGCCAAGCTTATAGAGACATACCCCAAGAGACTTGCAGCTGTAATTGCTGCAAAAGGTGGCTCTACAAAGTGTTGACTTTGGGGGGGAAAATAGTTAAGCATGCTCAAGTTTTTTCTGTTTTTTTGTCTTATTTCTTGTTTGTTTTTTCACCCCAAAAAATATTTTGCATTTTCAAAGTGGTAGGCATGTTGTGTAAATCAAATGATACAAACCCCCCAAAAAGGCAACAAAATAGGAAAAATGCCAAGGGGGTGAATACCACTGTATGATCTTTGACCCTCTAACTTTCTCACTCACCATTATTCACAATTCATTCAGGATTATCTGTAATCATGGTAGCATCCACATGAATGTAGATGTGTTTTTTCCGGTATTGAAAATCATACCGTCTGTATTTCAAAATACCCTGGTATACCGCCCAAGCCTAGTTACGGTACAGGAATGTAGTACTGAATTGTTGGAGAATTAGCATTGCTATTGATTGCATCCCTATGGCCATTTACATTAGCCATGCTTACACGCCAAATAAGCATACAGAAACAGGTGTGTGGGTGGGTTACAAATGATCCAGTTCAGATTTCTTAACTCCCCTTTGTCAAAAATGAATAATTAATTAGTTGAACTCAGTTTGGCGAAGAAACTGCCTTTGTTAAAGTCACACTGCTCATTGGAACAGCTAAATAAATATAACCACCACTGCTATATTAGGGTCAGTGCCTAAAACCAAGTAAAAACATAAGTAAAAACATAACCTGGCTTTAATGCATAAGCGGAGTGATTTTAGTGACGTATATGAGGATAATTTAAAGGGAGAATGTCAATACCAGTTGAGTGCATATTTTCCTCTGAATTCTCACTCAAGGGAATCGGGACTATATTATGTGGAGTCATCTGTGGCCTTGGTAACTGCTCAATGGAGTGAAGCGGCTCGCGCAGCCTTAGCTGTCTGAAAAAAGGAAAATGTGTATGCTGTTTTTAGCTAAATAAAAAGAACATGCTTGGAATAGTGTGTGTGTGTGGGGGGAGAAAGATAGTGTGATACAGTGTGTGTATGTGTGTTAGAGAGTGTGTGTGCGCGTTTGTGTATTTGTGCGTGGTGTGTGTGTAGGAGATGGTGTGAGAGAGCGCGGGTATGTGTGTTTGTGTGTGTGTGAGAGAGACTCACCGACTGTTGTTATCATTCTGGGCAGCACAGTGGGTTCTCCCATTCTGCCAGTCTCCTAGACAACATCCTACTTAACTCTACTCCAGAGAACATTCTCTCTCTCTCTCTCTCTCTCTCTCTCTCTCTCTCTCTCTCTCTCTCTCTCTCTCTCTCTCTCTCTCTCTCTCTCTCTCTCTCTCTCTCTCTCTCTCTCTCTCTCTCTCTCTCTCTCTCTCTCTCTCTCTCTCTCTCTCTCTGTCTCTCTGTCTCTCTGTCTCTCTGTCTCTGTCTCTGTCTGTCTCACAATACAATCCCAGACTCAAGCATCTTTTAATCTCTTTCTCCCTTCATACAAATCCTATTTTATTTGTTACATGTGCCAAATACAACTGGTGTAGACTTTACCGTCAAATGCTTGCTTACGAGCCTTTCTTTACAATGGAGAGTTTAAAAATAAAATAGTAACACGAGGAATAAAATAAAATGCACAAGAATGGAGCTACATAGTACCAGTACCAGATCAATGTGCAGGGGTACGAGGTATTTGAGGTAAATACAGTATGTACATGAAGGCAGGGTAAAGTGACTAGGCATCAGGATATAATAATAATGTATTTGAGGTAGATGTGTACATGAAAGCAGGGTAAAGTGACTAGGCATCAGGATATATAATAATAATAATTGTCCATTTGGAAGACCCATTTGCGACCAAGCTTTAACTTCCTGACTGATGTCTTGAGATGTTGCTTCAATATATCCACATAATTTTTCTTCCTCATGATTCCATCTATTTTGTAAAGTGCACCAGTCCCTCCTGCAGCAAAGCACCCCCACAGCATGATGCTGCCACCCCCGTTCTTCACGGTTGGGATGGTTTTCTTCGGCTTGCAAGCTGCCCCCTTTTTCCTCCAAACATAATAGGCCTGTACATCAATCACCTTTTTATCTAGGTTTGAATCATATATACTCACACATCATCATTATCTAAGACGTATTTATGTTACAGTTGATGTGTACTACTGCCACTCATGACTCACATACACCTTTGAAAAACAAAACTAAGACAAACATGGTGTTTCACAAAGATTACCCCAGTGCAGAGTAGACTATAGACCTGCACCTATGTCTGGACCCTTTGACACTCAAATAGGGGAGGTGGAATTGGGTCCGAAAAAAGTAATAATCACAAAGTAAACATCACAAGCAAGGTAGGCATCCGAAAACATAAAAGACTGTCGGCCCACTGGGATTTTGTGTCTGAGAATTTCGGATGAAGCCAATGCTTTTTCAATGGGAGTCATCTGTTGCCAGATGAATGACAACTGATGAAGATTGGCCAACAAGAAATGCACAAAGCTTCTGAAATAGTTGATTTTAGTTATACTTTTGCCGGACAAAAACGGACAATGAAGTACGTCATATATGAGTGGTGTGTGTATAAACAAACCTAAAGGAACAAACCTGGCGTGTGTCTGTGGGAGAAATACTGTGTGTGTGTGTGTGTCACAAGTTGTTAATAGCATAGAGATCTGATAAACTGCTAACTTGACATCTTTTCACAGCATGCATGACCAGGCGGTGCTCGTTCTCACCATAGGATTAACTATGTCATTGGTAATTCTGTGTAACTGTCTCCCTCTCTCTCTCCCCCCCCCTCTTTTCTGTCTCTTAGATGTGATCAAGCTGCAGTTGGTGGAGGCGGGCCTGGTGGAGTGTCTGTTGGATGTGGTAGCTCAAACAGTGGACGGTGTGCGGGAGGAGGATGTGGCGCAGCTCAAAACAGCCTCCGACCTCATGGTGCTGCTGCTGCTGGGAGGTACCACACACACACACACACACACACACACACACACACAAAGTCGGAAGTTTACATACACTTAGGATGGAGTCATTAAAACAATTTTTTCAGCCACTCCACAAATTTCTTGTTAACAAACTATAGTTTTGGCAAGTCTGTTAGGACATCTACTTTGTGCATGACACAAGTAATTTTTCCAACAATGGTTTACAGACAGATTACCTCAGGGGAAAAAAAATAAAAGTAGACCTCCACATGTCTGGTTCATCCTTGGGAGCAATTTCCAAACGCCTGAAGGTACCACGTTCATCTGTACAAACAATTGTACGCAAGTATAAACACCATGGGACCACGCAGCCGTCATACCGCTCAGAAAAGAGACGCGTTCTGTCTCCAAGAGATGAACGTACTTTGGTGCGAAAAGTGCAAATCAATCCCAGAACAACAGCAATGGACCTTGTGAAGATGCTGGAGGAAACAGGTACAAAAGTATCTATATCCACAGTAAAACGAGTCCTATATCGACATAACCTGAAGGGCCGCTCAGCAAAGAAGAAGCCACTGCTCCAAAACCGCCATAAAAAAGCCAGACGACAGTTTGCCACTGCACATGGGGACAAAGATTGTACTTTTTGCAGAAATGGGCTCTGGTCTGAGGAAACAAAAATAGAACTGTTTGGCCATCATGACCATCGTTATGTTTGGAGGAAAAAGGGGGTCACTTGCAAGCCGAAGAACACCATCCCAACCGTGAAGCATGGGGGTGGCAGCATTATGCTGTAGGTGTGCTTTGCTGCAGCAGGGACTGGTGCACTTCACAAAATAGATGGCATCATGAGGAAGGAAAATTATGTGGATATATTGAAGCAACATCTCAAGACATCAGTTAGGAAGTTAAAGCTTGGTTGCAAATGGCTCTTCCAAATGGACAATGACCCCAAGCATACTTCCAAAGTTGTGGCAAACTGGCTTAAGGACAACAAAGTCAAGGAATTGGAGTGGCCATCACAAATCCCTGACCTCAATCCTATAGAAAATGTGTGGGCAGAACTGTAAAAGCATGTGTGAGCAAGGAGGCCTACAAACCTGACTCAGTTACACCAGCTCTGTCAGGAGGAATGGGCCAAAATTCACCCAACTTAATGTTTGAAGCTTGTGGAAGGCTACCCGAAACGTTTGACCCAAGTTAAACAATTTAAAGGCAATGCTACCAAATACTAATTGAGTGTATGTAAACTTCTGACCCACTGGGAATGTGATGAAAGAAATAAAAGCTGAAATAAATCATTCTCTCTACTACTATTCTGACATTTCACATTCTTAAAATAAAGTGGTGAATCTAACTGACCTAAGACAGGGAATTTTTACTAGGATTAAATGTCAGGAATTGTGTAAAAACTGAGTTTAAATGTATTTGGCTAAGGTGTATGTAAACTTCCGACTTCAACTATACATATGAGATGAGTAATGCAAGATATGTAAACATTATTAAAGTGACTAGTGTTCCATTTCTTAAAGTGGCCAGTGATTTCAATAGGCAGCAGCAGCCTCTAATGTGCTAGTGATGGCTATTTTAAGAGTCTTGAGATAGAAGATGCTTTTCATTCTCTCGCTCCCAGCTTTGATGCGCTGACCTCACCTTCTGGATTATAGCGGGGTGAACAGGCAGTGGCTCGGGTGGTTGATGTCCTTGATTATCTTTTTGGCATTCCTGTGACATCGAGTGCTGTAGGTGTCCTGGAGGGCGGGTAGTTTGCCCCCGGTAATGCGTTCGGCAGACCGCACCACCCTCTGGAGAGCCCTGCGGTTGCGGGTGGTGCAGTTGCCGTACCAGGCGGTGATACAGCCCGACAGGATGCTCTCAATTGCGCATCTGTAAATGTTTGTGAGGGTTTTATGTGCCAAGCCAAATTTCTTCAGCCTCCTGAGGTTGAAGATGCTCTGTTGCGCCTTCTTCACCACACTGTCTGCGTGGGTGGACCATTTCAGTTGGTCAGTGATGTGAATGCCAAGGAACTTGAAGCTTTCCACCTTCTCCACTGCGGTCCCGTCGATGTGGATAGGGGGGTGCACCCTCTGCTGTTTCCTGAAGTCCACGATCATCTCCTTTGTTTTGTTGACCTTGAGTGAGAGGTTATTTTCCTGGCACCACACTCCCGGAGCCCTCACCACCTCCCTGTAGGCTGTCTCGTCATTGTTGGTAATCAAGCCTACTACTGTTGTGTCGTCAGCAAACTTGATGATTGAGTTGGAGGTGTGCTTGGCCACGCAGTCATGGGTGAACAGGGAGTACAGGAGGGGGCTGAGCACGCACCCTTGTGGGGCCCCAGTGTTGAGGATTAGCGAAGTGGAGATGTTGTTTCCTACCTTCACCACCTGGGGGTGGCCCATCAGGAAGTCCAGGACCCAGTTGCACAGGGCGGGGTTCAGGTCCAGGGCCTCGAGCTTAATGATGAGCTTGGAGGGTACTATGGTGTTGAATGCTGAGCTATAGTCAATAAACAGCATTCTTACATAGGTATTCCTCTTGTCCAGATGGGATAGGTCAATGTGCAGTGTGATGGCGATTGCATCGTCTGTGGATCTATTGGGGCGGTAAGCAAATTGAAGTGGGTCTAGGGTGACAGGTAAGTCTCTCAAAGCACTTCATGATGACAGAGGCCACGGAGGAGACGTCGGCCACGGAGAAGGAGAGCCCACAGTCCTTGGTAGTGGGCCGCGTCGGTGGCACTGTGTTATCCTCAAAGCGGGCGAAGGTGTTTAGCTTGTCCGGAAGCGAGACATCGGTGTAGGCGACGTGGCTGGTTTTCCTTTTGTAGTCCGTGATTGTCTGTAGACCTTGCCACATCCGTCTAGTGTCTGAGCCGTTGAATTGCGACTCCACTTTGTCTCTATTCTGATGTTTTGCCAGTTTAATTGCCTTGCGGAGTGAGTAGCTACACTGTTTGTATTCTGCCATATTCCCAGTCACCTTGCCATGGTTAAATGCGGTGGTTCGCGCTTTCAGTTTTGTGCGAATGCTGCCATCTATCCACGGTTTCTGGTTAGGGTAGGTTACGGACAATTCCTTCGTTTTTGCTCTGACATGCACTGTCAACTGTGGGACCTTATATAGACAGGTGTGTGTCTTTTCAAACCATGTCCAATCAATTGAATTTACCACAGGTGGACTCCAATCAAGTTGTAGAAACATCTCAAGGATTATCATTGGAAACAGGATGCACCTGAGCTCCATTTTCGAGTCTCATAGCAAAGGGTCTGAATACTTATATTTCTAAAATCCTGTTTTCGCTTTGTCATTATGGGGTATTGAGTGAGGAAAAACAATTATTTAATCAATTTTAGAATAAGGCGGTAACGTAACAAAATGTGGAAAAAGGGAAGGGGTCTGAATTCTTTCCGAATGCACTGTATTCGTCCGGTCAATGTGGGGACAACCTCGTCAATGCACTTATTAATGAAACCGGTGACTGATGTGGTAAACTCCTCAATGCCATTGGATGAATCCCGGAACATATTCCAGTTTGTGCGATCGAAAAAGTCCTGTATCTTAGCATCCGCTTCATCTGACCACTTCCGTATTGAGCTCATCACTGGTACTTACTGTTTGAGTTTTTGCTTGTAAGCGGGAATCAGGAGGATATTGCCAAATGGAGGGCGAGATAGAGCTTTGTATTAATCTTTGTGTGTGGAGTAAAGGTGATCTAGAGTTTTTTTTTTTTTTTTTTTTCTCTAGTTGCAAAGGTGACATTATGGTAGAAATGAGTTAAAACGGATTTCAACTTTCCTGCATTATAATCACCGGCCACTAGGAGCGCCACCTTTTGGATGAGCATCTTCTTGTTTGCAAATGGCTCTATACAGCTTGTTGAGTGCGGTCTTAGTGCCAGCATCGGTTTGTGGTGGTAAATAGACAGCTACGAAAATAAATAGTATCGTCTACAGCTTATCATGACGTATTCTAACTCAGGCGAGCAGAACCTCGAGACTTTCTTAAAATTAGAGATCGTGCACTAGCTGTTTTTAACAAAGAGAGACACACCACCCCCCTGATCTTACCGGATGCAGCCGCTCTGTCCTGCCAATGCAATAAAATGCTACCATCACATCTCAACTGCAACATAAATATGTCTTTGATAATGATGATTCAGTGTATATGATTCAAACCTAGATTCAAAACTCAGATCTATGTACTGACCCTTTGTGCTGTGGTCGCGTTGACTGGGTTTCAAGCATGTGCATGGAAACCGTACCCTTCAGGCCAAATGATAAACGGGGAGAAAGTGATAGTGAATAAGAATTGAGTAGGAAGAAAAAACAATATATGAAGGAGAATAAGATAGGTGTGTGATGATGAAATCTTCAGCCTTACTTAGAGCGGAGTGGTGGAGAATACATTGTGAATCCATTTGTGAATATATTATGACAACCGAATGTGAGGGAGAATGTGGGTATAGTTCTAGGTGTCTTGGAGGCCTCGATTTCATCATATGGTTTCCGTAGCGTTCTCCTAGACTACTTATTCTTTCTTTTTCTTTCCACTTCCATTTATACTGAAGCCAAGGAGGACATTTATCCTGTAACCTTTTCTGCCCAAAACGTGCATGCTTATTTGTGTCTGTGTGTTCGTGCACGCGTGTGCCTGTGTGTGGTCTTTTTATGCTTTTTTGTTTAGTGAATAACTGCTTTGTCGTTTTATTGATGACCTCTCTCTTCTGCTGCAGTAGGAGGGTTTATGTTGACAGCCTTTCCCAACCTCTTTCTCCTCAGATGAGTCCATGCAGAAGCTGTTTGAGGGGGGCAAGGGCAGTGTGTTCCAGAGGGTCCTGTCCTGGGTGCCATCCCACAACCACCAGCTGCAGCTGGCAGGGGCACTGGCCATCGCCAACTTTGCTCGCAACGGTGAGGAGGCCATAGAAATACACTTAATAGAAGGGACAAAGCCTTTTAGACCATTCTAGTTCTATGAAGGAAGGTACTGTGGTAACAGATTGAACCAAAAAGGGTTTTATTCAGGATAAAACTCCCCTTGGATGGCTTTGATACTGACCATAATCTGTGTCACCGTTACATGGGGTGTGACTTCACGGAACGTTCCGATACTGTAGAAATGTATAGAACAGAATGTGTAGAATAGACCCTTTTCTGTGTAGTAGAATAGGGAATCAGCACAACAACACTCAGATTGTAGAAATGCTTCTCTGTCATGTAGAACAGTGAATCAGCATTCGGCATATCTCTCCACTTTCTCCCAGATGTCTTCTAGATCAGTTCTCCCCCTAATAAAAACCTGCTGCCTCAGTGTGCTGAGTACAGATCACAGGCCTGGCCATTAGTCATTCCATGTCATTACTCATCTACAACACAGTGTTTCTTCCTGTGTCAGCGAATCCTGCATCCACTCTGACTTCAAACACTCAACCCTGATAAATAAAGGTCGTTATTATTATAGCCTCCTTAATTATTTATTCCGTACATGGATGTGAAGAGAATAGTATGCATGTAACCTGTTTTCTATCAAACGATGATTGTAAAATTACGGTCAGAAGGATTTGCATTGGAACATTCTCCTCCTAACACCTATCCAGTCCTTTTTAGATCTGGGGATAGGGGTTGTTCAGAACTTTGATTTGTGGAATCGGATATGTTAGAGCAGGGCGGGAGCAAAAGCCTGCACAGCCCATAGCTTTTAATGAGCAGTGGGTTAAGTTATGACATTCTATTTCTCCCCCAGATGGTAACTGCATCCACATGGTGGAATCCGGCATCGTTCAGAAGCTGCTGGATCTGCTGGATCGCCATGTGGAGGAGGGCAACGTCACCGTGCAGCATGCCGCGCTCAGCGCCCTGCGCAACCTGGCCATACCTGGTGAGACTCCCAAGGCATTCCATGCATGATTGAGTATACTGTCAATGTCCTATATGACTCATAGGCAATTCTTTAACATTCATTTCCTGTCACAAGTGCTTCCCCTGCACTCGTTTGTTATCTGTGGGTGGGGATAGGTCTTGGCAAATGTAACTGCAAACAAGTACAGGAGCAGCACTTTGAATAGAAATTGTTCTTTCTTTGAGCCTTAATGGGTTAATACTGGTTGAATACAATAGTTACAAAGTTAGTATATCGTGTATTTTCATGGTGTACAGCATTGGCAGCTAAGAGCTGAATTGCAGTGTACAGTCCATACCTAAATAAGTTAACAAATCCGTTGATACATGTCTTAAGGGAGCGTAGTTTGAATGTATTGATTTATGTGTTGTTTTATTTAACATGTTTAATCTGTATTTATAATTTTTCTCCTGTCTGTCTCCAGTGGTGAACAAAGCTAAGATGCTGTCGGCAGGTGTGTCAGATACGGTGTTGAAGTTCCTCCCGTCAGAGATGCCTCCTGTCCAGTTCAAACTGCTGGGCACGTTACGCATGCTCATCGACACTCAAGGTAGAACTCCTTTAAAACACCTTTTATAGCACCTATAACGCACTGTAGAACACCTTCCTAATAATGCCCTAAACCATCGGTCTGTGCCTCGCGCTCAGTCTTCAACTTCGACCAGTATCAGTGACAGGTGTGAGTGTTTCCACCCATAAACTCTGCAGAAAGATATATATATATATATATATATATATATATATATATATATAGCAACATTTTCCAAAATAGATGCTAGAATGCCTTCCTAATGATGCGCTAACCTTGAACCGTTCTGTACCTCACTTTTTATCCTTAAATTGACCAGTATATATTTTTTTATTCCGCAGAAAGTTGGATAGGAAAGTACTCCCACAAAAGAGCCTAGGAATACGATATGTTTCTGTCAAATGTTGTTGAATATTCATCAAAAGGGGTTGGGTTGGGGAGGACCGGGCAAGGCCAAGTGCAGACCTGTTCAATCCAAAGTGACATGGTTATCGATGGCATCCATATTTGATTGAATTGCTATGCAACTGAGTATGTCAGTGAAATGCAGACAGTTGACAGGGTGTTTAGAATAGCAGTCAACTCAAGGTGATAGAACTGACACATGCACTTTTTCTAACCATGTCTTTACAAGAGGTGTTTTCCTACCTCTTTCTCCCTGGAGTTCAGGGATTCATTATAACAAATACTAGAAAGTGCCAATTGTTACCAAGAAGTGACCCATTTTTATTTTATTTTCATAGTTACCTAGTAGAGAACTAATTAGGAACTAAGTCATTGTAGTTTATAAACAGAAAGCTACCAATGGTAATAGAGCTGTGAAATAAAGCGTTACCTGTTCTTCCACCCAGCGGATGCGGCAGACCAGCTGGGGACCAATGGGAAGCTGGTGGAGCGTCTGGTAGAGTGGTGTGAGGCCAAGGACCACGCAGGGGTCATGGGAGAGTCCAACAGGCTGCTCTCAGCCCTTATCCGCCACAGCAAGTCAAAGGTTAGGGCCGGCTGCCATGGAAACATACCATATGTGGCTGGCAAGCTGGCTGCCACCACAGAATACATCCTGACCCATATCTGAACTGTACATACACACATACACACACACTGAATATATACGTTATCAGCTATAATTTAATCAAAGGCTGTATTAGCTAGCTTGTCTTTACTAATCTAACTCTCAGCTCAAAGTCCAATCCATGCTTTATGTAACATTTTTCATAAAGGGAACTGAACAACTGAGGTGGGAGCCATGTTCTAACTCTTCCTGAAATACGGTGTTCCTTGTTGACTCATGCCCAGAGACAGCATTGTCAGTTCTGCTACATTTCCTACCCTCATCTGAGGAGAATAACTCGGGTGCACCTCAGACTCTGGTTGTCTCCTTCTAGACTGTAGATTTATGAGCTCCAGGCTCTAAACGTTTCTGTCCTAATTGCAGATCGCTAGATAAAATAGAACCCCTGTGGCAGTACCAGAGATGTAGGTCCTACAAATGCACTGTACAGAAGCGTCCTATATTATTTAGTGCAGAGGTGAACTGGCCTTAGTGGCCTACCCTCTTGGAAAGTTACTGGGTGTGCAGGTTTTTGCTCCTATCGTGCTCTAACACCTGATTTCAGCTCCTGATGAGCAGCGGATTAAAGGCAGGTGTGTCAGTGCATGGCTGGAGCACAACCCTTCACACCCAGAATCTACCTCCAGGATGAGGGTTGGTGTCCCCTGATTTAGAGTTGTGCCCCCCATTTGAAATGTATTTGTTTCTTAATTTGTTTATTTGTTTGTGTTTTTAGGACGTCGTAAAAACAGTCATCCAGGGTGCAGGCGTGAAGCACTTAGTACTCATGGCGACGAGTGAACACATGATCATGCAGAACGAGGCGCTGGTGGCTCTGGGCCTCATCGCCGGGTTGGACCTGGGTAAGAGTCAGGGGTCACCGTCAGTGTCATGATGTCACAGTGCAGCCGAATTCTAACTACTGTGTTAGCCACATGGTATTGTAAGGGCCAGATTGGTAGCACTTTCTTTGACAGTGCCTGGGTTGTGTTTAGTAGGGCACACTGTACTAAAATGTTTTGAAACAAGAAAATAAAACTGTTTCCGGACAAGTTCAGGTAGCACTTCCCTGTCTTATTCCGTTGCAAAATATTTTCTATCCCCATGCTTACTGAACATGACCTGATGTATTGCATGGCTAGAATAAACTGAAAGTTGCTTGATGATGTACAGGGCGGGTTAGAATAACCACACAATGCAAAGCTATTTGGGACCTAGTGAAAGGTGCTGTATAAATAAAATTAACTGTTGAAGCTTTTGTTACGGTGTGCTCAATACACGCCCTTTTCTAAGAGGCAAAGCATTGACTCTGATGGTGCATTGGAATGCATTAAAACAATTGTACAAAATAATTGGTCACAGAGTGTGTTTGTCATGGTTTCAGTGGGGGCTGAGAAGGACTTTGTTGGGGCTGGCCTGGTACAGGTGCTCCACAAGCTTCTGTCAGACGAGATGAGTGCGCCGGAGGTCAAATACAACTCCATGATCATCATCTGTGCGGTCATGGGCTCAGGTAAAAGGGCGGCCATTTTGAATCAGCCACTTAGAAAAACTAAAACACAGCTTTTGCGCCAATATCCAAACTAGGGCATAGCACAGAGTAGTATACTTGTATGGACATTGGAATGTAGCGGTAATGAATGTTATGGTTTAGATGTGTGCTTCCATTAAAGACTCTTCTGAATGGGATATGTTCTTCTCTCTCCCTCCTCCAGAGCCTCTCCATAAAGAAGTACAGGGCCTGGCCTTCATCGACGTGGTCTCCAAGCTGCGGTCGCACGAGAACAAAACGGTGTCCCACCAGGCGTCGCTCACAGAGCAGAGGCTAACGGCACAGAGCTAAAGGACTCTAACTCCCACAATCCCCCACTCCCACATCCCCCCCCAACCCCCAATGCCTGCCTCATAGCCAATCCCTGCCCCCCATTCCTCTCTACAGAACCTCCCTCCCTCTGTGTGTGTCCCATCGTCACGTGCCAAGGTATCCTGTCTCTGTCCCCCTGTCAACAGCCAGCTGTTCCAGCTAACTACCCCCCCCCCTCGCTCCATTCAGCTCCATCCATATTAAAAACAAGGCGCCAGTAGACAGCCTTTTCTTTTCGCAATAGATAAACATACAAAGAGAGAACACTTTTTATGATGACCATAGCTGTGATACCCATTCACTTCAATAACTTGCCGAAAATGTAAAAAAAACAGAACATACAAAATAAAAACAAAAAAAGTTTGATTTAGGTGGTTTGAAAACAAATTTAGCAGCCACGCATCCATGCTGTGTCCTTACTTCCGTGTCCCATGTTAGCTTGAGTACCAGCCGAGTTGAAGACGACGTGCATGTTTTAGTCCAGTTGATGGTGTATCTGTGTTCATTTTGACCCTGTCACGTATCCAAAGCCACAGCCCTGGGCAAATCTTACAGAGAATAGTGTTTAATCATGTTTGTACTTAAACTGGCGTTTTGAAAGGAGTTTGCTTGATAATCCCACCCAATCCTCTCTCTTCCCTTTAACTTTCATACAAACCCAACTAAACCTGACTTATTTTTCCAAACAAACTTACTGTTATATCAGGGGAATGTTTAGAATTGTGAATCGTTACAGAACGTTCAGATATAAATATATTATGTAGAACAGATGTGTCAAGTAGAATAGGGTATGGTGTTGACTCTTACATTTTTATCTGCGATGTTGTGAATGTTTCACCCCTAACTGAACATACCCCAGGCTAGAGCGCCACTAGCACATACAAGTGCCCACCTGAGCGTCCTCGGACATGGAGGAAATCACGCGTAGGTTAGAAGTTAGAACCCCCAGATGAATACAGTCGCTCACTCCCTGGTCTCTGTGAGAGTGTACAGTGAAGCAGTCAGCCATACCAGGTATGTACTATATGCGTGTCTGAATTTATTGCTTTAATCATGAGTCGGGGACCAATGGGGGCGTTGCTATCGCCTTTTTTTGTAGTAGCGCTGCACATTTCAGAAGATTCCTATATCATATTAATGTGGTTCCTAAGTTATTTAACACTTCTCCAGGCATTGTGAGATCTGATAATCTATGTAGCCTGACTGCAAAAGAGATGACCTGGAATGTCACCATAGGCAGCAATCTGTCTGTGTTGTTCCACATAGTCACTATGGTCCCCCCCACCCCCCTCCCAATAACCCTGTCAGAATGGGCCAGTCTGGACACCCAGAGAAGATCCCTCACCCCGTCTACATGTCTATGGTTTCTCCCTGCCCGCTCTTGGTTTGCATGTGTGACAGTTTCTCTCCCACTCAGAGTATCGAGAACATGCACATTCCAGCATGTTGGATACTGCGTTAGGCACCGTCTGGTGACATAGGCATTTTTTTATTATAAATTATTTGTTTATTATCGGCACTTTGTTCTTTGTCAGGTATGAATGGTAATTTATCAGATTTGTAACCTTACAAAGACACAATCCAATCAAGATGTAACCACAAAGTAACTGCATTACGATATTATAAACATAAATGTTTGTTGTAAATGTCATTGAGTTGTACATTTGGAAGATTGTAACTTGAACAAATAATTAAAGATGATTGCTGGCGATAATGTATTATTTGTTGTTCCTAGAGTTTGTACTGCCTGTTGATATATTAAGAAGAGGGTGAAGTCTGTTTCGTATTATTCATAAGCAGCTCTACTCATGTTTCATTCATTGTGTGTCAAACAGGGTTTTCTGAGCACATTGGCAAGGGCTATGGTGTCACCTAGGCTGCATTCCATTCCAAAAGGTTGTCCCCTCCCATCTATCCTTGTTCACTCCTGTTCATGGATCTGTGACAACTAGGTAGGGGTAAGCAGGAGCCCCATCTAGAATGGAATCTAGCCTCACATGCTAGGCTTTAAGGCCCTTTGATAGTCCTGGCATACATTGGTAGTTTTGACAGTGGTGATGGAATGTCCATTGATCAGATTAACACCTATGTCACCGTTTCTAATTAGAAATCGTTCCTTCAGACTCGGGCCATCCAACTGAGGTTCAAAGCACTACTGATAAATCAATTAATGCGTAATGGAGTCCGGCAGAGAAAGAGGACGCCAAATCACTTTGTCATGTCCATTCTTTATTAACAATTAGCGCTATTAACAATGTCAGCAGGTCAACAAATAACAATGATTTATTTCATGGGAATGAAAGAAAAACAGAAACTTGTTCTGAGGGCAGAAAGGGAGTCAAACGAAGGACCCACTGAATGGCAACCCTCGTGTTATGCCCTCTGCCACCTAGGACACCACCCGCCAGCCTGACTTTTTGGTCTTTCAACTCTAACAAGATCGAGTGACAGGGATTCCTAAAGATTATGACACTATTCACTTAGAGGTATTGAAAACAGAAGACCACCATAGCAAGAAATGGACATGAACTGAAAAATGTGGATAAAACTTAAATGAATGTATTGACCATTAACAACTTATGTAGAGTGTGCAGAGATCAGACAAAATACATTGATACTTAAATGCCCAGTGCAGTCAAAAACCGGATTTTCCTGTGTTTTATGTATATTTCCACACTGAGGTTGGAATAATACTGTGAAAATGATAATGCCCTTTTAGTGTAAGAGCTGTTTGAAAGGACCGCCTGAAACATCAGCCTGTTTTGGTGGGTAAGAGTTTTAGCCTTCCATGTTGATATCACCATGCGGTAAATTAGTTAATAGACCAATAAGAAAGAGTTCCAAACCTCTACCAATAACAGCAAATGTTCAGTTTTCCTCCTCCCCACTCAGACCATTCCCAGTTCTACCAAGATTCTTGAAATTGCTCTTTGCTAAGAATATTTTTTATTTTTTTATTTTAACTGAAACAATCACAGTAAGATACTGTTGTTACCCAAAAATTATTTGATATTGAGATACAAACGGCTGCATTGGACCTTTAAGTGTGCTTGATTTAGCTTGCCTGTTACAATGGAACCAATTGACTAGTCCCAAAAGTGCACACAAAAATCAAGCACACCTGAAGTATTTGAAAGTATCTGACATACCTGTATGTATTTCACCAGGTGGTAGCGATGCCATGAAATATAACGAATGCTCATTTGTGCAACAAAAACGCTTGAACCGACAACGCTTCAGCAGTTCAAAGCAAACGTGACTTAAAGGCTGTGACTACTACTGAACATTTGCATTCTAGCGCCATTACTCTCTTCCCTAAGCTCACAGTGTCAGCACAAATACAGCTACTATTTTACTGTTAAAAATACCTGTGTCAATAAGAAAACATCTGCACATTCTAATGAAACGAAACCAGATTCCATGCCATTGTGACAGTAGGGTGACAACGTCCCGGATTGTGCAGGATACTCACACATTTTGTCCCTTTGTTCTGCGTCCCGCAATGAAACAATCATGTCTCGCATTTAATCAACGAATTCAAGCACCACTAATAATAATGTAAAAAATGTTTTTGTCCCTTATTTTAGTGCAGACATTCCAACCTGTCTCTTGCAGTCACATTGCGCTTATGAAAGGTGGGGGGGGGGGGGGCTGCCAAATGTTTTTATTCATGTAGGCTACACTGTCCCGCAAAATCCTCCTGTTGTCTCGCATTTGGGTATTTTAAATGTGGTCACACTATGTGACAGGCATGCAGTGCATTTACAAACACCCCCCATTTGGCATTATTTTCTGTACATTTCTACACAAAGTGTTTGACACATGGATGGAATCCCATGGAACAATGGGGATGCAAAACACTGGTAACTTTCCCAAAATTCCCAAGTTTTCCAGAAATCTGCCAACTGGTATTTCTAGAAAACCTGGGAATTTTGGGAAAGTTACTGGAATTTTGCAACCCTAAACACATCTTTAAAAAGGATCAGAATGTGCAGGTCACCATGGTGCAGGTGATCTCAGGAATCTTTCCCAGTGTTAGCAGGCTTCAAGCATATTCTGATGCTCCGAGAATGGCGTAGCCATGCTGAAGAGATCTTGCGAGAAACAGACATCAAGGTCAGTCACAGCTCTTAAAACAAACTAATCCTAGTCCCATGTCACAGTATTACTGGGGTGAACTTTGAGAAATGTCAACAACACAGTTGTATTTGTGACATAAGTGCACTATAAAGCTTAGCTAGCTAACATTACGCTCAGCTAGGTAACTTGGTAGTGAACCTTACCTGTGCATTCCTGGGTGAAGACAGGCTGTGACATCAGGTAAACAAACTACACAGCAAGAGAAAGAAAAAAGCTAAAGAATGTTATTTCTATTACACAAGAGCAAAGCCAGGGGGTGTATTCAAAATGCGTAACGTTTTTAATTGTTATCAAGTGTTTTTCAGTCCCACTCTAATCAGTAGTGTTCACAATATCCTGGAACCAAATGTTAAATTCAAGTCTATTTGCGTTTTGGAGTGTTTGGTAAACATGTCATGCATCCTGAAAACACCCCTGGTGGATAGGTTGTGGTGGGAATGGTCAGGGGCACAGAGTGATGGCTTGGCACAGTGTGGCAGAGTTTGGGGACAGTGACAGAGTGGAGGAGGGAGGTGGAGGAGACCTTTCTCAATAGTCTGAAAGCGTTTCCATTCTTCATGACAACAGGATGTGGAGAGAACTGATGTGTGGAGGAAAATGTCCAGTCATTCTATAGGTAGACGTTTTGGCTATTAGTTGGCTTAGTCTTTGGAAAAAGGGCGATGTGTCTTTGGAAATTTACAGAACCCACTACACCCCTGGCAGACAGTGTATACAGGGCAGGCTAGTTAAACCTCCATTTAAGTCTGTCATTTCGGCCTGTGTTCACCCATGGACGTTTTAGCTTAAAGAGTCTGGAGCATTAAACTGTATTTCAGCAAAGCATTGGATTTATGTTATATATTAGATCATATTCCTCAATCAAATCATTGGTTCGAATTGCAGGGTCTGGGCTGTACTATTTCATTGACTACTACTGATTCACAGAGGACAACAACAACACCCACCGGCTACAGTTCATACATACACACGCTAGCGAGCATGTTCCTCACGCGTAGTACGCAGACCCTTTCTTTCCAGAGTGAGGTGGGGGTCGGCGCATGGAGAGAGAGGGCGGGGGCACCCTGACGAAGCATGGGGGAGGAAGAATGAAGCATGAGGTGAGTTGGCATGACGATGGTGTGCCCCACACTCACTCAATGCCACCAGTGTGGAACAGCTAGTTCCCCCTCGCCCTGCCAGGGACGGGGGTGGGCATGAGTGAGTGTGGGGTGCTGTGCTCCTGTCTCCAAGCTGAGTGGCCAGCTGGTGTGGCAGGTAGCCTAGCGGATAAGAGCGTTGGGCCAGTAACCAAAATATTGCTGGTTTGAATCCCTGAGCTGACTAGGTGAAAAATCTGTCGATGTGCCCTTGAGCCAGCCACTTAACCCTAATTGCTCCTGTAAGTCGCTCTGGATAAGAGTGTCTGCTAAATTACTAAAATGTAAAAATGAGAGGGGCAGAGCCCAGAACCTATGTGAAATGACTCTGTCAAACTAGGAGGTGAAGTTAGTAACCAGAGCAAAGCCAAAGAAACTACAATTAAAAGTTTTAATCTGGACAGCATACTCTGGATCGATGTGTATCCAACTACATCAGAAAAACAAAGAATCTCATAAAATGCTAATTTAGTGGTTACAAACATCAATACTGTAACTTTTTTTCTTAATATGTCCCAAGATCTTCTGACTCTATTCTATGCCAAATGAGGGTGGCACTTTTTTAAAAATGCTATCTGGTTTTGAAATGTGATTCCTAATTCCATCGTCAAAGGATTTCCATGTCGCAGTACTGCAACTTTAGTCCACATGGTGGCCCACTTTCAAAATAAAACAATTTTAGAACTTTGAATTCTCTGATTTTCAATGCTGCTAATGTCTATGCTAAGGAGTATCAAAATCAATAATGACCCCAGTTAATAATGAAAGATGTAGAGAAATACATAAGCTGTTATAGAATGAAATGGAGAGACGTTAATTTGTAGTCCTTGATATTTTCTCACCAGCTTGCTCTCACAGCTTCGATGTCACTCACTAAGTTTTGTGCCAAACATATTCCAAATATCTGTGAAAGAAAGAAAATAAATTATGACTGATGTCTGTTTTCATTAACATTTAACCAGTCCTGACTGAGTCACATGCAAGCTGCTCTGCTCTGAATTTCTGCTCTTCTACAATACTTATAGCATCCCTGATTATTTGGGATTGGCAGTTGCAATGCAATGTGTTGAATCTCCACAATATACTCATATGATGGACACAAGCCATATCAGTCAAGTGTAATGTGTCTAAACAGCACCATATCAGTTAATGTTCTGAATCGGAGAATACTCTGTTTCTAGGCTGAAATTTGTCAAAGAAACGTTTCTCTTACCTGTAACAGTGCAACTCCTATGAAGATCCCAGCCACCACTGTCAGGTTGTCCTGTAACCACTTCTCAAACTGTGGCACACAGCCTTTCACATGGATGTAGGTCTTCTGCTCTGCGTCCTACAACAATGGACAATGACACGTTTATTACAGGGAGCTTCTTAGCCTCCAAATGGCATGAAAACCAAGCATATGCCTTCATTATACGACCATCGTATTCTATTTTATATCCCTTCATTATATTATATGACTTCCTATATTCTCAGGAATGTGTCTCCTGCACCATAATAATAGAGGCTACTATATCAGGGAAACGAGACAAGGACAAATGTAAGGGAAGGATAAAGGAAGGCGGTAGAGAGGGAAAGAGGAGAGAAATGGAACAGCACTCACCGTTTTGGCTCGTACGTCATAGCCGCACTGTGTGTTTATCACATCCTCCTAATGAAGAGAAATAAAAGTGTTATCAGAAAGAGAAGTCAACTGTCATAACCCCGACCTGCATTGCTAATACCACTGACACCCATGACCGTTTCCTGTTTGTGTGTCAATTAATGTTTGAGTTTCTGACCAATAATATGGGCATGTTAGCATTAGCATGGATGCTGTCTGAGAAATGGGTTTTGCTGTTTCATAGATGCTGCCATTGGGACTAACCAGAAGCAAAGTAATTTTCAGTGAACTACCCCTTTAACTGTAAAAGCGTGACACATTCATCAGAGAGTAAGGGAACACAATTTCCACTACAGCATGTAGGATTCATTGTTCAAAGTGCCCCAATGATGAAAGACGTTACTGTAATAGTCCCGATCTTCCAGATGCCATTATGAAAAGGATTTAGCCCTTGATGCCCTTGTCACAGGCAGTCCCGTGTAACTGATGTTTTCTGAATGTGTGGAGGCCATTGTTACAATGTTCTCTCGCTCTCTTTGTCATTGTCTTCTCTCTTCTGTCCCGTTCTACCTCTCCTATGTCCTTACGTCACAGTATCTATTCTTCAGTCAATCCCTTTTGTTGCTCAGTTTTCTTGTCATTCTCTCTGACTCAATATGCCTTACTTTCTTGCTGCCTCCCTCTACTCCAATTGAGCACTCTTACGAAAGCAGCTTTATCCAAGGGGTCTTAGGGCTGCGTTCCAAATTGGAGACTTACTCACTTTCCTCCGTCCTTGACGACTCCCCCTCACATATCTGAGGAGACTGGATCAGTGAAAAACAGAGCCATAGATACAGTATATCTCTAAGTCTGGCTAAGTCCACCATTTTGGTTTTAACCCATCCAGTGTTTTCAGATCTGCAACAGCAAGCCAAGGACTAAGGGGAAGGGAGCAGATTTCCAGTTTGGAATCCAGGCTTGATCACCGAACTCCATGACCCATGTCTCTGACATGTGAGGCTTCCTTACCGCAGGGTCCTTGGTGCAGCAGGAGAAGGGGACGCCACATTTCTCCCGACTGGGGTTGGTGTCCGTGCAGTTGAAGTAAATGTTGAGGTTCCAGTCGTCCGCTCCGAATGCGCCGCAACACTCCCACTGAGAAGAAAGCAGCAGAGAATAGAACATCAACAACACATCCACGTTTCTCCCTTTAATTAAACATTTTTATTTCACTTTAATTATACAGGAAGTTCCATTACCTCACAACACATGCACACACTAGTGATTCACAGGTTGACTCATAACCCGCAGTCCCCGCGGTTATATAATTATTAATTAGGCCCTAATTGCTCCTGTATGTTGCTCTGGATAAGAGCGTCTGATCAATGACAAAATATGTAAAAAAAAATATCTGAACACTGACTGTAAGTCTATGACCTCTCACATAGCCTAATATAATATTAACTCCTGCAGAATTAAGCATCTCTTGCAGTAAAATGATACACCAAATGTACATTTTGACTCAGGAACAGGAGTGGAGAAATATGATTTATTTATTTCAGCATCTTCAGAGAATTAATGTGTGGTTATGGACCGTCTGTAATGGTGGCGAGGCTATTTTTATCAGCATCATAAAAGCTGATAGTATTTCAACCACATAAAATATGCATCCAAACCGAACTGAAATCTTATCAAAAACATGTTGGGTTGTTTTAACAGCTTTTAAATTGCCTTAAAACCGGTCAAACTGATGTCATTTGAACATTTTGCACAGGAAATCGTTCCCTTTTTTGGGGATCGGGGGGGTATTGCATTTTCTCCCCGGTCCCTAAACATCTTTGCTGTATGAGAGAAGAATAGCTGAAAGAGGAAAGAGAAAAAACGTTTTCCGACGTCAACTAGATTGAAGCATTCATTCTATCGATTTATGACATTATTCTGGTGAGCAAGGGTTTATTTAGTCTTCTAGGGCAACAAGTAATGACAAAAGCTGCATTTATCGAATTATAGAAAAACTCGTTCTGGGGAAAAAATGTATTTAGTTAGCCACCAATTGTGCAAGTTCTCCCGCTAAATTGTAATTTTCATCATAGGTACACGTCAACTATGACAGACAAATTGAGGGAAAAAAATCCAGAAAATCACATTGTAGGATTTTTAATGAATTTATTTGCAAATTATGGTGGAAAATAAGTATTTGGTCACCTACAAACAAGCAAGATTTTTGGCTCTCACAGACCTGTAACTTCTTCTTGAAGAGGCTCCTCTGTCCTCCACTCGTTACCTGTATTAATGGCACCTGTTTGAACTTGTTATCAGTATAAAAGACACCTGTCCACAGCCTCAAACAGTCACACTCCAAACTCCACTATGGCCAAGACCAAAGAGCTGTCAAAGGACACCAGAAACAAAATTGTAGACCTGCACCAGGCTGGGAAGACTGAATCTGCAATAGGTAAGCAGCTTGGTTTGAAGAAATCAACTGTGGGAGCAATTATTAGGAAATGGAAGACATACAAGACCACTGATAATCTCCCTCGATCTGGGGCTCCACGCAAGATCTCACCCTGTGGGGTCAAAATGATCACAAGAACGGTGAGCAAAAATCCCAGAACCACACGGGGGGACCTAGTGAATGACCTGCAGAGAGCTGGGACCAAAGTAACAAAGCCTACCATCAGTAACACACTACGCCGCCAGGGACTCAAATCCTGCAGTGCCAGACGTGTCCCCCTGCTTAAGCCAGTACATGTCCAGGCCCGTCTGAAGTTTGCTAGAGTGCATTTGGATGATCCAGAAGAGGATTGGGAGAATGTCATATGGTCAGATGAAACCAAAATATAACTTTTTGGTAAAAACTCAACTCGTCGTGTTTGGAGGACAAAGAATGCTGAGTTGCATCCAAAGAACACCATACCTACGGTGAAGCATGGGGGTGGAAACATCATGCTTTGGGGCTGTTTTTCTGCAAAGGGACCAGGACGACTGATCCGTGTAAAGGAAAGAATGAATGGGGCCATGTATCGTGAGATTTTGAGTGAAAACCTCCTTCCATCAGCAAGGGCATTGAAGATGAAACGTGGATGGGTCTTTCAGCATGACAATGATCCCAAACACACCGCCCGGGCAACGAAGGAATGGCTTCGTAAGAAGCATTTCAAGGTCCTGGAGTGGCCTAGCCAGTCTCCAGATCTCAACCCCATAGAAAATCTTTGGAGGGAGTTGAAAGTCTGTGTTGCCCAGCGACAGCCCCAAAACATCACTGCTCTAGAGGAGATCTGCATGGAGGAATGGGCCAAAATACCAGCAACAGTGTGTGAAAACCTTGTGAAGACTTACAGAAAACGTTTGACCTGTGTCATTGCCAACAAAGGGTATATAACAAAGTATTGAGAAACTTTTGTTATTGACCAAATACTTATTTTCCACCATAATTTGCAAATAAATTCATAAAAAATCCTACAATGTGATATTCTGGATTTTTTCCTCATTTTGTCTGTCATAGTTGACGTGTACCTATGATGAAAATTACAGGCCTCTCTCATCTTTTTAAGTGGGAGAACTTGCACAATTGGTGGCTGACTAAATACTTTTTTCCCCCACTGTACAGCACATTTTCTATATTTGCGGGTTAGGGTAGGGCCTGAGATTTTCACTTTATCATATATAGTCGGGCGGTTGCAGATGGTTGCAAATTGCGTGCGGGTGAACAAACAGCTGACACACACACACTGCACTGCTGCAGCGTAGCAGTGCTATCATATATGGTGAAAACAAAGAGTTCCAATGTTTAGAGCGAATTACTTTGTAGAATCTCTCTCATCTCACACACCATCAGTGTGGGTGGTGTGTGACTGACAGAGATTGTGGAAGGCTGAAAACAGGGCACATATTTACTGTGTCTCACAGTTCAGTTTTGCCTTTCAGATCCTAATGAATAAGAAAGGGGGGGGTGAACTGATCCTAGATCAGCACTCCTACTATGAGACGCTTTGTGAATAGAGGCCCCGATGGAATACGACAAGCGCCTCTGCCAACCAGTTGGCTACACTAACAAAGGCCTGCCTATGAATAGAGAAACTGAGACTAAGACTAAGACCAATCCAGAGAGGAGATTCTACTCAAGGCCCTTGTGAATTCAATAAATATGTGGGCTAAAGCATATCAATTCATTTCTGATAACAATATAAGGAACCTGAGTGAGGATTTGATGACACATTCTTGAGTGAAACAAAACGAATGAGTCATATTATATAACATTTCATGTTTTATTACAGAACTACTGTATTGCATTGAAAGTAATTCAGCATAACTCATTTTAAAATGGTAATCTCACAAGCAAGGCAGGCGTAATAGCTTTAGCACCTAATCATTGTATGATGTGATTAGCAGTCCAATAAGCAAAAGTGGTTAAACTAGTGCAGAGGTAAACTGCATTGAACACTTTCATTAGCGTCAACTGCTTCCTTCCTTTTATCTCTCCATCTCGTTTATACTTATGTACAGTACCAGCCAAAAGTTTGGACACCTACTCATTCCATTTTTACTATTTTCTACATTGTAGAATAATAGTGAAGACACCAAAACTATGAAATAACACATATGGAATCATGTAGTAACCAAAAAAAAGTGTTCAACTAATCAAAATAAATGTATATTTGAGATTCTTCAAATTGCCACCCTTAGCCTTGATGACAGCTTTGCACACTCTTGGCATTCTCTCAACCAGCTTCAGCTGGAATGCTTTTCCAACAGTCTTGAAGGAGTTCCTACATATGCTAAGCACTTGTTGGCTGCCTTTCCTTCTCTCTGCCCGTCCGACTCATCCCAAACCATCTCAATTGGGTTGAGGTCGGGGGATTGTGGAGGCCAGGTCATCTGATGCAGCACTCCATCACTCTCCTTCTTGGTAAAATAGCCCTTACACAGCATGGAGGTGTGTTGGGTCATTGTCCTGTTGAAAAACAAATTATAGTCCCAGTAATCCCAAACCAGATAGGATAGTGTATCACTGCAGAATGCTGTGGTAGCCATGCTGGTTAAGTGTACCTTGAATTCTAAATAAATCACAGATAGTGTCACCAGCAAAGCACCCCCACACCATAACACCTCCTCCTCCATGCTTTACGGTGGGAACTACAGTGGGGGAAAAAAGTATTTAGTCAGCCACCAATTGTGCAAGTTCTCCCACTTAAAAAGATGAGAGAGGCCTGTAATTTTCATCATAGGTACACGTCAAACATGACAGACAAAATGAGGAAAAAAAATCCTGAAAATCACATTGTAGGATTTTTTATGAATGTATTTGCAAATTATGGTGAAAAATAAGTATTTGGTCAATAACAAAAGTTTCTCAATACTTTGTTATATACCCTTTGTTGGCAATGACACAGGTCAAACGTTTTCTGTAAGTCTTCACAAGGTTTTCACACACTGTTGCTGGTATTTTGGCCCATTCCTCTATGCAGATCTCCTCTAGAGCAGTGATGTTTTGGGGCTGTCGCTGGGCAACACGGACTTTCAACTCCCTCCAAAGATTTTCTATGGGGTTGAGATCTGGAGACTGGCTAGGCCACTCCAGGACCTTGAAATGCTTCTTACAAAGCCACTCCTTCGTTGCCCGGGCGGTGTGTTTGGGATCATTGTCATGCTGAAAGACCCAGCCACGTTTCATCTTCAATGCCCTTGCTGATGGAAGGAGGTTTTCACTCAAAATCTCACGATACATGGCCCCATTCATTCTTTCCTTTACACAGATCAGTCGTCCTGGTCCCTTTGCAGAAAAACAGCCCCAAAGCATGATGTTTCCACCCTCATGCTTCACAGTAGGTATGGTGTTCTTTGGATGCAACTCAGCATTCTTTGTCCTCCAAACACGACGAGTTGAGTTTTTACCAAAAAGTTCTATTTTGGTTTCATCTGACCATATGACATTCTCCCAATCCTCTTCTGGATCATCCAAATGCACTCTAGCAAACTTCAGACGGGCCTGGACATGCACTGGCTTAAGCAGGGGGACACGTCTCGTACTGCAGGATTTGAGTCCCTGGCTGCGTAGTGTGTTACTGATGGTAGGCTTTGTTACTTTGGTCCCAGCTCTCTGCAGGTCATTCACTAGGTCCCCCCGTGTGGTTCTGGGATTTTTGCTCACTGTTCTTGTGATCATTTTGACCCCACAGGGTGAGATCTTGCGTGGAGCCCCAGATCGAGGGAGATTATCAGTGGTCTTGTATGTCTTCCATTTCCTAATAATTGCTCCCACAGTTGATTTCTTCAAACCAAGCTGCTTACCTATTGCAGATTCAGTCTTCCCAGCCTGGTGCAGGTCTACAATTTTGTTTCTGGTGTCCTTTGACAGCTCTTTGGTCTTGGCCATAGTGGAGTTTGGAGTGTGACTGGTTGAAGGATTGGACAGGTGTCTTTTATACTGATAACAAGTTCAAACAGGTGCCATTAATACAGGTAACGAGTGGAGGACAGAGGAACCTCTTAAAGAAGAAGTTACAGGTCTGTGAGAGCCAGAAATCTTGCTTGTTTGTAGGTGACCAAATACTTATTTTCCACCATAATTTGCAAATAAATTCATAAAAAATCCTACAATGTGATTTTCTGGATTTTCTTTTCTCAATTTGTCTGTCATAGTTGACGTGTACATATGATGAAAATTACAGGCCTCTCTCATCTTTTTAAGTGGGAGAACTTGCACAATTGGTGGCTGACTAAATACTTTTTTTCCCCACTGTACATATGTGGAGATCATCCGTTAACCCACACCGCATCTCACAAAGACACAGCGGTTGGAACCAGAAATCTTCAATTTGGACTCCAGACCAAAGGACACATTTCCACCGGTCTAATGTCCATTGCTCGTGTTTCTTGGCCTAAGCAGGTTTCTTCTTCTTATTGGTGTCCTTTAGTAGTGGTTTCTTTGTAGCAATTCGACCATGAAGGCCTGATTCACACAGTCCCCTCTAAACAGTTGATGTTGAGATGTGTCTGTGACTTGAACTCTGTGAAGCATTTATTTGGGCTTCAATTTCTGAGGCTGGTAACTCAAATGAACGTATCCTCTGCAGCAGAGGTAACTCTGGGTCTTCCATTCCTGTGGTGGTCCTCATGAGAGCCAGTTTCATTATAGCGCTTGATGGTTTTCGCGACTGCATTTGAAGAAACGTTCAAAGTTCTTGAAATTTTCCGTATTGACTGACCTTCATGTCTTAAAGTAATGGATGGACTGTCGTTTCGCTTTGCTTATTTGAGCTGTTCTTGCCATAATATGGACTTGGCCTTTTATTAAATAGGGCTATCATCTGTATACCCCCCTACCTTGTCACAACACAACTGATTGGCTCAAACGTATTTAGAAGGAAAGAAATTCCACAAAGGCACACTTGTTAATTGAAATGCATTCCAGGTGACTACCTCATGAAGCTGGTTGAGAGAATGCCAAGTGTGCAAAGCTGTCATCAATGCAAAGGGTGGCTATTTGAAGAATCTCAAATATAAATGTATTTTGATTTGTTTAACACTTTTTTGGTTACTACATGATTCCATATGTGTTATTTCATAATTTTGATGTCTTCACTATTATTCTACAATGTAAAAAGTAGTAAAAATAAAGAAAAACCCTTGAATGAGTAGGTGTGTCCAAACTTTTGGCTGGTACTGTACATAAGTATATACCCTTTACACACAGAGCAATTAAACATTTTCCAAACAAATTTAAAACAAGCTTGAACAAATGTAGGGACCAATTATGATATAACATTAATAATCTTACACACAACCTAAGTACAGCAATCGTACAGTAATAACTTCAGTTTCACAGCAATCAAATGAGTTCATTAATTAAGTTCAAGGGAGAGGCACATACCAGTAGACACCGGGGCCCTCAAGAACCTGGGTAGTCAGCCCCAGTGAAATTGCTCACCTTACCTCTCCAGCAATATTTACTGTAAGTTTCTGAGGTGTGTGTTTTTTTATGAAGTCAATGTTGATTTCTGTAACTTGCCCCATGGAGGCCACTGTTTCTCTGATTCTTATTGAGTAGCTCCTCTGTGATTCTTCCCTCATGTATCTCCAGTGTAATGCGAAAGAGTTGCAGTCCTCTTTTATCAATTAAGAGCACTGATTCACTGGATTGTCACATCTCCAACCAGTAACAGTTCACTTGTAGTCTGTACGCCCTTGGGATCCATAAAGTACTCTGATCGCCTCCTGTGTCAGCAGTCTGATCCACCTTTAATATCTTGAGGTGGCTGCAGTGTCCCTTGAGGGCATCTGTACTGATGTATGACATGCGCAGATTGAGTTAAGTAAACATGTCGAAGCTGACCACCGTTGTTGTGACTCCTTATTTTAAATAATACTAGTGTCTATCTTTCAGTGTGAAGCGCTTTATGATGAGACCTTAGGCCAAAAGCTTTTGACGGATGACATTTTCCTGACCATGTCTTACACTGAGGTGTTACAAGTAGTCTTCTCTGGCGAATCTGTTCTTGTAACAACAAAATCAAAATAACCTGCGGGAACATAATTGATGGAAATCAGTACTGTCTGTAGGTTTTCATAGTTCAGGACGAGGCTTGCCAAACTTGATGCAGTCTCCTCCACCAGAGTACCCACTACGACTGCTACAGAGGAGGTTTAGCTTCGCAAAAAGGGTCTTGAGCAGCCATGCCACCTGCTTATCAAATAGATCATTCATGAGCACATTGAAATTAGTCAGACTGTTGTTCTCCAGAAGAGCTGACCAAAGATGTACCACTTCATGTGGAGGACCAGAATTAATCCCCAAAAAAATTACAATTGGGAGATTTCAGTGAAGAGCACAGTATTTCAAATCCTCCATCCAGCAAGTCGAGTACCTTTACACACTTATGTAAGGCATGCTATTTTTATCTCTTTGCAATTGAGACTTAGGCTCTTCATTTGTTTACAATTTTCAACGCAATATGATAACGCCCATGATAATTATTTGTGGAAGCTACCAGTCTTTATAATAATAATAATAATAATATGCCATTTAGCAGACGCTTTTATCCAAAGCGACTTACAGTCATGCGTGCATACATTTTTGTGTATGGGTGGTCCCGGGGATCGAACCCACTATCTTGGCGTTACAAGCGCCGTGCTCTACCAGCTGAGCTACAGAGGACCATTATTTTTAATCACGTCTCCAACAAACGTTTTATCATGCAGCTCATTGAGACATTTGAACAGAAATCCACTATGTTAGACTAGCCATTGGTGACCATCTTTTAACCAGTTTAGTAACTGTGAATCAGCTGGCAAGTCAAGGTTTAACTCCTCCTTTATGAAGCTCCTTGTTTTTCTGTTAAACAGGCCAGAGAGAAATGGCAAAATAGTCTCTTTTAGAGAAGAGCTAGAAGTAAAACCTAGCTTCATTTGGTCAGCTGCGTGTAGAATCTGTCCGAGAGAGATTAGAGATGAGCTAGTACTTCCCAATAGTAATCCTTCTCTTTGGCTCTTCTTCATCACAGAGAACATACACTGACTGTACTTTCCATGACAGACTGACCAGGTGAATCTAGGTGAAAGCTATGATCCCTTATTAATGTCCCCTGTTAAATCCACTTCAATCAGTGTAGATGAAAGGGAGGAGACAAGTTAAAGAAGGATTTTTAGGCCTTGAGACAATTGAGACATGGATTGTGTATGTGTGTCATTCAGAGGGTGAATTGGCAAGACAAAAGATTTAAGTGCCCTTGAACGGGGTATGGTAGCAAGTGCCAGGCGCACCGGTTAGAGTGTGTCAAGAACTGCAACGCTGCTGGGTTTTTCACGCTCAACAGTTTCCCGTGTGTATCAAGAATGGTCCACCAGCCAACTTGACACAACTGTGGCAAGCATTGGAGTCAACATGGGCCAGCAGCATCCCTGTGCAAGGCTTTCGACATCTTGTAGAGTCCATGCCCCCGATGAATTGAGGCTGTTCTGAGGGCAAAAGAGGGTGCAACTCAATCGTAGGAAGGTGTTCCTAATGTTTTGTACCCTCAGTGTACAACTGCGAAGAACTCTTGGAGTGTGAGGTGAGCGAAGCTGTAAACCCTTTGGCAGTGGGTTGTCTTCTTCAATAAGACCTTATTCAAAAACAGTGATGGAACTTAGGAGAGCGTAGAAAACTCTTGAATCACATCTTGTTCTTTAAATAGAACATGTTTTTCCTGTATTCCTCTTCTTGCTAAATTGCCAAGACATTGAAGGATGTTTTGGGAAGGAGCACCTGATTCTTGTACAACAAAAATGTTGGTATTTGTTTCCAAAGCATGATGTATGAAAAATGTATGCACTCACTAACTGTAAGTCACTCTGGATAAGAGTGTCTGCTAAATGACTAAAATGTAAATGTAAAATGTAGATCTGTGCCTTTCTCAGAATGTTCTCTCAAAACAGTGTAAACTATCCAGCACATAACTGGACTGAAACATGTTGTGAACACATTTTCATTTCCTTTCACATTCATCACAGCTTATGTTTTCTGCAAGTCATTGTCAAAACATTTTATTGTACTCCTCAACTCCCTCCTGTGAGAATCCAAGAATGTCTATATATGTACAGTGGGGAGAACAAGTATTTGATACACTGCTGATTTTGCAGGTTTTCCTACTTACAAAGCATGTAGAGGTCTGTAATTTTTATCATAGGTACACTTCAACTGTGAGAGACGGAATCTAAAACAAAAATCCAGAAAATCACATTGTATGATTTTTAAGTAATGAATTTGTATTTTATTGCATGACATAAGTATTTGATACATCAGAAAAGCAGAACTTAATATTTGGTACAGAAACCTTTGTTTGCAATTACAGAGATCATACGTTTCCTGTATGTCTTGACCAGGTTTGCACACACTGCAGCAGGGATTTTGGCCCACTCCTCCATACAGACCTTCTCCAGATCCTTCAGGTTTCGGGGCTGTCGCTGGGCAATACGGACTTTCAGCTCCCTCCAAATATTTTCTATTGGGTTCAGGTCTGGAGACTGGCTAGGCCACTCCAGGACCTTGAGATGCTTCTTACGAAGCCACTCCTTAGTTGTCCTGGCTGTGTGTTTCAGGTCGTTATCATGCTGGAAGACCCAGCCACGACCCATCTTCCATGCTCTTACTGAGGGAAGGAGGTTGTTGGCCAAGATCTCGCAATACATGGCCCTATCCATCCTCCCCTCAATACGGTGCAGTCGTCCTGTCCCCTTTGCAGAAAAGCATCCCCAAAGAATGATGTTTCCACCTCCATGCTTCATGGTTGGGATGGTGTTCTTGGGGTTGTACTCATCCTTCTTCTTCCTCCAAACACGGCGAGTGGAGTTTAGACCAAAAAGCTCTATTTTTGTCTCATCAGACCACATTACCTTCTCCCATTCCTCCTCTGGATCATCCAGATGGTCATTGGCAAACTTCAGACGGGCCTGGACATGCGCTGGCTTGAGCAGGGGGACCTTGTGTGCGCTGCAGGATTTTAATCCATGACGGCGTAGTGTGTTACTAATGGTTTTCTTTGAGACTGTGTTCCCAGCTCTCTTCAGGTCATTGACCAGGTCCTGCCGTGTAGTTCTGGGCTGATCCCTCACCTTCCTCATGATCATTGATGCCCCACGAGGTGAGATCTTGCATGGAGCCCCAGACCAAGGGTGATTGACCGTCATCTTGAACTTCTTCCATTTTCTAATAATTTTGCCAACAGTTGTTGCCTTCTCACCAAGCTGCTTGCCTATTGTCCTGTAGCCCATCCCAGCCTTGTGCAGGTCTACACTTTTATCCCTGATGTCCTTACACAGCTCTCTGGTCTTGGCCATTGTGGAGAGGTTGGAGTCTGTTTGATTGAGTGTGTGGACAGGTGTCTTTTATACAGGTAAAGAGTTCAAACAGGTGCAGTTAACACAGGTAATGAGTGGAGAACAGGAGGGCTTCTTAAAGAAAAACTAACAGGTCTGTGAGAGCCGGAATACTTACTGGTTGGTAGGTGATCAAATACTTATGTCATGCAATAAAATGCAAATTAATTACTTAAAAATCATACAATGTGATTTTCTGGATTTTTGTTTTAGATTCCATCTCTCACAGTTGAAGTGTACCTATGATAAAAATTACAGACCTCTACATGCTTTGTAAGTAGGAAAACCTGCAAAATCAGCAGTGTATCAAATACTTGTTCTCCCCACTGTATATATATTTTTTAAACTAGGCAAGTCAGTTAAGAACAATTTATTATTTACAATGACGGCCTACACCGGCCAAACCCGGACATCGCTGGGCCAATTGTGCGCCACCCTATGGGACTCCTAATCACAGCCGGTTGTGATACAGCCTGGAATCGAACCAGGGGGTCTGAAGTGACGCCTCAAGCACTGAGATGCAGTGCCTTAGACCACTGCGCCACTCGGGAGCCCTATAGCATGGACCTTTAAGGAGTGTCTTCAGAATGTCTAAAGCTCCTGGTCTGCTAGTGATGAGTAAAAATTACTTTTTACGCAACAGTTCCCCAGGAATATCTTCATGGGATCTTTTCTGGTTTGGGACATTGCTGGAAATTGCCGCAGCACAGAAAGAAACCTTCAACTCATCAAAACCCTCCAGGATGAAGAAGATCTTCTCTGGACGGGAGAGAATGTGTGGAATCACTGGCTTCAAGTCTGGGTTGCAGTTCAGTATAAGATCAGTGAGACTCACGTCAAGATTAATGAAATTTACCTGCTGGCACTTTCAGAGGAAGACATATTCAAAAACGCTCTGATCCAATCCAACATGATTTTCTGTGTGCTTGGCCTTGTAATAGAACAGTTCTTCTCCATATTGATCAGGTTCAAACAGTCTCTCTATGCTGGTGTTCTGACTGTTCATGGTCCTCAGGACATTCTGCAAGGCAGCTTATCTCCTGCACTTTCTCCCACTAGTTTCTGTGTTTCTGGACCATTGAGCGCTTTGTGTATCGTTTCCCAAGTAGCAACGTCTCTCCAATGCAGGAGTGATATTCTTGCACTGTGGAAAACTCAGACTTCCTCTGTTCCTGGTAATCATCCCTGACCAGGTCTGGGTTTTTCTCCATGATAAGCCAAGGATATTTCTCCTTTAGTATCCCATAAAATGCCTCCTTCTGGGTTGGACTGGACAGGGCAGAGTACAGCTCCCTCATTTGATCCTGGCTGGTTTTGGCCTTCTGGATCTTAGTGTAGGCCTCATCATTGATCCAATTTTGTGAGACCAGGGCATCTGCGAGGAGGTCTGCCCTGTGCTTTTCTAAAAACTGGACATCACTAGTTTTGGATCTTTTGATCTTGCCTTCTAAATCATCGTCTTTATGTGAGTGGTCATCCAAGAGTGTATCTAGTCATAATTGGCAACAAATACACGGTCAACAAACAAACTTTGTGTCCATAGAGAATATTGTTTCATATGCTCAGACAACTCTCTCGTTTGGTACAACACTTATAATGTTCAGACACCATAATGTGATGCCACAAGGCAGCCAAAAACGACATCCCACCAAAACAGGCAGAAATTTCAGGTGGTCTTTTCAAACAGCTCTTACACTAAAAAGGCATTATCATAATTTTCACAACTTCACAGAATTATTCCAAACTCATAGTGTGGAAATATACAGTGCCTTCAGAAAGTATTCACACCTCTTGACTTTTTCCACATTTTGTTGTGTTACAGCCTGAGTTGGAAATTGATTAAATTAAGCTTTTGTGTACACACAATACCCTATAATGTCAAAGTGGAAAAATGTTTAGACATCTTTACAAATTAATAAATAATGAAAAGCTGAAATGGCTTGAGTCAATATGTATTCAACCCCTTTATTATGGTAAGCCTAAATAAGTTCA
Source organism: Coregonus lavaretus (assembly GCF_964263955.1). NCBI lineage: Eukaryota > Metazoa > Chordata > Actinopteri > Salmoniformes > Salmonidae > Coregonus > Coregonus lavaretus. The sequence continues at coordinate 19,558,429 of NC_140026.1, read as the reverse complement.
GGAGTAGAAATGTGCTTAATAAGTCACATTATAAGTTGCATGGACTCACTCTGTGTGCAATAATAATAGTGTTTAACATGATTTTTGAATGACTACCTCATCTCTGTACCTCACACATACAATTATCTGTAAGGTCCCTCAGTCCAGTAGTGAATTTCAAACATAGATTCAACCACAAATACCAGGGAGGTTTTCCAATGCCATTGTCCCTTTGAGCATGGTGAAGTTATTAATTACACTTTGGATGGTGTATCAATACACCCAGTCAATACAAAGATACAGGCATCCTTCCTAACTCAGTTGCCGGAGAGGAAGGAAACCGCTTAGGGATTTCACCATGAGGCCAATGGTGACTTTAAAACAGTTTAATGGCTGTGATAGGAGAAAACTGAGGATGGATCAACAACATTGTAGTTACTCCACAATACTAACCTAAATGACAGAGTGAAAAGAAGGAAGCCTGTACAGAATAAAAATATTCCAAAACATGCATTCTGTTTGCAATAAGGCACTAAAGTAAAACTGCAAAAAATGTGGCAAAGAAATTAACTTTATGTCCTGAATACAAAGCATTATGTTTGGGGCAAATCAAATACAACACATCACTGAGTAACACTCTTTATATTTTCAAGCATGGTGGTGGATGCATCATGTTATCGGTATGCTTGTCATCGGAAAGGACTAGGGAGTGTTTTAGGATAAAAAGAAACAGAATAGAGATAAGCACAGGCAAAATCCTAGAGAAAAACCTGGTTCAGTCTGCTTTCCAACAGACACCGGAAGACAAATTCACCTTTCAGCAGTAACCTAAAACACAAGGCCAAATATACACTGTAGTTGCTTACCAATATGATGTTGAATGTTCCTGAGTGGCCTTGTTACAGTTTTAACTTAAATCAGCTTGAAAATCTATGGCAAGACTTGAAAATGGTTGTCCATCAATGATCAACAACCAACTTGACAGAGCTTGAAGAATTTTAAAAATAATAATGTGCAAATATTGTACAATCCAGGTGTGCAAAGCTCTTAAAGACTTACCCAGAAAGTCTCACAGCTGTAATCACTGCCAAAGGTGATTCTAACGTATTGAATCAGGGGGTTGAATACTTATGTAATCAAAATATATTAGTGTTTTATTTTTCATAATTGTTTTTGAAATGTTAGAATTTTTCTTCCACTTTGACATTAGAGTATTTTGTGTAGATCGTTGACAAAAACAGGACAATTAATCCCACCTTGAATACTTTCTGAAAGCGCTGTATATAAAACACAGAAAAATCTAATTTTTGACTGCACTGGGCCTTTAAACATATTGTTCTGGGTGGTATGTATGCTATAGCAGATTGCAAATTGCAAATTTACCGCATTCCTGGATTGGGAGGAATATTGAAAATACTATGGGAGATTCTCATGTCGTGGATAAAAATATCCTTTTCACGAAAATTGTTAAGAGCACTACACATCAGAGGAGTATCACCATCTATTGTAGGCCACCCTGCATTCCCTAGTTGCTATAGAAACATAGTATACGTTGCCAAGGCATCGGGAAGTATGAGTGGGGCAACCAGGCTCTATCGCTCTCTCACACGCCCACACACACATGCTCCTACCGCCGCACCTTACATGACCAACTCTTCACCTCACTCAAACCAGAGCTTCTCCTCTGTAGTAACTACATTTTCATTTACACACACACACACACAAACACACAAACACACACACACACACACACATACACACATACACACATACACACACACACACACACACACACACAATGATCTTCAAACGCTTACATATTCCTGAGTGAAGTCTATGAGGTTCTGGAGGTCGATGTCGTCACGATATGCCCGAATGTTGTTGTTGATGAAGAAGTTAAGCTGGTCCTTGATCCAGTCCTTGAAGACAAAGGCCAATACTCCAGCCGTCAGCTCCAGGAAGAAGATGATCCCCAGGAACACAGAGAACTGGAGCACAGGAACAGTGGGATAAAGAGAGGGGGAAATGGAAATAATCATACACAAAGCTAGGATTTAGTACTGATGATTTTGTCCTGTGTTTCTCATTCCATTCCTGGGGAATCAACCTGCAGGTGGTGCACATATTTGTTTTAGCCCAGCACTAACACACCTGACTAATCAACTAGACAGAAGTGTTCTATAATAACTGATGTTTGAGACAGTACATGGTGGGATGGTTTCCCAGCCCCAGAAAAAGGCTACACATCATGGATTAAACATGTTGGACATAGCCGCAGGAAGTACGGGTGCTGAGTCTGGGGAGTGAGTGGGAGTTCAAGAGGGAGCCAATCATCTACATAGCACATATACATAAATGATGTACATACACACACATAGAAATGTGTATGTCTATGGGATCCAACTGGGAGTGAGAGAATTGTGGACGTACAAACTTGAGCAGGAAGGTGTTTTCCCTCAGCGCGCCGATGCAGCCGGCGAAGCCCAGGATAAACATGACCCCTCCCGTCACCAGGAAGAGCCAGACAGGGTCAAAGCCCCCCAGGTCTGTGATGGACGAGATGTTGGAGAGAACACCCTGGAGAGAGAGGGAAAGAAAGAGACAGTGTGTGTGTGTGTGTGTGTGTGTGTGTGTGTGTGTATGTGTGTGTGTGTGTGTGTGTGTGTGTGTGTGTGTGTGTGTGTGTGTGTGTGTGTGTGTGTGTGTGTGTGTGTGTGTGTGTGTGTGTGTGAGAGAGTGAGAGTGAGAGAGAGAATACAATGTACCAGGGACCATTATCATTCTAAGGTTAACTCCCTAGTATACAGTATGTCAAGCTGTCAGCCTTGATATTCTTCTACCAGCTCCACCCTAGTAGCTTTCTGTACGAGGTAGATCCAGTCATTCTAATAAAAACAAACTATCTTTGTATTTCCCAAAAGCAACTCATGCACTTCCTCCTTACTGGTTTTGTGCGTCTTTACTGCTGTTTTGTTAAATATGTGCAACTCTAAAACTATCCTGTGATATTTCACCATTTAGTGTGTAATGGTGTGTGTCACTATGAGACACAATGCAAATGGTACCTGGGCTCATATGCATAAAGTGTCTCAGGAGTGCTGATCTAGGATCAGTTTTGCCTTCTAAACCATAATGAATTAAAGGGGGCACCTAAACTGTATGCTTTCTATACCTGTGCATCCCTACTTCCTTGTCACCTGTGTGCCTACATACATGTGACCAGTGACCCCTGACCCAACAGCCCTCTAGTGTACAAATTAAGAGGAATATACATAGATAGACAAACTATAGACAACACAACAAGCACATAAGACAAAATGGCTCCTACAAGGCCTGTATGTCAGAGGTAGACAGTGCCCTTATGGGTGCTTCTGTTGTTGTTTCCGTAATCATATTTTCACAAATGACTCAAAATACTCAAAGAGAACTTGGGCTGTCTTATATCAAAGATAATGCATGGAAGCATGCCATGTTGCTGGTCAGCAGGTGGTTTGCTACTCTTCCAGACACCAGAGAGGTACAGTGGGGAAAAAAGTATTTAGTCAGCCACCAATTGTGCAAGTTCTCCCACTTAAAAAGATGAGAGGCCTGTAATTTTCATCATAGCTACACGTCAACTATGACAGACAAAATGAGAAAAAAATCCAGAAAATCACATTGTAGGATTTTTTATGAATTTATTAGCAAATTATGGTGGAAAATAAGTATTTGGTCAATAACAAAAGTTTCTCAATACTTTGTTCTATACCCTTTGTTGGCAATGACACAGGTCAAACGTTTTCCGTAAGTCTTCACAAGCTTTTCACACACTGTTGCTGGTATTTTGGCCCATTCCTCCATGCAGATCTCCTCTAGAGCATTGATGTTTTGGGGCTGTCGCTGGGCAACACGGACTTTCAACTCCCTCCAAAGATGTTCTATGGGGTTGAGATCTGGAGACTGGCTAGGCCACTCCAGGACCTTGAAATGCTTTTTACGAAGCCACTCCTTCGTTGCCCGGGCGGTGTGTTTGGGATCATTGTCATGCTGAAAGACCCAGCCACGTTTCATCTTCAATGCCCTTGCTGATGGAAGGAGGTTTTCACTCAAAATCTCACGATACATGGCCCCATTCATTCTTTCCTTTACACGGATCAGTTGTCCTGGTCCCTTTGCAGAAAAACAGCCCCAAAGGATGATGTTTCCACCCCCATGCTTCACAGTAGGTATGGTGTTCTTTGGATGCAACTCAGCATTCTTTGTCCTCCAAACACAACGAGTTGAGTTTTTACCAAAAAGTTCTATTTTGGTTTCATCTGACCATATGACATTCTCCCAATCCTCTTCTGGATCATCCAAATGCACTCTAGCAAACTTCAGACGGGCCTGGACATGTACTGGCTTAAGCAGGGGGACACGTCTGCCACTGCAGGATTTGAATCCCTGGCGGCGTAGTGTGTTACTGATGGTAGGCTTTGTTACTTTGGTCCCAGCTCTCTGCAGGTCATTCACTAGGTCCCCCCGTGTGGTTCTGGGATTTTTGCTCACCGTTCTTGTGATCATTTTGACCCCACGGGGTGAGATCTTGCGTGGAGCCCCAGATCGAGGGAGATTATCAGTGGTCTTGTATGTCTTCCATTTCCTAATAATTGCTCCCACAGTTGATTTCTTCAAACCAAGCTGCTTACCTATTGCAGATTCAGTCTTCCCAGCCTGGTGCAGGTCTACACTTTTGTTTCTGGTGTCCTTTGACAGCTCTTTGGTCTTGGCCATAGTGGAGTTTGGAGTGTGACTGTTTGAGGTTGTGGACAGGTGTCTTTTATACTGATAACAAGTTCAAACAGGTGCCATTAATACAGGTAACGAGTGGAGGACAGAGGAGCCTCTTAAAGAAGAAGTTACAGGTCTGTGAGAGCCAGAAATCTTGTTTGTTTGTAGGTGACCAAATACTTATTTTCCACCATGATTTGCAAATAAATTCATTAAAAATCCTACAATGTGATTTTCTGGATATTTTTTTCTCAATTTGTCTGTCATAGTTGACGTGTACCTATGATGAAAATTACAGGCCTCTCTCATCTTTTTAAGTGGGAGAACTTGCACAATTGGTGGCTGACTAAATACTTTTTTCCCCCACTGTAAATGACAAAGGGTGGAAAAAGACTGATTGTATATTGTCCTTAAGTGAACATTTCTTTGTTTAATAAGACCTTATTTGATGTTCTTACTGGGTCCTTATGTTACCCAGTCTCCACTCACCTTCTCATTCCATGCCCATAGTCCGATTCCAAGGAAGGCCACACCCAGCAACTGAAAGAGACCACACAGACAATATGTCACATTAATAATCACGCTACTGCATCATATACTGTTACAAACCTCAGAGAGACACAAAGAGGGTGAAACCACTCCTTCCTGCACTCAAGTTCACCTTTTTCAAAATGTATTATCTTTCAATTTCACGTTTGACACTTAAGAAGGTTTTTTCCACATCATGGGTCTCAGTGATGATCGTCAGTTACATAAACATACAACTCACATTACTTCACTTTCCAGTACTAGATTGCATGTTTTGACATCTTCAATTGCTTATTCTAAACAGGAGTCAAGGATTTAAAAAAAGCCGGAATGTACAATTCTCCCAAGGAATTTCCTCACTCAACTGGAATGTCTGCCCAGTCAGAATATTAACGGTTTGATTTCTGGGACAAAACTTTTATTCATAAACCCTTATCTAAAACCCTTATTCTGAAAAGCCAGGTTTGACCAATGAAATAGATTGACCTAACTAACTAACTAACTAACTTGGTGATAACATCTTAAACCGCTATCTCAGTTGAAAGGGAGAGACAAGTCTGAGGTGTCTGCCTGCCTGTCTGACAGTCTGTCCACAAGTTTGTCTATTCTGTTTTTCTGCCTGCCTGTCTGTATGTCCGTCTGTCTGTCTAAGAGGAAGCTGTGTGGTGGAGGCCAGGCGTCTGGAAGCTGGCTGAATGTGGCGGACCATTTCCAAATGACAACAACAGGAAGTGAACGAGACAGGCTCAAGCTCTCCAACCTTCCAGCTCGGATTGAACAAGCCCTGTCAGTCAGCTCTGTGCAACTTTGCTGGCCCTATATGTCACTGAATGATATGAACAAACGGCTGCATTTATACACCAGCTACAGGGGACACTGAGACACTGGCAGAGCGGCCATTGCACCTCATCTGGCTGCAGTCTGGCACCGTTTGCAAACTATTATCCTGAACAGCACTGATCTCCTGTCAGTGCACCAGGGCTACTTCATGTGGTTGTAATACAGAGCTGTTGGCTAAGGTCTGAGATCAGAGGCCTAGGGGCGAGTATAAAGAGGGTGCCACAACCAACCGAGATGTGTGGCTAGATGAGCTGAGCTATAAATAAGAGCAGCACACCCCTAAACTTCGATCAGCCATTGTTAGATTATCAATGATACAAGTTCATTGTCACTCTGGAGAAGAATGACTGCAAGGTCATAACATGTAGGGTGATGGCCCAGTTTGGTCAGTGCTCTGCATATTTACTGTATGTGAGAGGCAGGGCCAGAATGAGCAGTCCTGTGTGTTCTGATGGCTGGGACACCCCAAGGGCTTGGATCAATAGGCTGCACTAACACGAGAGACAAGAGCTAAGCCTTGACAGCTGGGTGCTTGACATGGTCAATGCACACATACACACACGCATGCACACACATGCAAACACACACACACGCAAATCACAAAGGGAGTGATACACGTGCATGCACACACACAGTAATGTGGTAGCTTGATGTTCTCATAAAAACACAGATATCGCAGCTGTGGCTAAAACAACACGTCAGAGTGATGGATAGTCCCGGTTAAAGCAACCCTCCTCCATCTCCATTCTGCCTACAGTGAGGTTGTTTGTCAACTGAGGGGTGGGTGTTGGCAAATGTAACGGCTCTGAGTTATTTGAATTCTACCTAAAGACAATGAGGGTGGTTTTGGGTAGCCTGGTCCCAGATCTGTTTGTGTTCCTGCCAACTCAATTGCTGTCAGTCAAGCCAAACATGACCATGAGTGACAGGGAGCTGGCACTCAGGCTAGGTTTTGGGGGGTGATTACATCAATGTCCTGCAAAAAATGCTTGGTGATTCTTAGAACGGCCTAGCTACTAAGTTCCTTCTCCTTGATAACAATGCCTAAAGGCATCTGTTGTCGTGACGACAGAGAGCACTTCGACTTGTCATTCATCTCAGCGTGGCTCACAGTCACATTCAGTGTCTTCAGAAAGTATTCATCCCCCTTGACTTACTTCACATTTTATTGTGTTACAGCCTGAATTCAAATGGGTTAAATATATTTTCTACACACAATACCCCATAATGACAAAGTTAAAACATGTTTTTAGAAATGTTTGCAAATGTGTTGAAAATGAAATACAGAAATAAGCAATTCTTGGTAAGCAATTCAAGTGTAGATTTGGCCTTGTGTTTTAGGTTATTGTCCTACTGAAAGGTGAATTAATCTCTCAGTGGCTGGTGAAAAGCAGACAACCAGGTTTTCCTTTAGGATTTTGCCTGTGCTTAGCTCCATTCCGTTTATTTTTTATCCTGAAAAACTCCCCAGTCCTAAACGATTACAAGCATACCCATAACATGATGCAGCCATCAATATGCTTGAAAATATGGAGTGGTACTCTGTAATGTGTTGTATTGGATTCAACCAAACATAACTTTGAATTCAGGACAAAAAGTGAATTGCTTTGCACATTTTTTGAAGTTTTACTTTAGTGCCTTGTTGCAAACAAGATGCATGTTTTGGAATATTTGCATTCTGTACAGGCATCCTTCTTTTCCCTCTGTCAATTAGGTTAGTATTGTGGAGTAACTACAAATGTTGTTGATCCATCCTCAGTTTTCTCCTATCACAGCCATTAAACTCTGTAACTGTTTAAAGGCACCATTGGCCACATGGTGAAATCCTTGAGCGGATTCCGTCCTCTCCGGCACTTTTATTGGCTACAAGTTCAGAGACAATGGAGTCAAATGCGAGACTAGAAAGTAAGCTGTATTATCATGCAGTGATATTATCCTACAGTGATATTATCCTACAGTGATATTATCCTACAGTGTGTGAACCAGAATTGTGAAGAGAATAATAGTGTTAGGCTAAATCTCAGGTTGTTAAATGCTGTATCAGAGGCAATTTATGGCCGACACACACTGTGGGTCATGTAGCCAAGATATGGTTGGTTTACTGTGCGTTTTACATTTACATTTACATTTTAGTCATTTAGCAGACGCTCTTATCCAGAGCGACTTACAGGAGCAATTAGGGTTAAGTGCCTTGCTCAAGGGCACATTAACGTCATTTAGCAAACGCTCTTAGCCAGAGCGACTCACAAATTGGTCCGTTCACCGTATAGCCAGTGGGATAACCACTTTACAATTGGGGGGGGGGGGGGGGGGGGGGTAGAAGGATTCCTTTATCCTATCCCAGGTATTCCTTAAAGAGGTGGGGTTTCAAATGTCTCCGGAAGGTGGTGAGTGACTCCGCTGTCCTGGCGTCGTGAGGGAGCTTGTTCCACCATTGGGGTGCCAGAGCAGCGAACAGTTTTGACTGGGCTGAGCGGGAACTATGCTTCCGCAGAGGAAGGGGAGCCAGCAGGCCAGAGGTGGATGAGCGCAATACTCTCGTTTGGGTGTAGGGACTGATCAGAGCCTGAAGGTACAGAGGTGCCGTTCCCCTCACTGCTCCATAGGCAAGCACCATGGTCTTGTAGCGGATGCGAGCTTCAACTGGAAGCCAGTGGAGTGTGCGGAGGAGGGGGGTGACGTGAGAGAACTTGGGAAGGTTGAACACCAGACGGGCTGCGGCATTCTGGATGAGTTGTAGGGGTTTAATGGCACAGGCAGGGAGGCCAGCCAACAGCGAGTTGCAGTAGTCCAGACGGGAGATGACAAGCGCCTGGACCAGGACCTGTGCCGCTTCCTGTGTAAGGCAGGGTCGTACTCTCCGAATGTTGTAGAGCATGAACCTGCAGGAGCGGGTCACCGCCTTGATGTTGGCGGAGAATGACAGGGTGTTGTCCAGGGTCACGCCTAGGCTCTTCGCACTCTGGGAGGAGGACACAGCGGAGTTGTCAACCGTGATGGCGAGATCATGGAACGGGCAGTCCTTCCCCGGGAGGAAGAGCAGCTCCGTCTTGCCAGGGTTCAGCTTGAGGTGGTGATCCGTCATCCATACTGATATGTCTGCCAGACATGCAGAGATGCGATTCGCCACCTGGTTATCAGAAGGGGGAAAGGAGAAGATTAGTTGTGTATCGTCAGCGTAGCAATGATAGGAGAGACCATGTGAGGATATGACAGAGCCAAGTGACTTGGTGTATAGGGAGAAAAGGAGAGGGCCTAGAACTGAGCCTTGGGGGACACCAGTGGTGAGAGCACGTGGTGCGGAGACAGCTTCTCGCCACGCCACTTGGTAGGAGCGACCGGTCAGGTAGGACGCAATCCAGGAGTGAGCCGCGCCGGAGATGCCCAGCTCGGAGAGGGTGGAGAGGAGGATCTGATGGTTCACAGTATCAAAGGCAGCAGACAGGTCTAGAAGGACAAGAGCAGAGGAGAGAGAGTTAGCTTTAGCAGTGCGGAGAGTTTCCGTGACACAGAGAAGAGCAGTCTCAGTTGAATGACCAGTCCTGAAACCTGATTGGTTTGGATCAAGAAGGTCATTCTGAGAGAGATAGCAAGAGAGTTGGCTAAAGACGGCACGCTCAATAGTTTTGGAAAGAAAAGAAAGAAGGGATACTGGTCTGTAGTTGTTGACATCAGTGGGGTCGAGTGTTGGTTTTTTGAGAAGGGGAGTAACTCTCGCTCTCTTGAAGACGGAAGGGACATGGCCAGCGGTCAAGGATGAGTTGATCAGCGAGGTGAGGTAGGGGAGAAGGTCACCGGAGATGGTCTGGAGAAGGGAGGAGGGGATGGGGTCAAGCGGGCAGGTTGTTGGGCGGCCTGCAGTCACAAGTCGCAGGATTTTATCTGGAGAGAGAGGGGAGAAAGAAGTCAAAGCATAGGGTAGGGCAGTGTGAGCAGGACCAGCAGTGTCATTAGACTTAACAAACGAGGATCGGATGTCGTCAACCTTCTTTTCAAAGTGGTTGACGAAGTCATCCACAGAGAGAGAGGGGGGGGGGGGGGGGGGGGGGATTCAGGAGGGAGGAAAATGTGGCAAAGAGCTTCCTAGGGTTAGAGGCAGATGCTTGGAATTTAGAGTGGTAGAAGGTGGCCTTAGCAGCAGAAACAGATGAAGAAAATGTAGAGAGGAGGGAGTGAAAAGATGCCAGGTCGGCAGGGAGTTTAGTTTTCTTCCATTTCCGCTCCGCTGCCCGGAGCTCTGTTCTGTGAGCTCGCAGTGAGTCATCAAGCCACGGAGCTGGAGGGGAGGACCGAGCCGGCCGGGAGGATAGGGGACACAGAGAGTCAAAGGATGCAGAAAGGGAGGAGAGGAGGGTTGAGGAGGCAGAATCAGGAGATTGGAGGGAGAAGGATTGAGCAGAGGGAAGAGATGATAGGATGGAAGAGGAGAGAGTAGTGGGAGAGAGAGAGCGAAGGTTGCGGCGGCGCATTACCATCTGTGTAGGGGCAGAGTGAGTAGTGTGGGAGGAGAGCGAGAGAGAAAAGGAAACAAAGTAGTGGTCGGAGACATGGAGGGGAGTTGCAGTGAGATTAGTAGAGGAGCAGCATCTAGTGAAGATGAGGTCAAGCGTATTGCCTGCCTTGTGAGTAGGGGGGGACGGTGAGAGGGTGAGGTCAAAAGAGGAGAGGAGTGGAAAGAAGGAGGCAGAGAGAAATGAGTCAAATGTGGACATAGGGAGGTTGAAATCCCCCAAAACTGTGAGGGGTGAGCCATCCTCAGGAAAGGAACTTATCAAGGCGTCAAGCTCATTGATGAACTCTCCAAGGGAACCTGGAGGGCGATAGATGACAAGGATATTAAGCTTAAATGGGCTAGTGACTGTGACAGCATGGAATTCAAATGAGGAGATAGACAGATGGGTTAGGGGAAAAATTGAGAATGTCCACTTGGGAGAGATGAGGATTCCTGTGCCACCACCCCTCTGACCAGATGCTCTCGGGGTATGCGAGAACACATGGTCAGATGAGGAGAGAGCAGTAGGGGTAGCAGTGTTTTCAGTGGTAATCCATGTTTCCGTCAGCGCCAGGAAGTCGAGGGACTGGAGATTAGCATAGGCTGGGATGAAGTCAGCCTTGTTGGCAGCAGAACGGCAGTTCCAGAGGCTGCCTGAGACCTGGAACTCCAGGTGTGTGGTGCGTGTAGGGACCACCAGGTTAGAGAGGCAGCAGCCACGCGGTGTGGGGCGTTTGTGTAGCCTGTGCGGAGAGGAGAGAACAGGGATAGGCAGAGGCATAGTTGACAGGCTGCAACAGATGGCTACAATAATGCAGAGGAGATCGGGATGAAATGCACTGAACATCAGGGAAAGGAGAGTGCAGGCCTCCCTCACCAAAAAATAAATAAATATATAACTCTCCCAACTTCCACCTCAGAAACTATGATTGTTTCACTGAACCACCCGAATAAAACTCTCCCAACTTCCACTCTAGAAATTAGAATTGTTGTAAGCTACAGCAGACTGTTATCAGTAGCTGTAATTAACTACAGCAGCTACCAACCACCTAACGTTAATGCCTCGGATGAGGTTAGAAAAACAGCTGAATGGTAGCAGCTAGCTGGCTCAATCACAGGTACTCTCAAGCATGAAATAACATTGGAAACAGCTAACCACAGTTGCTAAAAGTTACCGATAGCTACCCTCTAGCTAGCTAGGTTTGTTGGTCCAGGTAGTGGGTAAGCTAGCCTCGTGCTTCGCCTGGGCTCCGCCGAATAAAATCCTAACCTACAATAATAACCTACAATAACTACCGGAGTAAGCTGCCTATAATACCAGACTACAATACCTACCTACAATCTAAATACATGGTTTAAGCTTAACTCAACACCATATAAGAAGCCAAGCTTACCTTTCATAACGCAGCAATGATTAAACGTTGGGTAGCTAGCACAAAGATATTGTATTTAGCTACCACAGCCTGCTGGTAGTGTTGGCTAGCTAGCAATGGCTACTGTGTTGACTTTGTTTGAAAAACGGCGTCGCTGTGAGCGAATGTAGCTGGCTAAAAGGATATTGTTTTTAGTTGCAACCGTTGCTAATAGCAACTCGCCAGCTAATCCAGGAGGTGAGTTAGCTAGCTAGCTTCTTGCTACATCCGGCACCGCCGAATACAAAAGTAACCTACAATAACTACACACAACAGCTACCCGCAACAGCCCACGATGCCTACCTATACTACTTAATAATATACAGCCCACGATGCCTACCTATAGTACCTAACTACAATCTAAATACATAGTTTAAGCCTTACTCGACAAAGCCCAAGCTATGTATAAAGCCAAACTGGCAGACTGCAATCAATAGCCGAAATTAAGTACAGCAGCTACCAACCACCTAACGTTAATGATAATGAGGTTAGAAAACAGCTGAAGGTGGCAGCTAGCTGGCTCAATTACAGGTACTATTAAGCATGAAATAACATTGGAAACAGCTAACCACAGTTGCTACAAGTTACCGATAGCTACCCTCTAGCTAGCTAGGTTTGTTGGTCCAGGTAGTGGGTAAGCTAGCCTCGTGCTTCGCCGAATAAAATCCTTACCTACAATTACCTACAATAATAACCTACAATAATAACCTACAATAACTACCGGAGTAAGCTGCCTATAATACCAGACTACAATACCTACCTACAAACTAAGTACATGGTATAAGCTTAACTCAACACCATAAACGAAGCCAAGCTTACCTCTCCTGCTAGAGAAAAACACAACCTCTTCGGATCTAGGGAAAAGAGAAAGTGTGTCTGGTCCTCTGGGTCCCATTTTGAATGTGTCCTCGTCAAGGGAAGAGAGAGCCATGATGAATAAAGTCACCCTAAATAAAGTAACCCTTGAGAGTAGGGATGAACTGCATTCATGTCAGGTTATGGTTAATTGTCTGTATATCATTGAAATATGGATTATTGGTTACTTAGTACACAAACCTATTAGCTATTTGTTTATGAACAGTATGAGAATTGTAACCATCACTATAATACATTCTCCCTTCAGCCATTGAAAACAAGACAGGTGAAGCTTTGGTAGGAAAATGCAAACTGTACCTACGCCAGTTCTTTAATTCCCAGAGATTACACTGAATATCAAAATGGGTGGCAAGACCTGGAAGCTTTCCAAAAACCATTAAACATTCAAATGTAGGTAACTAGACCTGACGATGCCCCCAAAGTCGGTCACTATGTAGGGACTATGGTGCCATTTGGGATGCAGAATACATTAGGTTACATACACAGATTCACACTCTGAGTTGGACTGAGTGCATTACTTCAGAGATTATTCACAACCAGACAAATCCATATACTAAAACAAATCAAATTATATTTGTCACATGCGCTGAATACAACAAGTGTAGACTTTACCGGGAAATGCTTACTTACGATCCCTTTCCCAACAATGCAGTTGAAAAGTATGAAAATTAACAAATAGATAAAGAAAATAGTAACACAATAAAATAACAATAACGAGGCTATATACAGGCTATATACAAGGAGTACCACCGGTACAGAGTATGTGTACTGGGGTACGAGGTAGTTGCGGAGTGATTGATTGAGGTTATATGTACATGTAGGTTTGGTTAGGTGATTGATTGAGGTTATATGTACATGTAGGTTTGGTTAGGTGATTGATTGAGGTTATACAGTGAGGGAAAAAAGTATTTGATCCCCTGCTGATTTCGTACGTTTGCCCACTGACAAAGACACGATCAGTCTAAAATTTTAATGGTAGGTTTATTTGAACAGTGAAAGACAGAATAACAACAACAAAAATCCAGAAAAACGCATGTCAAAAATGTTATAAATTGATTTGCATTTTAAATGAGGGAAATAAGTATTTCACCCCTCTGCAAAACATGACTTAGTACTTGGTGGCAAAACCCTTGTTGGCAATCACAGAGGTCAGACGTTTCTTGTAGTTGGCCACCAGGTTTGCACACATCTCAGGAGGGATTTTGTCCCACTCCTCTTTGCAGATCTTCTCCAAGTCATTAAGGTTTTGAGGCTGACGTTTGGCAACTCGAACCTTCAGCTCCCTCCACAGATTTTCTATGGGATTAAGGTCTAGAGACTGGCTAGGCCACTCCAGGACCTTAATGTGCTTCATCTTGAGCCACTCCTTTGTTGCCTTGGCCGTGTGTTTTGGGTCATTGTCATGCTGGAATACCCATCCACAACCGATTTTCAATGCCCTGGCTGAGGGAAGGAGGATCTCACCCAAGATTTGATGGTACATGGCCCTGTCCATTGTCCCTTTGATGCGGTGAAGTTGTCCTGTCCCCTTAGCAGAAAAACACCCCCAAAGCATAATGTTTCCACCTCCATGTTTGACGGTGGGGATGGTGTTCTTGGGGTCATAGGCAGCATTCCTCCTCCTCCAAACACGGCGAGTTGAGTTGATGCCAAAGAGCTCGATTTTGGTCTCATCTGACCACAACACTTTCACCCAGTTCTCCTCTGAATCATTCAGATGTTCATTGGCCTGTATATGTGCTTTCTTGAGCAGGGGGACCTTGCGGGCACTGCAGGATTTCAGTCCTTCACGGCGTAGTGTGTTACCAATTGTTTTCTTGGTGACTATGGTCCCAGCTGCCTTGAGATCATTGACAAGATCCTCCCGTGTAGTTCTGGGCTGATCACCGTTCTCATGATCATTGCAACTCCACGAGGTGAGATCTTGCATGGAGCCCCAGGCCGAGGGAGATTGACAGTTCTTTTGTGTTTCTTCCATTTGCGAATAATCACACCAACTGTTGTCACCTTCTCACCAAGCTGCTTGGTGATGGTCTTGTAGCTCATTCCAGCCTTGTGTAGGTCTACAATCTTGTCCCTGACATCCTTGGAGAGCTCTTTGGTCTTGGCCATGGTGGAGAGTTTGGAATCTGATTGATTGATTGCTTCTGTGGACAGGTGTCTTTTATACAGGTAACAAACTGAGATTAGGAGCACTCCCTTTAAGAGTGTGCTCCTAATCTCAGCTCGTTACCTGTATAAAAGACACCTGGGAGGCAGAAATCTTTCTGATTGAGAGGGGGTCAAATACTTATTTCCCTCATTAAAATGCAAATCAATTTATAACATTTTTGACATGCGATTTTCTGGATTTTTTTGTTTTATTCTGTCTCTCACTGTTCAAATAAACCTACCATTAAAATTATAGACTGATCATTTCTTTGTCAGTGGGGAAACGTACAAAATCAGCAGGGGATCAAATACTTTTTTCCCTCACTGTATGTACATGTAGGTTTGGTTAGGTGATTGATTGAGGTTATATGTACATGTATGTTTGGTTAGGTGATTGAGGTTATATGTACATGTAGGTTTGGTTAGGTGATTGATTGAGGTTATATGTACATGTAGGTTTGGTTAGGTGATTGATTGAAGTTAATGTAGGTAGGGGGTGAAAACAGAAAGTCCGGGTAGACGTTTAATTAACTGTTCAGCAGTCATTGCTTTGGGGTAGAAGTTGTTCAGGAGCCTTTTAGTCCCAGACTTGGCGCTCCGGTACCGCTTGCCGTGCGGTAGCAGAAAGAACAGTCTGTGACTTGGCTGGAGTCTTGGACAATTTTTAGGGCCTTCCACTGACACTGCCTGGTATAGAGGTCCTGGATGACAGGGAGCTAGGCCACAGTGACATACTGGGCCGTACGCACTACCCTCTGCCAAGTAGTTGCCATACCAAGCAGTGATGCAGCCAGTCAAGATGCTCTCAATGGTGCAGCTGTAGAACTTTTTGAGGATCTGAGGGCCCATGCCAAATCTTTCAAATCAACACAGTCAGATACTGGAGAAGAACTGATTAAAAATGTAATATCTCCACTGGCCAGAAGATCATCTGAACTCTAAACTCACAACTGTAGTGATAGGGTAAAGAGATGAGGAGGGTTATCATATTGTATAACGCTATAGTCATAATTCACCCTCTCCTCTTTATGTCCATACAGATTTAACACATTTAACGTGATGTGACGATGACAAATAACAACCCAAACCCTCTGGTTTCCATGGTTTTTGTTTTGTAAGGACTCAGACACTGTGAGGTCCTCCAGACTTTGGTCCCAGACGGACCCCCAGAGAGAAGACTATTACAAAAATAACCCAAACAATGTTTCTCCTGGCTGCCATTCTGTTGCTATAGCTGTGTCCAAAACCTTTATTTATCCACTGGCCTTTAATTCATTACAGCTCCATGAGAACTTTCTGCAATGTTGATACAATGCTGACACAAATGTGCGAAAGTCTGCAAATATTACCTTCCAATGTCAGATAAAATGACAATTCTTTGGGTTATAAATTATCGTTTTAAAAGTGGTTGATAGTGATTTTAGTGAGTTAGGCCTACTATTTTTAAAGAATGTGTTTAACTGGCCATGGCATGGATGTGTGGCTTCAATGACAAAGATAAACTTTGTTCTTAATAGAATATGGCAGAAAGTTTAAGGCTGATACTACACTCATGATCCCATTGAAAATTCAGCAATAAATTATTGACGCAACCTCTCTTCAGTGGCACTAGCTCCATTTATAAATCTGATATCATAAGCACTTCTACACAATGCACTGTACCCTCCAAAATACATTTAAGATATAGTTGTGTAGTTTATCAAAGCCCTCTCACACGGATCTTGGCTATATCGTTACATCTTGAAGACAACGGCCACGGGAAAGGGGTTCGCACATGCAAACCAATGTAGCTCAGTTGGTAGAGCATGGCGTTTGCAACGTCAGGGTTGTGGGTTTGATTCACACAGGGGGTATAAAAAAATTAATAATAATAATAATGTATGCACTAACTAACTGTAAGTCGCTCTGGATAAGAGCGTCTGCTAAATGACTAAAATGTAAATGTAATCTCTATGGTGCTAGCTTGCTTTATCGTAGCATCAGAGATGTTACTGGCATTAGGCATTACCCATAAAGACCTTAAATATTCACCAGCATCCCCAGTAATCTCAATATCTGTACCAGCTTTACCACAAATAGGCTATCAAAAGTAGATTATAGTACAGAATGCATACCATGCCAGCTACGTGGCTAGAACCATTGCAAATCAGGCTCTTGCAGCTCCATCACTTACAACCACAATAACCCTCAAACCATTAGCAGACCACTGGCTCTCACGGTCATGGACATGGTCAATGGCACTGAAAGCAGACAATGTCGAATGGGACAGACTTTAGGAGGGAGGTCAGAGAGAGGGGTTGAACGGAACAAAGGCGATGGAGGCCGTTGAATGGGATTACATTAGCATTGAATTGACCACGCAACCAATTCTGCCAAACTCCTGCGAGCCAGAATAAGACTTTAGAGAGTCACATGACCTGGACGTAATCCTAATGGGGAAAACTCTCCTTAGTCACCTATTCCCCGTCCAAAACCATACAGAGCCAAAAGAAGAAAAAAGCATCATAGGAAGACTTGTTTTTCAGAGATAGGCTTATTATATAAAATTGTCCTTGTTATTGACTTTGTCCCTCTGGAAATGACCATTAAGCTCTGGCTCATGCATTTCTCTAACAGGGCAGTTGAAACTAAAGGGGAATAAGAAACACAGACATGAGTCCAAAACATGTTCTCCCAACAATAGAGAGGTGTATTTAGAAAATTACCTATTTTACCAGCTACTTGGTATCATATTATGAGCTCTCCCTGTCTGAGATGAAGTCACTACAATCAATAGTATAGGTTCACAGTAGATTTGAGACAATTCACTAATTGGCCTAGTCACAATAAGATTAGGTGTGTAGGCTAAGTGTTAGGTAAACAATAAGCTGTCTTGGCATGGACATTCATTAGGCCAGGCCTACTTTTCACAAGGAAGAACTGAGTGGGAATTGAGTAGACATAACCCACTATACATAGTCCAAGGCCAACGTCTTTTGGATATATATATATATTTTTTTTTTTACCTGTCCAGACCAGCCATCCTTTTTTGGTCTTCTTTGGTGCATCTGGACCGGCCTTGATTTCACAGTCCATGGACATTGATTTTTTGTCCGGTCTTGACCAATTCTGAACCAATCATAGACGTCTATGTTTGGTTCAGAGTCGGTCCGGTCCGGCCTTGAATTGGCCAAACATAAACGTCTATATTTGGTTTAGATTTGGTCCAGTCCGGACCAGACCAAATCTGAACCAATCATAGACATTATGTTTCACAAGTTTGGACAGCAAAGCACAGTACAGTAGAGCACAGCAGAGTACAGTACAGTATAGTACAGTAAAGAAAAGTAGAGTGTAGTACAATACAGTAGAGTACAGTATAATGTACTGTATTGTACCCTACTTTACTTTAATGTACTCTACTGGACTGTTCTCTACTAAATTAAACTGTACAGTACTCTACTGTACTCTACTGAATACAAATATTCTGTACTGTATCGTACCGTACTGTACTGTACTGTACTGAGCTGTGCCATACTCTATTGTGCTGTTCAAACTAATGAAATATAGCCTAGATGTCTATGATTCAATCAGATTCGGTCTAGTCCAGACTGACCAAATGTGTACTTGTTTGGGAGCGGAGCTCATTAGAATAATATGCTTTGCATGTGTTTATTTTTTACATTTACATTTTGGTGATTCAACAGATGCTGTTAATCAGAGCAACTTACAGTCAATGCATTCAATTAGGGTAGATAAACAACAACAGATCACAGTCTTAGCAAGAAAAAAAGAAGTTTAGCCGTTACTGAGAATGTTATTGTAGTTGAAGTGGACTGTTGGTTTATTTAGTAGGACTACTTTGAACATTATCACTGCCAGTTTTAAAGCTTTTGTAAAAGCTAACATAAGTGCATGTGACAGATGGCAGCAGTGGTGTAAAGTATTTAAGTAAAAATACTTGAAAGTACTACTTAAGTAGTTTTAGGGGTATCTTTACTTTACTATTTATATTTTTGACAACGTTTACTTCACTACCTTTGCTTAATATAAGGAATTTGAAATGATTTATACTTTTACTTTTGATACTTAAGTATATTTAAAACCAAATACTTTTAGACTTTTACTAAAGTAGGATTTTACTGGGTGACTTTCACTTTTACTTGAGTCGTTTTCTATTAAGGTATCTTTACTTTTACTCAAGTATGACGATTGGGTACTTTTTCCACCACTGGATGGCAGCAATAATAAATATTCTATACTGCAATCTTTCCTATATTAAATGGATTCATTGAGAATGTACAGTATGTACCATTGAAATTGGGCCATAGAATAAATTACTGAAAAATATGTATGTACCCAAAAACGTCTGGAAAATACGTATTTTTCAAAGATGCAACTTCAACGTCTGGATAATACGTCTTTTAGTCATTTTTTTCACGTAATTTTGCTTACTGGGAATGTAGTCCGATGACGGTAATAAATAGGGCATAATTATGTTTATGGCCCCATTTGCATGTGAAGAAAAACGTTTCACGTGTCATGTGAGTTGGTCCCGACAAACGAGGACAGAAAGCGGATTACCGGGGGCAGTGGAGACTGGAAATAAAAAAGTGCTCTGAGTAGGAGTCTATGTGAAGGCTATTGTGAATGTCAACAAACCTAAATAAGCAAGGTAAAAAGAGCTTGAAATGCATGCCAACACAAACAAAGTGGTTTGCTGCTATTCACAAATCGAAAGATCACGTTATCATTTATAATAGGTTTTAACAGACTATTATTTAATACATCAATAGACCTACAGCTTGTGAAGCATCTTGGTCGTAAAATCATCAAGGGAATATTATTCACAATAATTAGGCTATTATAATATCACTTAAGCCAGTTCCTCTAGCTGGGCCTACAGTTTAAAATAGATTGCAGATTCAAAATTGCCCAATGAAAGACAATAAGAGAGACAAATAGCAAGAAGAAAAACACACTTACCCAAAATATTATGTTAAATCCAAAAATAAAATATTTGATGCAGCAACTGACTTCATGGCCTTTAAAATGTTTTCCTGACATACTTGAATTTCATACAGTAGGCTTCATAGACCGATAAATATACCGGATCATAGGCTCGCAGGCGGCAGGTTCAGCGCTTGGCGATCCAATTCTTGCAACTTGCTGCCTGCTCGCTTCATCCAAATAAAATAAACATACTGTAGCCTATCCCTCGACACAGATGTCACCCTGATAATACAAGTAGAATAATGCACAATCTAACACTGTAAATAACAAACAAACGTCAACCTATTCCCTCTGCATTTACTTCTAACGGAACCTCCCGGTTGTCACCGAACAAATCGGATCATCGTTCCCCCACAGTTATGGCTGCGTTTTTAAAGGACTACAGCTGCAACCAATCAGATGTTTGGCTGTTAAGTAGTGGGCTGTACTTCCTCTTTCTGCCCAATCCCAGCTTGACCCCTAGGTAGCCTAGTTGTTAATAGCATTGTGCCAATAACCGAAAGGTCGTTGGTTCGAATCCCTGAGCCAGCAAGGTGAAGAAATCTGCCGTTCTGCCCTTAAGCAAGGAAGTGAACAACCAACAACTGCTCCTCGGGCCGCGATTTTAAAAAAATCCCTGGTTTACACTTGACATTTGATAGCTGGGATTTTGTACATATTTGCTTACACTTATCAAATCTTTTCAGATATCTTCAAGTGCTTCGGAGGTAAGGGCTACGGGTTAATTTGGTATTGGATGTCAATCTGTGGCTCACTAGCTCTATGGGAGGAAAGACTAAATTCCAAATCAACCCCAACCCTGCTCTGAGCCCCTAACCCTACAAGCACCGTTGTAGATCTGAAAGGATCAGGTACAATATGTAAATTAGCCTATAATGTAGGATACATCGGTAAGAAACTGTTTTGCTGCACTTCCAAATGACAAGTCCTATAAAAAAAAGCCTGTCAGTGAAATGTATTCAATTGATTCTTTATTCTAATGCTTGTATTGGATGGACTAAAAGCTCTTGATTGTAACACATGTAGTAAACAGGAGAACATTTTTCAAGTGTATTTTTAATTCACCCACCACACCAGAACATACAGTCTATCAACCCTCGTTCATTGATTCTTCGGAACATAAAATGACCCTAATCCTTTTCACCCTGGTCTACTAGCTGGTCTACTAGCCGGTCTCCTACTTCAGATTCAATAAGCAATTTCGCCCTCCAGTGTCTAGGATGGGTAAATACTGTATGTGGGGGAGCTGGTTTCAATGCTTAGCCTGTGGCTGGCATATGCAGCTCTCTGCCCTTGCATCTCTAAACTTCTGGACGATGACGTCATCTGTTTCACTCCTATACATCACCGTGAGAGATGACAGCTCCAGTGGAACACAGTTGGAGCTGAAATTGAAGGAAACTCAATATTACAACTACAGTAATGTTGTTGTAGGGTCGCAAAATTCCTGTAACTTTCCCAAAATATCAAGGTTTTCCAGAAATCCCGGTTGGAAGAGTCCCAGAATCAGGAGAGAATAAGCAGGAAATCGGGGATCCTCCATCCGGTTTTCTGGAAAACCTGGGAATTTTGGGAAAGTTACCAGAGTTTTGCAACCCTAATTACAACAATCCTACAGAATAATATAGTCCTAGTGGATATGGAACTACACAAAGTGGATGTCGATTCTGCCCTACAAAGGCAAGACACATTAACTACGGCAGCAGTGAAAGTGAGAAAAGTTGCTTTAAAGTTTTTTTGCTAGCCAGCCAATTATGTTGTAGGTAGATAAGTGATAATGCACTGATGTATCATCTTATTATCAATCAATTTTTATGCACATCAACCATGACCACTGATTTGACCCATGACCCCTAAAATGCAGATACTGCCCGCTGTCTTTGTATGACCTTAAACAACTATATGGGTCATGCAAAGGCAAAGTGCAGTATCTTCAATCTAAATGTGTTTATTCAACTCTGTTGTTTTCTGTTTGATGGAAACAGCTTGAGTGTTCTAACTACATTCCAACTGTATTTAATGGTGTTATGTAGTTGTGTTTTCATGTTTTGAATGTTGTATTGTAGTAACCCTCAAGCATTTTTCCACCATAAGGTAAGGAATATTTCATCACGCAGAACATTTATACTTTAAAAAGATATATCTACAATCTAAATGTGTTTATCCAATTTTCTTGTTGTCTTTCTATTTGACTTTGTATGGTCATTTATTTGACTTATGGGTCATAGGTCAAATCAGTGGTCATGGTTGATACGTGGTCCTCTGTAGCTCAATTGGTAGAGCATGGCGCTTGTAACGCCAGGGTAGTGGGTTCGATCCCCGGGACCACCCATACGTAAAAATGTATGCACACATGACTGTAAGTCGCTTTGGATAAAAGCGTCTGCTAAATGGCATATTATATGCATAAAACATTACTTCATAATAAGATGATAAATCAGTGCATTATCACTTATCTACCTACAATATACTGTATTTGTCTGGACAGCAAATCAACTTTAAAGCCATGTTTCACTGTTTGCAAAGTTACTGGTCTTTACCTTTGCATGACGGAGCGGGTAACTAAAGTCAAAACATGGTGAAACAAAGCCAAAGTGCAGTAACTTCAGTTACTGCTGTTTTACTTGGATTTTGTAGTTACTGCAAATTTCAAACTCAATTTTCTCTGAAACAGAACATAATTGAACCAGGACACTGTCACAAGATAAAACAGATACCACAAAGCCTGATTTCAGTCTTAACCTAATTTTGACCGAAAGTGTAGTTACTGCATTTTGCCTTTGTAGGGCAGTATTGTCTACATATAGCTACACAAGGGCTACCACAGTATCTATAGTGCATAGTGGACATCGAGTTCTCAACACATACCTATTGACTGATCTCTCCTCAGTCTGTCTTTTCCTCGTTCTAAATCCTTCTATGGACACTCCTGAATTCCCAATGTGGCAGGTACCACTGAAATGGGATAACACTCTGATTATAAACACAACAAAGGTTCTGCATTGGATGATCACTTCACTACCCAGTCAGCAAGCAAATCTGGCTGCAATGACATCATAACTTGGGTAGTTAAGTCATCATTTTTAAGGTGCACATGAATTTGATTGGGGGAGAGGTGTCACCCTTAGATAAAACAATATTGTGATGCTGTATGCCTCGCTCATAATGACATCGACATATATCGATATTGTTATGATATGACCGATATCAATGTGGTATTGAATTATCGATATCGGCACTCACCACTGTAATAACAACAATTACAGTGAGCTCCAAAAGTATTGGGACAGTGACACATATTGTTATTGTTTTGGCTCTGTACTCCAGCACTTTGGATTTGAAATGATACAATGACTATGAGGTTAAAGTGCAGACTGTCATCCTTATTGGGTGAACTGTTTAGAAACTACAGCACTTTTTGTGCATAGTCCCCCCATTTTAGGGGACCAAATTTTTTTTGAGTCACAGGCTTAATGTAGTCACTGCGTACTAGGAATACTTAATCTTTACTACTTTAATAAACATATAAGTGAATTTGTCCCAATACTTTTGGTCCCCTAAAATGGGAGGACTATGTCCAAAAAGTGCTGTAATTTCTAAACGGTTAACCCGATATGGATGAAAATACCCTCAAATTAAAGCTGACAGTCTGCACTTTAACTTCATAGTCATTGTATCAAGTGCTGGAGTACAGAGCCAAAACAACAACAAAATGTGTCACTGTCCCAATATTCCTGGAGCTCACTCTATGTTTGTGTGACGTTCCCACCTGCAGAAGGTAGCATTGAACCCTGACGGCTGTAGGATCCAGTTTGCCAGATTGCCCTTGTTGAAGTCAACATAGCGGTGATGGAGCCGACACTGTGGGTCAGGGGTGGCATCAAAGCGACGACGCTTGTAGCCGTTTCGTTTGGCCAGGAAGAGGCTCCTCCTCTCGTGGCTCCTCATGCGGCAGTGCTGGCGCTGTCTGCGCTCAGGCCGGAGCCCATTGGTGGCAGCCGTCGTCTGGTGGCGAAGCGGCCTAGCCCGGTACACCACCAGCAGGGGCTCGCTGAGGGAGCCGCCCCCCAGGCAGTAGAGGCTCTGGGTCAGGGCCTCATGAAGCACCAGGCTCCCACTCTCGTCCGTGTAGCGCAGCTGGAAGCCCACCACGTCCAGAGGCTTGGAGGAGAACATGAAGGGGGACACGTCAAACACGTCGTAGCCAGACAGGGGTAGCTGATCCAGGGTCAGGATCCTCTCCTCGAGGGGAGGGCTCACGCTCAGGCCACTCGCCCCCCTGGTCAGGCTGTGCAGGGCCACCGTGACACTGAGGGGGTTGGGGTGGAGGGTCTTGCGGAGCAGGACGAGCTCAGCCACGGCCATGGAAGGCTTCAGGTGGGAGACGTTGAACCAGATCCATCCTGCGGGGGCATGCAGTGGGCCTGCTTGGTCCAAGGAACATAAAGAGAGACAATGTTAATCAATCTAGTTGATTGCATCCAAAGTTGGCCCACAGCACAGAACACATAAACAGCCCACATAGACATGATGTTGCTGGAACAAAACACAGGCATCAATTAACAACATCACATACACAACTTTCCTTGGACAACTATGGTATAATAAAGCTGATATTAGCTAACTGCGAACTATAACTATTTTCAGGACTAACAGGAATTTCACTAGCTAATAAGACATCAAACATATTGCTAAAATTCCATATTAGGACCAATCCATGTTAGGAAACATCTTATTTACTGTATAACGGTTTCAAGTTAGGCTCCTACCCAGGACACTCCGAAAACTCTGCACCAGTGTTCCATCGGAGCTTCCCAAGTCTCGGGCCTCTTGTGTGTCCAGAAGTTGATAGACCTGTCTCATGTAGGGGTGTGGTTTGGCCTGATGTGGTGCAGACAGCTTATTGATGTGCAGCATCTCCAGAATGGCTTTGCCCAATTCCTTATTCTCCTCAATGGCACCTTCCAAGTCATCTGTGAGCAATAAGCCCCAGGCACAATTCAACAGGAGAAGGAACAACATGACATGTAAGCACCTCAAACAGGCAGCTCAACAATCAAACCTTGTATTCAGCGGTAGGCTAATCCACCTAAAAGGCCAATTTGAACCTTTGATTTAAAAAAAATCTTCCAATTTCACAAACAGACTTTGGGGATGAACCGATGTCTTATCGTCCTCTTGTCTGATCCCAGAATGGTGAGAAACGGTCAAGCCTCAATCTCATGCCCCAGAAGGACAGAAAGGACCGAAAGGCGGGTCGTTCACTAATTGGGTTGTTAGAACTCCAGGAACCGTCAGAACTTTGTGAAAGCAATTAGGGATCACACAGAGAACCTCTGGAATGTCACACTCCATTTGACAAGCATCATTATAGTGACTGTTTCTGCAATGGGGGCTGAGTACAACATTGTTCCCCCGTTTAGTTTTGGAATTAAAAAGCACTGAGATTTTCAGTTGCTGCTGATGTAAAATTATGATAAAATGTTTTATACCGTATAATTTTGTTCTAGAGACTGAATGATTTTTTTGCAGCAGAATGGGTTGCATAAGTTGTCAGATAACCTAACCAGAATATAGTTTTAGTCCACCCTAAAAACGGTGGGAACGTTCCACAGAAAGTGCAAGGCATTATTGTAAGGGTCAACAAGCACTTTACATGCGATGCCTGAATTGATGTTTTAAATGTTCAGACTTTGCCCTTGCTCCACAAAATATAACTACAGTAAGAACAAAAGCTGTTCGAAGAAGATGCATGTTTTTTTTATGAAACAATATGAAATACTTTACAGTTGGACAGGCAGTCAAGGCCCCCATTGGAGCCCTTTAAGCAGTCTAACCAAATCATATTTTTACAGACTACTCAATCAATCAGTTAATTAAATGCGGAAGACACATTTCAGTTGAATGCATTCAGTTGTACAACTGACTAGATATCCCCTTTTCCTTTCCCTAATGCATTTCCAAAAGTAATTCATTACACTAATTGCTGCTTTTACCTTATATATGTAATTAAATAAAAGTGTCAATAGAGGGGGCTAATTCACTGGACTGAAGCAGATCATCAAGGTTCCCTGAACCTTAATTTAATTCAAAGATGCAGCTGTGCTCCATAGTTGTAGGAATGCTCTGACCTTACAGACAGACAAACATGTTCTACATAATGAGTCCACCCTTACGACTACCTTAAAAAAAAATGTATCTAAACACCCCAAATCTGTGGTAAAAACTGACATTTCTTTTTTTTAAAGGGGGGGGGGGGGGGGTGCCAACTAAAACTTCCTAAAGTTAATAAAAAGCTTTAGTACCAGCTTGCTAATGAATCACTAATCTGTTTTATATTAACTGGCTGATGTAGGATTAATTTGGTGCCTCGGTGCTCTGAACAACAAGGATGTGGGTGTTGCCAGGGTGGGCAGAAAGGCTATCTGTTACTACCCTGTGTTTGTGTGTTTGTGTGTGTGTGCGTGCGTGCGTGCGTGTGCGTGTGTGCTTGCACGTGCACTCATCTATGTGTATGTGTCAGCACCAGGAGTTAAAGCTGGTTCCACTTATGTACATCTTACACAAACTGCATGTGCTAATGGGCCTCAGGGAGCAACAAACAGTTTCTCAGGGACTGAGCTAGCTGAAGAACTGTTTTGGCACATACCCTCTTTTAGATTTGTCTTCTATTTTATTAAGTTCTAAACTTCAGGATACAGGTAACAGATTTTGTGTTACAGTTTCCAGGAAGAATCTTAGAAAAGTTAGAGCTCATGTTATATGGAATACACTCTTAGATAAAAGGGTTCCAAAAGGGTTATTGGCTGTCCCCATAGGAGAACCCTTTTTGGTTCCAGGTAGAACCATTTTTGGTTCCAGGTAGAACCCTCTGTGGAAAGGGTTCTACATGGAACCCAAAAGAGTTCTACCTGGAACCAAAAAGGGTTCTTCAAAGAGTTCTCCTATGGGGACAGCCGAAGAACCCTTTTAGGTTCTAGATAGCACCTTTTTTTTGTATATAGGATGTAAAACTTCATAAAGTGTAATAAATATCCTTTGTAAATTGTATTTCTATAGGGGTTAAATCATGGTAAGGGTCAGAGCGGGGGATATGGTGCACAGTGTTTTGTTAATATCTGACACACATGTCAAAGGTTATTCCAAACTAGGCTTTGGTGGAGTTGGGTGTCACTGTGATGAAGTGCACTGATGGATGCTTACATTGGAGAGAGGGTTGTGGCTAGAAGGGATACAGTTTATATCAAAGTGATTTCAAACTTCAGAGAGAGTTGGCACTAGGGAGAGTGTTCAGAATCCTTCAATTTTGATCGAAGTAATTTAATTACATTTTTTCACATAAATGTAGACGTTAATGCCGTAGTTGTACATTTTTTGTGAAAATCACTACAATCATCGCACTTTAGCGGTCACCCTGATATTGACTACAAAGGGAAACCCAGCCGCGAGCTGCCCAGTGACGCGAGCCTACCAGACGAGCTAAATGCCTTTTATGCTCGCTTCGAGGCAAGCAACACTGAAGCATGCATGAGAGCACCAGCTGTTCCGGACGACTGTGTGATCACGCTTTCCATAGCCGATGTAAGCAAGACCTTTAAACAGGTCAACATTCACATGGCCAGACGGATTACCAGGGCGTGTACTCAGAGCATGCGCATACCAACTGGCAAGTATCTTTACTGACATTTTCAACCTCTCCCTGACAGAGGCTGTAATACCAACATGTTTCAAGCAGACCACCATCATAGTCCCTTTGCCCAACAATGCGAAGGTAACCTGCCTAAATGACTACCGCCCCGTAGCGCTCACGTCGGTAGCCATGAAATGCTTTGAAAGGCTGGTCATGGCTCACATCAACACCATTATCCCGGAAACCCTAGTCCCACTCCAATTCGCATACCGTCCCAACAGATCCACAGATGACGCAATCTCAATCGCACTCCACACTGCCCTTTCCCACCTGGACAAAAGGAACACTTATGTGAGAATGCTGTTCATTGACTACAGCTCAGCGTTCAACACCATAGTGCCCTCATCGCTAAGCTAAGGACCCTGGGACTAGACACCTCCCTCTGCAACTGGATCCTGGACTTCCTGACGGGCTGCCCCCAGGTGGTAAGGGTAAGCAACAACACATCTGCCAAGCTGATCCTCAACACCGGGGCCCCTCAGGGGTGCGTGCTTAGTCCCATCCTGTACTACCTGTTCACCCATGACTGCATGGCCAAGCACGACTCCAACACCATCATTAAGTTTGCTGACAACACAACAATGGTAGGCCTGATCACCGACAACGATGAGACAGCCTATAGGGAGGAGGTCAGAGAACTGGCAGTGTGGTGCCAGGACAACAACCTCTCCCTCAATGTGAGCGAGACAAAGGAGATGATTGTGGACTACAGGAAAAGGAGGGCCGAACAGGCCCCCATTAACATCGACAGGGCTGTAGTGGAGCGGGTCGAGAGTTTCAAGTTCCTTGGTGTCCACATCACCAACAAACTATCATGGTCCAAACACACGAAGACAGTCGTGAAGAGGGCACAACAACACCTTTTCCCCCTCAGGACACTGAAAAGATTTGGCATTGGTCCCCAGATCCTCAAAAAGTTATACAGCTGCACCATCGAGAGCATCCTGACCGGTTGCATCACCGTCTGGTATGCAGCTGCTCGGCATTCGACCGTAAGGCGCTACAGAGGGTAGTTCATACGGCCCAAGACATTACTGGGGCCAAGCTTCCTGCCATCCAGGACCTATATACTAGGCGGTGTCAGAGGAAGGCCCAAAAAATTGTCAAAGACTCCAGTCACCCAAGTCATAGACTGTGCTCTTTGCTACCGCACGGCAAGCGGTACCGGAGCGCCAAGTCTGGGTCCAAAAGGCTCCTTAACAGCTTCTACCCCCAAGCCATAAGACTGCTGAACAATTAATCAAATGGCCATCCGGACTATTTACCTCGACTAACCTGTACCCCCGCACATTGTCTCGGTACCGGTAACCCTTGTATATAGCCTTGTTATTGTTATGTAATCTTATTTTTTTACTTTAGTTTATTTAGCAAATATTTTCTTAACTCTATTTCTTGAACTGCATTGTTGGTTAAGGGCTTGTAAGTAAGCATTTCACGGTAAAGTCTACACCTGTTGAATTCAACGCATGTGACAAATACAATTTGATTTGATTTGACTACCCACTAGTCACAGATGTCATTTGAACATATAGTTTTGATTTACATTTGGTTGAGTTAATCATGGCTACCCGGACTATTTGCACTGCCCCCCCACCCCACCTTTTTACGCTGCTGCTACTCTGTTAATTATTTATGCATAGTCACTTTAACTCTACCCACATGTACATACTACTTCAACTACCTCAACTAACCGGTGCCCCCGCACATTGACTCTGCACCGGTACCCCCCTGTATATAGCCTCCCTACTGTTATTTTACTCTTTTTTCTCAACACTTTTTTGTTGTTGTTTTATTTTACTTTTTTATTAAAAATAAATGCACTGTTGGTTAAGGGCTGTAAGTAAGCATTTCACTGTAATGTCTGCACCTGTTGTATTCGGCGCATGTGGCCAATAAAATGTGATTTTATTTTATTTGAGTTGTCAACTAACGTGAATTCAACGTGAAATCAACAAAATATGTCACCATGTCATCCCTTACAAAAAAAGATTGCCATAAAAAAACTGCAGTAACTGCAGTTGACTGTGGTATTTTGGACGTAGTAATTGCAGCATTGTGCAGTTTTACTGCAACCTTTTTCATAAGGGATTGGATTTAGGTTCAAATGTGGGTGAAAAAAATACGACATTTCATTATGTTTATTCAACGTCAGCACATTTCTGTTGTTGTTGAAATGACATGGAAACTTCATACGTTGATTCAACCTGTTTTTGCCCAGTGGGTAGCTAAAGTTAGCTACTTCCCTCTCCTTACTGCCGGACAACAATGCTCCGCAAACGGAAGCGAATGACATTGTGCTCGGGTGTTGTGCTGTCCGGCATGCCATGCATTCTCCCCTCTCCCCATTGAGTAGACTCCCCATCACCGTGACATCCAGATGGTGACCAATAATACAAGTTATTTCTTCCTCGCCCATCGAAATAAACATACAACTTTACTTTACAAATGTTAATTAGCAACCGTCTGTTGTTGCCAACTAGCCAGCATAACTGGCTAATTAGCTAGCTATCAGGTGGGTAGGTTTGTTCGAAGTCCGAGTTCAGAGCGAGAGCGTGACGTCACTTTGACATGAGCCGTATCTCTTCTAGCCATAACCTGGCGTGAGCCATGATTCAGGCTACGTTAGACCACAATAAGTAGTGTTGGTGATGCCACTTGAGCCTATATATAATTTGTTTATTTATTTATTTTTTAACTACCTCTTCTAGAAGACAATGCTTTTTGTTTGCTCATCTATCTGTATGGGCGAACAAGACAATGGTTCAGGAAAAGATTTCCAAACAGCCCAGGTGTTTCCCCTGCATGGAACACGGCCTCAGGCGGCATCTGTGCATAGGTTAGGAGTAGGGTAGCAGCCGTGCAAAGTAAGCTTTTAAAAGACTGGAGGTGTTCTTTCGTACTTCCAGATGTTATCATCGTTCTATTATTACAGTGCCAATGGCCTTGACACGAAAAACTAAGAAAATAAACTTACGGGGGTAGTGAAAGAGGAAATGGGAGCAACACAGACATAGATAAACTAGAAAGATATACTCGGAAGATGTTTTTCCAGCTTGTTTTTTGTGTGTGGTCATAATCAGATCTGAAATATTAATACATCCCAGCCCCACTCCCTGTATATAATGACAAAGATCTTAGTAGATAAACTACAAAATATGCTCAGAATATGTTTTTCTTGACTGTTGTTTTGTGTGTGGTGATAATCAAATGTGAAATATTATTCTCTCTCAGCCTACTCCTAGTATATAATGACCAAGGTCTTGGTCCCAAGCACACAGCCCTGGGAGCACTTAGAGAAACCGTTTGATCTGAGCTCTCAGTGTTTGTCTTTGGTTCTTTCCGCTCCGATTAGTCTCTTCCCTTTTTGGTCAGCCTTCTTCTTCTCAACCTTCCCTCCATGATTCCCATGGGGGATCCCCCCCTTGAACACACGCAGAGGCTCGTTTTCCCTTCCTCCTTCCTCTCCATTTTTTCCCTCCCTCTCTCTCATTCTCTCTCTCATTCTCTCTCTCTCTCTCTCTCTCTCTCTCTCTCTCTCTCTCTCTCTCTCTCTCTCTCTCTCTCTCTCTCTCTCTCTCTCTCTCTCTCTCTCTCTCGCTCTCTCGCTCTCTCGCTCTCTCTCTCTCTCTCGCTCTCTCTCTCTCGCTCTCTCTCTCCGTGGGGTGTGGATTGACATTTAGGAGTGAGCAAGGTTCTCTGTCAATTAGATAGTTGCTGTGGGAAGCAGAGGGGAGCGCATGCACAGAGGGAGCTCCTGGTGGGGAAGAGAGGGAGAAGGAGCTGTGAAGTAATAAGGTAAGGGCATGTCAGTCAGTCTGTCTTGCTTTTGGCTTTGCTGGTTGGCAGTCATTACAGCTTTATTTTTATTTGTCCCCTTAGGGCAATTAGTATGTGGAGGAGTTGCGAAGAGTTGATGAGACATGAGTTTCCTTACTAAAAGACAAAGTTGTGATCTGTAGTGGTATAGCTTGTCATTTAAAGTTTTTATAGTGGGGAACGTTTCAGGTAAAGAAAGGGAAGGGCGAGGTGTATAAAACAAATAAGGTTGGTCCTCTGGATTATTTATCAATCCGGTTTCTGATTGGTTGTGTAAAGGAAGGATGATTGTATGATGGTACTTCAAGCTACCAGGAGATCAGGAATGAGTCCCCCCCTACACACACACATCTAAAAAGCACACTCAAAACCTTCCAAAAGAATGTGTTGTTTTCGTGAGAAAGCTGCCTCTCAAAGCAACAACAAATATCCCAATAAAGTGGTTGTGCAAACCTCAAGTCAGTTCATGGGTCTAGTCTAGGACATGAGTTATTGGACTCTAGTCTTTCATAAAGTTCTCTTACTGTATGGTCCTCTTCAGACATGTTGTTGTGTGTCCTCGTTAAGACAGAGAGACGGCTGTGAGTCTTCAGCAGCAGTACACTGTATGACCTTCACATTCTTTACACTACAGTAAGCTTGAAATTTGACTGTTAAGTATGTTTTGCGTGTCACTTTTCCAGGAGTTCATCACGGAGCCCATATTTAATGAGTCATCTTGACTGAGCTCAGTAGTATAGTCACTCAAAAATGTCCTGAAGAATTTTAATGAAACGTGTTGGCAGTTTTGTTCCGTTCTGTTTTTGAAGTCAAATATATGAAGACACATTACTCCTACATTTCCTCCCTTTGTATCAGTCTCATGGACTGGGACTTATTAAACTTCTCTCTTGTCATAAGAAGTCTGGGAGACATCACAACTTGGCTGTTGGACGAATATGCTGGCTGGCTGGCTGCCAAATGCTGGTCAGGGATGTTTAGAGTAGAGTACAGGACTCTTTCTTCTCTCTCTCTCTCTCTCTATCTCTCTCTCTCTCTGTCTCTCTCTGTCTGACTCCTCTTTCTTTGGAAATTGCTGGCTGCTGAGGAGCCTGTCATTAGGGAGATGAGATGCAGTGCAGTGGCACTTGGCTGTTGAGCGGAGGCAGCTGATCACCAGGCATTCCCAGCTGTGGAGAGGACCCGCTTGTCAAAGGGAAGCGCTACATTCCCAGCTCTGAAAGACCCAAATTATATACTCAGTTGAACACTGAGGACTGGCCACGGAAG
Organism: Coregonus lavaretus; assembly: GCF_964263955.1. Taxonomy (NCBI): domain Eukaryota; kingdom Metazoa; phylum Chordata; class Actinopteri; order Salmoniformes; family Salmonidae; genus Coregonus; species Coregonus lavaretus. Next base: position 19,525,635 of record NC_140026.1, on the reverse strand, counting down.
TGATAGTTTGTGTCAACTTGTCTTTGAAGAGGTACAGTGGTGATGACCTCCCGAGTGGCGCAGTGGTCTAAGGCTGTGGCTGTGCCACTAGAGATCCTGGTTCGAATCCAGGCTCTGTTGTAGCCGGCCGCGACCGGGAGACCCATGGGGCGGCGCACAACTGGTCCAGGGTAGGGGAGGGAATGGCCGGCAGGGATGTAGCTCAGTTGGTAGAGCATGGCGTTTGCAACGCCAGGGTTGTGGGTTCGATTCCCACGGGGGGCCAGTATGAAGAAAATAATACAAAAATAATAATGTATGCACTAACTGTAAGTCGCTCTAGATAAGAGCGTTTGCTAAATGACTAAAATGTAAATGTAATGACTTTGGCTATCTTGTTGAGATGGATTTGTCGGAGTTCGGACCCTTGAGTAAATATTGCTTGGTCTTATACTAAACCAGTAAGGGATCTATTTGATAGTATGGTCCCTTTTGACATCAAGAGCTCCCTCTAGATTGAAATAAACATACTATATCTACAGACATTCCCCCTAAGCTTTGCCTCAAAACCCATATCATGCAGCCGCTCTCCTCAAAACCTATCCTGATTTTACAGTCAGGCCTGGTATGCTGTCCTGTGTCCTCCCCATTTGACCCCCCATCAATCAGATACCGGAACTGGATTGCGTGAGTGAGCGTTCAGAAGGGCACCGGCCACCCACCCAGCATGCCCTGGGATATGTCAGTCGTAGGATCACATGACACAATTTAACTCACACAGTTATGTAAACACAATGCACGCACACAAGCACAGATATGAGTAAAACAGTCTCCTCCCCAATGTACAAATAAAAAAGCATGGGGCATCACAACTCTCATCATGCCTGGTCTTACAGACCTAATTTCACAAATCAATATCCATTCCCAGGTCTAATGACTTCTAACTGGTCTGGTACAGTTCTGCTTGGGGATAACAATGTCCCATATCCCGCAAAACATTACTGGATAAAACCATGGCTTATTCAGAACGAATACCAGTTTCATTGATGAAAGCAGACACACATGAACCGATGCCAGGTCGTACTTCAGTTGGAGAAAAAAAAAGTCAATCTAATTTTGAGAGCTAACTTTGGACTGACACAGAGCAGATGTCTGGGCTGTGCTGTGATGGGCATAGAGAGCTGTAAGCTTGAGGTGATGACAGAGGGATTGCATCACACCCCTGGGGGACAGAAAAGTTCAACCCTTGGGGGCCAGGTCCAGGGCCATCCTGGATTTGATGCTTTGCAGACACACACCTTTATGTCTTAAACAGACTCAGCATGGACATATGTTTTCATTTCTGGTTGGTATAGGATTAAGGAGGCATACAAATTGTTATCCAAGATACTGGCTATTTTTCAGCTATGGTTTGAAAGAAATCTGCCCCAAGAATCAATGTATCTAACTGTCTTCAATCCTAATTGACTGACTGGTATTAGACCTCCATTATCTCACAGTTGTGTGACTGCTTTTTAGATAACTTCCCACTGTAAAAACATAACAGATTCCAACTGAACTGCAAGTGAAGCTTCCACCATAGCTGTCAAGCTCCTTCCTCAAACTATAATCACAAACAAAGAACAGGGAAAAAAAGCTGCATGCTTCAGTTGGTTAAGAGGGTCACATACCCAGTTGGAGTTGTACTGCAGTTAGTCGCTTGACAAATGAATTTCTGTGTGACTGACGTCAACAAAAAGCCATTCCGCCCCATTATTATGTGTTTTTCTTAGCCCACACAAGCTCCTTTCAACACTGGTGCATTGAACATGCTCCAAACCTCCCTGTGAATGCCTCTAACCGAGGTTAACCTTATAATCAGAGTCAGGGTTGGTAAAAACATGTTACGTCTTGCTCTCAGTACAATGCCAGTGGTTTTGGCTGCTTGAGGGGAAAATAGTGTCTGAAATTTCTGAGAAGCTTACTTCAGATTGGTGTGTCTTAGGTTTTTTTGGAAAAGCCTCAACCCACTGGGCACAGACGTCAGTTCAACGTCGAATTCAACATGAAATCAACCAAACATTTCACCTCGTCATTGGATTTAGGTTAGAAGTTGGGTGAAAAAAGACGAATTCCCCATACATTGATGACTTTTTGCAAATCCAATCAGTTTTCCAAGTTGAGTCAATGTCATCACATTGATCTTTTGAGTTGAAATGACGTGGAAACAACGTTGATTCAACCAGTTTTTGCCGAGTGGGAAAGCACTTGAATACACAATACTACATTTATCACTTTGTTATCCACTGAATCCTTTTGAGTTGGTCTGTTGTTTAGGAAATACCATTGGCATTGTTGGTCTGTTTGGTTTGGTGTCAGATATATTTAGGTACACTGGACGGACTTACAGTAGTGAAAGTCAGGTGAATAAGCTCTACTTTGGCTTTAACCTCCAGAAATATCAGTGAGCACTGCTTCACTGACCCAGTGAGCAGAAACAAGCTAGCGAAGTGAACAAGATTGTCTTAACTGTGCATTCCAGCTGGTGATTTGTGTGTTGTGAGTGAGGGGGATGCCGACATAAAGATGTTGGCTATGTGAATGTTGAGAGAAGACCAAAGTCCAGAGTAAAGAGAGTAGATCAAACTGTCTCTGAGAGATATCAGCTAATCCATCACTGTCTCTTTCCCATCAGCATGTAAAGACACAAGCACTATTCTCAGCACATAACAGGTGATATCTCCCTAATCTCACATAGCTCTGATTCTCAGAGCATTACCAGGGCTGTGTTCATTAGGTCACACAACCGAAAACATTTAAAAATGTTTTTAAATGTTTTGCAATGGAAAATGGGAATGAGCGTAGTAGTCCCTCCCTGTTTGTCACTTTTCTTGAGTTTGATACCTAATGAACAAAACCCAGGCCTATGGAGTGATGTTTACCCTGCCGGGAGCCTTTCTTCGTAGGGATGCAGGATATAGGGGCCGGGGCAGATGGTTGGAGTGGGCGGTTAGTGATGGGAAAGGTCCCTGGTGTTAAGCTGTGCCTTGAATTTGGCCCCTTTCCACTTTCAAATAGGGCCTAATCCTTTCCCTGTTAGGAATCTCCTTGGACAATCCGGTCGTATTCATTAGGCACCAAATGGAAGAAAATGGTCTAAAAAACTGTGAGGGACTACTTGGGGTTGTCTAATAAGAAGCGCTCATTTCCGTTTTACATTACAAAATGTTTTTCAATGTTTTCCGTTGCATGCCTTAATGAATACCACCCAGTATTGGAGAGTATTGGCCGTTAGGGTACATCTGAGGAATCTGACTTCCTGGTCCGACCGTTTCGAGTTGAGGCCCTTTTTACGAAGCAAACTGGATCTTTTAATTGCTAATAGATTGAGCTCTGACAAAAGCCAATGTACGAAGGGAAAGTGCATGCCTCTAGGAAACCGAGTTTATCACAGTTTCAAAGGCATTATCCTAAAACGTGATGTATAGTTAATTAGACTTGGTGCCAGTTTGAACATTTTGTTCGGGTCCCAGATATGTTTGTGCTATAGTATCTTGCCAACTCCTACAGCACAAACATATCTGGGACCAGACCAAGACAGATCCATCCCCATCAGCACAGTAAATTGCCCTTTGAGTTGGCCATGGAACCAATTCCCTCTATCTCATTAGCTCTGGCACCAAGAAGGCTGCTGATTGGAGGGCAATCCGTGGCTCTCCTGGGTTGGGCTGGGAGGTGGACCAGTGTACTGTAGCCCCAGGCAGCAGAACACTTTGCCCATCTGCTAACAGCTAACACACCAAGGAGCATCTGGAAATAAGCAGGTTGTATCAGGAAATACTGTCATTACCACCAACTGGCCCTTGCCTTCAGGCTAAGGCCAAGTTCCAAGATCTCCAGAAGGGGAGAGCAGGGACTAGAAAAGAACACAGTCACCAGTGTTAGAATTAAAATGGCAGCTGTTAACTACAAAACACAGCCGCCTTTAAATTGAAAGGCTGCAACACTTACACATGTCAGTCATGCTTTGAATGGCGTATTGCAAAGGTACTATGCTTGGAAGTGGTTGGTAATGTAAGGGCAGCCTTAGATCTCAATATTTCAAAGTACAGAGCTAAAACAGTCACTCTGTCCTGGGTTATGTTTAGTAGGGAGAAAACATTTCAAAACATTTTGAATTGGGGAGGTACAACCTGAACTTGTCCATTAAGAATGCACATTTTTGCTTTCGGTTGGAAATCATTTTTGCTACGGTATGGCCTACTGAACTACCCTGGTCTCAAGTCATACATAATTACTGTAGTGAGGAAGGACTGTAGTTGCACCTTCAAGGAAAACATCCAGAGCAGAAGAAACCAATTCATCCATGATGTGGTGACTGTGAGCACCATGGTTGCATCCAAAATGGCATCCTATTCCCCATATAGTACACAACTTGTATATAGCCTCGTTATTGTTATTTTATTGTGTTACTTTTTATTATTTTTTACTTTAGATTATTTGTTAAATATTTTCTTAACTCTTTCTTGAACTGCATTGTTGGTTAAGGGCTTGTGAGTAAGCATGGTCTTAAAGGCCCCTCGTCAGATCAGCCATCTGTATTTGGCAGTGTGTGTGTGAGTGTGTGTGTGTGTGTGTGTGTGTGTGTGTGTGTGTGTGTGTGTGTGGTTTAGGTTAGTGAGTTAGTGGTAAGAGTGTGGAGATCCTCAGGTCAGTCGTCATCAATATGCCCTGGAGTGACAGCCAAGTCAGTAATGTGCCAGTTGCATTGGTGGCAAAAGGGATTCTTCCATACGGCTCCTGATAGTCACACTAAACTGTCTGGTGAAAAATCATGTGCATAATGTATAATTCTTCTGCTCTCACCTGTCTTTCAGGGTCACATTCTATTTTGAGACTGATGAAAGATAGACCGATAAATCGTGTGGTCTTGGCAAGTGTGTTTAGGGTTGCAGAGGATAGACCTAATTTGAGAGCAGAGCTTTTGGAGGTGCATGGTACTGGATTGCATATACAGTGCATTCAGGAAGTATTCAGCCCCCTTGACTTTTTCCAAATTTTCTTACTTTACAGCCTTATTCTAAAATTGATTAAATTGTATTTTTTCCTCATCAATCTACCCCATAATGACAAAGCAAAAACAGGTTTAAAAAAACAAACTGAAATATCACATTTACGTAAGTATTCAGACCCTTTACTCACTACTTTGTTGAAGGACCTTTGGCAGTGATTACAGCCTCAGGTCTTCTTGGGTAATGACGCCACAAGCTTGGCACACCTATATTTGGGGAGTTTCTCCCATTCTTCTCTGCAGATCCTCTCAAGCTCTGTCAGGTTGGATGGGGAGCGTCGCTGCACAGCTATTTTCAGGTCTCTCCAGAGATGTTTGATCGGGTTCAAGTCCTCTGGCCGGGCCACTCAAGGACATTCAGAGACTTGTCCCAAAGCCCCTCCTGTATTGTCTTGGCTGTGTGCTTAGGGTCGTTGTCCTGTTGGAAGGTGAACCTTTGCCCCAGTCTGAGGTCCTGAGCACTCTGGAGCAGGTTTTCATCAAGGATCTCGCTGTCCTTTACTCCAAACATCATTCATTCGATCCTGACTAGTCTCCCAGTCCCTGTCACTGAAAACATCCCACAGCATGATGCTGCCACCACCATGCTTCACTGTAGGGATGGTGCCAGGTTTACTCCTGCTCCATGCTTGGCATTCAGGCCAAAGAGTTCAATCTTGGTTTCCTCAGACCAGAGAATCTTGTTTCTTTCAGTGCCTTTTGGTAAACTTCAAGCGGGCTGTCATGTGCCTTTCACTGAGGAGTGGCTTCCGTCTGGCCACTCTACCATAAAGGCCTGATTGGTGGAGTGCTGCAGAGATGGTTGTCCTTCTGGAAGGTTCTCCCATCTCCACAGAGGAACTCTGGAGCTCTGTCAGAGTGACCATCGGGTTCTTGGTCACCTCCCTGACCAAGGCCCTTCTCCCCCGATTGCTCAGTTTGGCCCGGCAGCCAGCTCTTGGAAGAGTCTTGGTGGTTCCAAACTTCTTCCATTTAAGAATGATGGAGGCCACTGTGTTCTTGGGGACCTTCAATGCTGCAGGCATTTTTTGTTACCCTTCCCCAGATCTGTGCCTCAACACAATCCTGTCTCGGAGCTCTATGGACAATTCCTTCGACCTCATGGCTTGGTTTTTGCTCTGACATGCACAGTCAACTGTGGGACCTTATATACCAGGTGTCTGTCTTTCCAAATCATGTTCAATCAATGGAATTTACCACAGGTGGACTCCAATCAAGTTGTAGAAACATCTCAAGGATGATCAATAGAAACAAGATGCACCTGAGCTCAATTTCGAGTCTCATAGCAAAGGGTCTGAATACTTATGTAAATAAGGTATTTCTGTTTTTGTTTTTTTATATAAATTTGCAAAAATGTCTAAACTTTTTTTCGCTTTGTCATTATGGGGTATTGTGTGTATATTGATGAGGGGGAAAAAAGTATTTAATCAATTTTAGAATAAGGCTGTAATGTAACAAAATGTGGAAAAAAGGAAAGGGTCTGAATACTTTCTGAATGCACTGTATGAAGGGAGGGAAGGAGGGAGGGAGGGAGGGAAGGAGTCATCCTACAGGAGGAGGAAGTAAAAGAGGCTGAAAAAGGAATGAGTAAACAAAGGCATGTCTGGGACTGCAGGACCGCTTCCAAACCCAGGAAGAGAGACGGGAGAAATCCGACCCCTGAGTCGTTATGATAATTGGATTTACTGTTCACTTCCTCCAGGGCTTTTTACTACTTCCTCTTTGGTTTCTTAATAAAGATGATTTACTGAGGGGAAATCCGGTTTGCTTTGATATTGAGTTTGATAAGTAATTCTTTATATATTTCGACTTTCAACTGTACGCCAGTTGTAATTTAGCTTAATCCCTAGACCCAGAGCTAAGCTCTTGCTAAAGCCACCTTCGTCAGAGCAGACAATGAGAGGCCGTATAAGAGGTCATAGTGAGTAAGCGCAATCAGTACAATATGACACCTGTGCTAAATCAACATCACTCGCAAAAATGACTCTTCAATTGCAGCACACCAGTATTCAAATGAAAAATGTGTGGCTTTGCTTATTTGCATTTTTGTTTTTTGCAAATTAAATTGGAAATGGCATACCACAAACACAAACTTGAGTCCTATAGACAATGAGTGACTTTTGCCGGATGTGTGTGTCCACTTGTGTGCGCCTGTGTGTTAGTGTGTGAGAGAGAGAGAATGTGACAGGAGTCATCTATCATAGCAGGTTATTATACTGCTAGTCAGGGAAATGAACCTTGTTTAGCCGTGTGTTCAACGATGACAGATGAGACAGGTCTCTCCCAGTCAGACCCTAGTTCAAAGCTTGTGAAGTTCCCAGGCTCAGAGAGGGTATATTTCAAGTTATCAACTCATCTTTAGGGGGACGTGCTGAGACACTAGCCTGGTTAAACCAGTCTGAATGCTCACCCTTGTAAGGTTACTAGGCAACAAGATCCCCCCCCTAAGAACTAGTCCTTGGCAGGGATTCCTGTGGTCAGCTGAAGTGCCAGTCCACAACAATTGGTCATCCAAAGGGAAGATGGGAAAACATGTCTCGCAATCATAGATGCATTAATAGCATCATTATAATTTATCCATGCAGGGTTGTTAGTCCATGTTTATGGAGAAATACAGCAGTTCTGAAAGTATCCGGCCCCTCATCCTTTGAACCAAAGAAATGCAGTCTTTGTTGCAAGGTTGTGTCCTTGCTTTCTCACTGCCAGAGCATTTTGGGTAATTGTGTTGGAGACACTATCCAGATGTTTTGAGGTCAGGGAGAGGTCAAGGCTTATCCAGCTCACTCTTTTAATTCTTTTAAACCATGAGTGTATTACAGGGACACTATCATCTTATATGATCTTACCAACAAGGCTCTTGGTGCCAAGTTGATTCCACAAAGTAGTACTATTTGTAAGAGGACCTTATCCTTACTTTTTATTGTAATTATTTGGCCCTGTTCAAACTCTAAACAGAGAAGAAACAACGGTAGACATATACCACTGGTACAGAAAGCTCTTTCTCAAAAAGTGTATTTGCTTTCTTGGAGGACTCTCTGACAATATCCAGCTGGAGGATCTCTGACACAGGAAACCCCTCTAACTCCTCCTAAGCTCGTTGCTAAGCAGAAGGAGACAGGCAAGATGCCAAATACAAGCTTTTGTCAAAGACCTGTGACCAATTAAGACATTGTGAACAGCAGTCTCAAATGAAGGACACCATTGTTCCTCTCATGAGAAAACAGCTAAGGTATACCGCTGATTAACTCAGAAACAGCAAACCAAACTATCTCTTCCTGGAATTAAATGGATGACATCATTTTGAACTGATGATGGCCACGGTGGACACTGGACAACTGTGTCATTTTTCTTATAAAATGGCCTCACAAATAGCATGATATAATGTGCTATATGTAAACATCTTTCTACACTATTTGTAATCGTGATCTCCTTGACAAATTGTCTAGTAATCTGATACACTGTGTTTTTAGAGGTTATGAAAGCTTATTTTCCATGACCATGGCACATTAGTTCAGGAGTTACTGACTAACAAAACATTTTTCTTTTTCAGCCGCTGTCCAATAAAAGTGAAGCAGTCACTACCATAGAGGAGGATAACCACAAACTCCTAAGACAATCTGCCACATCCACATCTGCACAGCCGTCAACAGAACAACCAACTCACAATTTATAACTCAAACTGTCTCCACTTGGTACCCATTCCATGAAGAAGCAGGAGACAGGCTTCCATTGAGTCAGGGACAGTGATGGGTTTACAAAGAGGGGCACTGCGATGGGCACTGCCCTGGCTGCTTCTGCTAGTGGTGGCTGGAGGGTCACACGGCTCCCTGGTGAAGACTAACCTGGGGTTGAGGGTGAAGAGGGGCCAGTCGGCCTACCTGCAGGAGGGAGACCTGCAGTTCCACATCCCTCGGGTGAAGGACGCCTGCAAGGTGGAGGTGGTGCTCAACGAGCCAATCACGCAGAGGGTGGGGACGCTGTCGCCTCAGGTAATGTAACTGTCTTCTTTGTAGCAGATGAACAGGTGGTAACCATTGCTTTTCCAGTTGTACGTTGAATAGTCCTCTAAGAGTGGATGATAGGAGACAAGCACACATTGAAAACCCTGCACATGGAACACAGGAACCCAAGTAAGGTGTCTTTTCACCTGCCTGCTTGCCACTTAGTGGTGGTGGACCTCTGAAAATGTCATACCTGTTACAACTGGAACAAAAGTCTGAACAACCTTTAACTGTCCAGGAGAACGGTTAGAGACAGACAACTGCCCTGGGGTAAACCTGGCAGTAAAACGCTAATAACAGTGTGTCATTGGCATGTTTCTCCTCCATAATGAGAATCCCTGACAACGCTTAACATATTGTCCTAATTGCTGATCATAAAAACAGATCATAAAGCTGTTGTACTAGGAGGTTTAGGTACGGTTAAGGGGCCAGGGGGATTGTGGTAAAGTACGTACCATGGGATGTTTCTTAAGCAGTTCTACAATAGGCTCTAGGCCAGGGCCGGCTCTATCCTTTTGGGGGCCTTAAGTGAGATTTGGTTGGGGGGCCCACCTTACAAGTGGGCAAAATGTTTTAGTGCCCCCCCCCTCTTGACGACAGAGAGATAAATGTCCTTTTAAAGTTAATTTCCTGCAATTCTACACATTTTGCCATCGGTCGTAGAGAACATGTTGCAGTTTTTCTGCAGTTCTACAAATTTTTCCATGGGGCAGAAAGAAAATAATGCACTTTTATAACAGATTTCATGCAATTCTACTCATTTTGCCATGGTGCAGAAATATATTTAGCAGTTTTAAAGCAAGTTTTCTGCAGTTCTACAAATTTTGCCATTGAGCAGGGAGAAAATGTTGCAATTTTTTATACATTTCATGCAATTCTACTCCTTTTGCCATCGGGCAGAGATACTTTTTTGCGTTTTAAAGCTAATTTCCTGCAATTCTACACATTTTGCCATGACTTACTTTGCCATGATATCTGAGTGAGAGTGACTAGCAAAATCAATCGGAGCCTTTTTTAACTTGCACCTTGTGTATTTTATTATTCTGACTCTCCAGGGGCCCTAAGTGACTGCTTATGTCGGTTATACCGAGAGCCGGCTCTAGGGGCTCATTTCCTGGACTAAAAAAATCCTGGACTAAAAAGCACTTTCAATGGAGATTCTCTATTGAGGATGCTTTTTAGTCGTAGGCTTAATATGTGTCTTGGAAACAGGCCCTTAATGATTTGGACATTAAAATTGTCTTTTGGTTAGAAAATTCTTAGAAAACGCTAATATTAGCGATTGGTGGCAGTGGCTATACAAACTCAACCAACGTGAGTATTGCAGTGGATGGCATTAGTCATTGAAACCCCTTGAATCTGATATGTTTGATCCTCAGAAGAGGAAAGGGAAGGTAGATCTGAGCATTCTATGTCTGACCCTGGACACTAATTGAGCCATTGTCTGCAGGGAGAGACAGGCAGCCTCCAGGCCTAATGAAGGTCTGTTGACAGACATAGGGCTTTTCCTTGTGCCCTCCCTAGTAGCCTACACATCTGAGATGACATGAGATACCCCTACACAGCCAGAAATGTTGCCACCCACTCTCATGAGTTGTTTGGTTACTGTGTAGCCCTGTTTAAGACCGCTATTACTTGTTGTTCACAATTAACAACATTGAACGTCAAGTAGTGGCTTTAAATGGTGCTAGTTATGTGGTGGTGACTGTTGAGAGTATATTTATCCTAATTAAACAACAATGGCATATTACTAACAGAACGAAACCGCTGGTTTGGGTGCAGCTTGGGTTGCTCTATTTTGTTTGTCTAATGAATTCCTTGTCATTTTTGAGTTATTTCCACAGTCAAAACCACAATACAGAATGTGACTTGATTAATGGGTAAACAAGACAGTGGTTTGATGTTTTCTGTACCCTGGATGAGAGGAAAAACAGCTTTTGGTTTTGTTAGCATTTTTGCTCTCTCTTTTTTAGCTGGTGTTTTTTTAGGACACTTTTCATGCCCCATTGTAAGATGTACTGCAATAACCTCAAGCTACATATGTGGGATCCTTATTTGACCAGTTTTGTCACAGGAGTATAATAATCCTGCAGCAGGAAGATTTTTATTTTTTTTAAGTGATAATGTCTAGCGGAAATTTGTTTAGGTGTAGACTATGGCTGCATTTCGGATATACTTGTCGTAGTGGAGACAAATATCTATCTTGTGTTATTAAGCTATATAAAACAACTGTTGTTTATGTGTATGGCTGCGTTATCGTTTGAGCGAGCAAGAGACAAAGAGAACTGCAGGTTTTCAGTGAAAATATGTAAATCACGAGGATCATTTGAATTTCCTGCGGCTCAGGAAAATTATCGGTGACAACATAGTGATCAAATTAATATACTGCACCTGTACACAACTTCTGGCACTAAAACACTTAGTATGGAACAGTATGGTAGTGTATTCTGATTTGGTCATCTCTGAAGTGTAAATCTGATTTTATTTTCACATCATAATCGTAGGTATTTGACTGCCACTACCTGGCTGATGACGTAAAGTATGTTCACAATGGCTGCCCGATATTAAAGGAAGATACTGTCAAGCTTCGACTCTACAGGTACCTGCATCTACCCAAATTCTATTCAGAGGTTCTATGACTACATGTACTGTACTTACAATTATTTTTTCCCCAACCCATTAGGAATTAACTAATGCAAAACAGAGTACATAGCAACAGGAATGTTTTATTGTACCAAGTATTGTACTCACATATGTCCTCTCTGTAAAGTTGGCCCCACTTGTAAAATTAAGTTATGACCACTGGTACTGTTTTCAGTGTGACTAGATGGTCTTCTCCCCAGGTTCACAGAGACAGAGACCTTTACGGAGGTCTTCGTCCTGCGTGTGGAGATCATGGAACCCGACTGCAACATCATCAAACTAGGGCCCAAGTCCCTGGTGGTGCCAGAGTTCTACGGCCTGTCCGACACGCTGGATGGCAACGTGGTGTCCTTCCACTATGAGAGGATGACCAGTCTTGAGTGTAGCATCCGTGTGAACACCCATGAGACACACCTCCCGGGTCATGGTCAGTTGGTCACTGGGGAGCCGGACCAGCTGGAGGCCAGAGGGGACGAGCCGGAGAGCTTCATTCCTCTCCGCCAGCAGCTAGGTATGGATGTACAGTATAATAGCATTAGTATTATAAAATATTAGTAGTAATGGTAATAAAAGTAGTAATACAGTCACTTGGTAGATTATTGGCAAACTCACAATGTTGGATGTTTTAAAAGTGGTGTTCAACATGAACTGAATTCATTTGAATGCATGAGAAATCAGTGTAATCAATGAATTCCAACCAAAATCCTTTACTTGTCCTTGAACACATCCCCCTAACATCACTCTTCCTCTGCTAATCGTACAGATAACAAGGCCAGGGCCATGTGTAAGACTGAGGACTGCCTGAAGGGCCTGAAGCTGGCAAAGGTTACCAAAGTGCCCTGTGATGAGTTCCTGGTGATGGGCCTGAGGTATCAGCACATAGACCCACCGTCTCCAGACGTAGACTTCATCGTCCTCCGACTGGATCTCACCGACACCAGGAGCGGGAGCATATACCAGGTACTTTATGCTATTTCTCATCAGAATCATTTTCTAGAAGTTACCAAAATGTTGAAGGATTTTTTATCTTGAGGTCAGTGAAAGTACTGTATCTTTGTTATTGTCGTATGCCGCAAAAGGGGACAATTTAATTTCAACTAGAAATTCAGTCTCTTAGTTAGCACAACCACACAGTAGAATGCCTTGTTGGTCTGTATGTGCGTGTGTGATTTGACTGTGTGTCTATGTGCTTGTGCTTGCGTTTGTATGTGCAGTCGGAGCGGGCCTGGATACCCGTCCACATCGCCGGCGCCGTTCCCAACCAGCCGCCCAAGCCGGCCTTCATGTCCATGTTTATCCTGGAAGTGGACCAGTTCATCCTCACGCCCCTCTCCACCGCCACCCTGGACGCAGAGGACGGAGAGACCATCAAACAGCTGCTGGTGTTCAACATCACCAAGCCCCCCCTAGAGGGCTTCATCACCCACCTGTCAGACCACACGCGACCCATCTCTTCCTTCAGCTGGGTGGACCTCAACGATATGCTTATCGGCTACCAGCCGCCCAACTCCTCCCACACCCAGCGTAGGAACTATGAGGTGCCCATTACTGTTTCCTTTGTTTGGCCCATCACATTCCCAGTGTTTAGATGCAATTTCCATTCTGTGGGATTGAATTGGAACAACCACTAGAGGTGGTGGAACAGGTCCAAAATGGTGGCAACATTTTGTTTGGCTATACATTCCAAACAGATCTGAGACCAGGTTAGAATGTCATCTTTTTCAGGCCATCAGCTGTAGTTTCTCTTCAACAGGTGGAGTTTGAGGTACATGACTTTTTCTTTGAGAAGAGCCCCCCGATCATGGTCCACATGTCAGTTAGAACAGCAGACACCAATGCACCCAGGGTGTCATGGAACATGGGTAGGTGTCAATGGCAGTAGAGGCTGGTGGGAGGAGCTATAGGAGGACAGGCTCATTGTAATGGCTGAAATGGAGTTCATGGAATGGAGTCAAACATGTGGTTTCCATATGTTTGATACATTACATTTTAGTCATTTAGCAGACGCTCTTCTCCAGAGCGACTTACAGTTAGTGGGTGCATACATTTTCTTTTCATACTGGCCCCCCCGTGGGAATCGAACCCACAACCCTGGCATTACAAGCGCCATGCTCTACCAACTGAGCTACACGGGACCATTTATTCCATTCCAGCCATTACAATGAGCCCATCCTCCTGTAGCTCCTCCCACCAGCCTCCACTGGTCAATGGGTGTATTCCAGATACACAACTTCTGCACAGATCTTGCACAGATTATGGAATGGTTATGTCACAATGTGATCTTTCTAGGTCTTAGTCTTCTTGAAGGTCAGTCTCGTCCAATCACGTGGGATCAGCTCCAGATTGTGGACAACGACAACTTCAAGGCTGTACGCATCATCACTGTCGACGGCCTCCAGCATGGCAGGCTAACACTGAGAGGTATAGAACTCATTATTCCTTCAATGGCATCATTTGATTGTTACCCTAATTTTAATTACTTCTATCGGACATCCCCACTATGTGTCCATAATCTACAGGTGGCAAGGGCTTCATGTTCACCATTGCCGACATCCTTGCTGGTGCCGTGCGCTACCACCACGACGACAGTGACACCACCAAGGACTTCATCATCTTCCGCATCACCGATGGGCGCCACCAGACCCGGCACAAGTTCCCCATTAACATCCTGCCCAAGGACGACAGCCCACCGTTCCTCATCACCAACACAGTGCTGGAGCTGTCTGAGGGCCACACGGCCCTGCTGAGAGGATCCATACTGCAGGCCTCAGACATGGACTCAAGTGACGACTACATCCTGTTCAACATCACCCGGCCGCCGCAGGCTGGAGAGCTCATGAAGATCCCTGGTCCTGGACTCAGCGGTGAGGAGAGGAGCACTCTGAATAGACCACATTGTTGTATAATGAAATGCAGTTACAAGGCACAGCTATGGTGCACACTTTGGTTCCCAGCTGAATGCAATTGCAAGGCATAGCAATGGGGAACATTTGCAGAGCTTTGTTATGTGATGACCCACTTGTTGTCTAGTTTGATAATCATATGCCAGTTTTAGAATACAATACTTCAATATACAGGTAACTGCCAAAATAATGGAAACACTTGAGTAAATAAGGGATACAAAAGTATATTGAAAGCAGGTGCTTCCACACAGGTTTGTTTTTTGAGTTAATTAACCAGTTAACATCACATTAGGGTCATATATAAAAATGCCCATCCACAGGGCACGAGTGGTCACTGAATGGTTTGAAAACAGATTTCAACCCAATTAAACACTTGTGGGAGAATCTGGAGCGGCGCCTGAGACAGCTTTTTCCACCACCATCAACAAATCACCAAATTATGGAATGTCTCGTGGAAGAATGCTGTCGCATCCCTCCAATAGAGTTCCAAACACATGTAGAATTTACGCTAGAATCTACACAGTGGTGTTCTTTTCCTTGGTCCTCTTAGGTTATCCTGTCAGTCGTTTCCTGCAGAAGGACCTGTTCCACTCTGTGGTCTACTACCGCCATCTAGGGAATGAGGTGTTTGATGACTCCTTCGAAGTGGTGCTCTCAGACTTCCATGACCCACCCAACCTTTCAGAACCTCAGGTGAGTAGTACCATTACTGGATCGTGTACAATTGTAGATTCATAAAGTTGGATTGAATTGAATTCAAACTCCCCAAATGTCATTCAAAGCTAATGTGGTCTCCCACCTTTGCAGGTCATAGTGGTGCACATCAACCCTGTGCCTGACCAGCCACCTAAAGAGGTCCCTGGGGTGACTCGGTGCCTGGTGGTCAAAGAGACAGAGGTGGTCCACCTGACCAAGAAGCAGCTTCACTTCATCGATCTGGAGTCACCTGACAGTGAGCTCACATACACAGTTACCACTCCGCCCTTCTACAGCAGGTCTTATGGGTAAGCATATCATGTCGAGTTAAGTTTGTTTTTGCCATTTGCAGGTATAGAATGCATACTGTACACTTGGTACCATTGGGGAAGAATGATACCAATGCTAATACTTTAAGGCATTCCCCTTTCAACTCGACTGTTACACTCAATGTACTATTTTCCTGTTGGCCAGGGGCCATGATGCAGGGAGGCTATTCCTGGTTGACAGCATTCCCAAATTCACCAAGGATCCTGAAGCACCAGTGTTAAGGTTATTCACACAGGTAAGCTCAGATTATTTACTCCCAAGTTACTTTGGCTGGACGGGGAAATGTCAGACTTGGTTAACTAACGCCTTTATCGTTCCAGCATGCAGTCAACTACATGAAAGTGGCCTACATGCCTCCCATCCTGGACATTGGGCCTTACCCAGAGCACATCCAGTTGGTGCTCTCCGTCACCAACCAGCAGGGAACCACAGTTGCTGGCATCTGCTTCAACATTACTGTTGTGCCAGTGGACAACCTGGCCCCAGAGGTATAGGGTGGTGGTCAAAGTTATCAAGCTAGCTAACACTTCTGTGTACTGGTAGGCTAACCCCCAACCTGTCACAAACATGCTAGCGCTGCCAAACTCAAGCTAACTCTACCACAAGCTGTCTAGGAGTAGCTGAAGCAGGTTGAAGACTCTACACCAGGGCAATTGAGGCCCTCGAAGGCCAAAGTACTACTGGGTTTTATTTTCTACCTGGCAGTTAATTGGTCAATTTATATCATGATTTGGCCAGAAAATTGACTTAGCTGGTTTCCCAGGTCAGAATTAGCCCTTAAATAGAAGAACGAGAGCCAGAAGTGTTTCATCCCTTCAGGCCCTTCATTGAACAACCCTGCTGTATACTGTATGTTCCCTCCCCAGGTGCACATTAAACCTCTGACAGTGGACGAGGGTGGGGAGTGCTGGGTGGGACCGGACCACCTGCTGCTGACAGACCATGATTCTACAGAGGAGAGCCTGAGAGTGGAGCTGAAGAGAGAGCCTCAGCACGGAGCTGTTCAGCTGGGTGGCTTCCCCATGAAACCGGGCCAGGCCTTCACTGTTCGCGACCTGAAAAGCTTAAAAGTTAGGTCAGATATGATTGATGACACTTCATTACTGCACCTTATCACACTGCAATGCTCATGTGAAGTTTGGACATGTTGGCTGTGTTCCAATGGCCACACTATATACCGTTTAGAATGTATACCCAATAGAATGCTTGATTCTAAGCATAATGCTAGTATGGATTTTGGAACAGTCGCTAGCTATCTATATACAGCATGGACACAAACTGATTCAATAACAAGGAGAGTCAAATTGTGTCAACAATCATATTGTATTGTCGACTACAATTGTGTTGGTTTGTCCATGCAGATATCATCACGACAGCTCGGAAACGGTGGGAGATGCCATTGAATTAATTGCTACCGATGGGATTAATGCAATCAACTTTGTTCTGGAAGTTAAGGTACTGTAAACCATTTTGATGCTAACAGAGACAAAAAGATCTTACAGTGAATGTTTGCTGTATGAGAGTCATAGACCATATCTTTGTCAACAGGTGACACTGATCAATGATGAGGTTCCAGTTCTAATGCCAGGTCTGAGACCTGTTCTGGACTGTGCAGAGGGACAGGAAGTCATCATCACCGCTGAGTACATCTACGCCACAGACGCAGACAGTGACGACAACAGTCTGACCTACATGATTGCCCGCCAGCCATACAATGGCGTAGTGCGCAAAAATGCCATTGTGGTCGATCACTTCATTCAGGCAGACATTGCCGCAGGGATTATCACCTACAAACACACAGGTATTATTGTTAAATCTATTTATCAATGACTCTACCTCATCCATGTACCACCATAAATGTGTATTGGTGGTTTATGACATTCCATTTTTTGTTTTGTTTTATTATATGTTATACATTAACCCTAACATTTTACAACTGTTTCTCCGCAAGTCAAAAAACATGATTATATCCATATTATTTCATCCCATTCTTTGAAGCCAAAAACTGCAATCATGTTTCTTATGTCTCTCAGGAGCGGAGATTGGACTAGCCCCTCGACACGACACAATCACGTTTGTGATATCCGACGGACAGGCGGAGAACGTTCCGTCATGCTGTAATGACCGAGGGGACACATTCAAAAGAGGCAGAACACAAGTCCAGGAGAGCCTGCCTCTGTATGACCTGAAGGTCACCGTGTTACCTGTGGACAGTCAGATGCCTTCTATTGCAACAGGTAATGAATGCAGTGATGTTGGAGCAATGTTGCAGCGATGCCTATGATTATTTTTATGAAGGTTCAGACATTATTAGTATCCTTGAGATTTGTGAAATGGTTCAAGAGCAAACGTAACCCCAAATTAGCAAGTGCAGGCTAGTGGAAGAAAATACTGAAAGCAACATTCTGGGCTCATCAACAGAAAAGTAAAATATTGAGCAATACTGTATAGTTTATTCCACTACTATTTTCTCTCACAATTATACCTAAATGGTCAATCAATATATCTTCAATATGGATATTCTCCTCCTCCTTTGTAGGAGATGTGTTTGTGGTGGATGAGGGGGGTGTGGCCCCTATAACTGTAGCCCACCTCAGGGCCTCGGATGTGGACACTCCTCTGGAGGAGCTGGTGATCAGCCTGGTCTCTCCTCCCCAGTATGGCTACATTGAGAATACTCTGCCCAGTCCTGGATTTGAGAAAAGCAACACAGGCATCAGCATTGGTGAGTAGCTTTAACCCCATCATATTTGTCTTCATTGAACACCATTCACATCACAGGCTTTCCACTTTTTCTTAGACTGTAATGCTGTAACCTCAAGCCATATGGAATCCTCATAAGCAGTGAACAATCCACTGCTTTCTTTTCCTAAATAAATCACTTGTTACATTAACCTTTGTAAAAACTCAAACTTTGTCCCCTTTTCGTAGTATGTATAACCGGTATGTACATTATTAACTGTAAAAGTTCCATACTGTTCAACCTCAGCATCTCTCCTCAGCTTCCTTTTCCTACAGTGACATCATGAATGGACATGTGAACTACGTCCAGTCCAGACACCAGAGGATTGAGCCAACCGCTGACCAGTTCATGCTCTGTGTCTCTGACGGGAAACACACCTCTGCCCACGTCCACTTCTACACCATCATCAGCCCCATCAATGACGAGGTCCCGGAGTTTCTCGCCAGAAATATCACGGTGAGTCACCCGTCGTCAAGCTGTCAATTATCCACAGCAGAGGTCACCACCAACTCCGGTCCTGGAGAGTTACTGCATTTGGAGGGTGTTATTCAAGCCCAACACACCTGGTCCAGGCTGAAAACCATAATTAGTGGAATGAGGTGTGCTAGTGCTGGTCTGAAACAAAACCCTGCACTTCTTGTAGCTTTCCTGGGCCGGATTTGGAGGCCCCTGGTCTACACCATGTAAAGCTATTATAGATCACTCTCTGATTTCACATTTACAACAACTGAAATGATGGGTAATGGCTCCTAACCACCTATTCTATAGTACAACATGCCTCAAAGCACTCTAAGACCACATCAGGACCGATTTAACCGACGTCCCCATTAATGTCCCATTGTAAAAAGGTGCGAGAGGGACATATGAAGGAGCTGGACCCTACTGTTATTAACGCGGTGGATCTGGATATCCCTAAAAACAACCTGCTGTTCAGCGTGGTCCAGGCCCCGCAGCATGGCACCATCATGGGCCGAACGTATGGCAACGACGTGCCCACCAATGGAAGACCCGTCAACAGGCGCAGGGACGTAGAGGTGCTGGTCCAGGACTTCACCATGCAGGAGCTGAGGAATGGTACTGTACCGTGACTAACTTCTTGTGACTCAGAGGCTGTCCTAATATGGACACCGTAGCACTGTGCCATTATTGAGACTGGTGATCCTGAAGAGCATGAAAAAACTGTTTGAGACTCAAATAGAGAAATTTTGTGGATTTTTGTTGTTGTTGTGATCTTCAGTCGTGGTGTTATACATACAGGCACATTCAAATAATGAGTTCACCTCCACTCTTCAGGTATGTCTCTGATGTACATGCACGATGACTCTGAGAACATGGTGGACAGCTTCACCATCCAGCTGACCGATGGGAAACACAAGCTCCACAGACACGTGATGGTCAACGTACTCCCTGTCAATGATGAGGAGCCTCGAGTCATAAGGTAACAGATGGGACTTGTTACATTTACACAGAGAAAACATTTCATTGATGTCCACATGTTCTGTAAAGTTTACTATGAGTTTACTTCACCAATAATCCATAGATGGAACATACTGCAACCAGTTTACAACAGGTAGTATAAACTTCCTCCCTCCTAATCTAGACTTCCCTTATATCTGTGCTCCCCCTTCTGGCTTTCCTGAGTACTACACCACAATTTCTCCTTCACGTGTACATTTGGTACACATTTCACATAAGTTAATAAACAAACAGTTTGGGTGAAGTTTCCCCTAGGTACAGATCTAGGATCAGTTTCCGGTCCCCCAGTCCTAACCTTAACCATTAGTGGGGAAAATGCAAAACTGACCAAAGCAACTTCACCCTACTCCTAAACAAACATGGTTGTCTGCCATATAGGAACAATGGACTGGAGGTGGAGGCAGGCGAGGCTAGGCTGATCTCCAGTGCTATTCTCTTTGCTCAGGACAGCGACACTACCTCCCAGGAGATAGTCTACATGTTGGAGAGCATTCCCACTCAGGGACTGCTACAGGTTAAGGTCAGTACATTCCTGTATCATCTGATATGAACTGGTAGGTGTTATTAACAAATGCCAGTATAGAAAGTATTTTTCCATGCTAGTTTAAAGGGGCATTTCACTTTAAAAAAGTGTTGTTTTATATTCTTCATTAGTCAACTTTTGAAACAGTCCCACAAAATCATGCATGTCAACATAACATTTTTCAAAAGATATTACTTTCAGTCTACTCGTGATTTCACTGTAAGTAAATCATCAACATTGAGTCATTATGTGCCTTACATTATGTGTTCTCTCCCTAACTGTCCATGGTCCCCTCTCAGGTGGGGTCTGACTGGGTGACCCAGTCTGCGGGGATGAACTGCACCCAGGAGACAGTGGACATGAACCTGCTGCGCTACCTCCATACGGGGCCACTGGGACACACACAGGATTTCTTTATGTTCCACCTGCTGGACGGGAAGAACCGATCCCCCACACAGCACTTCCACATCTCCCTCAAGGACATGGAGAAAGGTTTGTGAATAGATGGACAGACCACCAAACTGGGAAGTGCACTATTATGCACAGTTTGCTATAACGTTCATGGTCAGTGTTAGTCTCTGTGTAAAAAACAAACACTAGTAGAGAAAACTCATCACTGCTACTGTTGTCTTATGTGTATTATAATAATGTTAAACATAGCTAAAATAACTCATAAAATAAGCAGGTTTCTAAGTCTTATAAACCTCACTATGTTGTGTAAACCAATTAGTGCAAACGTTCATTTTAAGACTTCACTTTCTCTATCAATTCCCAGGAAACATTGCCGTTTTTGTGAAGCCGGTGAAGACCAGCCGTGGTGAGCGCGTGGTTCTGACCACAGACATCCTGCTGGCGACGGATGGTACAGACAAACCCGAGGAGCTGTTCTACATCGTTACGGTCCCCCCCAGCAACGGCCACATGGAGTACATCAAACACCCTGGGGTGGCCATCAGCACCTTCAGCCAGATGGACATCGCTGCCAACCTGGTGGGCTACGTCCACGACAACAGAGCCACCGCGCCGCTGGAAACACTACAGTAATGGCAACCCTTCTAAATGTATAAAATGAAACAGATGATAATCTTAACATTATTCCACATAATAGAGGTTGGAACATGCTGCAAACTATGCTGATTTGTAGAAAAAAATGTACATCTCAAAGACTGTGGTCATCATACCAGATAGCAGATGGCCCAAATCTGACCCACATCTATAAGTTTAATACATTGTTTGGGATGAAGTACCTTCCCCTAAGAACCTGCCATGCTCCTGTGTGTCTTTGCCAGGTTCGTCGTCAGCAACAGCAAGGCCACCCGTAACGGCACCCTGGAGATTTTTGTGGAGACCACCGACCGCGTGCTACCCTCACTGGCCTGTAACAGCGGCTTGAGAGTCCCTCAGGACTCCTCCATGGCGGTGACCCCTGACACCCTCGCCCTGTCCGACCCCGACACCCCACCCAGTGACCTGCTCTTCTTCCTGGCCCAGCCTCCGCAGTACGGCACCCTGCTCCGGGGAGGTGTCCCGCTCGCTGCCGGGGGTAACTTCACCCAGTGGGACCTGCAGGAGCTGGATGTGACCTACAGGCACGGGGGCGGCCCGTCACAGATCGACCGCTTTGCCTTCACAGCCTCAGACACTACCAACAGGGGCTTCCTGCTGGAGGGGATGGTACAGACGGAACCTGTGATCTTCACCATTCAGGTAGGACACACTCATCTGCATACACGCCTCTTCCCAGATATGTCGCTAGAGGGGCCATTTCAGGTGTACATTAGATCAGCACAGCAACTTATTCAATAGTAGTGGAATCGAAATAATTAGTTGTGCTATCAAGGGAAGGTTTTGATGGACGCCTTTGATGGTGCCTAATGAACAAGACCCTGTATTCCAGATTGAGCCGTTGGACAGCTCGGCTCCTGAGGTTGTGCAGCTGCAGTCTCTGTGGAAGGCTGAAGTCCTGTCTGACGGTCGCTATGGGATCTACCTCTCGTCCCGGGAGCTGAGAGCGCAGGACGCCAACACCAAGGACGAAGACCTCACCTTCCACATCCACAGACCACCATACTTTGGCTACCTGGAGAATACTATCAAAGGTAAGGCCTCATGTGCAGGGGCGTCAGGCCCCATTCCCTCAGTTTTATCCTTTTGTACACAGAAAATACTGAAAATGTTGTTTATTTTACGCATAATTAATCCAAATGCATTTAATTAGGCCATCAGTGCTCCTTCAAAAAAGTTACATTACGATAGCCCATAGACCCCAGGTTAATTGTGTTTGCTCTTCAGTAAACAGTCAATCTTACACTGTGCTCTTGCAGGCAGCTTTGTCCAGCAGCGTTTCACTCAGAGGGACCTGAGCAAAAGGACTATCGTGTATATCATAGACCCAGTGACAGAAGCCATGTCGGACAGCCTGGAATTCAGAGTGTCCGACCCTCTGGGGAACACTGGGCCCTCCCACACGTGAGATGCTACTCCGCGCAAGACACAAATAGTATTAATATGCTCTACATACTGTGGTCAGTCAGGGGAGGAGAGAACCAATGGTTACATACTTACTACTGTACATGACAAGGCCAATTTATATGACAGCTTATGAAGATTTGATTAATGGTCCCCAACGACTGTATTGGTCTCTGTATGTAACATATGTACTGTGTCCTTGTAACGAAAGAAGATACCATCACCCTCAATCAACTTGGAAAGGCAATGCAGGATCGTTGGTTAGTGAGTAAAACTGTTTTCACTGTGCTGTGTTCCTCATGGTTCCATGCTGCAGACTGGAGCTGAAGTGGTCTCGTGTGGAGCTGGCTGTGTCTGAGTACCAGGCATGTGAGGATCAGGGCACTGTCTCACTGGACGTCCTACGGAAAGGCAACATGGCCGAGTCCTCATACATCACCATCAAGGTTTCTGTTCTATCTGTTTTAAACAGTATGATTCTTATACCAATTCCTGTAATCTAGTGATTCTGCTAAATTGCATATATATTTTTTGTAACCTTTATTTAACCAGGTTAGTCTCGATGAGGTAAATCGAGTGATAGATGGCACTATAAATCCATTATAGTGCGATGAATGTAATGTCACTTTCGGATTCCCCTTTTCTCAATATCTTAGGTGAGAGAGGTCACAGCGACTGCTGGAAAGGATTTCACTCTGAGCCCGTCCAGCCTAATCCAGTTTGATCCTGGTACGTGTGGCTTTGTAGTGGGATGTTGATATGAGTTACCATCATAGATTGGGAGATAGGTAACTAAAATGTGTGCTCTCTATGAAGGCGTATCCAAAAGGAGCTGGCGTATTGAGATTACCCAAGATCACCTGGAGGAGGCAGAGGAGACATTTGAAGTGACGCTGGTGTCCCCCGAGGGAACCGTAGTAGGCAGCACCTCCAAAGCTCTGGTTAAAATCAAGGACTCTGGGAAAGGTGAACACTGTGGAACTAGTGGTCATTTAGGATGTTGCCCCTAATACTGTAGTCCCTAACTAAATCAAATAGAAACCTTTTCAATTGTCTTGTCAAGGTACATTTTTCAAGTTATAGAAACTGGAGGTACCAAGGAAGCCAAAGACTGATAGAGACAATACACCAACCTTCTATGAAGTATTGACGTGGTTTAAAAATCTCTGAATGTAAGTCTCTGTGCTTTTCCAGGACAGTGTGGATCCAGTCGGGCCCCTATGGGCTCCAGTCTGGGGGGGAAGCAGGTTCAGTCAGGGCCCTACCCCCAACATGGCTCCATTCAGCTGGAGACACTACCCCTTGCCAAGGGAGACCAGCAGATGACCTGGACCCGGGGTGATGGTATGCCCCAGTCTGTGCCCGCTGCTGTGCCTGCCACGCCCAATATGAAACTCAGAGCCATGGGCAATAGGAAGACAGTAAGTTTTTACTCTGTAATCACCAGTGTGATTGTTATTCGGTTGAGGTTTGTCCTAAGTCTTTGTTCAGTGTCCTTCACTCTAAACTATGCTAAACCTAAGAGTTATGTACACAGTCGTCATGTGACCCAGTAAGTACATAAAACAGGGACTATAGACTATTAGTCTTGTTTCAACCATCAAAACCCACAGATTATAGCACAACTTGATCATGTATTATCTTCTCACAGATTCCACCATCGTCAGTCCATCGTAATGGAACAGACACTGTGTTTACGGTAAGCTGGGCTACCACCTTTTGCACTAAGCTAACACACCGAATCCAACCTAGGGACAGCCCTCACTGTCTTTCTCTCACTGCCTCTCCATGGTTGCAGTACCACGGGATCATGTCAGTGCGCCTGGAGGATGACAAGTCTCCCTCTAGGAAGGGAAGGAAGGCTAATATTCAGGTGACCAGCAGAGGGCAGCAGCAACATGCAGCAGCAACACCAACAGTGGCTCCCAACCTCAACCCAAAACCTGTCCCTAAGAGGAAGGGTGACAGGATGCTCCCACCTACAAAGACTGAGCAGCCCAATAAGAAGGTGAGTCATCATTACATTTATTCGTAACAGTTTCTATATCGTAGCGACTTTAGTACAACACCAGCAATCATATCAAGAGGTTCGGATCTCATGGTGTGACAGCTATGGTAGGACTGAAATCGCCTCAATATAAACAGACTGAGGGTTATTCAGACATTGGTGGCAGTGGCTATATAAACAAAAGCATAGATTACAGTCTCTCTCTTGGCCTATAAACTACTTCCAATATGATGAACAAATGAACTAAATGTGTTACTCACTCTAATGATTTTGTCCCTCAGGAGGCTTCACCTAGCTCTGGCCCTAAACCCTGTGTCCCAGAGCTGATGGGGCTCCTGCACTTTAACCAGAGCTCAGGCGGGCTCCTGCGCTGCAACGGGGTCTCCTGGAAGCCCTGGGCTCCCACTGATGAGGTAATCAATCTGGGATGGATGGTGCCTGAAACAGAATAATAATGGACCCTCATCATTTGCCCAATTGTGTTATAAATATCATAGGTAGACTATTTCAGGGTCAAAGAGTATGGGCTAACCCCAACTTATAGCTCAACATTCTGGGCCACTTTCTTGGACTGAGCTTGATGTGTCGGGGGAAACCAGCCCTTAATGTTAGTTATTTCCTATTTCAGTAATGAACTCTCACCTCATTGGCCAGCCATTTTCCTCCTCCCCGACACAGATGGTCAGTGCTCAGAATTGTCGTAAGGGCTGGACCTATCACAGTGGCTACTGCTACTTCCTGAGCACCGAGCGCAAGTCGACGTGGAGCACCGCCATCAGGGAATGCAGGGAGAGGTGAGGAGGGGAACAAGAAATGTTACCTATTTTGCGAGAATGTGCCTTTGTGTTGTAGTAAACTATAATTTCGTATTTTTCCTGTGTTTCCAGTCACCAAGCCAATCTGGTGAGCGTTTTCTCCAAGGCTGATATGGACTGGCTGTGGGACTTCAGTGGAAGGAAACCATTCTGGATAGGTAAAAAGTATCCTGTCCTATCTCCATTGGCTGAAAAGTGGCTCAATGTGTATGTGTGCGCATGTCTACCTCATCTCACTCACTGTCCTCTCCATCTTTCAGGTCTGAACGACAGGGAGAGACGAGGACGCTGGGAGTGGGTGGGTGGAGAACCCACCACCTACACCAACTGGAGGAAGAGCCCAGCCAGAGGCAAAAGGAAGGGGACCAGGAGGTGTGTTCTGGTGTGGAGGAGGGCCAAGTGGCAGATCAGAGACTGTAAGACGGGCAAGGGACATCGCTACATATGTTACATCAAGACGTGAACCAAGGGGGATTTCTACGTTGGATTGATGCTATGAATCAGAACTATTTTCTTTCCACTGCTGTTGCAACAGGAATGGAGCTGACTCTCAAGACAAGTTGCATTCATACAGTTAACATCACCCAATCACCCAAAGGAGATTTACTATGGTACTGCAGCAATAGATAAATGAAGAGGTCAGCTTTAATTAAATGGGAGTAGTGCATCAATCACATCAGTTGCAAATTCAGTCAGCAAACATGTCACACAAGTACCGCTGAAGCTCACAACGTCATATATTTCATCTTGTAACTGTCAAACTGCTCCTAAGCGCTTTTCCAGCTACTGTAGTTTAAATGGATAGTTCACTGAAATTACATTGGTTTCCTTACCCTTCTTAATGTGAACTATCCGTTTAATGTTGAGTAGCTTTACCATGTGCAGATGTATAGTACTGTTCACCTGTGTAACAGCTATAGTTATTATTTTTGAGAGCTGTAACTGCTGCACTGGTCATCTGTGTAATATTGAATATCAGTGTATAACATTGTATTGTGACTAACGCATACCTCTCAATGTGTACATTTAAAGTATTATTTGCTTTCACCGTCTCAAGGTTGTATTCAAATGTAGGTCCTTGATGGTAGTAACACTGTCTTGTCTGAAATGAGTCATAACTGGGTTTGTGGAATACAGTATTTCCATGTATTTCTGTATTAAAAAACATAAAACGTAATATTTTATGAATAACAACATAAGATTCAGGTTACTCTCATCAATGTGAAACTACACTCAGTGGCCAGTTTATTAGGTACGCCACCCTGTTCACGAAAATGGTTTGCGCCTACAGACAGTGAGTCACGTGGCCGTGGCTTGCTATATAAAGCAGGCAGACAGGCATCGAGGCATTCAGTTACTGTTCAATTGAATGTTAGAATGGGCAAAACGAGAGACCTAAGCGACTTTGAGCGTGGTATGATCGTCGGTGCCAGGCGCAGCGGTTCCAGTATCTAAGAAATGGCCAGGTTTACCAAGAATGGTGCGACAAACATCCAGCCAGCGGCAGTCCTGTGGGCGAAAACAGCTCATTGATGAGAGGTCGAAGGAGAATGGCAAGAATTGTGCAAGCTAACAGGCAAATAACGGCGCAGTGCAACAGTAGTGTGCAGAACGGCATCTCAGAACGCACAACTCATCGATCCTTGTCACGGATGAGCTATTGCAGCTGACGACCACACCGGGTTCCACTCCTATCAGCTAAAAACAAGAAGAAGCGGCTCCAGTGGGCACGCGATCACCAACACCGGACAATTGAGAAGTGGAAAAACATTGCCTGTGTCATGCTGATTGCAGTCAGGATTTGGCATAAGTGGGATGAGTCCATAGCCCCATCCTGCCTGGAGTCAACGGTATAGGCTGGTTGCGGTGGTGTAATGGTGTGGGGAATGTTTTCCTGGCACATATTAGGTCCCTTGACACCAATTGAGCAACGTTTCCATGCCCCGAAGAATTCAGGCTGTTCTGGTCGCAAAGGGGGGTCCGACCTGGTACTAGATGGGTGCACCTAAAAAACTGGCCACTCAGTGTATATGGCGCCAACTCTACAGTTCACATTATGCCACAGAAACTCCACAAATACAGAAAGGTATCAGCTGCCTTCGATACAGCTTTTTATGCAGTTGTGGGATCCCTTGTTCAGTTGCTTTCTCAAATTACATTGTGAAATTTGCAATATTTTAGCCAGTTACTGTACAGAATTTATTTTATTTTCACATCCCATTTAAATGTAATGATTTGTGTGCAATTATTTTATAAACTTCTATTATTCCAGAAATCCATCAGGTGACTTTATTTTACTGCTTTATTAGTTATTTTTCTAGAATAGGCTATAATATGCTAATAATGCACAATAATTTTGACACAACAGTGCTGCATTTCAGTAAAGTAGAAGTTAAAGTTTATTAGAGAACATTCATGTCTTATAAGTCATAAATGAATGTGTGTTAACAATTTGACAAACATAGTCTACTCTGCCCCTGAGCCATGCAGGTTAGTGTTTTTTTCATCATGAATCTTGATCTGGAGGCAGCTCTGCAGTGGTCACTAGCTGGCACAGCCACAAAGCCAAACATTTTGATTTTAAACCTAACCACACTGCTAACCCTAATGCCTAGCCCTAACCTTAAATTAAAACCAAAAAGCTAGTGTTTTTTTTTTATTCTCATAAATGTTACAATATAGCCAATTTTGACCTTGCAGCTAGCCCATCTAGTGGAAATCGTTCAGTTCTGCCTCAAGGACAAGACTCATCCCAATAAACGTCAACCTACCCATAACATAACAGTTGATATAAATAATTATGCAATCACTAAAAATACATGATAGGTGAAAGCAATTTGGTGGATATGTACCAGGAATTTCCCCTGACCTCTCAAGTTATTTGTGGAAAGGATAACTGGAAGGGGACAGCACTAAGACTATTAAGAGACAGCCACTAGCCCTGATTTGGCCTTGTAGCAGATTCCTTCTGCTAACAGACAAAATACACATTTTCTCCATATCAGAGCTGCAAGGTTTTGAGAAGAATCTCAAAGTAGGCCTTCATTCCTTTTGATAGACAGAAACAATTTGGTCCGTAAAACACTAAGTGCTTAGATAAAAAATATTAATTGTGGCTTCAGGTTAGAAACCTAATGAGGTTTGCTTATATTAATTTGATAGATAGATTGATTTGATTAACTCACCTCCTGTTATACTAGCACCAGGGTATTAAGTCCAGCCAAACTCACCATTAGGGTTGAACAATTCTGGTAACTTTCCCAAAATTGGAAAGGAAAAGGCGCAATGTTCGCTCACCATTAACGATGATTTGTTTTATTTAAGCAAGGTTAAAAGATTAATATTTCAGCCTTCATCAACTTTCCCAAAATTCTCGGGTTTTCCAGAAATCCTGGTTGGAGAATTCCTGGATTTCCTGCTCATTCCCTCCTGAATATACTAACCGGGAGTTCTGGAACAACTGGGAATTCTGGGAAAATAACTGGAATTTTGCAACCCTAATCACCAACAGTAGTAAGCACTCAGCACTACATAATCATAGAAGTCCTATAGCTAACATCAACAGGTTAAGAGAGAAAAGTACATTTACACGACAGAGAGAACAAGATTGGAATTACGCTGCCACAAATTCTCGGATCTAGTAAAAATATATATTTAGTACAGAGGCAACATTTAAATGGCTCTCAACTGAGAGACACACACAACATATTATACCTCGCCAAAAGGGGAGGGTCAATAGCGTCAACTTAAACATTTTAAGGCAATCAAACAGTTGATTAGAATACCCATGGCAATCTCTTGTTCATGATGCAATGACAACACTCTTATTGTCAGGAGTTGAAGCCATTACAGATTGCAGTGTCTGGGGTTGACAAACAGAACACATAGAATGGAACTCCACCATGGTTGCATCCGAAATGGTACCCTATTCCCTATGTAGTGCATTACTTTTGGTCAAAAGTGAATACGGTGCCATTTCAGAAGCAGCCCATGCCTACTCCACCACAGCAGCAATTATTTTCCAATTGACACAATGACAAGAATTGAAAATCAACAAATACAATCCTGGTCGAGACAGATAACAATGAATGGCAGCTTAGAACCAACAATATTAACGACTGGACTGTGGACAAGAACCAACCAGGGCAGACTAGGTTTGTGTGCATGGCTAGCTAATGTTAGCATGGATGGAGGACGGACAAGGGTAAGTGGACAACTGGTTTGGCAATGCAGAGGTAGGGTGAGAGGCCAGAAGTCCCTGCCTACTGTATTAATGTCACTTCATAGGAGACCTGGATTTAAAATACATTTGTTTTCTTTCAAATACTTTGGCTGGGCTTTATTACTATTTGAACCCAGGTGTCTATCATACCCGTGTTAAATGTGGGGGGTTCTGACTCATTTCATCATCCCTAGCTGCAATGGATCAAGTATGGAACCAGCACTGCGGTCGATTAATGCACTAAAACCAATGGAGACAACATGATGAAAACCAAATGGTAAACTCAAACAAACACAGAGGGCGAGTCAGGGCTTTCTGTATCTCCGTCTACACAGAGGATGTGCGTGTTCAGCATGGCTTGGTCCCGACGATGTGCTCCTTCTAGTTCTCAGACATTTTGCGGATCTTGTAGTTGAGGATGCCTCCATTGTGGAAGTACGTCAGCTCCACGTCTGTGTCGAACCTCATCCTCGCCTGGAATGTTTGCCCGTGTTGAGCTGTGAGGGAAGGTAAACTGACAGTTGTAGGTTGCTCATAGTAAAAAAGGCAAATATATTGAGCATTGCTCCTTTCTAATCTATTACAGAATCATAATGTATTAGAGAGTTCATAGAAATCACTAAGTGTTCTTTTTTTGACTAGACATCCACTAGCAACTCAGACTTTCACATAACTCATTAACTCAGAATTTCCCAATTCCCACCCTATGTAATCACTGGACGTACCTTAATGTCAACAATCATCTTGGGTGTGAGTGGCTCTGGGATGACCACTGTGTGGCGCTCTCGCCCTGTCATGTCCAGGCTGTCTGCCGTGTCCCCGGCCAGGTACTCCAGAGGGATCACCCCCATGCCCACCAGGTTACTGCGGTGGATCATTTCATAGCTCTCTGCCAGCACAGCCTTGATGCCCTGGGAGAGGGGAACAGAGGAAGGGTATCAGGCAGGTAACAGTGGGCATCCACATAGCTCACCGTTTGTTATGTGTACCTTGAATGCTCCCTACTTTGTATTGTATAATCTTTGTTCAATAAATATATTACAAAAACATCCACATAGCCCACCAGAATCTTATATTTGATACTGAAAAGTATCATACAGGCTTGCCCCTAATTGACATTCAGCTAATACATCATACATGATCAAATGAGTTTGTGTGATGATAACGCTGTCGTGAAAGAAGACGAGAGACTGACCAGGAGGAAAGGACCTTTAGAGGCCCAGTCTCTGGAGCTGCCAGAGCCGTACTCCTTCCCAGCCAGGATCATGAGGGGGAAGCCAGCCTGCTGGTAGCACTCTGCAGCGTCAAACACATCCAGCTGTTCAGGGAAGCAGACAACGGCTAGAGCACACTGAATACATTGATACATAGGGACAACCATAGTACATATAACAGCCATGAAACAAAATACACTGTAATATGCAGTCAAAATACAAGAACAAACACTAAACATACAATAAATGTAAGTCATTACATTAGTCATAAAAATTGTGTTACTCATTTGATAAAGTAATAGCCACCAGAGAATGTATACAAGTTATACAATTATTTTACATTTACGTCATTTAGCAGACGCTCTTATCCAGAGCGAGTGTATATATTTTTCATACTGGCCCCCCGTGGGAATCGAACCCACAACCCTGGCATTGCAAGCGCCATGGACTACCAACTGAGCTATAGGAGGGAGCTGCATTACATTATCTGGTTTTATTACATTATAACAGGAAAACGTATGACATTATTGAAAGTTATTACGTTATCCGTTGTTCCAGGGCCTTACCGTTTCATCAGAGGGTAGGTGCAGGGTACGCGGTGCCTGATTGTTCAGGAACTTGTTGAAGAGACGGATGTTGGCGAACGTGTGACGGGCCACCACAGCATCGTTGCCACGCCGAGAGCCGTCACGTGGGTTCAAACTGGAAAGGGGTTCAAATGTTACTTTGGAGTCTGGGTGCAACTCGACTCCAACATAAAAACATACTAAGCTAAAGCTAGCTAGACATACAGTGAGCTCCAAAAGTCTTGGGACAGTGACACTTTTTTTGATGTTTTGGCTCTGTACTCCAGCACTTGGGATTTGAAAATATACAATGATTGAGGTTAAAGTGCAGACTGACAGCTTTAATTTGAGGGTATTTCCATCCATATCAGGTGAACCGTTTAGAAACTACCACAATTTTTGTACATAGTCCCCCCTTTTTAGGGGACTCAAAGTATTGGGACAAATTCACTTATATGTTTATTAAATTAGTCAAAAGTGTAGTCTTTAGTCCCATATTACTAGCACGCAATGATTGCATCAGTCTTTTGATGCATTTGCTGTTTGTTTTGGTTGTGTTTCAGATTATTTTGTGCCAAATAGAAATGTATTGTAAATAATGTAGTGTGTCATTTTGGAGTCACTTTTATTGTAAATAAGAATAGAATATGTTTCTAAACACTTCTAAACTCAGCAAAAAAAGAAATGTCCCTTTTTCAGGACCCTGTCTTTCAAAGATAATTAGTAAAAATCCAAATAACTTCACAGATCTTCATTGTAAAGGGTTTAAACACTGTTTCCCATGCTTGTTCAATGAACAATAAACAATTAATGAACATGCACCTGTGGAACGGTCGTTAAGACACTAACAGCTTACAGACGGTAGGCAATTAAGGTCACAGTTATGAAAACTTAGGACACTAAAGAGGCCTTTCTACTGACTCTGAAAAACACAAAAATAAAGATGCCCAGGGTCCCTGCTCATCTGTGTGAACGTGCCTTAGGCATGGTGCAAGGAGGCATGAGGACTGCAGATGTGGCCAGGACAATAAATTGCAATGTCCGTACTGTGAGATGCCTAAGACAGTGCTACAGGGAGAGAGGACGGATAGCTGATAGTCCTCGCAGTGGCAGACCACGTGTAACAACACCTGCACAGGATTGGTACATCCGAACATCACACCTGCGGGACAGGTACAGGATGGCAACAACAACTGCCCGAGTTACACCAGGAACGCACAATCCCTCCATCAGTGCTCAGACTGTCCGCAATAGGCTGAGAGAGGCTGGACTGAGGGCTTGTAGGCCTGTTGTAAGGCAGGTCCTCACCAGACATAACCGGCAACAACGTCGCCTATGGGCACAAATCCACCGTCGCTGGACCAGACAGGACTGGCAAAAAGTGCTCTTCAATGACGAGTCGCGGTTTTGCTTCACCAGGGGTGATGGTCGGATTCACGTTTATCGTCGAAGGAATGAGCGTTACACCGAGGCCTGTACTCTGGAGCGGGATCGATTTGGAGGTGGAGGGTCCGTCATGGTCTGGGGCGGTGTGTCACAGCATCATCGGACTGAGCTTGTTGTCATTGCAGGCAATCTCAACGCTGTGCATTACAGGGAAGACATCCTCCTCCCTCATGTGGTACCCTTCCTGCAGGCTCATCCTGACATGACCCTCCAGCATGACAATGCCACCAGCCATACTGCTCGTTCTGTGCATGATTTCCTGCAAGACAGGAATGTCAGTGTTCTGCCATGGCCAGCGAAGAGCCCGGATCTCAATCCAATTAAGCACGTCTGGGACCTGTTGGATCGGCGGGTGAGGGCTAGGGCCATTCCCCCCAGAAATGTCTGGGAACTTGCAGGTGCCTTGGTGGAAGAGTGGGGTAACATCTCACAGCAAGAACTGGCAAATCTGGTGCAGTCCATGAGGAGGAGATGCACTGCAGTACTTCATGCAGCTGGTGGCCACACCAGATACTGACTGTTACTTTTGATTTTGACCCCCCTTTTGTTCAGGGACACATTATTCAATTTATGTTAGTCACATGTCTGTGGAAATTCAGTTGTTGAATCTTATGTTCATACAAATATTTACACATGTTAAGTTTGCTGAAAATAAACACAGTTGACAGTGAGATTCTTTTTTTGCTGAGTTTACATTAATGTGGATGCTACCATGGTTGCGGATATTCCTGAATGAATCGTGAATAATGATTAGTGAGAAAGATGCACAAATATCATACCCCAAAACATGCTAACCTCACCATTACAATAACAGGGGAGGGAGGTTAGCATGTTTTGGGGGAATGATATTTATGCCTCTAACTTTCTTACTCATCATTATTCACAATTCATTCAGGATTATTATTATTCATGTAGAAGTGTTTAGAAACACATTCTATTCTTATTTACAATAAAAGTGACTCCAAAATTATACAATACATTATTTACCATTCATTTCTATAAACCCATAGTAAGTCCAATCCGGTTGACTACTTTAAAATGTTGCATGCAACCAAAACAAACAGCTAATGCATCCAGCACATTTGTAGAGAGACAAGCTTGATGTAGTCATTGCGTGCTATGAATATGGGACCAAATACTAAACATTTGACTACTTTAATACACATAAGTGAATTTGTCCCAATACTTTTGATCCCCTAAAATGGGGTGGAGGGGGCACTATGTACAAAAAGTGCTGTAATTTCTAAACACTTCACCCAATCTGGATGAAAATACAAATTAAAGCTGACAGTCCGCACTTTAACTTCACATTCATTGTGTCATTTCAAATCCAAAGTGCTGGAGTACAGAGCCAAAACAATAACAAAAAATGTCACTGTCCCAATACTTTTGGAGCTCACTGTAATAAGCTAAAGCTAGTTAGCAAAATAAAGCTTTCACACTTTCGCGCCCACCCAAACTGTACTGGGCTGGCTTGGATTTTTTTCCTTTCACATTGTCCATTCCAGCAACTATGATTCCAGCAACTAACCAGGCCAATACAGCGTGGCTCGGCTCAGTAGTGTGAAAAGGCTATAGTTACTGCCTCCCCTCCCATCTCTCTCACCCTCTGCCGGTCAGGTAGGTTCGGGCGATGTTCCCAGCAGGAAAGATGTGGTCTGTGGTCACAGAGTCACCGACGTTTAGCAGCACGTAGAAAGTAAAAGAAAGTTTGTGAAAGTGGTTGTGGATTGCAGTTGAAGGGGTTAACTTGGAGTGTCAACCCCTCTAAAGGGTTAATGAAATGCGATATGAAATATTAGATTATAAAGGCCTCCTCTAGAGAGGCCTGTGTGTGTGTTAAAACATGTCTGAGTATCTTACCCTGCAGGCACTATCAGATAAGAGGACGCCCACGCATCTGCACCTCTGTGTCTGACTGACACTCTGGCTGTCTGGTTCTGTGAAAAGAGGACGCTGCGCCTAACAACAAGAAATATCCCCTTGAGCTATAAGCCGCTTACTTCTCCTTTATGAAATTTTGTATGTCACAAGATGATATTGTTTAGTTTCTGTATGAGAAGACAAGTATCGGTCAAGCCCATGTTTTTGAAGCTATAGAATACTGACAAGATGATTGGCGCTGTCAGGGATAGGTAGATGTATTAAGCTGTTGTTGTTAGGGGAAGTCACGCTAGGAAGGGTTGGGGAGGCTTTATAAGTTACAGGATGTCTTAGACACCAAACAGAACTTATGAAGAGCTATCTATACAAATCATGTTGACTCTGTATTAATGTCTGCCTGCAATTGCATAACTATATATATTTTACATATACAAGCCGTTGTCTGTGTCATTTTCTGAAGTTTAAAGTTTTTTTAAGAATAAGAGAATATCAGCACTGTGTAAAGAACCCTCTACACAGTCCATAAACTAATTTCAAGGTAAGGAAATAAATATATAATAATAAAAATAATAATAATATGCCATTTAGCAGACGCTTTTATCCAAAGCGCATACATTTTTACGTATGGAACAATATATAAATATGTACTTTCACTGAACAATCCCTTTCAAAGATAAAACCTGAGAGGGGAAAGAAATCAGACATTACAACAACGGCATTGTTTGTGTGTCATACCAGTCCATCAAAGAAGGGTGGAGACTTGATATAGGTGGACATGGGGTTCCAGGTGTACAGCTTGTCTGGGGGGGGTGTTGAGGGCGTTCCAGTGTTCGTTCACTTTCTGCCAGGGCGGAAGAGGGTAGAACAGTCACATATAAAACTACAACAACAATAGCTCTCTACACTAAATGTACGAATACCTTGAAAAAGTCTGCTATTCACCCACATCTTAAAAATGTTCATACTTTTTTAGTCATGAAAAGTTCAGATTACTTAGAACCCCCCCCCCCAACCTTATATTATAGAATATTATTTTCCAAAGAGCTGAGTTTACCTCAATCTTCTCATAGACCTCTTTGAACATCGCATGAATTACAAACTGTCTCTCCACAGTCTGGATCTCCTGCCGCAAGGGCCAGATATCCCTCAGGAAAACTGCCTTCCCTTCATTGTTCAAAGGTATATCAAATCAAATCAAATCAAATTTCATTGGCCACATGCGCCGAATACAACAGGTGCAGACATTACAGTGAAATGCTTACTTACAGCCCTTAACCAACAGTGCATTTATTTTTAACAAAAAAGTAAAAATAAAACAACAACAAAAAAAGTGTTGAGAAAAAAAGAGCAGAAGTAAAATAAAATAACAGTAGGGAGGCTATATATACAGGGGGGTACCGGTGCAGAGTCAATGTGCGGGGGCACCGGCTAGTTGAGGTAGTTGAAGTAATATGTACATGTGGGTAGAGTTAAAGTGACTATGCATAAATAATTAACAGAGTAGCAGCAGCGTAAAAGGATGGGGTGGGGGGGCAGTGCAAATAGTCCGGGTAGCCATGATTAGCTGTTCAGGAGTCTTATAAGCCATAAGGGGTAGAAGCTGTTGAGAAGTCTTTTGGACCTAGACTTGGCACTCCGGTACCGCTTGCCGTGCGGTAGCAGAGAGAACAGTCTATGACTAGGGTGGCTGGAGTCTTTGACAATTTTGAGGGCCTTCCTCTGACACCGCCTGGTATAGAGGTCCTGGATGGCAGGATGCTTGGCCCCTGTGATGTACTGGGCCGTACGCACTACCCTCTGTAGTGCCTTGCGATCGGAGGCCAAGCAGTTGCCATACCAGGCGGTGATGCAACCAGTCAGGATGCTCTCGATGGTGCAGCTGTATAATTTTTTGAGGATCTGAGGACCCATGCCAAATCTTTTCAGTCTCCTGAGGGGGAATAGGCTTTGTCATGCCCTCTTCACGACTGTCTTGGTGTGTTTAGACCATGATAGTTCGTTGGTGATGTGGACACCAAGGAACTTGAAGCTCTCAACCTGTTCCACTACAGCCCCGTCGATGAGAATGGGGGTGTGCTCAGTCCTCTTTTTTTTCCTGTAGTCCACAATCATCTCCTTTGTCTTGGTCACGTTGAGGGAGAGGTTGTTGTCCTGGCACCACACGGCCAGGTCTCTGACCTCCTCCCTATAGGCTGTCTCATCGTTGTCGGTGATCAGGCCTACCACTGTTGTGTCGTCGGCAAACTTAATGATGGTGTTGGAGTCGTGCCTGGCCATGCAGTCATGGGTGAACAGGGAGTACAGGAGGGGACTGAGCACGCACCCCTGAGGGGCCCCCGTGTTGAGGATCAGTGTGGCAGATGTGTTGTTACCTACCCTTACCACCTGGGGGCGGCCCGTCAGGAAGTCCAGGATCCAGTTGCAGAGGGAGGTGTTTAGTCCCAGGATCCTTAGCTTAGTGATGAGCTTTGAGGGCACTATGGTGTTGAATGCTGAGCTGTAGTCAATGAATAGCATTCTCACGTAGGTGTTCCTCTTGTCCAGGTGGGAAAGGGCAGTGTGGAGTGCAATAGAGATTGCATCATCTGTGGATCTGTTGGGGCGGTATGCAAATTGGAGTGGGTCTAGGGTTTCTGGGATAATGCTGTTGATGTGAGCCATGCCCAGCCTTTCAAAGCACTTCATGGCTACAGACGTCAGTGCTACGGCTCGGTAGTCATTTAGGCAGGTTATCTTAGAGTCCTTGGGCACGGGGACTATGGTGGTCTGCTTGAAACATGTTGGTATTACAGACTCAGTCAGGGACATGTTGAAAATGTCAGTGAAGACACTTGCCAGTTGGTCAGCACATGCTCGGAGTACACGTCCTGGTAATCCGTCTGGCCCTGCGGCCTTGTGAATGTTGACCTGCTTAAAAGTCTTACTCACATCGGCTACGGAGAGCGTGATCACATAGTCATCCGGAACAGCTGGTGCTCTCATGCATGCTTCAGTGTTGCTTGCCTCAAAGCGAGCATAGAAGTGGTTTAGCTCGTCTGGAAGTCTTGTGTCACTGGGCTTCCAGAGGAGATATATGAGAGAGAGAGAGAAACAACAGAAACCAGTAACAGCACGGGACGGCCTAATCTCATTCAACTTCTTGAGTACTCCAGAACAGTATGTGTGAACCAGTGGAGGCTGGTGTCACTTTTAAATCGGAGAATGGGCTCATTGTAATCGGGGGAATGGAATGGTACCACTCCATTCATTTCATTACAGACATTTCAGCTTCCACTGGTGTGAATGCTATATAGTAAAACTATACAACTGTTGCCAAGAGAACACTGTGTTTGTTTGAAGATACTCACCAATGGGCTCTTTGTCAAAGTCAATCCTCACAGTTCCGGCGATGGCATAGGCGATGACCAGTGGGGGAGAGGCCAGATAATTGGCTTGTGTGTTGGGGTGGACACGCCCTTCAAAGTTCCTGTTACCTGATAGGATTCCAGCAGCTACCAGATCTCCCTGGAAGAGAATGGCAGGTAAAGCATCGAGTGAGGACCTGTAGCCATTGACCCTGCAGGGTCGTGTTCATAAGGCACCCATCAGAAGAAAATGGACTGAAACAGGGCGGGGCTACATGGACTTGTCCAATGAGAGTAATTCATTTTCATTTTCCTTTCCAAAACGTTTTCTGTTGGGTTCCCTAATGAACACGACCCAGGTGTGGGTGTAAATGTTAAAAGTTAGTAGTTACCTGAATAATGGCCTCCACCACAGGCTCTGGGAGAGGCCCACTGTTGCCTATACAGGTCATGCAGCCATAGCCCACCACTTCAAACCTGACGGGGAGGGGAATGTAAGGAGAAAGAATGCAAGGAGCTAGGACAGATTTTTGAGAGTAACCCCTTATCTCTAGACTATCGGTCAGTCTTTAGGAAGGACTGCCTTACCCGAGCTGGAAGAGGTAGTCCAGCTGGAAGAGGTAGTCCGCTCTCCTTCAGGTAGTATGTGACCATTCCACTGCCGGGCGACAGGCTGGTCTTGATGTAGGGCTTCATGCTCAGTCCAGCTTCTTCGCCAGGAGACCTGAAAAGCAACACAGAACCAATTAAACCTCAATGACTGAAAAACTTCCCAGATAGAAGTCAAATCACATCTGCTGATAGCTGGGTCGTGTTCATTCGGGCACGTAATGAAAAACATTTCAAAACGGTAGTCCCTCCCCATTTCAGTGAATGTTCTTCTGTTTGGTGTCTAATGAACACGACCCAGATAGGGCATGGGGTATGGGGTATGGGGCAAGGGCTAGTACGTACCAGCCCACAGCATAACAGAGGGGTTGCTGGTGTTGGTGCAGCTGGTGATGGCAGCGAGGACCACTGAGCCATGGGAGAGGCTGTATTCCTTGTCATTGTACTGGAAGGGAACCTCCGCGTGGTGACGCTCCGGGGCCACCTGGAAACCCTTGAAGCCTTGCTGCAAAGACATGTCCACAGAGTTAGAAAAGCTAGTGGGAGCACCTCTTGCATGATCCCTCCTACTGACCTGGATGGAAATCTGTGATGCCTCCTTCACCCATAGAAGAGTAGAACAAGAATTAAAGAGGGTTATTAGTGAAACTTATTAGTGATCACTTGACACATACTGTAGATCCCAGACATAGACTGTGTCCAATCATTTTCAAAACAGAATAACTTGCCAAAGTTGCCATAACTCATGCCTGACAATCTTTTATCATAAATCCTGAAACTTACATCTACAAGTCCTCATTTCTAAATGATGAAATGCATTTTAAAATGATCCAGTTTGGATTCGAGTACCTGGGTGAAGTCGGGGTCCTGGGAGGAGTTGCTATAGTCTCTGAACATGGTGACTGCTTTCAGATACCTAGTGATGTCGTCCAGCTTCTCAGCATCTCTCCCTGAGCAGAGGGAGCAGCAAAAAGAAATAAAGGGAAACATAAGAAAAAGAGAAAGGACAAAGTTCTGACTGCCATGAGAAGGTGACTTATACTGTTGTCAACCGCGTTTTACATTTCAAATAACTCTGAAGTATTTAGACATTGTTGACAGTAGGTGCTAAAACCTCAGAGGCTACAGTTTAAAAGTAGCATCTGCCATGCTTTTTCTGAAATATGCAACATTTAAAGATCCCACCTGTCTGCTCCAGGTACTGAACACTGATGTAGTCCACGGGAAGAAGGCTGCAGTGGCTCCATACTCTGGGCACGTTAGCAATCTGGGCTCGGTCGGCGATGGACAGCTGTGCCACACCTGGGCCGAAGAACTCCACAAACTTCTCCACGACGCCGATCTGGCGCAGGTGCTGTGGGCAGAGAGGGAGAGCATGGGACACTCAGACAAGTGGTGTTTCTATGTGACATACACTTGTGGAATGAAACATTCGCCATTGTTTATCTACAACTAAACTATTTAATACAAGTTTATTGATCCCATTAGGGAAAGTCCGTTTTTCAAGAATCAAATCAACAGCCTCCAAATGAATCGCATTGATAGTACTACTTTGTTGAATAATTTCATGCCTTGAGCTATATTGATTAGACAGATTTGTTCAAAAGAGATGTCTAAGAGGATAGATAAACAGTGGCCCCATTGTCATGCAACTGTGTAACCGGTTACCTTGGTGACGGTGAGGACGATGTCGGTGGAGGTGATGAACTTGTCTGGAGTGCCTTGCAGCCTGTAGCCGATGACCTCAGGGAGCACCATGCTGATTGGCTGGCCCAGCATGACGGCCTCCGCCTCCATCCCGCTCACACCTACAATAAACATGTCAGGCAGGATTTAGTCCAGTTCTAGTAGCAAGGCTAGATAGCTCATATTTGGCTAAAGTACATTTATATTTGGCTAAAGCAGACTTATAAGGGTAATTTTGGGCTGAAGTACTGGAGTGTATTCATTACGGAAACTGTTTACCGTTTAAGAACCCAACAAAGCAAACGGAACAAAACGGGGAGGGACCTACCTGAACTTGTCCAATAGAAACACTCGTTTGCGTTTTCCGTTTGGAGTAAACGGTTTCTGTTGCAACAGAATCGGCGTAATGAATAGTGGATAAAGGGTTTTTAATACCTTTAAGAACTCAAAACGCTCTCTGTTTCTGTCAAACTCCAAGTCCTGGTTTTTCTGGAGACTGTCATACCTGGAATAAGAAACATTTAAACCGTTTTTAAAGTGTAATTACAGAGCTGACTCAATGTGATCATCTTATAAAACACACTTGTCATCAGTTCTCATAAAAGTGAAACTTCTATGAAAGGAGTTGAGGAGTATTTCAGAACATCCTTAGGGTCATTCTAGGTGAAAATTACTCAAATGTCCATAACGTTTTGCATTCTCCTAATATAATTACTTAAAAGTAGAATGAGCACAAAAGGACCATCTGTAAGCAACAGTGTATCAGCGTTGGGAATTTGGAATGTATTGCTTTACAGTTTGACACTTCTAGGGCGAAAATGGCAGTTCAAATTTGCAACAATGTAAGCTTGGAGACTCAGAGTGGTCAAAATGTAGAGGTCTTTATTTCAGCATTATGCAACATCATGACGACTGATGGTCTGCAGTAATGTCAAAAACTACTTAGCAGTCATGGAGGAAAAAATCTATACAGTTATATATCAGGATATTATTTTTCACGATATAACGGATCTCATCATTTTGACAATATCACAATATTATTTTTGCGTTAGTTGGCTGTACCTGCACCAAAACTCCAGTATTTTTCCTTTATAGCTTATTCTCCATCTTCTTTTTAAATATGCTTCCAGTTTGTTTTCAGCACTTTTATTTCCCTGACTGATCAAAACTATTTTCTCATGATCCCTCGCCCCTCTGCAAACATACGGTGAGCAATATGTTTGCAATAAAATCACAGTATCTAATTGCAATACATATGGAATTGTGAAAATCGTAATACATATCGTATCAGCACCTAAGTATTGTGATAATATCGTATTTTGACGTCCCTGGCAACTCCCAGCCCTACTACTTAGCCTCTAAGAGCAAAGTCCACTTAATCAGCTCACCCTACAGAACAGCCCCACTCTGTGCTGCTTACACATAACAGGCCTATGTGTGATTCATAAATATGTAGTAAAAGGTAGAACCATTTCTCACATAATTATATACTGATCAAAAATATAAAACGCAACATGTAAAGTGTTGGTCCCATGTTTCATGAGCTGAAATAAAAGATCCCAGAAATGTTCCATATGCACAAAAGCTTATTTCTCTCAAATGTTGTGCCCAAATTTGTTTACATTCCTGTTAGTGAGCATTTCTCCTTTGCCAAGATAATCCATCCACCTGACAGGTGTGGCATATCAATAAACTGATTAAACAGCATGATCATTACACAGGTACACCTTGTGCTGGGGACAATAAAAGGCCACTCTAAAATGTGCAGTTTTGTCATAACGCAATGCCACAGATGTTTCAAGTTTTGAGGGAGCGTGCAATTGGCATGCTGACTGCAGGAATGTCCACCAGAGCTGTTGCCAGATAATTGAATGTTCATTTATTTACCATAAGGCACCTCCAACTTCATTTTAGAGAATTTGGCAGTACGTCCAACCGGCCTCACAACCGCAGACCACGTATAGCCACGCCAGCCCAGGACCTCCACATCCGGCTTCTTCACCTGCGGGATCGTCTGAGAGCAGCCACCCAGACAGCTGATGAAACTGTGGGTGTGCACAACCAAAGAAT
Organism: Coregonus lavaretus; assembly: GCF_964263955.1. Lineage (NCBI taxonomy): Eukaryota > Metazoa > Chordata > Actinopteri > Salmoniformes > Salmonidae > Coregonus > Coregonus lavaretus. The sequence continues at coordinate 19,482,958 of NC_140026.1, read as the reverse complement.
TTCTGCACAAACTGTCAGAAACCGTCTCAGGGAAGCTCATCTGCATGCTCATCATCCTCACCAGGGTCTTGACCTGACTGCAGTTTGGCGTCGTAACCGACTTCAGTGGGCAAATTCTCACCTTCGATGGCCACTGGCACGCTGGAGAAGTGTGCTCTTCACGGATGAATCCCGGTTTTAACTGTACCAGGCAGATGGCACATAGCATCTGGATCGACGTGTACGACAGTGTGTTCCAGTTCCCGCCAATGTCCAGCAATTTCGCATAGCCATTGAAGAGGAGTGGGAAAACATTCCACAGGTCACAATTAACAGCCTGACCAACCATATGCAAAAAAGTCATGTGAAATCCATAGATTAGGGCCTAATACATTTATTTCAATTGACTGATTTCCTTGTATGAACTGTAACTGTAACTGAATTGCATGTTGCGTTTATATTTGTGTTAACTGGATGTAGCAGTACTTCACCAGTATTCATAAACTTCTAATCCACAAAAATTCCTCTTAAATGGAAATTCACAGAATTATGACATTCAGCCCTACTTCCATTGACCCCCCCCCCCCCCCACACACACACACACACACACAACCCTTTGATAAATCTGACCCCCCCAGACTTACTTCCTGTTGAAGTCCACCTGGATGGAATGATCGATGATGAGGTCGGCTAGACAGACTGGGTTGATCTTCTCTGGATCTCCCCCCAGCTTCACCGCGTCGCTCATCGCAGCAAAGAGAGACAACGGGGACACAAGTTAGAATATAATAGAAATCCCTTTCCAATTCAGAGGGAAAGAAAAGCCACACCCTGGTTAAACCTCAATTTGGCTACCCATCAGCTTCTCCCAGTTTACAATACAGCTATTACAACTGCATACTTTACCATGAAAGATGTCTCGTAATTTCACATGACTCACGTGAAGTCCTGCAGGATGACCCGTGCAGGTCTGAATGGCACCTCCACGCTCTGAGTCTGCGTCTAGTTCAGGATGCTTTCCACATCCGATTGCTTCACCAGGAACCCATCACAGTTCCTCACAGCCGACTCCAGCAGCACGCGGATGGAGAATGGCAGGCGGTCTGCAGGAGGAGGGAGGCATTTAATAACAACCATTTATCAGGGTTGGAGTCAAGTTCATTAGAATTCACAGTTCAAAAATTATCTGAAATTCAATTCATGAATCAGATGAAATCTTCATTGAACTTCAGTTAATTTCCCAAATTTAGCCTAGTACACCAACCACGCACACAAACAATTGCCAAAGGGGTGTTGGTATTTTGGGTCCAAAGCCTCAACTATGTATGCAAAAGGGTTACTCATGGCTGTAGTCTTCCTCCCTCTCTCTCACATACACCTGGGGTTACCTGGAGGAAACTACGCAAGGTTCAGTGTAAACGACAACATTGGCTACATTGCATTGTATTACATGGAATTCCAGCCTGGTCTCATACATTTTACATTTACATTTTAGTCATTTAGCAGACGCTCTTAACCAGAGCGACTTACAGGAGCAATTAGGGTTAAGTGCCTTGCTCAAGGGCACATTAACGTCATTTAGCAGACGCTCTTAGCCAGAGCGACTCACAAATTGGTGCGTTCACCCTATAGCCAGTGGGATAACCACTTTACAATTTGGGGGGGGGGGGGGGGGGGGGGGGGGGTTAGAAGGAATACTTTAGCCTATCCCAGGTATTCCTTAAAGAGGTGGGGTTTCAAATGTCTCCGGAAGGTGGTGAGTGACTCCGCTGTCCTGGCGTCGTGAGGGAGCTTGTTCCACCATTGGGGTGCCAGAGCAGCGAACAGTTTTGACTGGGCTGAGGGGGAGCTGTGCTTCCGCAGAGGAAGGGGAGCCAGCAGGCCAGAGGTGGATGAACGCAATGTCCTCGTTTGGGTGTAGGGACTGATCAGAGCCTGAAGGTACAGGGGTGCCGTTCCCCTCACTGCTCCAAAGGCAAGCACCATGGTCTTGTAGCGGATGCGAGCTTCAATTGGAAGCCAGTGGAGTGTGCGGAGGAGGGGGGTGACGTGAGAGAACTTGGGAAGGTTGAACACCAGACGGGCTGCGGCATTCTGGATGAGTTGTAGGGGTTTAATGGCACAGGCAGGGAGCCCAGCCAACAGCGAGTTGCAGTAGTCCAGACGGGAGATGACAAGTGCCTGGACCAGGACCTGCGCCGCTTCCTGTGTAAGGCAGGGTCGCACTCTCCGAATGTTGTAGAGCATGAACCTGCAGGAGCGGGTCACCGCCTTGATGTTGGCGGAGAACGACAGGGTGTTGTCCAGGGTCACGCCTAGGCTCTTCGCACTCTGGGAGGAGGACACAGCGGAGTTGTCTACCGTGATGGCGAGATCATGGAACGGGCAGTCCTTCCCGGGGAGGAAGAGCAGCTCCGTCTTGCCAGGGTTCAGCTTGAGGTGGTGATCCGTCATCCATACTGATATGTCTGCCAGACATGCAGAGATGCGATTCGCCACCTGGTGATCAGAAGGGGGAAAGGAGAAGATTAGTTGTGTATCGTCAGCGTAGCAATGATAGGAAAGGCCATGTGAGGATATGACAGAGCCAAGTGACTTGGTGTATAGGGAGAAAAGGAGAGGGCCCAAAACCGATCATAGACTTGATGTAACATAGTAAAGTAAATCCGACTCACACACAAATTAGTATGATATGTTACATTTGGTTACATAAGACAGAAGGTTACTTAAGGCAAAAACGAAAGAAAGGTGGTTGGTCGGGTTGGATGGGTAGGCGTATAACGCAAATGGTTGCATGTTCGATTCAATTTTTTTGTAACTTTGCAACTACTTAGCATGTTAGCTAACCCTTCTAGCTAACCCAACTCCTAACCTCAACCCTAACCCCTAGCCTAGATAGCATTAGCCACCTAGCCAACGTTAGCAACAACTAATTGGAATTCATAACATATCATACATTTTGCGAATTCATAACATATTGTACGAATTGCAATTCGTAACATATTGTTCTAATTGCAATTCGTAACATATTGTTTGAATTGCAATTCGTAACATATCGTACAAATTGCAATTTGTAACATATAATACGAAATGGATGATGGACATCCACAAATTAATACATACTTACAAAACGTAACATATTGTTGTGGTTTGAGATCTTCACCGAGCGTGAGCTAACGTTAGCTAATCACCTCAGCAGCTAACTTTAACCTGACTAGCACTATGAATCTAGCTAACTAATAACTCACTGTACAGCTATTGTGGAGGACGTGGGTGGAAGGACCAAAACAAACCTTTCCGTGATGTTTATTGTACACAAACATCAAACACTTTTAAAGGACTGACTAGCTCCAGCACAGAACAATCTGGGTTCTATGCTGGGGCCATATGTCAAGTCAACTGCCCCAAAATGACAGTTACACAGAACATGAATGTGGTGCTGACTGGGGATTGGCCAGCACTATTGCCAATCACCCTACATACAGTGCATTCGGAAAGTATTCAGACCTCTTGACATTTTCCACTTTGATACGATACAGCCTTATTTTAAAATTGATTAAATAGTTTATTTTCCTCATCAATCTACACACAATACCCCCCCCCCCCCCCCCCCCCAAAAAAAAAAAACAGGTTTAAAAAATATATACAGTACTAGTCAAAAGTTTGGAAACACCTACTCATTCCAGGGATTTTCTTTATTTTTACTATTTTCTACATTGTAGAATGATAGTGAAGACATCAAAACTGTGAAGCACCCCCACACCATAACACCTCCTCCTCCATGCTTTACTGTGGGAAATACACATGCAGAGATCATCCGTTCACCCACATGCGTCTCACAAAGCCACGGCGGTTGGAACAAAAAATCTCAAATTTGGACTCCAGACCAAAGGACACATTTCCACTGGTCTAACGTCCATTGCTCGTGTTTCTTGGCCGAAGCAAGTCTCTTATTATTATTGGTGTCCTTTAGTAGTGGTTTCTTTGCAGCAATTCGACCATGAAGGCCTGATTCACACAGTCTCCCCTGAACAGTTGATGTTGAGATGTGTCTGTTACTTGAACTCTGTGAAGCATTTATTTGGGCTGCAATTTCTGAGGCTGGTAACTCTAATGAACTTATCCTCTGCAGCAGTGGTAACTCTGGGTAATCCATTCCTGTGGCGGTCCTCATGAGAGCCAGTTTCATCATAGCGCTTGATGGTTTTGTGACTGCACTTGAAGAAACTTTCAAAGTTCTTGAAATGTTTCATATTGACTGACCTTCATGTCTTAAAATAATGATGGACTGTTGTTTCTCTTTGCTTATTTGAGCTGTTCTTGCCATAATATGGACTTGGTCTTTTACCAAATAGGGCTATCTTCTGTATAGCCCCGCTACCTTGTCACAACACAACTGATTGGCTCAAATGCATTAAGAAGGAAAGAAATTCCACAAATTAACTTTTAAGAAGTTAATTGAAATGCATTCCAGGAGACTATCTCATGGAGCTGGTTGAGAGAATGCCAAGAGTGTGCAAAGCTGTCATCACGGCAAAGGGTGGCTATTTTTTGGTTACTACATGATTCCATATGTGTTATTTCATAGTTTTGATGTCTTCACTGTTATTCCACAATGTAAAAAATAGTAAAAAATAAAGAAAAACCCTTGAATGAGTAGGTGTGTCCAAACTTTTGACTGGTAGTGTATATATGGAAATATAACATTTACATAAGTATTGAGACCCTTTACTCAGTACTTTGTTTAAGCACCTTTGGCAGCGACTACTGCCTTGAGTCTTCTTGGGTATGACGCTACAAGTGTGACACATCTGGATTTGGGGAGTTTCTCCCATTCTTCTCTGCAGATCCTCTCAAGTTATGTCAGGTTGGATGGGGAGCGTTGCTGCACAGCTATTTTCAGGTCTCCAGAGATGTTCGATCGGGTTCAAGTCCGGGCTCTGGTTGGGCCACTCAAGGACATTCAGAGACTTGTCCCGAAGCCACTCCTGTGTTGTCTTGGCTGTGTACTTAGGGTCGTCGTCCTGTTAGATGGTGAACCTTTGCCCCAGTCTGAGGTCCTGAGCGCTCTGGAGCAGGTTTTCATCAAGGATCTCTCTGTACTTTGCTCCGTTCATCTTTGCATCAATCCTGACTAGTCTCCCAGTCCCTGCCGCTGTAAAACATCCCCACAGCATGATGCTGCCACCCCCATGCTTCACCATAGGGATGGTGCCAGGTTTCCTCCAGACGTGACGCTTGGCATTCAGGCCAAAGAGTTCAATCTTGGTTTCATCAGACCAGAGAATCTTGTTTCTCATGGTCTGAGAGTCTTTAGATGCCTTTAGGCAAACTCCAAGTGGGTTGTCATGTGCCTTTTTACTGAGGAATGGCTTCCGTCTGGTCAGTCTACCATAAAGGCCTGATTGGTGGAGTGCTGCAGAGATGGTAGTCCTTCTGGAAGGTTCTCCCATCTCCACAGAGGAACTCTGGAGCTCTGTCAGAGTGACCATCGGGTTCTTGATCACCTCCCTGTTCAAGACGCTTCTCACCTGATTGCTCAGTTTGGCCGGGCGACCAGCTCTAGGAAGAGTCTTGGTGGTTCCAAACTTCTTCCATTTAAGAATGATGGAGGCCACTGTGTTCTTGGGGACCTTAAAAGCTGCAGAAATGTTTTGGTACCCTTCCCCAGATCTGTGCCTCGACACAATCCTGTCTCAGAGCTCTACGGACAATTCCATCGACCTTATGGCTTGGTTTTTCCTCTGAAACGCACTGTCAACTGTGGGACCTTATATAGACAGGTGTGTGCCTTTCCAAATCATGTAAAATCAATTGAATTTACCACAGGTGAACTCCAATTAAGTTGTAGAAACATCTCAAGGATGACCAACGGAAACAGGATGCACCTGAGCTCAATTTTGAGTCTCATAGCAAAGGGTCTGAATACTTATGTAAATAAGGTATTTTTTTATTAATTTTTATATACATTTGCAAACATTTCCAAAAACCTGTTTTCACTTTGTCGTTATGGGGTATTGTGTGTAGATTGCTGAGGATTTCTATTTTATTTGATCCATTTTAGAATAAGGCTGTAACGTATCAAAATGTGGAAAAGGTCAAGGGGTCTGAATACTTTCCGAAGGCACTGTATATATATTTCCTGCTTTTCTTATATCTCCTAGATATAAGACAGACACTTCAAAACCTTGTTCCTCATGATTTATTTGTTGACTGTCTTTTAAGCCATTTATGAATGGGTTATTTAATGTGTTTCTATGGGCTGTAGTAGTAAAGTCCAAATTCAATATTTTATCAAATATTTTTTATACCTAAAGGGGTCCTAAAATTCTAAATCAAATAGCTAAATGATCCATCGCATGACCATCTGAAAACAATTCCATATTTCAGCTTAGAACCCCCTTATCCATAGAAAAGTCATAAGTATGTTATCCCATGTTCATTTTCATATATTTGCAAATGGTGCTAACTTGCCTTGAACTAGTCATCTATCTATACAATGATTATTTTCTCATCTTGATAAATCTTTGATAAAGTTCAGTTCGATAGGGAGCAGTGTTATGGAGGGATTCAATGATGGAGTTCCTTCCTCCTTTTGCTGCCTTCTCTGGTCCTCTGCATCCTATAGGTCTTCTTAGCCTGTGCTCTCTCTTTATCCAAAACCTCAGCGTCATCCAGGATCTTCAGGCTTGGGATCTGACTGATCACATACTGCCTGTGTGGCCAGAGGAGGATCATGTTTGTGGGCGAGACACAAAAAGCATAAAGCACATAATTTCATACTGTAGTAATGACAGAACATGTTGATGAGGGACAGTAAGTCTGGTATATAGCGGGGGTCGGCAACAGGCGACCCGCGTTCCAAAACCGACCCGCAAGTATTTTTGTGTGTAGATTGAAATCAATTTTAGAATAAGGCTGTAACCTAACAAAATGTATTTCCGAATGTACTGTAAATCACACAATTTCAACGAACTTATTTTGAGATATAGAATCATGTCATGTTCCTATGACTGTAAGGTTACACAACACATCCTTCTCATCTAAATCTAAAAAGACATCTGATCAAAAAGGTGCAGCTTTAGTGTATCAGCTGTGTTCACTCAAGCTCACCTGTAGTCTATGTACTGGTCTAGATTCCCTCCATTGAAGTAGCTGGGTGCTGCTTCATTGTTCATCATGCTGACAATCCTAAATTAAGTAAAAACATCCAGAGGTCGAACAACAACACTTAAATGCCTAGTCACCTTACCCTTATACAGTGGCTTGCGAATGTATTCACCCCCTTTGGCATTTTTCCTATTTTATTGCCTTAAAACCTGGAATTAAAATTGATTTTTTTGTGGGTTTGTATCATTTGATTTATACAACATGCCTACCACTTTGAAGATGCTAAATATTTTTTATTGTGAAACAAACAAGAAATAAGACCCAAAAAAACTATTCAATACTAAGTCAATACTATGTAGAGCCATCTTTAGCAGAATTTACAGCTTCAAGTCTCTTGGGGTATGTCTCTATAAGCTTGGCACATCTAGCCACTGGGATTCTTGCCCATTCTTCAAGGCAAAACTGCTCCAGCGCCTTCAAGTTGGATGGGTTCCGCTGGTGTACAGCAATCTTTGTCATACCACAGATTCTCAATTCGATTGAGGTCTGTGCTTTGACTAGGCCATTCCAAGACATGTAAATGTTTCCCCTTAAACCACTCAAGTGTTGCTTTAGCAGTATGCTTAGGGTCATTGTCCTGCTGGAAGGTGAACCTCCGTCCCAGTCTCAAATCTCTGGAAGACTGAAACAGGTTTCCCTCAAGAATTTCCCTGTATTTAGCGCCATCCAACAATCCTTCAATTCTGACCAGTTTCCCAGTCCCTGTCGATGAGAAACATCCCCACAGCATGATGCTGCCACCACCATGCTTCACTGTGGGGATGGTGTTCTCGGGGTGATGAGAGGTGTTGGGTTTGCGCCAGACATAGCGTTTTCCTTGATGGCCAAAAAGCTCAATGTTAGTCTCATCTGACCAGAGTACCTTCTTCCATATGTTTGGGGAGTCTCCCACATGCATTTTGGCGAACACCAAACGTGTTTGCTTATTTTTTTCTTTAAGCAATGGCTTTTTTCTGGCCACTCTTCCGTAAAGCCCAGCTCTGTGGAGTGTACAGCTTAAAGTTGTCCTATGGACAGATACTCCAATCTCTGCTGTGGAGCTTTGCAGCTCCTTCAGGGTTATCTTTGGTCTCTTTGTTGCCTATCTGATTAATGCCCTCCTTGCCTGGTCCATGAGTTTTGGTGGGCGGCCCTCTCTTGGCAGATTTTTTGTGGTGCCATATTCTTTCCATTTTCTAATTATGGATTTAATGGTGCTCCGTGGGATGTTCAAAGTTTCTGATATTTTTTTATAAACCAACCCTGATCTTTACTTCTCCACAACTTTGTCCCTAACCTGTTTGGAGAGCTCCTTGGTCTTCATGGTGCCGCTTGCTTGGTGGTGCCCCTTGCTTAGTGGTGTTGCAGACTCTGGGGCCTTTCAGAACAGGTGTATATATACTGAGATCATGTGACAGATCATGTGACACTTAGACTGCACACAGGTGGACTTTATTTAACTAATTATGTGACTTCTGAAGGTAATTGGTTGCACCAGATCTTATTTAGGGGCTTCATAGCAAAGGGGGTGAATACATATGCACGCACCACTTTTCCGTTATTTATTTGTTCAAATTTTTTTAAACAAGTACTTTTTTTCATTACACTTCACCAATTTGGACTATTTTGTGTATGTCCTTTACATGAAATCCAAATAAAAATCAATTTAAATTACAGGTTGTAATGCAACAAAATAGGAAAAACACCAAGGGGAATGAATACTTTTGCAAGGCACTGTACATGTCTACCTCTATCACTCCAGTATCCCTGCACATTGTAAATATGGTATTGGAACTAACCCTGTATAGAGTTTACTTACTTTCTTGTGTTCTTCTTATTTCTTGTGTGTTTTTGTTCTACCTTATGTTGCTTTTAGGACTACATTAATATGTATTACTGCATTGTACTTGTGCATGTGACATTAAAACTTGAAACTTGAAAATGGTCTTTGTGTTATGCTCTCATGTTTTTTGAACATTGTATTAACATGTCTGTTCAATGCTCCACAATGTTGCACCCTACTGAACGCAGTTTGGAATGATAACAACAAAGGTGTTGGCTTCAACAGAAACTTACACCCAAGCAAAAACACACACTGCCCCAATGACTTCAGTAAAAGCCAGTCTTACTTGATGTTGGGGAACTTGCTTCGGATCTCCTCAACGAAGATGGGCAGGTTGCCGATCTTATTCTTGTTGATCCACACGGTGGTGACACTAGGCATGTAGGGGAACTTGACGTGGGACGAGTAGCTGTTGCAGTCCAGGATCAGAGTACTGAGCTTCTCCAGTTCACCCAGGAGAGCTGGGCTCCGTTGGCAGCTGAGTGAAGGAGAAACATTGCCAGGTAGACTGTGTGTTAATAGTATAGTACACATGCATAGCATGTCTCTGATTTGTGCGTGAAAGAGAGAGATGGACTTCAGATGTGTATGTGTGTTTTGACAAGAGAGATTGTGTGTGTGTGTGTGTGTGTAGCACATGTGTATGTAATATGTGTGTATTTGCCTCTGTCTCTATAGGGCTCATAGCAGAAGGATACTCCTCCAGCAGGTTGTAGCTGAGGTCCAACACTTCCAGGGTGTCTCGCTGGGCTAGTATGACTTCGTAGGGGATCTCTAGCAATCCCTGGTAGGCAAAGGAGAGACTCCGAAGCCCCAGCACCGGGCCTGGCTGACCGGGTTGGCCAGGCTGGCCTGGTGCAGCAGGAGGCCCCCCTGTCTCCATGGCCAAGAGGCCGAGCTACAGCCTCCAAGCACCTCACTCTTCGGTGCCAACTAGCCAGATTACCAGGGGATTCAGATACATGGCTCGGTAATCCCCAATATCCACCCTCAAATCAAAACGACAAGGGCATCATGGTTTAGTTATTGAGAGTACTAATTACCAAAACCCCTTTTTCAGGAGTTAAACATAAACAAGCAGACAAAATGCTAATCGCTCACCCAAACATCAGATGAATTGTACATATAATTGACTGACAAGATAGTTAATTCAGCTGATGTCCCAGGGCAACCTGAGTTCAAATACTATTTGAAATCTTTTACATACTTTGAGCATTTGCTTCAGCCTGCCTGGGTTGCTATATGGGTGGGGTTTGCACCTTTGGGACTTTTCTATTGGTTCCATTGCAACAGGCATGCTCAATGAAGCACATCTAAAGTATTTGAAATGATTTCAAATAGTATTTGGTCCCAGATCTGAGTGAGTCACTCATCAGAGGGATTGCATGGAAACCAGCAGCTGCAGTAGACCTTCAGGACCAAAATTGAATATGTATAACAATTTTTCACCTTTGAGAGGTGTTGGTACATCTTGAATTTTGGAATGTTGACATGAGTGAATACAGCACTGCTACACTGGTAAAAAAAAAAACATTAACAGAATCCAAACATGGTCTGACCAGAGGAACATAATACAGTAGTTTACCGCCAGCGATGTGGTTGGTTATCATTCAGTTCACCTAATGATTGTTATTTGTAGCATACAGTAGGTCAACAGCTGTGCCTGTTGTCATGTGTTAAAAGAAAGTCATTTCACCATTAGATCAGGGCTGAGGTATTGGATTTCAGGAGGCTATGAATGACCCACTCTGTCAGAAAACCAGACCAAATGCCTGTGCAGGTAATTCCCTCAGTGAAATGTTTTTCTCTGGGCCGATCAGCCTTCTCATAGTTCTACAAACATCTTTAAATCTTGCCATTGAAAACATTCTATGAAAAGCTAAGGTTGTATGGTCAGCAACTCTTAAAAAACAACCTGAATCGTCATGACACCACGGGTGCAGAAAAGCTCTCTCTCAAACTTGTCAGAGATACATAGGAACATTCATAGAAGTAGGTCAGCTCAAATAGGCAAACATGATTTCACAAACAATACATATAGCACATAAATAGATCTATATACAGGTAATCATTCCATTTGATCCAACTCACCACGATGTGTAGTGGGGTGGTTTTCAGGCAGCTCTACTGGCTGAGATGAAGTCTGCTCACTGCACATAAAAGGCACTCATTCATGGCTCAGCTCTGGATCACAAGATCCGGATAATCACATTGGCCATTAACCCCTTCCTGTCCACGGGTCCTCCCAAAGGCCAAGACCAGGCATAAAAGGTGGCCTAACAACGTGTTAAGTTGCATATAGAAATATAATGAATACAGCTGACACGATTCCTTATTCCACATGTCAGAGAGGCATGTTTGTTCAACATAATACATTTCTCTATGAATGTTCCACAATGTATTGGCCCAGTTATTCCCAAACAAAAATCCTTTATAGTTATTCTTCCAGTCAAGGGATACCGTGAGGAGATCCTGAGGCCCATTGTCGTGCCATTCATTCACCGCCATCACCACGTTTCAGCATGATAATGCACGGCCTCATGTCGCAAGGATCTGTACATAATTCCTGGAAGCTGAAAATGTCCCAGTTGTTTCATGGCCTGCATACTCATCAGACATGTCACCCATTAAGCATTTTTGGGATGCTCTTGATCGACGTGTATTACAGAGTGTTCCAGTTCCCGCCAATATCCAGCAACTTCACACAGTTATTGAAGAGGAGTGGGAAAACATTCCACGGGCCACAATCAACAGCCTGATCAACTCTATGCGAAGGAGATGTCGCGCTGCATGAGGCAAATTCTGGTCAAACCAGATACTGACTGGTTTTCTGATCCACGCCCCTACCTTAAAATAAATAGTTATCTGTGACCAACAGATGCATATATATATTCCCAGTCATGTGAAATCCATAGATTAGGGCCTAATGAATTTATTTCAATTTACTGATTTCCTTATATGAACTGTAACTCAGTAAAATCTTAGAAATTGTTGCGTTTTATATTTTTGTTCAGTGTACTTTAGAATACTAATAGATACTGCAAATTTTCCCTGAAATAAGCAATATCACAGTAAACAGTAATATTACTGGCTATAATAATACAGCAAATGTAGTGGCAACATTATTTATATACATGTTATTAAAGGTAGACTCAGCGATATGATGTAGATGCAGAAAGTAAACAGCATAGTGGGGCGTTGTCTCTGAGCTCTACGGACAATTCCTTTGACCTCATGGCTTGGTTTTTGCTCTGACATGCACTGTCAACTGTGGAACCTTATAGACAGGTGTGTGCCTTTCAAAATCACGTCCAATCAATTGAATTGATCACAGGTGGACTCCAATTAAGTTGTAGAAACATCTCAAGGATGATCAATGGAAACAGGATGCACCTGAGCTCAATTCCGAGTCTCATAACAAAGGGTCTGAATACTTATGTAAATAAGGATACACTTCCAGTCAAAAGTTTGGACACACCTACTCATTCAAAGGTTTTTCTTTATTGTTTTACTATTTTTGACATTGTAGAATAATAGTGAAGACATCAAAACTATGAACACAGTCCATCATTACTTTAAAACATGAAGGTCAGTCAATACGGAAAATGTAAGGAACTTTGAAAGTTTCTTCAAGTAAAGTCGCAAAAACCATCAAGCGTTATGATGAAACTGGCTTTCATGAGGACCGCCACAGGAATGGAAGACCCAGAGTTACCTCTGCTGCAGAGGATAAGTTCATGAGAGACCACCCTCAGAAATTGCAGCCCAAATAAATGCTTCACAGAGTTCAAGTCACAGGTGAAGCTGGTTGAGAGAATGCCAAGAGTGAGCAAAGCTGTCATCAAGGCAAAGGGTGGCTATTTGAAGAATCTCAAATATAATACTACATGATTCCATATGTGTTATTTAATAGTTTTGATATCTTCACTATTATTCGAAAATAGTAAAAGTAAAATAAAAACCTAGAATGAGAAGGTGTGTCCAAACTTTTAACTGGTACTGTATATATATATATTTTTTTACACTTTCTAAAAACCTGCTTTTGCTTTGTCATTATGGGGTATTGTATGTAGATTGAGGGGGGGGGGGCAATTTAATCAATGTTAGAATAAGGCTGTAAAGTAACAAAATGTGGAAAAAGGGAAGGGGTCTGAATACTTTCCAAATGCAATGTAGACTGACCAGGTGAATCTAGGTGAAAGCTATGATCCCTTATTGATGTCAAATGTTGAATCCACTTCAATCAATGTAGATGAAGGGGAGGAGACAGGTTAAAGAATGATTTGTTTTGCCTTGAGACAGCTGAGAAATGGATTGTGTATGTGTGCCATTCAGAGGGTGAATGGGCAAGACAAAAGCTTTGTGCCTTTGAACAGGGTATGGTAGTAGATGCGAGGTGCACCGGTTTGAGTGTGTTAAGAACTGCAACGCTGCTGGGTTTTTCACGCTCAACAGTTTCCCATGTGTATCTATCAAGAATGGTCCACCACCCAAAGGACATCCAGTCAACTTGACACAACTGTGGGAAGCATTGGCGTCAACATGGGCCAGCATGTGGAGTCCATGCCCTGACGAATTTAGGCTGTTCTGAGGGCAAAAAGAGGTACAACTCAATATTAGGAAGGTGCTCCTAATGTTTTGTACACTCAGTGTATGTTCTAAACAATTTCCCATTGCCAGAGGGACAAGGTAAGGATGTCCTCTCAGCAGCTTATTATTTGCTTTATCACTGGAACACCTGGCCCAGGCAGTCTGTCAGTTCACACATGTTCCTATCACTGCTCACAACTCTGACCACCATATACAGTGGCTTGCGAAAGTATTTACCCCCCCTGGCATTTGTCCTATTTTGTTGCCTTAAAACCTGGAATTAAAATTGATTTTTTGGGGGGTTTGTATCATTTGATTTACAGAAGATGCCTACCACTTTGAAGATGCTAAATATTTTTTATTGTGAAACAAACAAGAAATAAGACAAAAAAACAGAAAACTTGAGCGTGCATAACTATACTTTGTAGAGCCACCTTTTGCAGCAATTACAGCTGCAAGTCTCTTGGGGTATGTCTCTATAAGCTTGGCACATCTAGCCACTGGGATTCTTGCCCATTCTTCAAGGTAAAACTGCTCCAGCTCCTTCAAGTTGGATGGGTTCCGCTGGTGTACAGCAATCTTTAAGTCATACCACAGATTCTCAATTGGATTGATGTCTGGGCTTTGACTAGGCCATTCCAATACATTAAAATGTTTCACCTTAAACCACTCAAGTGTTGCTTTAGCAGTATGCTTAGGGTCATTGTCCTGCTGGAAGGTGAACCGCCGTCCCAGTCTCAAATCTCTGGAAGACTGAAACAGGTTTCCCTCAAGAATTTCCCTGTATTTAGCACCATCCATCTTTCCTTCAATTCTGACCAGTTTCCCAGTCCCTGCCGATGAGAAACATCCCCACAGCATGATGTTGCCACCACCATGCTTCACTGTGGGGATGGTGTTCTCGGGGTGATGAGAGGTGTTGGGTTTGCGTCAGACATAGCGTTTTCCTTGATGGCCAAAAAGCTCAATTTTAGTCTCATCTGACCAGAGTACCTTCTTCCATTTGTTTGGGGAGTCTCCCACATGCCTTATTTTTTTCTTTAAGCAATGGCTTTTTTCTGGCCACTCTTCCGTAAAGCCCAGCTCTGTGGAGTGTACAGCTTAAAGTGGTCCTATGGACAGATACTCCAATCTCCCCGCTGTGGAGCTTTGCAGATCCTTTAGGGTTATCTTTGGTCTCTTAGTTGCCTCTCTGATTAACGCCCTCCTTGCCTGGTCCGTGAGTTTTGGTGGGCGGCCCTCTCTTGGCAGGTTTGTTGTGGTGCCATATTCTTTCAATTTTTTAATTATGGATTTAATGGTGCTCCGTGGGAAGTTCAAAGTTTCAGATATTTTTTTAGAACTCAACCCAACAATCTGTACTTCTCCACAACTTTGTCCCTGACCTGTTTGGAGAGCTCCTTGGTCTTCATGGTGCCGCTTGCTTGGTGGTGCCCCTTGCTTAGTGGTGTTGCAGACTCTGGGGCCTTTCAGAACAGGTGTATATATACTGAGATCATGTGACAGATCATGTGACACTTAGATTGCACACAGGTGGAATTTATTTAACTAATTATGTGACTTCTGAAGGTAATTGGTTGCACCAGATCTTATTTAGGGGCTTCATAGCAATGGGGGTGAATACATAGGCACGCACCACTTTTCCGTTATTTACTTTTTTGAATTTCTTGTAACAAGTCATTTTTTTTCATTTCACTTCACCAATTTGGACTATTTTGTGTATGTCCATTACATGAAATCCAAATAAAAATCCATTTAAATTACAGGTTATAATGCAACAAAATAGGAAAAACGCCAAGGGGGATGAATACTTTTGCAAGGCACTGTATCCCTTTATGCTAATTATATTTTGTTATATGTTGGAGATTCTCCTCGTTCTCTACCTGTCATTCTCAATATCTTTAAAAACTTCAGTTCAATCTCAGGTTACAAAATTAATTGGGCCAAATCCGCACTATTTCCGATATGAGAAATACCTCCCTGTCCCCTGACATTCCAATAGTAAGCCATTTCAAATACCTAGGTATTGACATCCATCCGTCCTTACAGATCATCACCACTACCAATTTTAATAGTGTTTACAAACAACAATCAGACCTACAAAGATGGTCTCATAGCACAAATTCTATTAAGATGGATATACTTCCTCAGATAAACTTTTACAGCTCTATGATTCCCCTTTCACCGCCGCTGGGATATTGGAAGAAACTTCACACTTTGATTTCCAAATGTATATAGAGGGGAAAATGTCCACTTTACAAAGACAGAAGTGTTCTGGAGGCCTAAATCTCCCCAATCTGAAATTATATTTCTGGGCCTTTATTCTGCGCCCACTACGTGTGTGGTTGAACCCCAATGTCTCAGTGACCTGGAGCCCCCTCTAGGAGAATTTAGCAAAGCTGTACAGGCTCCAAGATCTGGTATATTCCAACATCTCTATCAAAAAAGCCAAACTCACCTTTGGCCCTATCATCATGTAAATATTTACAATATGGAGTTCAATGGGGAACCGTTGTAAATATATTATTAATAATTACAATCTCCTCTTGGTTGGCCAACCAATATCTTTTCCAGTTTGGAGTGAGAGGGGAATTCATACTCTCTCTGACATTGTGGACAGTCTACGTGCATTCCCTGACTTGAAAAAGCAAATACGATCTGCCTGGTTCTTCATTTTTCTTTTATTTGCAGCTTCGTTCTGCTCTAGGTGCTTATGGAGTACCCTGGGGTTCTGATCATCTCATCCTATCCACAAAATAATGACCTCAAGGGTAAGTAAGGGCATAGTCTCCAAATTATAAATATTCCTACTCAAACCAACATATTACCAGTCTATTCAAAATGGAACATAGATATACCAGCAGTAGATATTAACTGGAGTACTGTCTGGTCCAATATTACATTCTCATCAAGAAACCTAATTACCAAATGACCCACTACAATTTTGCCAGTATGAGTTATCCGATTCCAAAAAAACGTTTCCAGATGAACATAAACTCAACCTCTGTCTGTATGCTCTGCCCCCAGGGTACTCCTGGCACATTTATTCATATGGTCTAAGATTGCCCAGAGGTTTTCTCCTTTAGGCAATCTGTGGCTTCATCATTATCAGGCATTTTGCCTAAATCCATCCCATGTCTACACAATGTGCTGCTGCTTAATTATGACTTCGCTGAATTTAACATACAGGCAGAGGATCATTTTTCAGAGGATCATCATTGCCCAACTTTAACTGTCAATCTCTAGACTGCATGGTGCAAAACCCTAGAATATTAACATATGGGTATTTCTATAAACTTGGATACCAGTGAGGATTTTCTATACTAGATAACTTGTTACAGCTGTTGATAAGTCATTGATAATAATCTGCCTTTTTTTTTGTCATTAAGGTAAGGTACAAGGGGGATCATAGCTATATTCAATAAAAATGAATGAGTTGATTTAAGACCTATGTTTAACCCTTTATCATGGTTGGTGTCTTGACCGATTTACCAAAAATTGTGTGACATAAAACATTATTTTTCTGTCCTTGCATTTATGGTAGTGTAAGTTGTCGTATCATATTAAGCATTAATCAGTTACATTAGACATTGGACTTGAACCCTGTAAGAATCCTGGATGTAGCTGTCCTACAGTTATTTTTTTTGTATAGAGATCTCAAAAATGCAGTGTAACATTTCGTGTATCCTTATGTTACAGCATGAAACCCGTTTTCATTGGCACACAAATCCAAAATAATGTATGCGATTGCTAAATC
Source organism: Coregonus lavaretus (assembly GCF_964263955.1). Lineage (NCBI taxonomy): Eukaryota > Metazoa > Chordata > Actinopteri > Salmoniformes > Salmonidae > Coregonus > Coregonus lavaretus. Next base: position 19,465,640 of record NC_140026.1, on the reverse strand, counting down.
GAATGCTTCTAACCGTTCTAATCGTTAGATTTAACAGAGAACGCATCAAGGTAATGAGTTCATGTTTTAATATGTTTTTGTGCCTAGGATTGGACACCCCAGTCTACTGTGAGCAATTGTGTAGGATAGACTAATCATTTTACATTTTACATTTTAGTCATTTAGCAGACGCTCTTATCCAGAGCGACTTACATTACACTTTTTTTTTTTTCTTCATACTGGGGAGTCGAACCCACAACCCTGGCGTTGCAAACGCCATGCTCTACATCCCTGCCGGCCATTCCCTCCCCTACCCTGGACGACGCTGGGCCAATTGTGCGCCGCCCCATGGGTCTCCCGGTCATGGCCAGCTACGACAGAGCCTGGATATCGCGCAACACCCAACGCTATTCCTATTAATTATTCTGGATATAATGACAACAAATTACATAGCCTGGTGGGCTTATTCACAATATAATCTGGTAATGAAATAACATGACAAATACATTTTGTTTTCCACGTTACACCTGCAATTTTAAACAATACAATGGGCTTAAAGTAGCCAACTTGAATTTGGAGCTCAGAAATTCAAGTAGCCTACTAGGCCATTACAAATTTTAAAAACGAACTTATTTTGGTCACTTTCTCATTATAATGACATCGATTATGAGATTTAAATGGTGAGATTAAAGCCACCGCTATTCATGGCTGAATTATGTTTGGCTGGGTCGGCAACATAGGCTACAGAAAAATCGCAATGTATGCATCCAATCTATTCAGTCAGGCAATGTCCACATACATTTCACATATTTTAGAATGTAATAATAAGTTGAATATTAATGCATTGGCAAGGCCAAAAAATATATATATTCCTAAATGCATGTAAAAGTCCCCAAAAGTTCTTGAATTTGACTTGCCAATATCTGTATGAGCCCTGCTTAATTAAAGAAGTATAGTCCTAGGCCTATTTTGTTGTATAAGTTATGGACCAATTTGCAAATATTCACTTTTATTCCACTAAGTACACATGTGGAACTGCATGTGAATCCTTTTTGTTTCAAACCATTTTGAAAATTTGATCCCAATGTCACACATTGTCTCCATTATTTATAGAAAGACCCATATATGGACTGCAACACTTGGCAGTATAAAATCATTACTTTAATATTTACTTAAGTAAGCAGGTCCTGTGGGGGGATAAATGTGTATTTGTGTAATGTCTGTAGGTTTTTTTTTGTCCTGTCATCACAAAAAAATGAGATCTTTCTTTATGTTTGCAACACTTTCTACAAAACCTCCCATTTTCTTTCTAGCACTTGAGAGAGATGCTGAGATCAGCCTGGTGAAGGTTGAGGACATTCCAAACAAGAAGGACCTTGATGGAGACTGGCTGAACAACCCCGCCTGCGGCAGCGGATCCTGGATGTGTGTAACGTACGGCAGAAATGGTTCTTTGCTAACGTGAGATCAAATCAAATCAAGCTGTATTTATATAGAACATTTCAGACATGAATGTAACGCAATGCGCTTCACAGGGAAAAACAAATATAAATGAATGTAAATAAACAGAAACATAAGTGGATAAAAAAAACTAAAGAATAACAATAAAAAGGTAAAGACTGAAAAGGCACCCTAAGGGGAAAGAAAGGTGTGTTTTAAGATCTCTGTTAAAAATGTCCTCCATTTTCGGCCCCCCTCAGGTTCTCTGGCAGGCTATTCCAGAGGCTGTGGGCATGGTAACTAAAGGCTGCCTCCCCATGCCTCTTGGTCCTAGGCTTTGGGATAGTTAAAAGGCCAGTGCCAGAGGACCTGAGGGACCTACTGGGTACATACACTACCAGTCAAAAGTTTGGACACCTACTCATTCAAGGGGTTTTCTTTATTTTTACTATTTTTTACATTGTAGAATAATAGTGAAGACATCAAAACTAAAAGGCCAAGTCCATATTATGACAAGAACAGCTCAAATAAGCAAAGAGAAATCACAGTCCATCATTACTTGAACACATGAAGGTCAGTCAACATGGAACATTTCAAGAACTTTGAAAACCATCAAGAGCTGTGATGAAACTGGCTCTCATGAGGATCGCCACAGGAATGGAAGACCCAGAGTTACTTCTGCTGCAGAGGATAAGTTCAGTAGAGTTACCAGCCTCAGAAATTGCAGCCTAAATAAATGCTTCACAGAGTTCAAGTAACATACATATCTCAACATCAACTGTTCAAAGGGGACTGTGTGAATCTGGCTCCATGGTTGAATGGCTCAAAGAAACCACTACTAAAGGACACCAATAAGAAGAAGAGACCTGCTTGGGCCAAGAAACACAAGCAATTGACATTAGATCGGTGGAAATGTGTCCTTTGGTCTAGAGTCCAAATTGGAGATTTTTGGTTCCAACCGCTGTGCCTTTGTGAGACATGGTGTAGGTGAACGGATGATCTCTGCATGTGTAGTTCCCACTGTAAAGCATGGAGGAGGAGGTGTTATGGTGTGGGGGTGCTTTGCTGGTGACACTGTCTGTGATTTATTTAGAATTCAAGGTACACTTAACCAGCATGGCTACCACAGCATTCTGCAGTGATATGCCATTCCATCTGGTTTGGGCTTAGTGGGACTATCATTTGTTTTTCAACAGGACAATGACCCAACATACCTCCAAACTGTGTAAGGGCTATTTTACTAAGAAGGAGAGTAATGGAGTGCTGCATCAGATGACCTGGCCTCCACAATCCCCCGACCTCAACCCAATTGGGATGGTTTGGGATGAGTCAGACCGCAGAGTGAAGGAAAAGCAGCCAACAAGTGCTCAGCATATGTGGGAACTCCTTCAAGACTGTTGAAAAAGCATTCCAGGTGAAGCTGGTTGAGGCAATGCCAAGAGTGTGCAAAGCTGTCATCAAGGCAAAGGGTGGCTATTCGAAGAATCTCAAATATAAAATATATTTTGATACGTTTAACACTTTTTTGGTTACTACATGATTCCATATGTGTTATTTAATAGTTTTGATGTCTTCACTATTATTATACAATGTAGAAAATAGTAAAAAATAAAGAAAAACCCTTTAATTAGTAGGTGTGTCCAAACTTTTGACTGGTACTGTATATGGACGAGCAATGACAGAGCGGCATGGACTAAGATATAGTAGAATATTATAGAATACAGTATATACATATGAGATGAGTAGTGCAAGATACAGTGGGGAGAACAAGTATTTGATACACTGCCGATTTTGCAGGTTTTCTTACTTACAAAGCATGTAGAGGTCACTAATTTGTATCATATGTACACTTGAACTGTGAGAGACGGAATCTAAAACTCCAGAAAATCACATTGTATGATTTTTCAGTAATTTTAAGTAATGCAATAAAATGCAAATTAATTACTTAAAAATCATACAATGTGATTTTCAGGATTTTTGTTTTAGATTCCGTCTCTCACAGTTGAAGTGTACCAATGATAAAAAATTACAGACCTCTACATGCTTTGTAAGTAGGAAAACCTGCAAAATCGTCAGTGTATCAAATACTTGTTCTCCCCACTGTATGTAAACATTAAAGTGACTAGTGTTCCATTTCTTAAAGTGGCCAGTGATTTCTATAGGCAGCAGCAGCCTCTAATGTGCTTGTGATAGCTTTTTAACAGTCTGATGGCCTTGAGATATAAGCTGTTTTTCAGTCTATCTGTCCCAGCTTTGATGCACATGTACTGACCTCGCCTTCTGGATGATAGCGGGGTGAACAGGCAGTGGCTCGGGTGGTTGATGTCCTTGATGATCTGTTTGGCCTTCCTGTGACATCGGGCGCTGTAGGTATCCTGGAGGGGCAGGTAGTTTGCCCCCGGTAATGCGTTGGGCAGACCGCACCACCCTCTGGAGAGCCCTGCGGTTGCGGGCGGTGCAGTTGCCGTACCAGGCGGTGATACAACCCGACAGGATGCTCTCAATTGTGCATCTGCAAACGTTTGAGGGTTTTAGGTGCCGAGACAAATTTCTTTAGCCTCCTGAGGTTGAAGACGCTCTGTTGCACCTTCTTCACCACATTGTCTGCGTGGGTGGACCATTTTAGTTTGTCAGGTGTAGTTTCCTACCTTCACCACCTGGGGGCGGACCGTCAGGAAGTCCAGGACCCAGTTGCACAGGGCGGGGTTCAGACCCAGGGCCTCAAGCTTAATGATGAGCTTGGAGGGTACTATGGGGTTGAATGCTGAGCTATAGTCAATAAACAGCATTCTTACATAGGTATTCCTCTTGTCCAGATGGGATAGGGCAGTGTGCAGTGTGATAGCAATTGCATCGTCTGTGGATCTATTGGGGCGGTAAGCAAATTGAAGTGGGTCTAGGGTGACAGGTAAGTCTCTCAAAGCACTTCATGATGACAGAAGTGAGTGCTACGGGGCGATAGTCATTTAGTTCAGTTGCCTTTGCTTTCTTGGGTACAGGAACAATGGTGGCCATCTTGAAGCAAGTGGGACAGCAGACTGGGATAGGGAGAGATTGAATATGTCTGTAAACACACCAGCCAGCTGGTCTGTGCATGCTCTGAGGACGCAGCTAGGGATGCCGTCTGGGCCGGCAGCCTTGCGGGGGTTAACATGCTTAAATGTCTTACTCACATCAGGCACAGAGAAGGAGAGCCCACAGTCCTTGGTAGTGGGCCGCATCGGTGGCACTGTGTTATCCTCAAAGCGGGTGAAGAAGGTGTTTAGCTTGTCCGGAAGCAAGACGTCGGTGTCGGCAACGTGGCTGGTTTTCCTTTTGTAGTCCGTGATTGTCTGTAGATGCTGCCACATACGTCTCGTGTCTGAGCCGTTGAATTGCGACTCCACTTTGTCTCTATACTGATGTTTTGCCTTTTTAATTGCCTTGCGGAGTGGGTAGCTACACTGTTTGTATTCTGCCATATTCCCAGTCACCTTGCCATAGTTAAATGCGGTGGTTCGCGCTTTCAGTTTTTTGCGAATGCTGCCATCTATCCACGGTTTCTGGTTAGGGTAGGTTTTAATAATCACAGTGGGCACAACATCTCCTATACACTTCCTGATAAACTCAGTCACCGTTTCAATGTATTCGTTAAAATTATTTTCGCAAGCTACCCGGAACATATCGCAGTCCACGTGATCAAAACAATCTTGAAGCGTGGATTCCGATTGGTCAGACCAGCGTTGAATAGTCCTTAGCACGGGTACTTCCTGTTTGAGTTTCTGCTTGTATGAAGGGAGGAGCAAAATGGAGTCGTGGTCAGATTTGCCAAAAGGAGGGCGGGGGAGGACCTTATAACCATCCCGGAAGTTCGAATAGCAGTGGTTGAGAATTTTATTAGCCCGAGTACAACAGTCGATATGTTGATTTTCAACAGGACAATGACTCAACACACCTCCAGGCTGTTTAAGGGCTATTTGACCAAGAAGGAGAGTGATGGAGTGCTGCATCAGATGACCTGGTCTCCACAATCCACCGACCTCAACACAATTGTGATGGTTTGGGATGAGTCGGACGGCGGAGTGAAGAAAAAGCAGCCAAAAAGTGCTCAGCATATGTGGTAACTCCTTCAAGACTGTTGGAAAAACATTCCAGGTGAAGCTGGTTGAGAGAATGCCAAGAATGTGCAAAGCTGTCATAAAGGCAAAGGGTGGCTATTTGAAGAATCTCAAATAGAAAATATATTTTGATTTGTTTAACATTTTTTTGGTTACTACATGATTCCATGTGTGTTATTTCATAGTTTTGATGTCTTCACTATTATTCTACAATGTAGAAAATAGTGAAAATAAAGAAAAACCCTTGAATGAGTAGGTGTCTCCAAACTTTCGACTGGTACTGTAACTCAAACGCATGTCTTATGTATTGGGGTGCACAATCGTTGATTGATTTAAAAAACCAATAGAATAATCTTACAATTAATCCTAAAACTCACAGGCAGCCAGTGCAGAGACTTTAAAACCGGTGTAATGTGTGCTCTCCTTCTGGTCTTGGTCTGTACCTGTGCTGCAGAATTCTGTATGTTTGTGTAGACCAGACAGGAGAGCATTACATTAGTCAAGCCTGCTTGTAGTAAAAGCATGGAGGAGTCTCTCTGTGTCAGCCTGAGATAGAAACGGCCGCACCTTGGCAATGTTCCTCAGGTGGTAAAAAGCTATTTTGCCTGGTGTTTTATCTTTATTGCCTGTGAATTAAAATGTGCGGCCAGATTCTCTCTCTGTGCTTTGGCTCCAATAATACGTACCTCGTCTTGTCTTGATTTAGCTGGAGGAAGTTGTGAGCCATCCAAGTATTTAAATCACTAACTAATACAGTCTAATAATTTATACGTGGAGCTAAAATACTCTGGTGACACAGAAATGTAAAGTTGCGTATCGTTTGCGTATCAGTGAAAATCAATGCCGTGCTTTCTGCTAACGCTGCCAAGGGGTAACATCGAGTATATAAACTGAACAGTACCGGACCCAAAATCGAACCTTGTGGAAAGCCACGTGATATCTATGTTCTCTGAGTTATGTTCACCAACGGTGACAAAAAACTATTGACCGGTTAAATAGGTCCTAAACCAATTTAGAACTGGACCGGAGAGGCCAACACACCTCTCCAGTCTGTCCAGAAGGACATCATGGTCAACCGTGTTGAATGCAGCACTTAAATCCAAGAGTACAATGACAGAGAGCTGATTAGCATCTGTGTTGGCTCTAAGATCATTTACCACTTTAACTAAGGCTGTCTCTGTGTTGTGGCAGGCACGAAAAACCAGATAGGAATTTTCAAAAATACAGTTGGAACTGAAAAAATAATTTTGATGTTTGAAAACCAATTTCTCCAGAATTTTGCTTAAGTACAGAAGGTTTGAAATTGGCCTGGGTACTGAGAGAGAGTGGGCAGACGATTTGACCCAAGTAGTGCTTAACATACACTTTTGCCTGTGATATAAAGAAAACAACCTTTATTATACATTTATGACATTTTGTCTGCAATCTATGGGTTAGTAAACCTCCCTGTACTACAATTTTCTTAAGCACATATTCTTCTCTCTTATATCAAACCACAAACTCAGTGGTGCTAAACGTGAGGTGAGATGACGTTACTGACCACAAGCTGCTCATCTCAGCTCTAGGTTAGGAGCAGACCCTCACTATCAGTCCACTGAATCCAATCTGTGTCGTGCAGTACCGGAGCTTTACCCCTAGGCAATAGGTGAGACTACAATTTTGAACCAGAATGGATGTTTTTTTATTACCCTGTTCCCCTGAGAAGAGTAATGAAAAATTATTGTATTGATTGGGTCATGCGCACAAGCAATACACTCACACACAAATAAAACGCAGCCCTGCCACTTGGACACCACTCTGTGAGCCTGCACGCACAGGAATGATGATCGCTCTGTGGCTTCTGAATTCACTGGCTCTGATGGGTGAGTTCTCAAGGTGGTTCAATTAGCTATTTTCGCATGATGAGTAACCTCGCTTGAGACCTGTAAACATATGTTAGCTCCCAGAGCTAATGCCTTGCCTTGAGTTTTTAGCTCAGTGGGCTAACACAGTCGTGAGTTGCACAGTCTACACTTGATTGATGATATAAAGTTAACCTGTCCTGTTTGCCGTTATTATGGTATCAGCTTAATGTCTAATATTGGACCTCTCATCTCCTTAGCAGGTGGCGTCTCAAGTACGAACAACTGTTCCTATCATCGTCTTCTAGATCATCTGGGTCTGTCACAGAAAAGTGAGAGTTTATCAAATGTGCGGCCGGTGTGGAACTGGACAACACCTACACCGGTTATGGTGGACACATATCTATATGGTATTTTGGATGTGGTAAGTGTTTTTAGCTCCCTGTAGCTTACATATTCAGATCTAACTTTCAATCCTGTCTGTTTCATATTCCTTGTGGATTGACCACTGACTGATACATTAATATATCCTTTGTCCTGTATGTTAATAAAGATCTAAAGTCCCCTGTTTAGGGGACCTGCGTGGTTCTGGTACCAGTTCCGACCGACATTTTTGCTTATAAATCGAACTGTGGACAACGTAGAACGAAATGGCTTGCATTGAGAGGTAGCTCTGGATCCCAAGGACACAGTCGTATATATGTTTAAGGATGTGAAATCTGAAACCACTTGAAGCTGGGATGTCCCTCCTACCATTTCATTTCGCTCTTCCGACTATCCATCAACTCCTAGCTGAACCTTGTGTCACAGCCACTGACAAAGCACATGCCTGCAATCCTTACATCGTAGCGCAGCAGAAAAGAATGGTTTCATCACTGTAGCACATTCGGAGATCAATTTATAGCCATTAATTTTAAACAATTCATATATTTTAAACAAAAAACACTTTGTTTGTCATAGATGGACAAGATATACACTACCAGTCAAAAGTTTGGACACACCTACTCATTCAAGGGTTTTTCTTTATTTTTTACTATTTTTTACATTGTAGAATAATAGTGAAGACATCAAAACTATGAAATAACACATATGAAACATGTAGTAACCAAAAAAGTGTTAAACAAATTAAAATATATTTTATATTTGAGATTCTTCCAATAGCTACCCTTTGCCTTGATGACAGCTTTGCATACTCGTGGCATTCTCTCAACCAGCTTCATGAGGTAGCCACCTGGAATGCATTTAAAGTATGAAGAAAAGTATGAACAAAAAAATTATGTATGCACTCACTAACTGTAAGTCGCTCTGGATAAGAGCGTCTGCTAAATGACTAAAATGTAAATGTAAATGTAATTAACAGGTGTGCTTTCTTAAAAGTTAATTTGGGGAATTGATTTCCTTCTTAATGCGTTTGAGCCAATCAGTTGTGTTGTGACAAGGTATACAGGAGATAGCCCTATTTGGTAAAAGACCAGGTCCATATTATGGCAAGAACAGCACAAATAAGCAAAGAGAAACGACAGTCCATCATTACTTTAAGACATGAAGGTCAGTCAATACGGAACATTTCAAGAACTTTGAAAGTTTCTTCAAGTGCAGTCGCAAAAACCAGCAAGCACTATGATGAAGCTGGCTCTCATGAGGACCACCACAGGAATGGAAGACCCAGAGTTACCTCTGCTGCAGAGAATAAGTTCAGTAGAGTTACCAGCCTCAGAAATTGCAGCCCAAATAAATGCTTCAAAGAGATCAAGTAACAGACACATCTCAACATCAACTGTTCAGAGGGGACTGTGTGAATCAGGCCTTGATGGTCGAATTGCTGCAAAGAAATCACTACTAAAGGACACCAATAATGAGAAGAGACCTGCTTGGGCCAAGAAACACGAGCAATGGACATTAGACCGGTGGAAATTTGTCCTTTGATCTAGAGTCTAAATTTGAGATTTTTGGTTCCAACCACTGTGTCTTTGTGAGACGTGGTGTGGGTGAACGGATTATCTCCGCATGTGTAGTTCTCACCGTAAAGCATGGAGGAGGAGGTGTTATGGTGTGGGGATGCTTTGCTGGTGACACTGTCTGTGATTTATTTAGAATTCAAGGCACACTTAACCAGCATGGCTAACACAGCATTCTGCAGCGATACGGCATCCCATCTGGTTTGGGCTTAGTGGGACTATCATTTGTTTTTCAACGGGACAATGACCCAACACACCTCCAGGCTGTGTAAGGGATATTTTACCAAGAAGGAGAGTGATGGAGTGCTGCATCAGATGACCTGGCCTCCACAATCCCCCGACTTCAACCCAATTGAGATGGTTTGGGATGAGTCGGACGGCAGAGTGAAGGAAAAGCAGCCAACAAGTGCTAAGCATATGTGGGAACTCCTTCAAGACTGTTGGAAAGCATTCCAGGTGAAGCTGGTTGAGAGAACACCAAGAGTGTGCAAAGCTGTCATCAAGGCAAAGGGTGGCTATTTGAAGAATCTCAAATATAAAATATATTTTGATTTGTTTAACAAATTTTTGGCTACTACATGATTCCATATGTGCTATTTTATAGTTTTGATGTCTTCACTATTATTCTACAATGTAGAAAATAGTTTTAAAAAATAAAGACAAACCCTTGAATGAGTAGGTGTGTCCAAACTTTTGACTGGTACTGTAGATGAGATGAAAGGCAAGTTCCTAACAAGTTCAGGAAGCCAAGCTAGAGCTCTGTGAGACATTCACAGCTATGGGGCCACACGTTTTGATCAAGAGATGTGCCTTTAGAAAATGTGCACAAATATGTATTTTACAGTTATAAGGAAGGTGCAATCGTTTTATAATTTGATTACACTATATTTAGAAAGCATATATCATTTCGAGCCTTATTCATACAGTTTTGTTGAATAGGAAATACATCATATAAAATATTTCATATTTTTATCATATTTGTAGTGTGTGCTTGAGCTTGTGTCCTCAAAAGTGACAATTAATTTTTTTTAAATACCAGAAAGGTGAGATTATAACCTTTCTTGGAGTAAGCAGCATTACTAGTTATTGTTTATGGCCCTCTCATGATAAATAATTACTTTTGGGGATTACATTTAGTTACATTTAACTGTATGTCCTGTATGTTAAAGTGACTAGTACTAAACTGATTTCAGCATTTTGTAACACAGTGCACTGAATGATCTCTGTGTAAGTAAATGCACAATATGTACTGCATGCACTGCCACACACTAAAGTGTTGTCTCTGTGACATCCATTCATTTCTGATTGTTTGCAGAATGAGAAGTCCCAAACCTTCACCTCCCATGTGATGATCTCAATGGTAAGTACAGTTAATCATAGTTAGTTATCATAGTTATCATTTAGATGTGATTGGGGCAGGTAGGGCAGAATTTAGCTGAGACTCTGATATTTCACTTTAAAATGTATGCCAAACAAAAATTCATGATTGCAATGTAGTGGACACCTGGGTGCCCCAGGTCTTGAAAAAGAAAATATCAAACTGATTGAAAGTATAAGGGGGATATCTGTGAACAAATGCCATGGTCAAGGGTACGTTTTTTTTTTTTTTTACGGGTGTTTGAGTTGTGTGGTTGCAATATTAACAGTCTCTTATCTCTTGGCATGCATCATTCAAGACTATGTTTACATTGTTTGCAGCACAATGGGCATGTCTCAAGAAAGACTGTATGGGTTGGCAATACAGAGAATGGAAAACCATCTGGTCAGCAACCTGGACCTACAGGCCATGGACACACATTTGCACACACAAAAGGAGGACTTCAGGAGACCAGGGGCGTCTCTAAAATTGGATTTAATTAGATTTAGGCCGAATTTAATTGACCTTGATTATTGCCGCCCATTTGACAAAACCTGCTAAGTTCAACAATAAATAGTGTCTGAATTTATCCTCAAGCCGACTACTTTTTACCAAGTCTTTAGGCTATTTGATTATTCATTTTTATAAAAAGTTTATAAATAGCACCTAAGTCGCAGCTAATGATGGTATATACTGTAGCTATAGATAGTACACTGCATAATGAAACAATCTCTAGTAAGCTAGTGTTTTGAGGGTGGACTGACTGTATTATTTGGCATTAATAGACTGGTTTTACAAACAAGTTTTTATCCAAGCTTGGAGAGCGCAAGGACGGCTCATGTCATGTAGGTTCAGTTAGCCTGTACAGGACAGCTGTACTATAACAAAATAAATAAATAAATTGGTAGCTGATTGTTATTCTTTTGTATCGAAAATGAATTTGACAATCTGCGATGTTTGAATTTCTAACTTGAATTACTGAAAAAGTAATTATATTATTGCCATCAGCCAGCGGTCTAAAAATGCAGCATTGCGACATCGTGTATAGCTTCGTGAAATGTTAGGAGGCTTAACCTGAGAAAATTATGACCAAATAGACCTACCAATAAACATTAATCCATTAGCTAAAGCAAAGCTATGCCCTGGCACCATAGAAAGCCTATCATCGATTCGATAGGCATGCAGCCACAAAGACATGTTGCAACTTCAGCACCATGGACAGCGATCGGTAGTCTACTTTGTGAGTGGCAGTCTGGCTGACACATTCAATTATTAATTTTTTAGGAGGGGGAATTGTTCAAAGTAGTCCTTGTGCATAGAGTTGTATGGTTTGTTTAACTTTGCAATCATTGTTATTTTTTTTGGCATACATTTTAAAGTGAAAAAAAAAAAGAGTCTCCGTGTAATTCCTTTACCATGGAATTGCCCAATAGGTAGAGATTATGTTTAAACTCAGCAAAAAAAAGAAACATCCCTTTTTCAGGACCCTGTCTTTCAAAGATAATTTGTACAAATCCAAATAACTTCACAGATCATCATTGTAAAGGGTTTAAACACTGTTTCCCATGCTTGTTCAATGAACCATAAACAATTAATGAACATGCACCTGTGGAACGGTCATTAAGACACTAACAGTTTACAGATGGTAGGCAATTAAGTTATGAAAATGTAGGACACTAAAGAGGCCTTTCTACTGACTCTGAAAAACACCAAAAGAAAGATGCCCACGGTCCCTGCTCATCTGCGTGAACATGCCTTAGGCATGCTGCAAGGAGGCATGAGGACTTCAGATGTGGCCAGGGCAATAAATTGCAATGTCCGTACTGTGAGACGCCTAAGACAGCGTTACAGGGAGACAGGACGGACAGCTGATCGTCCTCGCAGTGGCAGACCACGTGTAACAACACCTGCACAGGATCGGTACATCCGAACATCACACCTGCGGGACAGGTACAGGATGGCAACAACAACTGCCCGAGTTACACCAGGAACGCACAATCCCTCCATCAGTGCTCAGACTGTCCGCAATAGACTGAGAGAGGCTGGACTGAGGGCTTGTAGGCCTGTCGCAAGGCAGGTCCTCACCAGACATCACAAACCCACCGTCGCTGGACCAGACAGGACTGGCAAAAAATGCTCTTCACTGACGAGTTGCAGTTTGTCTCACCAGGGGTGATGGTCGGATTCGCATTTATCGTTGAAGGAATGAGCGTTACACCGAGGCCTGTACTCTGGAGCGGGATCGATTTGGAGGTGGAGGGTCCATCATGGTCTGGGACGGTGTGTCACAGCATCATCGGACTGAGCTTGTTGTCATTGCAGGCAATCTCAACACTGTACGTTACAGGGAAGACATCCTCCTCCCTCATGTGGTACCCTTCCTGCAGGCTCATCCTGACATGACCCTCCAGCATGACAATGCCACCAGCCATACTGCTCGTTCTGTGCGTGATTTCCTGCAAGACAGGAATGTCAGTGTTCTGCCATGGCCAGCAAAGAGCCCGGATCTCAATCCCATTGAGCACGTCTGGGACCTGTTGGATCGGAGGGTGAGGGCTAGGGCCATTCCCCCCAGAAATGTCCGGGAACTTGCAGGTGCCTTGGTGGAAGAGTGGGGTAACATCTCACAGCAAGAACTGACAAATCTGGTGCAGTCCATGAGGAGGAGATGCACTGCAGTACTTAATGCAGCTCGTGGCCACACCAGATACTGACTGTTACTTTTTGACCCCCCCCCCCCCCCCCCCCCCCCTTTGTTCAGGGACACATTATTCAATTTCTGTTAGTCACATGTCTGTGGAACTTGTTCAGTTTATGTCTCAGTTGTTGAATCTTGTTATGTTTATACAAATATTTACACATGTTAAGTTTGCTGAAAATAAACGCAGTTGACAGTGAGGACGTTTCTTTTTTTGCTGAGTTTATATAACGTCAATCCATCTCTAAAAGGCTGTGAATGTCTTCTTATTTCCACCTCTTGCTCTCCTCATATTTGATATTGAATACTCATCAACCTGCCTAATCAGACTCATAGGAACCATTCATCATCAATATGAATGTCATTGCTTCTTTATGACTCAATTACACTCTTGACCAATAACACCATCCATACACTGCAGTGTTATATCATGTTTTAATGAAAACACATAGGCTTAGTTTTAACTTGGTCTGTAAGGATTGTGGTTTTATTCACCCATGAGCCTCTTCACTCCCATGTCTTTTTACAGGGCTGGGAGAATGAACTGATATCGTGGGAACCCAATGACTGGTGTGGGATTGAGAGTGTAGCAGTTCCCAGAGACATGCTGTGGATACCAGATGTAATGATCTTAGAGGAGTGAGTACCATTCATCATAGGGATGTTGAAATGATTGATATCATTTGCACATGATTACAATGGCATGATATAAAAAGTAATCTAATGCAGCGTACTCTAGTGAATGTGAATGTCTATAATGGTGCATGATTGACAAGAGGTTCAATAACACATCCAAAACATCCTGAACAATGGGCATTAGCATTGGGTGTGAGAACCCCATTTCTCTGTGTGTGTTTAGTGCACTGTTTCAGGGACAACATATACCGTAGATTACAGGCACTTTTATGAAAAGGCTGTTTTCACTCGTAGTAATTAGAACTGCTCTGTTTCCTGTTGGAACGTGTTCTCTTCATAAGCCTCTTAAAAACAGCAAATATGTCTCATTGTCTGGGAGAGCGTAGCTGAGTAAAGTAATTTCAGTCCATATATACATATCTATGGAGTTGAGTTGTGATTTGGTGGTGTCCCCATCAGACAATACTTGTAAAAAGTTCATTTGTTAAACCCTTACTGTGTACCTATGTTTGTCCTGTGTTACTGTGGTCCTTTCTTTGTTTACTGAAATCCATAATTTTTCATAAAACTTTAATCGTAGGCTGAGATTCAATTGGCACATGCGGATTTGCACTGAGTTGCCATCTTAGATCAACAGAAACGGGAAAGATTATTGTATTTGATGAGTTTTATTAAAAAGTATGGATTTCAGCAAACAAAGAAAGGAACACAGTATCGACTGATAGCAACCCAATGTAGCCGGTGGTACACTCCGCCGACAATCATCGCAACTCGACTCCATAGAGATGTATACTGCATATGGACAGAGTTGAGTTTACTCATCTAGGGAGAGCGATGCCTTGTTTGCTTTTAATGAAAAACACAATGAACCTGACCTTCAGTCTGATATCTAATGCCAAGTGAGGTTAAACTAAATCAGTTGCTCCATGATGTAACATTAGCCATGAAATCTTTATTTAATTACAGTATGTCTCTATAAAAAAAGTAAACTCTAACTGTAGTTGAATACTGATACACTGTTGTCTGCACCCTCAGCATTTCTGATACAGGCAGCATCACATTGAGCCCCTACACCGAGGTGGCCCACTCTGGCATGGCCTACGTGACAGAAAGCCGCCGGTTGACCACCACCTGCAAGATGAATCTTTTTAAGTTCCCCTTTGACACCCAGAACTGCAGCATTACTTTTATTTCCTTTATGCTCAAAGGTACACACACAAACACACACAAACACACACACACACACACACACACACACACACACACACTGGAGGTATGATAGATTTTCTTTAATCTTTTCACTAATAGGAATAAAGTTGGGGCCCTTCTCCAACAGCATTATCATGAGCCAATTTTCCGAAAAGGTCATGGTTACATTGGGGGAATGGGACTTCCTGGGCATTAGGTTGTCCATGGAAAAGCTAATCTACGACAACAACATTGTTTGGGACAAGCTGGTCTACAAGGTATGCAAATCAGAGAGAGCAAGAACTTGAACAGGAATGTGTTCTCTCATGATATTTGATAATTCTCAAAACAATGTTAAGTCCAGTAAGTTTCTACTTTCCTCACAGATCAGCATACGAAGAAGACCCCTATTATATGTGATCAACCTACTACTACCACTCTTATTTTTCCTCATCCTGGACTTGGCCTCCTTTTTCATTGATGAGGCCAAGGGAGAAAAGCTGGGCTACAAAGTGACCATACTCTTGTCCATTTCTGTCTTACTGCTGATTCTCAATGACATCCTGCCTTCCACAGCAGATGACCTGCCACTCATAGGTAATAATATGAACTGCCAATCATATCATGTCAAATCTCAATCCATCTACCTCTCTACAACAGTGGACAGTGACACATAGATGCTAGCTAAGCTGAAACTGTTTTGCATGGCTAATGTTTTCTAATTAACTTTTTGATTATGGCTAAGCTGTTAGCACTTTGTTATTTTATACCATAAATGGTCAAGTCTGGTCATCTGGGGCCACAGTTTACATTTTGTTGGGGGAAAAAACAGCTAGCAATTACTTGATTTTAGGAACACATCTCAATCAGTTCATGTTAACATAAGCCCGCTGTGCACAGTTTCATTTAACACAAGCCCACAGTAAACCTGCACTTTTGTTATTAAGGATAGAAAATGTACAATGTGAAGTCTTCATCTCTTCTTCACATAATTTGTGCTCCATCTCCAGCTCTTTACTGCATCGTAATCTTTGCCCTCACGGGCCTCAGCCTCCTGGAGACCATGCTGGTGAGCTTCCTGATTGATATGGACAGCAGGGCTGATCAGGACATCCAGACCTCTTCTAAGACCTGTGAGGAGACTCAGGAAGAGACCGACTGCCAAAGAGGTGAAATCTCTTGTTCTTTTGTCATCCTCATAAGAGTGTTCATTCTTGGGTAAACGCCACATTGATTCTAGGAGGGGAGGAAGGGGATTGTTCATGATGATCAAGATCTGTCCTTATGTTTGTAATACTTGCTACAAAACCTACCATTTTCTTCCTAGAGTCTCAGAGAGATGCTGAGATCAGCCTGGTGAAGGTTGAGGACATTCCAAACAAGAAGGACCTTGATGGAGACTGGCTGAACAACCCCCGCCTGCTGCAGCGGATCCTAGAGGTGCGGAACATACGGCAGAAATGGTTCTTTGCTAACATGAAGAAGAAGAAGCCTGGGCACTGGGAGAGAGTGGGCAGAAAATTTGACCAGGCTTACTTTTGCCTTTATCTCATCACCACCATTGGTTTTCTGGCATTCATTTATCACGAGTGGCTTCATTAGTTTTTACCTTTATAAGGTGTTTGTAGATCATACAGTATGTAGGTCTTGGCACTCTAGGCCCCTTGTGTTTGTCTGCTATCTGCCTATATTCTAGAATATATATTTAGCTATACTGACTAGCCTTGTGTTTGACCTCACATTTTTAAGTTACTTGACCCCTGATCTCTTCTTCTTCTTTCAAATTGGTTGTAAATGGTGTCTGTATCTATAGAGTTGTCCTTCATGTTAGTACTTTATGGTTGAGTTTACTGTAGTAAATTTGCATCGCTCTAATGTGTTTACTGTCCTTCATAACAAAATAAATCCCCCAAAATCTGAAGTAGTGCTTAACATACACTTTTTCCCATGATATAAAGAAAACAACCTTTATTCTACATTTATGACATTTTGTCTGCAATCTATGGGTTAGTAAACCTCTCTGCAATACAATTTTCTAAAGCACATATTCTTCTGTCCATGAATATTAAGAAACATTCAGAACACTACAAGAAAATAAAATGTTCCTTTCATCCTTTCATAAAATACAAATCTTCTTTAAAGATTATATAGAATATGTATCTTTACATGCTTTACAATAACTGCAACATTATTATAATATGTGTGTGTATTGGTGTGTAAGCATTTGTTTGAGTTCAAACCACAAACTCATCAGTGGTGTTAAAGGGTGTATATGAAACAAGGGGTCATGGAGAAGGAAACCCTTCACTAGGTACCATAGTATTGTTTTTCAGTCTATTTATGAACAAAAAGTAACAATATTAATTTTAAACAAACGGTTCGTAAAGTACTTTTGAAAGTTCTGGATGTTTGGTGTTCTGAAACAATGGAATTTGACGTCAGTAGGGGAACCAGTCAAGCAATTGCAGCATACAAGCTCTGGAGCAATGTGCTACGGAGAGAGCCTTCAATCAGTGGAGATCAAAGGTGAGACAGATGCAATTTTTTTATAATTTACCTTAACATGAACACTGATTGTACAAAGACTGACCAGCTGAAAGATATGATCCCTTATTGATGTCAATCCACTTCAATCAGTATACAGTTGAAGTTGGAAGTTTACATACACTTAGGTTGGAGTCATTAAGTGGTCCTCTGTAGCTCAGCTGGTAGAGCACGGCGCTTGTAACGCCAAGGTAGTGGGTTCGATCCCCGGGACCACCCATACAAAAAAAAATGTATGCACGCATGACTGTAAGTCGCTTTGGATAAAAGCGTCTGCTAAATGGCATATTATTTTATTTTATTATTATTAAAACTCGTTTTTCAACCACTCCACACAATGCTACCAAATACTAATTGAGTGTATGTAAACTTCTGACCCACTGGAAATGTGATGAAAGAAATAAAAGCTTAAATAAATCATTCTCTCTAGTATTATTCTGACATTTAACATTCTCAAAATAAAGTGTTAATCCTAACTGACCTAAGACATGGAATTTTTACTAGGATTAAATGTCAGGAATTGTGAAAAACTGAGTTTAAATGTATTTGGCTAAGGTGTATGTAAACTTCCGACTTCAACTGCAGATGAAGGGGAGGAGACAGGTTAAAGAAGGATTTCTTAGCCTTGAGGCAATTAAGACATGGATTGTGTATGTGTGCCATTCAGACGGTGAATGGGCAAGATAAAATATTTAAGTGCCTTTGAACGGGGTATGGTGGTAGGTGCCTGGCGCACCGGTTAAAGTGTGTCAAGAACTGCAACGTTGCTGGGTTTTTTACGCTCAACAGTTTCCTGTGTGTATCAAGAATGGTCCACCACCTAAAGGACATTCAGCCAACTTGACACAACTGTGGGAAGCATTGGAGACTATGTTGTCTCTTCGGATGTGTCTATATGTTTGCCAAGAAACAGGGCTGCAATTCAAAGCCTGGTCTGAAGAAAAGGTGTCATAGTGATCTCAGCTCATTATTTTTTTATGTAAACTATGTCATTGAACTGATGAAATATGAACTATTGTCATACTTTTGACAAGTAGAGCCAGTGATCTGTCTAAAGGACATTTCATGCTATATTTTCACTGATAGACTTAATAACCTTATGATTTTTAGAAATCAACATCTTACATGGTTAAAGCCTACCTATCATGGGAGTTCATATCAAATACTGTATGATTTTCTTTGCATTTAGACGTAATCTTCATTAGGCAATTGTTAATTTGTTTCAGTTTACTTATGATAGCAATGACTGATATGATAGCAATGACTTTATTGTTCATACAGTTCGTTGTAATTTACACTGAGCTCAATCATAAGCTCAATATGGAAGTGGTCAGATGAAGCGGATGCTAAGCTACAGGACTGTTACACTAGCACAGACTGGAATATGTTCCGGGATTCATCCAATGGCATTGACGAGTTTACCACATCAGTCACCGGCTTCATTAATAAGTGCATCGACAACATCCCCACAGTGACCGTAGGTACAGTGGGGGAAAAAAGTATTTAGTCAGCCAACAATTGTGCAAGTTCTCTCACTTAAAAAGATGAGAGAGGCCTGTAATTTTCATCATAGGTACACGTCAACTATGACAGACAAAATTAGAAAACAAAATCCAGAAAATCACATTGAAGGATTTTTAATGAATTTATTTGCAAATTATGGTGGAAAATAAGTATTTGGTCAATAACAAAAGTTTCTCAATACTTTGTTATATACCCATTGTTGGCAATGACACAGGTCAAACGTTTTCTGTAAGTCTTCACAAGGTTTTCACACACTGTTGCTGGTATTTTGGCCCATTCCTCCATGCAGATCTTCTCTAGAGCAGTGATGTTTTGGGGCTGTCGCTGGGCAACACGGACTTTCAACTCCCTCCAAAGATTTTCTATGGGGTTGAGATCTGGAGACTGGCTAGGCCACTCCAGGACCTTGAAATGCTTCTTACGAAGCCACTCCTTCATTGCCCGGGCGGTGTGTTTGGGATCATTGTCATGCTGAAAGACCCAGCCACGTTTCATATTCAATGCCCTTGCTGATGGAAGGAGGTTTTCACTCAAAATCTCACGATACATGGCCCCATTCATTCTTTCCTCTACACGGATCAGTCGTCCTGGTCCCTTTGCAGAAAAACAGCCCCAAAGCATGATGTTTCCACCCCCATGCTTCACAGTATGTATGGTGTTCTTTGGATGCAACTCAGCATTCTTTGTCCTCCAAACACGACGAGTTGAGTTTTTACCAAAAAGTTATATTTTGGTTTCATCTGACCATATGACATTCTCCCAATCCTCTTCTGGATCATCCAAATGCACTCTAGCAAACTTCAGACGGGCCTGGACATGTACTGGCTTAAGCAGGGGGACACGTCTGGCACTGCAGGATTTGAGTCCCTGGCGGCGTAGTGTGTTACTGATGGTAGGCTTTGGTACTTTGGTCCCAGTTCTCTGCAGGTCATTCACTAGGTCCCCCCGTGTGGTTCTGGGATTTTTGTTCACCGTTCTTGTGATCATTTTGACCCCACGGGGTGAGATCTTGCGTGGAGCCCCAGATCGAGGGAGATTATCAGTGGTCTTGTATGTCTTCCATTTCCTAATAATTGCTCCCACAGTTGATTTATTCAAACCAAGCTGCTTACCTATTGCAGATTCAGTCTTCCCAGCCTGTTGCAGGTCTACAATTTTGTTTCTGGTGTCGTTTGACAGCTCTTTGGTCTTGGCCATAGTGGAGTTTGGAGTGTGACTGTTTGAGGTTGTGGACAGGTGTCTTTTATACTGATAACAAGTTCAAACAGGTGCCATTAATACAGGTAACGAGTGGAGGACAGAGGAGCCTCTTAAAGAAGAAGTTACAGGTCTGTGAGAGCCAGAAATCTTGCTTGTTTGTAGGTGACCAAATACTTATTTTCCACCATAATTTGCAAATAAATTCATAAAAAATCCTACAATGTGATTTTCTGGATTTTTTTTTCTCAATTTGCCTGTCATAGTTGACGTGTACCTATGATGAAAATTACAGGCCTCTCTCATCTTTTTAAGTGGGAGAACTTGCACAATTGGTGGCTGACTAAATTACTTTTTTTCCCCACTGTATATATACCAACCAGAAGCCATGGATTACAGGCAACATCCGCACTGAGCTAAAGGCTACAGCTGCCGCTTTCAAGGAGGAGGACACTAATCCGGACGCTTATAAGAAAATCCCGCTACACCCTCCGACGATCCATCAAACAGGCAAAGCATCAATAAAGGACCAAGATCAAATCCTACTACACCGGCTCTGATACTCGTCAGATGTGGCAGGGATTGCAAACTATCATGGATTACAAAGGGAAACCCAGCCGCGAGCTCTCCAGTGACGTGAACCTACCAGATGAGCTAAATGCCTTCTATGCTCGCATCGAGGCTAGCAAAACCAGCATGAGAGCACCAGCTGGACGACTGTCTGATCACGCTCTCCGTAGCCGATTTGAGTAAGACATTTAAACAGGTTAACATTCACAAGGCCGCAGGGCCAGACGGATTACCAGGACGCATACTCTGAGCATTCGCTGACCAGCTGGCAAGTGTTTAACTTACATTTTCAACCTCTCCCTGAGCCAGTCTGTAATATCTACATGTTTCAAGCAGACCACCGTAGTCCCTGTACTCAAGAACACCAAGGTAACCTGTCTAAATGAATACCGACCCGTAGCACTCACATCTGTAGCCATGAAATGCTTTGAAAGGCTGGTCATGGCTCACATCAACATCATCATCCTAGACACCCTGGACCCACTCCAATTCACCCCAACAGATCCACAATCTCTATTGCACTCCACACTGCCCTTTCCCACCTGGACAAAAGGAACACCTACGTGAGAATGCTGTTCATTGACTACAGCTCAGCATAGGAACACCATTATGCCCTCCAAGCTCATCACTAAACTAAGGACCCTGGGATTAAACACCTCCCTCTGCAACTGGATCCTGGACTTCCTGACGGCCGCCCCCAAGTGGTAAGGGTAGGCAGCAACACATCCGCCACGCTGACCCTCAACACGGGGGCCCCTCAGGGGTCTGTGCCTAGTCCCCTCCAGTACTTCCTGTTCACCCATGACTGCGTGGCTGCGCACGAGTCTAACACTATCATTAAGTTTGCAGACGACACAACGGTGGTAGGCCAGATCACCGACAACGATGAGACAGCCTACAGGGAGGAGGTAATTATTTTCTGCACAGAACTAATTTAAAGTCTGCTGAGCGCAAACTTGAATGTTGTGTAAATTCTGTGCAACTTCCAGCGCGCGTTTACTGTGAACACTGAGGCTGTACCCGCTTTAAGTTACAGTTTTAACAGTGGCCATGTAGGCTACTGTGGCTATTTGATCATAATGTAGGCCTACCAGAGAGGCCTACCATTAAAAACAATGGAGAAAATGCATCCCATAACATTTTAACATGGAAATAGCTGTTCTATCATTCAGCCTACAGTAGCAGCCAATGTGTGGTGTTCAATGTAGGCCTACATTCCATGAGACTTTTAAAGACAAGAAGGAGACTGAAAATGTTGTTTTTTGATGCAAGAAACCACTTTACAAAATAAAATGCATTATTATTACCATACCATTATTACAGAGAATCAGACAAATTATGCTACTGTCTGCCTATTGGCTACTGAGCTTATTCAAGCCTGTCTCAAAATACAACACTGCCCCTTTAAGACTAAAAAAAGCTTTTTACCTGACTCGCTTTTCAAAGATGCCTAGAAATGTACACGTTTTGTGCTCCTGTAGGAAGCAATCACTCCCCTATTACTGACTACAAATGATCTCACTAACTAGCAAAGGATATTAACAAAATGTTCACATGTGGCTACATGCAGCACTCGCTTTGATCTCAAAACAAGCGCATCTACTCATGACCGCTCATGCTGTAAACACAGTCCAGTTCAAAATACATGGCACAGATCCATATAGAGTGGCTTGTGAAAGTATTCACCCCCCTTGGCATTTTTCCTATTTTGTTGCCTTACAACCTGGAATTAAAATTGATTTTTTGGGAGGTTTGTATCATTTGATTTACACAACATGCCTACCACTTTGAAGATGCAAAATATTTATTCTTGTGAAACAAATAAATAAGAAATAAGACAAAAAAACAGAAAACTTGAGCGTGCATAATTATTCATTTATTTAGCGCCATCCATCATTCCTTCAATTCTGACCAGTTTCCCAGTCCCTGCTGATGAAAAACATCCTTACAGCATGATGCTGCCACCACCATGCTTCACTGTGGGGATGGTGTTCTCGGGGTGATGAGAGGTGTTGCGTTTGCGCCAGACATAGCGTTTTCCTTGATGGCCAAAAAGCTCAATGTTAGTCTCATCTGACCAGAGTACCTTCTTCCATATGTTTGGGGAGTCTCCCACATGCCTTTTGGCGAACACCAAACGTGTTTGCTTATTTTTTTCTTTAAGCAATGGCTTTTCTCTGGCCACTCTTCTGTAAAGCCCAGCTCTGTGGAGTGTACAGCTTAAAGTGGTCCTATGGACAGATACTCCAATCTCCGCTGTGGAGCTTTGCAGCTCCTTCAGGGTTATCTTTGGTCTCTTTGTTGCCTCTCTGATTAATGCCCTCCTTGCCTGGTCCGTGAGTTTTGGTGGGCGGCCCTCTCTTGGCAGGTTTGTTGTGGAGCCATATTTTTTCCATTTGTAATAATAGATTTAGTGGTGCTCCGTGGGATGTTCAACGTTTCGGATATTTTTTTATAACCCAACCCTGACTTTGTCCCTGACCTGTTTGGAGAGCTCCTTGGTCTTCATGGTGCTGCTTGCTTGGTGGTGCCCCTTGCTTAGTGGTGTTGCAGACTCTGGGGCCTTTCAGAACAGATGTTTATATACTGAGATCATGTGACAGATCATGTGACACTTAGATTGCACACAGGTGGACTTTTTTTAACTAATTATGTGACTTCTGAAGGTAATTGGTTGCACCAGATCTTATTTAGGGGCTTCATAGCAAAGAGGGTGAATACATACAGTGAGGGAAAAAAGTATTTGATTCCCTGCTGATTTTGTACGTTTGCCCACTGACAAAGACATGATCAGTCTATAATTTTAATGGTAGGTTTATTTGAACAGTGAGAGACAGAATAACAACAACAAAATCCAGAAGAACGCATGTCAAAAATGTTATAAATTGATTTGCATTTTAATGAGGGAAATAAGTATTTGACCACTCTGCAAAACATGACTTAGTACTTGGTGGCAAAACCCTTGTTGGCAATCACAGAGGTCAGACGTTTCTTGTAGTTGGCCACCAGGTTTGCACACATCTCAGGAGGGATTTTGTCCCACTCCTCTTTGCAGATCTTCTCCAAGTCATTAAGGTTTCGAGCGTGACTTTTGGCAACTCGAACCTTCAGCTCCCTCCACAGATTTTCTATGGGATTAAGGTCTGGAGACTGGCTAGGCCACTCCAGGACCTTAATGTGCTTCTTCTTGAGACACTCCTTTGTTGCCTTGGCCGTGTGTTTTGGGTCATTGTCATGCTGGAATACCCATCCACGACCCATTTTCAATGCCCTGGCTGAGGGAAGGAGGTTCTCACCCAAGATTTGACGGTACATGGACCCGTCCATCGTCCCTTTGATGCGATGAAGTTGTCCTGTCCCCTTAGCAGAAAAACACCCCCAAAGCATAATGTTTCCACCTCCATGTTTGACGGTGGGGATGGTGTTCTTGGGGTCATAGGCAGCATTCCTCCTCCTCCAAACACGGCAAGTTGAGTTGATGCCAAAGAGCTCGATTTTGGTCTCATCTGACCACAACACTTTCACCCAGTTCTCCTCTGAATCATTCAGATGTTCATTGGCAAACTTCAGACGGGCCTGTATATGTGCTTTCTTGAGCAGGGGGACCTTGCGGGCGCTGCAGGATTTCAGTCCTTCACGGCGTAGTGTGTTACCAATTGTTTTCTTGGTGACTATGGTCCCAGCTGCCTTGAGATCATTGACAAGATCCTCCTGTGTAGTTCTGGGCTGATTCCTCACCGTTCTCATGATCATTGCAACTCCACAAGGTGAGATCTTGCATGGAGCCCCAGGCCGAGGGAGATTGACAGTTCTTTTGTGTTTCTTCCATTTGCGAATTATTGCACCAACTGTTGTCACCTTCTCACCAAGCTGCTTGCGATGGTCTTGTAGCCCATTCCAGCCTTGTGTAGGTCTACAATCTTGTCCCTGACATCCTTGGAGAGCACTTTGGTCTTGGCCATGGTGGAGAGTTTGGAATCTGATTGATTGATTGCTTCTGTGGACAGGTGTCTTTTATATAGGTAACAAGCTGAGATTAGGAGCACTCCCTTTCAGAGTGTGCTCCTAATATCAGCTCGTTACCTGTATAAAAGACACCTGGGAACCAGAAATCTTTCTGATTGAGAGGGGGTCAAATACTTATTTCCCTCATTAAAATGCAAATCAATTTATAACATTTTTGACATGCGTTTTTCTGGATTTTTTTGTTGTTATTCTGTCTCTCACTGTTCAAATAAACCTACCATTAAAATTATAGACTGATCATTTCTTTGTCAGTGGGCAAACGTACAAAATCAGCAGGGAATCAAATACTTTTTTCCCTCACTGTATGCACGCACCACTTTTCCGTTATTTATTTGTTAGAATTTTTTTGAAACAAGTTATTTTTTTAATTTCACTTCACCAATTTGGACTATTTTGTGTATGTCCATTACATGAAATCCAAATAAAAATCCATTTAAATTACAGGTTGTAATGCAACAAAATAGGAAAAATGCCAAGGGGGGTGAATACCTTTGCAAGGAACTGTATGGCAATGGTCAATTTGCATATAGGCCTACTGCAGCTCTGATCGTTTATGCCACACCGGTCTGTGTAGAGTACGGGCTGAGTAGTGTGTCAATGCAATAGAATCCTACTCCGATGCGTTCTGCCTAAAACAAAATCTCTTGCATAGTTCGTTTTGTTTTGGTATGTTGCATTGAAAGTGGCTAATATTTTGTTGATTCGATCACAATTGCCACAGTAAATTGAAACGTTGATAGTGTTAACAGGGAAAACTCTAGAACAGTGGCCACCAATCTTTTCTGAGTCAAGATCACTGTGTCAAAATGCAAGCCAAGATCTACCGCTCAGATTTTTTTATTCATTAATTTTTAATTAAAAAACACAAGCCTATGCAACATTAACCAATTAAAAACAGTTCTGTAGCAATGAGGTTTGTGTAGTAAGCTATAGGCCCAATACATTATCACTGCATATTGTCTTTGCTTGAATTGCCTTGCCAATGCATTCTTGTTCGGGCAATTTTCTTAAATGATATTTAACATTTTGAGGTAGGCTATATGATCACACCGGTAATAGATCCGTTGTTGTATTACTTGTGAGGCACAGCCAAGTGAGCATTTAAATAATTTGCTTTGTATTTGTATTTTACTAGACTGATGGAGCCTGCATCTGATGGTCAGTCTCAGCGGAGGGAGTGAGCAGCAGACTGAGCTTCCGCTTCTCAACATCACTCCCTTTCCTCCACTGACACATCTTCCAGCTGTTGGGGAAACTCGAGTCGCACCGCATTATTTCTGCCTCATGCACAAATTCATGTTGTTACTCCTATGAACAGAGAAAGTGAAATATTTATCGATATTAAAACAGACCCAAGCCGCTAATAATAATCACAACGCAAGCCTATAGATATACTTACCTTCTCATTCACTACTGCTGCACTACTTGTTGTATCGCTGAGTGGAAATAGGAGGAACGCGCATTTTATGGCTTTAAAAAGTGTTGAATACAAAGTGTTGGCAGTGATGAGTAAGAACTTAAACATGAACTCACTCATAAAAACAGCAGCTCTTTGCTGTATTCATTGACAGTATCTCTGTAGTCATGGTTCTAAACATTTTGAAATCTTACAGTATCAATTTTGCTGTAACTTTATTTTATGCCTGCTAAATTACTGCAGACACGGTAATCTGAGCCATCCGATTGGCCAGCGGTAAGGCCAATAGTGCACTTGATTTGCTCTCTGGGCACGCCAGGAAGGCAGAGTTTGTACCTTCAGACACATGAAATGGTTCAAAATGGCAACAGTTCGCCTACCCGGCGTGCAGGGCAGCTGAATCGGGTGCACCTACAGTCAACAGCCCGACGAATAAAACAAAATAGGTACACAAGGCTTTATCGTTGGGTTTTTTACAGAATTGTTTGGCGATCAACCAGTCGATCGCGATCGACCGGTTGGTGACCACTGCTCTAGAAAGTTGAGTGAAATTCAATCTCGTGCTTCTCTCTGTGGGGAATTGCCCTGGAGAATTGCGCAGCAGTCTCAGCCTACTGCGCGCGTACACGCAGTTCAGAGGGAACGTTGGTGCCAGGACAACAACCTCTCCCTCAACGTCAGCAAGACAAAGGAGCTGATCGTGGACTACGGGAAATGGAGGGCCGAACACGCCCCCATCGACGGGGCTGTAGTGGAGCAGGTCGAGAGCTTCAAGTTCCTCGGTGTCCACACACACCAATACAGTCGTGAAGAGGGCACAACAAAGCCTCTTCCCCCTCAGGAGGCGGAAAAGATTTGTCATGGGCCATCAGATCCTAAAAAATGTATACAGCTGCACCATTGAGACCATCTTGACTGGCTGCATCACCACTTGGTATGGCAACTACTTGGCATCCGACCACAAGGCGCTACAGAGGATAGTATGTACCGCCCAGTAAATCACTTGGGCCGAGCTCCCTGCCATCCAGGACCTCTATACAAGGCAGTGTCAGAGGAAGGCCCAGAAAATGGTCAAAGACTCCAGCCACCCGTCATAGACTGTTCGCTCTTCTACTGCTCGGCAAGCGGTACCGATGCACCAAATCTGGAACCAACAGGACCCTAAACAGCTTCTACCCCCATGCCATAAGACTGCTAAATAGTTCGTCTGGGTAGCTATTGGTTAACTATTTAACTATCTGCATTGACCCTTTTTGCACTCTTTTGACTCATCACATATGCTGCTGTTACTGATTATTATCTCTCCTGTTACCTATCCACCTATAAGTACATATCTACCTCAATCACCTCGGTACTGGTACCCCGTGTATATAGCCAAGTTATCGTTACTCATTATGTATTTATTCTTCGTGTTATTATCTATTATTTCTATTTTTCTCTCTCTCTGCATTGGGCCTGTGAGTAAGCATTTCACTGTTAGTCTACATCTGTTTATGAAGCATTGATTCGATGGAAGTGAGGTATCTAGCAGGCCTAGGTTTCGTCCAGTGTTGCCCACCTTTCTTTTCTTTCACACAACAGGTAGACAACAAAGTATGCCACATTGACACTGCTGCTCCAACATCTCTAACATGTTGTTCTTTAATTGAAGGTTTACATCATTTGTAAATCAATTACCTGGATCAAAGTGTTGACATCCTATTGCTTTTGTATATCTGTGAATTGCTTGATATGAAAATGAACTCTGCCAAGTGTGCATTGAAATAATTGTATTCCTCTATTCAGTGATGTATCAAATCGAGGAGGTATCAGGCCCTCTACAGCTCTTTAGTATTTAGTTTACATTTGTTTTGCTGTTCCTGTATATTTGTGTTCTGTATTTTGAAATGTTATATGTTTTGTGTGGACCCCAGGAAGAATAGATGCTGTTTCTTCACAACGAATGGGGATCCAATAAAAATCATAAAACTATCAATCAGAACTGTGAAAGCTACAAATGTGTTGTTGATTATGAAGACAGTTTTCTATGAATCGAACACGATAATTAAATGTTCCTGCACATCTGTCAATATAATAAAGGGTATTAACAAGTCAGATAATAAGTTGCATGGACTCACTCTGTGTGCAATAATGGTGTTTAACATGATTTTTGAACGACTACCCCATCTCTGTATCCCACACATACAATTATCTGTAAGGTCCCCCAGTTGAGCAGTGAATTTCAAGCACAGATTCAACAACAAAGACAAGGGAAGTTTCCCAATGCCTCGCAAAGAAGGGCACCTATTGGTAGATGGGTAATTCAAAAAATAAAATAAACAGACATTGAATATCCCTTTGAGCATGGTGCAGTTATTAATTACACTTTGGATGGTGTATCAATACACCCAGTCACTACAAAGATACAGGTGTCCTTCCTAACTCAGTTGACGGAGAGGAAGGAAACCGCTCAGGGATTTCACCATGAGGCCAATGGTGATTTTAAAACAGTTACAGAGTTTAATGGCTGTGATAGGAGAAAACTGAGGATGTATTACCAACATAGTAGTTACTCCACAATATACTAACCTACAGTGCCTTCGGAAAGCATTCAGACCCCTTGACTTTTCCCACATTTTGTAATGTTACAGCCTTATTCTAAAATTGATTAAATTGTTTTTTTCCCTCATCAATCTACACACAATACCCCTTAATGACAAAGCAAAAAACGTTTTTTAGAAATGTTTGCATATTTCTTAAAAATAAAAAAGTGAAATATTACATTTACATAAGTAGTCAGACCCTTTACTCAGTACTTTGTTGAAGCACCTTTGGCAGCGACTACAGCCTTGAGTCTTCTTGGGTATGACGCTACAAGCTTGCACACCTGTATTTGGGGAGTTTCTCCCAATCTTCTACCTTGGATAACATTGGTTTTAGGTCATTTTTGCCTGTTATACTATCTGGTTAGCTATATTATTATGATTCACATATAGCTAGCTGTTAGTTATGAAGTAAAACGTTTGCTTTGTGTATATCTTGTTTCATCTCTTGCCATTGTCCTGGCTAGAAGAAGCAAGGTTCAGTGAATGGGTAAGTCAATATGGCTAACTGGCTAGGTAGCAAGCCACAAAAAATTGACATCTACCTTGCATAACATTCGTTTTAGATAATTGTTGTCTGTTTAACTAGCTAGCTAGATTACGATTCACATATATCTAGCTGATATTTATGAAGTAAAATCTTTGCTTTGTGTGTATCTTGTTTCGTCTCTATTGTTGCCATTGTCCTGGCTGGAATAAGGTTCTGTGAATGGGGAGATGCAGCATGACGTAATAAAGTAGGGGGAGTGCTTCTCAAATCAAATGTTTTATGCCTTCTCCACACTCGTCCTCACAAGAAAGTACTCAAGAGAACGTCCTCGGAGAATGCACTTGGAGCATGAGAGTGTGGAGCAGGTACTATGCATATTGAGAAACACCCTGTATGTCTCGAGATTAAAAAAGAAAAACAAATGTAGGCCTATTTTTTTGCAAGCTTTTGCATATACAATTTGATTTCGTGTGGCATGAACAAAAACACAAATTCTCAATTAAAAACATAAGTCAGAACACAGCCTCTCTATTCTCTCATGTGTTTTCAGGTCCTCTGATCGGGAAAATGTCTTTCCACAATGAGAGCAATGGTATGTCTTCTTACCCTGTGTTTTTGTATGTATTCCTTCATGCTCTTTCAGGTTCCCTAACCGGGTAAATCTATTTCCACACTGAGAACATTGGAAAGGCTTTTCTCCTGTGTGCGTCCTCTCATGCTCCTTCAGACTCCCTAACCGGTTAAAACTCTTTCCACACTGGGAACATTGGAAAGGCTTTTCTCCTGTATGTGTCCTCTCATGCCCCTTCAGGCTCCCTAACCGGGTAAAACTCTTTCCACACTGGGAGCATTGGAAAGGGTTTTCTCCTGTGTGTATTCGCTCATGCTCCTTCAGGCTCCCTAACTGGGTAAAACTCTTTCCACACTGGGAACACTGGAAAGGCTTTTCTCCTGTGTGTGTCCTTTCATGTGATTTCAGGTGTAGTAATCGGGTAAAACGCTTTCCACACCAGGAGCAGTGGTGAGGCTTCTCTCCCGTGTGTATTCTCTTATGGTCCTTTAGGCTCCCTAACCACCTAAAACTCTTTCCACAGTGGATACAGTGGTAAGGCTTCTCTCCTGTGTGTATTCTCTTATGCATTTTCAGGCTCCCTAACTGAGTAAAACTCTTTCCACACTGGGAACAGTGGTGTCGTCTCGCTTGTTTGGACGTCTCTGCATTTGGTTCCCCTGAAGGACTGTTCCCGCTGTCAGAGTGAGAGTCTGGTCTCTCTACTGCCAAAGACAAACAGAGTATTTAGTTAAACAGACCTGAATGAAACCCCCACATGATAAAACTGTCTTCCTATGAGGTTTAATCCAGAACTAGGTCCCTCAATCACCTGAAGTCAGTTTTCATAACATTTCATCACATTAAAAAAACATGATGGCCATTACAATGATGTAGAGCTTCAAATCAAATCTTGCTCTCACGGAATGTCATGTTTTTAGGTTGCCTAATAAATCCAATTGTTTGCAGTGCTATGTTGCAGACTGTATAGTGTAAACCAATAATTGGTATCACAGTCTGGTTTATTAGGCACGTTTTTAGGCTGAGCAGAGCACTATAATAATAGATATTGTGGACTACAGTATTTAGCTAAATCAATATCATTGGATGCATTTGATTCATGCATTTTGTTGGTGGCCCACTCTTTAGTGGTATTTACATCTACAGTGTAGCTTTAACAATTCCTACAGTATAGGACAACATATTCAAGTGTAGCCTATAAAGTCAGTAGAATGCTGCTTTAAAACCACACATTAGTTCAACAACTTCAGACAGAATTTGTGCCCCTGTTTTTAAGATAGTACTTACTAGTGTTAATCAGATCTCCAGTATCATCCTCCTCTTTCAATGTGACAGTTATCTCCCCCTCCTTCTTCACTCCAAAAACTGTATCCTGTTCCTTCTCTTTCTCCTCTTCGTTCACAGTAACATCCTCCTCCTCTTTCACTCTGAACTCTCCTTCCTCTTCTTTCACTATAATTTCTTTATTTTCTTTTTTCACTGGAACATCCTCATCCTCCTTCTCCTCTTTTATGACAATGTCCAGCCCCAGAGCTTCTTTCTCCGCCCAGCAGACTTCCTCTTCTTTAGCAGAGGGGGAGTCTCTTAGTGAGCTCATGCTCAGAGAGGTTAGCTAGTTAGTTAGCCTGAGCGACTAGCCTTTTAGGCTGTTTTAGCTACCCAGCTAGCTATAGCAACGTAAATATTAAATTAAAGGCGGTAACTAGCTATCCTGTACGACGACATAAGTGTGTTTAAAACACAGTGGCTAATATAGACCGAAAGGGTCTAAAGAGCTCCAATGCTTCGGCTATGTTGGCTAGCAAGCTACCGTGGTGGCTGTTGTTGTTGTTGAAGAAGCGTCCGGTCAACTAGATTCTACGCCACACTGGTAGCATCGCCTGAAAGACGCATATCGCCTTCTGCTGACTGGAGTAGGTAACGCAGTTGAGTGAATAGTTTTCCTTTTCATTTATTTCATGAAATAATAGAGTACCACAGTATGAGTCATAATACCCATAAAACCTAGCGGTGAAACAGAAAATGGTTCCAATCGTTTTTCCACCATTCATTTTTCCCATAGGGGATTTTAGAAACACTTAAAATAAGGGCTGTGTTTCATGTAGGCTTACCCTGGCGTACGGTTTTGATAACTGTACATTTCTCTACTACAAGGTGATGTTTATCATGTAGGCTTACCCTGGCGTACGGTTTTGATAACTGTACATTTCTCTACTACAAGGTGATGTTTATCAATATATGCGGCAGTATTTAAATTATTGAAATTGTTGGATGTCGCATTTTATATTTTTTGTTCAGTATATATATATATATATATATATATATATATATATATATATATATATATATATATATATATATATATATATATATATATATATATATAAACACACATCCCATCTGCTGACTACAGTGGGTAACGAGCACATTATTATTTTATTTTTTACATTTAGGGTTGTGAGTTCGATTCCCACGGGGGACCTGTTTGCACTCACTACTGTAAATCGCTCTGGATAAGAGTGTCTGCTAAATGACTAAAATGTACACCTAATGTAAATGTTTATTTTTCATTTCATTATATAATAATATTAAATTGAGTATTACAAAGAGAAGCATGTGTTGATTGATTAGTGAGAATTTAAAACAAACTTTACATCAACTACACATCTGCATTTAAGGCAATTTCTTAATCATTCAGTCAAATAAACAGATAATAAAAGATGCAACTAGGTCTATAATGCTCCTCCTACATGTAACAATACATATACAGTACCAGTCAAACGTTTGGACACACCTACTCACTCAAGGGTTTTTCTTTATTTTTACATTGTAGAATAATAGTGAAAACATAAAAATATGAAATAACACATATGGAATCATGTAGTAAACAAAAAATTGTTAAACAAATCAAAATATATTTTATATTTGAGAATCTTCAAATATTTACATTTTTAGTCATTTAGCAGACGCTCTTATCCAGAGCGACTTACAGTTAGTGAATACATTTTTTTATTTTTTTCATACTGGCCCCCCGTGGGAATCGAACCCACAACCCTGACGTTGCAAACGCCATGCTCTATCAACTGAGCTACATCCCTGGCGGCCATTCCCTCCCCTACCCTGGACGACGCTGGGCCAATTGTGCGCCGAAATAGCCACCCTTTGCCTTGATGACAGCTTTGCACACTTTTGACTGGTACTGTATTTAATGAACGTTCAATAATGGCAAAGGCATTTTATTCAGACAAAAAAATCATTTTTCAATCAGCACCTGTTTTCTCTATGGTCAAATAAAACTGATTGGAACCTTCATGAAGTAGTGAATGTTTTTCATGTCAACAACTTATCAATGTTATCAGAACAACATCATCACCTTTTCATATTCCTTTAGCTTGATGACTAGTACACAAATTAACTCAATGAAAAACAACTCAAGGTTAGAATCAAGAAATGCACATTATTCATCAACGTAATAATTTTGCAATATCCAAATCATATCAAATTCATTTGTGCACACATGGTCTTTTCTTAAATAATTCAGAGCTAATACTTGGTCGTACGGCCATTGTGTACCAACTACCAAATTAAGCATTCAAATAAACAAATTAAGCCTTCAAAGAAATGAACACCCTCCCTACAATCAAACATGGGGAGGTTTGATAATGCTGTGCGGTTGCTTTGCTGCCTCTGGTACTGGGGTCCTTGAACGTGTGCAAGACATCATGAAAACAGCAGATTATCAAGGGTTTTGGAGTCCAATGTTCAACCCAGTGTCCAAAAACTGGGTCTCTGTTGAAGGTTGTGGGTCTTCCAGCAGGATAACAACCCCAAACACACATCAAAAGCACCCTGGATTGGAATGGTTCAAGAAGAAATACTAGACTGTTCTGAAGTGGCCAGCGAAGACTCCAGATCTGAATCACATCCATAACCAATTGTGAGATCTGAAGACAGAAGTTGGTGGAGGGCACCCCTCAAACATTGAAGACATTGCATTGATTAGAGCAGTTTGCTGCTGAAGAGTGGGCCAAATTGCCAGTAGAAATGTGCAGCAAGCTCATTGATGGCTACAAGATGCATTTGTCTGCAGTTATTTTAGTCAAAAAATGTGCAACCAAGTACTTGCTCCAGGGTGTCAATAATCTTTCCATGCCATATGTCTTTTTTCCCCAGAAAAAAATAAAAATAAACTTCAGTTAACAAAAATGTAATTGGTTCTGCGATGTTGAAAATCCAATAATAAGGTATGGAGACCAAATGTTTGTTTTTATTTGAGAGGAAATAGGGAATTATTT
This sequence comes from Coregonus lavaretus, assembly GCF_964263955.1. Lineage (NCBI taxonomy): Eukaryota > Metazoa > Chordata > Actinopteri > Salmoniformes > Salmonidae > Coregonus > Coregonus lavaretus. Next base: position 19,431,230 of record NC_140026.1, on the reverse strand, counting down.
AAGAAAAGCGCAAGGATGCCAATATATTTGGCCACAACTGTATCCAATCAAATTAATTTAGCTATATCCAAATCATATATCAAATCACATTCAAGACGTTTCAATGTTGGAATCAAGAAATGCACAATTCTATTCATCAGGAAGGACCTCTGTATCTTTGTAGTGACTGGGTGTATTGATACACCATCCAAAGTGAAATTAATAGCTTCACCATGCTCAAAGGGATATTCAATGCCTGCTGTCTTTTTGTTGTTACCCATCTACCAATAGGTGTCCTTCTTTGTGAGGCATTGGGAAACCTCCCTGGTCTTTGGGGTTGAATCTGTGTTTGAAATTCACTGCTCGACTGAGGAACCTTACAGATAATTGTATGTGTGGGGTAGAGATGAGGAAGTCATTCAGAAATCATGTTAAACAATATTATTGCACACAGAGTGAGTCCATGCAAATTATTATGTGACTTGTTAAGCACATTTTTACTCCTGAACTTATTTAGGCTTGCCATAACAAAGGGGTTGAATACTAATTGACAAGACATGTACTTGTACATCAAACTGCCTCAAGCTACAGAAATATGAGATTAATTCTGGCTCAGACAAGCCAAGGATCATGAAAGGCTACTTACTTAGTGACTTATATAATCATTTACATTTTGCAATATCCAAATAACATAATGAACAACATTGGAGGGTTTATACTTACTTGTATCCAATCAAATGAAATGTCATAATCAAAATGAAATAAACTTTTAAATATTTAATCTGATTTTAGACATGATTATGTCTCGAGATGAAAAAACAACAACCAAAGAAGGCCTATTTTTGAGTAAGAATTAATTTACACAATATGATTTCATGTGGCATAAACAAAAACACAAATTCCCAGTCAAAAACATAAGTCAGAACACAGCCTCTCTATTCTCTCATGTGATTCCAGGTCCTCTGACTGGGAAAATGTCTTTCCACAATAAGAGCAGTGGTATGTCTTCTCCTCCTGTGTATGTATTCTTTCATGCTTATTCAGATGCCTTAACCGGTTAAATATCGTTCCACACAGGGAGCAGTGGTAGGTCTTATCACGTCCCGTGTGTGTCCTGTCATGCTTATTCAGGGCCCCTAACTGGGTAAAACTCTGACCACACAGGGAACATTGGTATGGCTTTTCTCGTGTGTGTGTCTTCTCATGCTTTTTCAGACTCCCTAACCACCTAAAACTCTTTTCACACTGGGAGCAGTGGTAGGGCTTTTCTCCTGTGTGTATTCTCTCATGTGTTTTCAAGCTCCCTAACTGAGTAAAACTCTTTCCACACTGGGAGCAGTGGTGTCGCCCTGCTGGTTTGGACGTCTCTGGGTCTGGTTCACCTGAAGGACTCTTCTCGCTTTCAGAGTGAGAGTCTAGTCTCTCCCCTGCCAAAGACAGAGTATTTAGTTAAACAGAGACCTGAATGAAACCCCCACATGATAAAACTGTCTTCCTATGAATTTTTTTCCAGACTCAATAACCTGAGGCCAGTCTTCAGAACATTTCATAATTACAAATAAACTTGGGGACATTTTAAAAACAAATGATGAAGAGCTCCAAATCTAATCTTGCTCTAATGGATTGTCATGTTTTTAGGGTGAGCAGAGCTCTAAAATAACATATATTACAAACTATTTTAGTCAACGTTATAGGCTGCATTTGATCAATTGTTAACAACGTTTTGTTGGTGGCCCAATATCTGTAAAGTAATAATAGAAATTACAATATTTTCAAAATTATTGTTTTTCTGTTAAGCCAAGCCTTTCCTTCGAAATGGCTATCCATGTTTTGACCTAAGCCTTACAAACTCACAGACTTCTGATAATATGTTCAGTCTCCCCAAAAAGCTTGTCCAGTTCATGTAACATCCATAATGCTTAATTGGGAATCCATGTAACATCCATAAGGGGGAATCCATATTTGAATTAGATTGGATGGGGTGGGGTTAGCATCAAAGTGGATTTAATACTTTCTTGGGCACTGCTTGGCGATGCAAATGATGATAAACTGTCTACCGATTACAGATACCATCCAACGCAGGACACGTGCTGCTAAAACAGGTAGCCTACAGCAACGGGTCGGGCAATATCTCACAAGCTGTCGCTATGGAATGACCTAGGACTGAACGCTACTGTTAAAATATCCGTACTTACTCTTATTAACTGTATACATGATGGCAAGCATTGAAGGGCTACCCCTAAGGGTGAGATATTTAAGTTGTAATTTTGCGTGCAAATACTTTAACATTTTGTTGGTGGCCCACTCTTTAATGGTATACACATTTTACAGTGTACCTTTCTTACATTAAAAAACTGCATAATCAAAAATGCCCCTTTAAAACCATGCATCGGTTCAACAACAGTGTGTGACCTAGCCTATTTTAAAATCCAAGAGTGGAAGACTTGTATTGGCTCCTGTCATTAATGCTCAGCATTCACGAACAGTCCCATTACAAGTCAGAATGATGAATAAACTTCATTTAAAAATTACTTTACCTGTTGTCCACTGATTTTGTCCTTATGTCATGGGCAATCTTAGACAGAATATCCACAGGGAAGTGTTATTAACCCTACTTTCAGTAAGCTGGTCTGTATATCGTTTGTATTTCCGATTTTGTATTTTTAATACTGATGCAATTCGTACACAACAAACACTTGCACAATATGTAAACAATGTCGGAGCTTAACCACAGCCACAGACCGAACTTTGTCCCACGCAATCAGCTGGCAAGTTTCACAAGCACTTCCATCTGTTTGTGAGGGAACTTGCTTTGGTCAACAACTTTCAAGGTTAAATTCAGCTATTGGTTACATATTGTGCATCACATGCAATGCATCAGCGGATTGAAAATACAAGTGACAGACCCTACCGCCACAGCAAAAATTCGGGTAAACAATACTTTCCTGTGGATATTTTACCTTCACTTCCTACAGTCAAATGCACCAACACGGTAAAGTGTTAACACAGAACAATTAGAACATCTTTGGTGTTAATGTCATTTTATTCAACATTCTGGCCTGTAGATACTCTTTTTAGGGCCACTTCTTTCAGACTGAATATCCATGGTAACAGTCTGATGTTTAGGCAATTTGTGCCCTTGTTTTTAATTAAGATAGTAACGTTACTCACCGTTGTTAATCTGATCTCCAGTCTCCTCCTCTTTCAATGTTACAGTTATCTCCTCCTTCACTCCAAAAACTGCACCCTCCACTTTTTCTTCCTCCTCTTTCACTCTGAACTCTTCTTTCACTGCAACAGCCTCACCCTCTACTTCTCTTTTTACTGTGACATCCTCCTCTTCCTCCTCCTCTTTTACGACAATGTTCAGCCAAAGACCCTCTTTCTCCGTCCAGCAGACTTCCTCTTCTTTAGCAGGGGTGGAGTAGCTTAATGAGCTCATGGTCGGATGTTAGCTAGCTAGTTAGCACATTATTATCGACTAGCCTAGTGCTAGGCTGTTTTAGCTATCCAGCTAGCTAACTACTAGCAACGTAAATATGAAATTAAAAGGGGAAACTAGCTTGACGACAGAAGTGTGTTTAAAACACAGTAGCTAATATACACCGAACAGTCTAAAGACCTTAAATCTTTCGGCTATGTTAGCTAGCAAGCTACGGTGGTGGCAGACTAGTTGGTGTTATTGAAGAACCGTCACGTTCACTAGATAATACGTCACACTGGCAGCATCGCCTGAAAGACGCACATCGCCATCTGCTGACTGGAGTTGGTACTGCTGACTGGAGTAGGTAACGCAGTTGAGGGAAACGTTTTTTTACTCATTTATTTAATTAAATAATAAGGTAGCCGGATATGGCTAGAAGGGATCCAGCTTTTGTAAAATTAACGTCAGATTTGACCTTTCGTAGCAGGTTAGTATAATTAACGTAGCAGGTTAGAATGCAAAAAAAATTCCATTTATGCCTTAATTCGACAAATGCTGTCTCTCTTCTAGCCATAACTCATGTAGCCTTGCGGTTAGAGCATTGGGCCAGGAACCTAAAGATTACTAGTTCGAATCCCCGAACTGACAAGGTGAAACGTCTGTCAATGTGCCCTTTAGCAAGGCACTTAAACCTAATTGCTCCAAGGTCGCCATTGATAATGGCAGACCTTGGCTGTGACCCCACTCATCAAGGGTGTCTTAGATATGGATATGCGAAATTATAATAACTTGAGACAAAGAGAAGCATGTGTTGATTGATTAGTGAAATCATACAGATAATAAAATAAGCACAATATGTAGATGTATATAATGAACATCCATCCACTAATGGTGTTCCATTATTATATCATTCTTACAATCAGCACCTGTGTTTTGTCTGACATGGTGGAACAATACTGATTGGAATCTCCCTGGGGTACTAAATGCTTTCAAGTCAACAACTTATCAGAACAACGAGCCTTTATTTTGACAGGAAGTCATGTTTACACCTGTTCTACAAATGAGCCCTGTATAACACATCAGTACATTTACACTTTTAACAGATGCTCTTGTCTAGAGCAACTAGGGTTAAGTGCCTTACTCAAGGGCACATAGACAGATGTTTACCCTAGTCGGCTCAGGGATTCGAACCAGTGACCTTTCGGTTACTGGCCCAACGCTCTTGACCGGTAGGCTACCTGCCAATAATGGACACCAACATACACATCAATATACACATTAATTTACACATCACTACACCAAAGGCAAAACAGAGATACAAAACAGAATCATAGAAAACAAACACATTCTTTAGTAAAAAGGTCCTCAATAGCCATCTGAATTGCCGAGCTTAACCGAGGCACCACATCATCCAATTTTAGAGAGTTTTGGAGATTATTCCACAAGTAAGGTGACAAAAAAACAATACCTACCTCAGTGGAGATCAAAGGGATCGCCAGAGTTAGCCATCCCTGAGACTGGGTCTGGTAGCTCGTACTTCTGTAGATTAACAATGAAATAATAAGGCATGGTGGAGGTTTGTGCAAGAGGGCTTTATAAACAAAAAAAGTGCAATTCATCAATCTATGATATTTCAAAAAGGCCAAGGCTGCCTACTTTCTGATACAGAATGCAGTGATGTGTACTGAACCTGTCTCCCGTAATAAAGCCTAGTGCGATATGATAAACTGTGTCCAATGGCTTCAATACAATGGCAGCTGCATTTACTGTATATAGAAGAAGATAGTCTAAAGCAGGAATGAATGTCGACTGAATTATTTGTTTTCTGCTATTTAATGAAAGGCATGACCTATGCCTATAAAATAAGCCAATTTTAATTATACATTTCTTAACTACATTTACATTTACATTTTAGTCATTTAGCAGACGCTCTTATCCAGAGCGACTTACAGGAGCAACTAGGGTTAAGTGCCTTGCTCAAGGGCACATTCACGTCATTTAGCAGACGCTCTTATCCAGAGCGACTTACAAATTGGTGCATTCACCCTATAGCCAGTGGGATAACCACTTTACAATATTTTTTATTTATTTATTTATTTATTTATTTTTTGGGGGGGGGGGGGGGGGGGGGGGTAGAAGGATTACTTTATCCTATCCCAGGTATTCCTTAAAGAGGTGGGGTTTCAAATGTCTCCGGAAGGTGGTGAGTGACTCCGCTGTCCTGGCGTCGTGAGGGAGCTTGTGGGCATTGGGGTGCCAGAGCAGCGAACAGTTTTGACTGGGCTGAGCGGGAACTATGTTTCCGCAGAGGAAGGGGAGCCAGCAGGCCAGAGGTGGATGAACGCAATGCCCTCGTTTGGGTGTAGGGACTGATCAGAGCCTGAAGGTACGGAGGTGCCGTTCCCCTCACTGCTCCATAGGCAAGCACCATGGTCTTGTAACGGATGCGAGCTTCAACTGGAAGCCAGTGGCTTATGGACTGCCCTTTTCATTTCAAACCACAAGTTTTCAATGGGGTTCAAGACTGAAAATGTTGATTATGTGGTCAAATAAATATTTATTCGTAGATTTTGATGTGTGCATGGGGTCATTGTCTTGCTGGAAGATCCACTTGCAACCAAATGTACAACTCCTGGTTGAGGCAACCAGGTTTTGGTTAAAATGTCCTGGTACTGGGTAGAGTTCATGATGCTGTTGACCTTAACAAGGGCCCCAGAATCATTGGAAGCAAAACAGCCACATTCCTTCAAAGATCCACCACCATATTTTACAGTAGGTATGAGGTTATTTTCTGCATATGCATCCTTCTTTCGAGGCCAAACCCACCCCAGGTGTGTGTTGACAAAGAGCAACATTTTAGTCTCATCTGATCATAGCACCTGGTTCCAATCCAAGTGACAATGCCGTTTAGAAAACTCAAGGCGTTTACATTTGTTGGTTGTGATACATTTCCGTGTGCAAGCAATCATGTGCTTCCTTGTTCCCATTGATGTGATGAGAACTGAGAACACGCGCATCATCGCACACGGATATGTATCGCTTGAGTCCAACAAAGTGGAATAACATTGCGGATAATGTTCAGAATCACACAATTTTATCTAAAGACCTGCATCAATATACTGAGAGCTTTGGAGCCTTTGTTCATGTTTATCTGTGGCCCTCATACCGCAGAATGAACAATGAGGAAGTCTATTGCAGGTGGTGTTTCTCAAAACCAAGTGAAATCGCAAAAAAAGTGTCTGGACCCTTTGATAACATTCCATTTACATAAAAAAGTGAACCACTCCTTTAAGTTGAGATTTTGCATGCAAATCCATGTTTATGTTTTGTTGGTGGCCCACTCTTTGATGGTATAGACATCTTACAGTAGCTTTAACAATTCCTACATCAAAAAACAACAATCCAGTATAGACCTTTAGTAGAATGCCGCTTTAAAACCATGCATCAGTTCAACAACAGTTTGTGCCCCTCTTTTTAAGACAGTACTTACTGGTGTTAATCAGATCTCCTGTCTCATCCTCTTTCAATGTAACAGTAATCTCCCCCTCCTCCACTCCAAAAACAGCATCCTTTGCTTTCTCTTCCTCCTCCTCTTTCACTCTTAATACCTCTTCCTCTCCTTTCACTGTAACAGCCTCTACTTTTATTGCTGTGACATTCTCCTCTTCCTTCTCCTCTTTCATGACAATGTTTAACATTAGCCCCAGTGCTTCTTTTCCCGTCCAGCAGAACACCTCCTCTTCTTTAGCCAGAGGGGAGTAGCTTAGTGAGCTCATGGTCGGGGATGTTAGCTAGCTAGCTAATTAGCACGAGCGACTAGCCTATTATTAGGCTATGTTAGCAATCCAGCTACCTGACTAAATTCAATTGGGTAACTAGGTATAGGACAGAAGTGTGTTTAAAACACAGGGATTCATATACACAGAAAGCATTTAAAGAGCTCCAATGTTTGGCTAGCAAGTTACCAAGGTGGCTGAATGAACGTTGTTCTTGAAGGCGTGTTGAAGACATTTTATTATTAATTTTTATTTAAATATAATAATTGAGCCGTACAAAGAGAAGCATGTGTTGATTGATTAGTTCAGACTTTTAATGAGTGAGAATTTTAAAAAACGTACACTACACATCCGCATTTAAGGCAAGTTCTTATTCAGTCAAATAAACAGAAGAAAAAGCATATAATCTATAATGCTCCTACATGTAACAATACATATGTTGTAATGTACAGTTTATCATGAACGTCCACTAATGGCGCAGGCCTTCCACATTTTATTTCTATTGACACAAAAATATGTTCCATTAATCAAATACTTTTTACAATCAGCACCTGTGTTTTCTCTGACATGGTGGAATAATACTGATGGGAACATTCATGCAGTAGTGAATGTTTTTCATGTCAACAACTTATCAATGTTATCAGAACATAACACATTTCTAATTTCCTTTAGCTTGATGACTAGTAGCCAAATTAACTCAATGAAACAACTCAATTCAAGAGGTTACAAGGTTAGAATCAAGAAATGCACACTCTATTAATCAATTTAATCATTTACATTTTGCAATATCCAAATCATATACAGTTACTGCAAAATATATTGGCACCCTTTGCAACCAAGTACTAGGTCCGGGGTGCCAATAACTTTGTCCATGCCATTTGTCATCATTTTCTGAATTAAAATTGTACATTTAAGTTCACAAAAATAAAATTGGTTCAGCAATGTTGAAAATCCAATAGGATGTGGAGACCAAAATATTTGTTCAATTTCAACTTACTTTAGAAGAAATAGGGAATTATATATTTGTCCGCAACTGTAAGTGTTTCCAATAAAATTGTCTCACGCTACAGAAATAGGAGACAAGCTCCTGCTCCTATGAGTCGTTCTGGCTCAGACATGCCTAGGCTCGTGCAAGGTTACTTACTTACATAATAACTCACATTTTGCAATATCCAAATAATATAATTAACAACATCGGAGGGTTTATACTTATCCAATCAATCAAAGCTCATAATCAAAATGAAACACACATTAAAATATTTACATCAGATTTTTAGACATGATCATGTCTCGAGATGGAAAAAACAACAAAAGTAATGACGATTTTTGAGTACGATTTCATGTGGCATAAACAAAAACACAAATTCCCAGTCAAAAACACAAGTCAGAACACAGCCTCTCTATTCTCTCATGTGATTTCAGGTCCTCTGACTGGGAAAATGTCTTTCCACAATGAGAACAGTGGTATGTCTTCTCCTCCTGTGTATTTGTATGTATAATTTCATGCTCTTTCAGGGCCACTAAGTGGGTAAATCTCTTTCCACACAGGAAGCAGTGGTAGGTGTTATCCCCTCCTGTGTGTGTCCTCTCGTGCCTATTCAGGCCCCATAACTTGGTAAAACTCTTTCCACACAGGGCGCATTGGTAGGGCTTTTCTCCTGTGTGTGTCCTCTCATGCAATTTCAAGGTCCCTAACCACCTAAAACTCTTTTCACAGTGGGAACAGTGGTAAGGTTTCTCTCCTGTGTGTATTCTCTCATGCTGTTTCAGGCTCACTGCCCCCCTAAAACTCTTTCCACAGTGGGAACAGTGGTAAGGCTTCTCTCCTGTGTGTATTCTCTCATGCGTTTTCAGGCTCACTAACAACCTAAACCCTTTTCCACACTGGGAGCATTGGTGGGGCTTCTCTTCTCTATGCGTCCTCTCGTGCCTATTCAGGTCCCCTAACTGGGTAAAACTCTTTCCACAGTGGGAACATTGGAAAGGTTTTTCTCCTGTGTGTGCCCTCTCATGCGTTTTCAGGCTCCCTAACCAGGTAAAAGTCATTCCACATTGGGAGCAGTGGTATGGCTTCTCTCCGGTGTGTATTCTCTTATGTATTTTCAGGTTCCATAACAGAGTAAAACTCTTTCCACACTGGGAGCAGTGGTGTCGTCCTGCTGGTTTAGGCATTTCTGGGTCTGGTTCCCCTGAAGGACTCTTCCCGCTGACAGAGTGACAGTCTGACCTCTCTCCTGCCAAATATAGAATAATTAGTTCAATACTAAACAAAGACCTGAATGAAATCCCCACATGATAAAACTGTCTTCCTATTTGGTTTAATTCATTAAAATAAACTTGGTGAAATTTTGAAAATAAATGATCTAGAACTCCAAATCGAATCTTGCTCTCGTGGAATATCATGTTTTTAGGCTGAGCAAAGCTCTATAATAACAACATATATTACAAACTATTTCACTCAATGTTATAGGCTGCATTTGATCCATTGTTAACAACATTTTGTTGGGGGCCCACTTTATCTACAAAGTAATAATGGAAATTACAATCTTATAAAAATTATTTCCTTTGAAATGGCTATCCATGTTTTGAAGACTTACAAACTAATATGTTCAGTCTTCCCAAAAAGCTTGTCCATTTTATGTAAAATTCATTATGCCTCTTATTTGCTTTATTTCTCCAACATGCCAATATTTAGAAGTTCGCTTTTTGGGGTATACACTCAACCCAGACATCAGAAGTTTCAGTAATATCTTGTTTGTCCATTCTGTGAGACAGTTATAGTGCCTTCAGAAGTATTCACACCCCTTGACTTATTCCACATTTTGTTGTGATAGAAAATGGAATAAAAATGTACGTGATTTGTTGTCAACAATCTAAAGAAAATAGTCAATGTCGAAGTAGAAGAACAAAGTAAAATAGTTTTTTAAATGGAAAATAAATCACTAATCTAGATTAGATAAGTGTTCAACATGTATTCAATACATGTTAGAATCACCTTTGGCAGCAATTACAGGTGTGAGTCTTTCGGAGTAAGTTTCTAATTAAGAGCTTTGCACACATGGATTGTACAATATTTTCCCTTTATTCTTAAAAAAATTATTCACGCTCTGAGAAGTTGGTTGTTGATCATTGCTAGAAAGCCATTTTCAAGCAGATTTAAGTCAAAACTGTAATTAGGCCACTCAGGAAGATTTAATGTCGTCTTGGTAAGCAACTCCAGTGTATTTGGCCTTTTGTTTTAGGTAATTGTCCTGCTGAAAAGGTGAATTTGTCTCCCAGTGTCTGTTGGAAAGCAGACTGAACCAAGTTTTCCTCTACGATTTTGCCTATGCTTAGCTCTATTCCGTTTCTTTTTATCCTAAAAAAACTCCCTAGTCCTTGCCGATGACAAGCATACCCTTAACATGATGCATTCACCACCATGCTTGAAAATATGAAGAGTGGTACGATGATGTGTTGGATTTGCCCCAAACATAACACTTTGTATCCAGGACAAAAAGTACATTTCTTTGCCACATTTTTTGGCAGTATAATTTAAGTTTGGAATATTTTTGTGTACAGGCTTCCATATTTTCACTCTGTCATTGCTAGTATTGTGGAGTAACTACAATGCTGTTGATCCATCCTCCGTTATCGCCTATCACAGCAATTAAACTAACTGTTTTAAAATCCCCATTGGCCTCATGGGGAAATCCTTGAGCAGTTTCCTTCCTCTCCGGCAACTGAGTTAGGAAGGGCGCCTGTATCTTTGTAGTGACTGGGTGTATTCATACACCATCCAAAGTGTAATTAATAACTGCACCATGCTCAAAGGGATATTTTACCCATCAACCCAGTGGCGACCCTACCTGTTTAGCAACAAAAATAATACCCGCAAAACACCAGTCTCAACGTCAACAGTGAAGAGGCGACTCCGGGATGCTGACCTTCTAGGCAGAGTTGCAAAGAAAAAGCCATATCTCAGACTGCCCATCTTAATCTTTTATTTTTATTGGCAAGTCTGAGATATGGCTTTTTCTTTGCAACTCTGCCTAGAAGGTCAGCATCCCGGAGTCGCCTCTTCACTGTTGACGTTGAGACTGGTGTTTTGCGGGTACTATTTAATGAAGCTGCCAGTTGAGGACCTGTGAGGCATCTGTTTCTCAAACTAGACACTAATGTACAGTGGGAAAAAAAAGTATTTAGTCAGCCACCAATTGTGCAAGTTCTCCCACTTAAAAAGATGAGAGAGGCCTGTAATTGTCATCATAGGTACACATCAACTATGACAGACAAATTGAGATAAAAAAATCCAGAAAATCACATTGTTGGATTTTTAATGAATTTATTTGCAAATTATGGTGGAAAATAAGTATTTGGTCACCTACAAACAAGCAAGATTTCTGGCTCTCACAGACCTGTAACTTCTTCTTTAAGAGGCTCCTCTGTCCTCCACTCGTTACCTGTATTAATGGCACCTGTTTGAACTTGTTATCAGTATAAAAGACACCTGTCCACAACCTCAAACAGTCACACTCCAAACTCCACTATGGCCAAGACAAAAGAGCTGTCAAAGGACACCAGAAACAAAAAGACTGAATCTGCAATAGATAAGCAGCTTGGTTTGAAGAAATCAACTGTGGGAGCAATTATTAGGAAATGGAAGACATACAAGACCACTGATAATCTCCCTCGATCTGGGGCTCCACGCAAGATCTCACCCCGTGGGATCAAAATGATCACAAGAACGGTGAGCAAAAATCCCAGAACCACACAGGGGGACCTAGTGAATGACCTGCAGAGAGCTGGGACCAAAGTAACACACTACGCCGCAAGGGACTCAAATCCTGCAGTGCCAGACGTGTCCACCTGCTTAAGCCAGTACATGTCCAGGCCCGTCTGAAGTTTGCTAGAGTGCATTTGGATGATCCAGAAGAGGATTGGGAGAATGTCATATGGTCAGATGAAACCAAAATATAACTTTTTGGTAAAAACTCAACTCGTCGTGTTTGGAGGACAAAGAATGCTGAGTTGCATCCAAAGAACACCATACCTACTGTGAAGCATGGGGGTGGAAACATCATGCTTTGGGGCTGTTTTTCTGCAAAGGGACCAGGACGACTGATCCGTGTAAAGGATAGAATGAATGGGGCCATGTATCGTGAGATTTTGAGTGAAAACCTCCTTCCATCAGCAAGGGCATTGAAGATGAAACGTGGCTGGGTCTTTCAGCATGACAATGATCCCAAACACACCGCCCGGGCAACGAAGGAGTGGCTTCGTAAGAAGCATTTCAAGGTCCTGGAGTGGTCTAGCCAGTCTCCAGATCTCAACCCCATAGAAAATCTTTGGAGGGAGTTGAAAGTCTGTGTTGCCCAGCGACAGCCCCAAAACATCACTGCTCTAGAGGAGATCTGCATGGAGGAATGGGCCAAAATACCAGCAACAGTGTGTGAAAACCTTGTGAAGACTTACAGAAAACGTTTGACCTGTGTCATTGCCAACAAAGGGTATATAACAAAGTATTGAGAAACTTTTGTTATTCACCAAATACTTATTTTCCACCTTAATTTGCAAATAAATTCATTAAAAATCCTACAATGTGATTTTCTGGATTTTCTTTTCTCATTTTGTCTGTCATAGTTGACGTGTACCTATGATGAAAATTACAGGCCTCATCTTTTTAAGTGGGAGAACTTGCACAATTGGTGGCTGACTAAATCCTTTTTTCCCCACTGTATTTGTCCTCTTGCTCAGTTGTGCACCGGGGCCTCCCAATCCCCTTTCTATTCTGGTTAGAGGCAGTTTGCGCTGTTCTGTGAAGGGAGTAGTATACAGCGTTGTACGAGTTTCAGAAGAAAGTTATTTGTTTCTGGCCATTTTGAGCCTGTAATCAAACCCACAATTGCTGATGCTCCAGATACTCAACTAGTCTCAAGAAGGCCATTTTATTGCTTCTTTAATCAGCACAACAGTTTTCAGCTGTGCTAACATAATTGCAAAATGTTTTCTAATGATCAATTAGCCTTTTAAAATGATAAACTTGGATTAGCAAACACAACGTGCCATTTGAACACAGGACTGATGGTTGCTGATAATGGGCCTCTGTACGCCTATGTAGATTTTCCATTAAAAATCTGCCGTTTCCAGCTACAATAGCCATTTACAACATTAACAATGTCTACACTGTAATTCTAATCAATTTGATGTTATTTTAATGGACAAAAAAATTGCTTTTCTTTCGAAAACAAGGACATTTCTAAGTGACCCCAAACTTTTGAACGGTAGTGTGTGTGTATATATATATATATATATATATATATATACACACACACACACACACACACACAGTGGGGAGAACAAGTATTTGATACACTGCCGATTTTGCAGGTTTTCCTACTTACAAAGCATGTAGAGGTCTGTAATTTTTATCATAGGTACACTTCAACTGTGAGAGACAGAATCTAAAACAAAAATCCAGAAAATCACATTGTATGATTTTTAAGTAATTAATTTGCATTTTATTGCATGACATAAGTATTTGATCACCTACCAACCAGTAAAAATCCGGCTCTCACAGACCTGTTAGTTTTTCTTTAAGAAGCCCTCCTGTTCTCCACTCATTACCTGTATTAACTGCACCTGTTTGAACTCATTACCTGTATAAAAGACACCTGTCCACACACTCAATCAAACAGACTCCAACCTCTCCACAATGGCCAAGACCAGAGAGCTGTGTAAGGACATCAGGGATAAAATTGTAGACCTGCACAAGGCTGGGATGGGCTACAGGACAATAGGCAAGCAGCTTGGTGAGAAGGCAACAACTGTTGGCGCAATTATTCGAAAATGGAAGAAGTTCAAGATGACGGTCAATCAACCTCGGTCTGGGGCTCCATGCAAGATCTCACCTCGTGGGGCATCAATGATCATGAGGAAGGTGAGGGATCAGCCCAGAACTACACGGCAGGACCTGGTCAATGACCTGAAGAGAGCTGGGACCACAGTCTCAAAGAAAACCATTAGTAACACACTACGCCGTCATGGATTAAAATCCTGCAGCGCACGCATGGTCCCCCTGCTCAAGCCAGCGCATGTCCAGGCCCGTCTGAAGTTTGCCAATGACCATCTGGATGATCCAGAGGAGGAATGGGAGAAGGTAATGTGGTCTGATGAGACAAAAATAGAGCTTTTTGGTCTAAACTCCACTCGCCGTGTTTGGAGGAAGAAGAAGGATGAGTACAACCCCAAGAACACCATCCCAACCGTGAAGCATGGAGGTGGAAACATCATTCTTTGGGGATGCTTTTCTGCAAAGGGGACAGGACGACTGTACCGTATTGAGGGGAGGATGGATGGGGCCATGTATCGCGAGATCTTGGCCAACAACCTCCTTCCCTCAGTAAGAGCATTGAAGATGGGTCGTGGCTGGGTCTTCCAGCATGACAACGACCCGAAACACACAGCCAGGGCAACTAAGGAGTGGCTCCGTAAGAAGCATCTCAAGGTCCTGGAGTGGCCTAGCCAGTCTCCAGACCTGAACCCAATAGAAAATCTTTGGAGGGAGCTGAAAGTCCGTATTGCCCAGCGACAGCCCCGAAACCTGAAGGATCTGGAGAAGGTCTGTATGGAGGAGTGGGCCAAAATCCCTGCTGCAGTGTGTGCAAACCTGGTCAAGACCTACAGGAAACGTATGATCTCTGTAATTGCAAACAAAGGTTTCTGTACCAAATATTAAGTTCTGCTTTTCTGATGTATCAAATACTTATGTCATGCAATAAAATGCAAATTAATTACTTTAAAAAATCATACAAATGTGATTTTCTGGATTTTTGTTTTAGATTCCGTCTCTCACAGTTGAAGTGTACCTATGAAAAAAATTACAGACCTCTACATGCTTTGTAAGTAGGAAAACCTGCAAAATCGGCAGTGTATCAAATACTTGTTCTCCCCACTGTATATATATATACACATATACACAGTGGGGGAAAAAAGTATTTAGTCAGCCACCAATTGTGCAAGTTCTCCCACTTAAAAAGATGAGATCTTGCGTGGAGCCCCAGATCGAGGGAGATTATCAGTGGCCTTGTATGTCTTCCATTTCCTAATAATTGCTCTCACAGTTGATTTCTTCAAACCAAGCTGCTTACCTATTGCAGATTCAGTCTTCCCAGCCTGGTGCAGGTCTACAATTTTGTTTCTGGTGTCCTTTGACAGCTCTTTGATCTTGGCCATAGTGGAGTTTGGAGTGTCACTGTTTGAGGTTGTGGACAGGTGTCTTTTATACTGATAACAAGTTCAAACAGGTGCCTGTCTGGAGACTGGCTAGGCCACTCCAGGACCTTAATGTGCTTCTTCTTGAGCCACTCCTTTGTTGCCTTGGCCGTGTGTTTTGGGTCATTGTCATGCTGGAATACCCATCCACGACCCATTTTCAATGCCCTGGCTGAGGGAAGGAGGTTCTCACCCAAGATTTGACGGTACATGGCCCCGTCCATCGTCCCTTTGATGCGGTGAAGTTGTCATGTCCCCTTAGCAGAAAAACACCCCCAAAGCATAATGTTTCCACCTCCATGTTTGACGGTGGGGATGGTGTTCTTGGGGTCATAGGCAGCATTCCTCCTCCTCCAAACACGGCGAGTTGAGTTGATGCCAAAGAGCTCGATTTTGGTCTCATCTGACCACAACACTTTCACCCAGTTCTCCTCTGAATCATTCAGGTGTTCATTGGCAAACTTCAGACGACCAGGTATATGTGCTTTCTTGAGCAGGGGGACCTTGCAGGCGCTGCAGGATTTCTGTCCTTCACGGCGTAGTGTGTTACCAATTGTTTTCTTGGTGACTATGGTCCCAGCTGCCTTGAGATCATTGACAAGATCCTCCCGTGTAGTTCTGGGCTGATTCCTCACCGTTCTCATGATCATTGCAACTCCACGAGGTGAGATCTTGCATGGAGCCCCAGGCCGAGGGAGATTGACAGTTATTTTGTGTTTCTTCCATTTGCGAATAATCGCACCAACTGTTGTCACCTTCTCACCAAGCTGCTTGGCGATGGTCTTGTAGCCCATTCCAGCCTTGTGTAGGTCTACAATCTTGTCCCTGACATCCTTGGAGAGCACTTTGGTCTTAGCCATGGTGGAGAGTTTGGAATCTGATTGACTGATTGCTTCTGTCGACAGGTGTCTTTTATACAGGTAACAAACTGAGATTAGGAGCACTCCCTTTAAGAGTGTGCTCCTAATCTCAGCTCGTTACCTGTATAAAAGACACCTGGGAGCCAGAAATCTTTCCGATTGAGAGGGGGTCAAATACTTATTTCCCTCATTAAAATGCAAATCAATTTATGTGTTTTTCTGGATTTTGTTGTTGTTGTTATTCTGTCTCTCACTGTTCAAATAAACCTACCATTAAAATTATAGACTGATCATTTCTTTGTCAGTGGGCAAATGTACAAAATCAGCAGGGGATCAAATACTTTTTTCCCCTCACTGTATAAAGTCTGTTATGACCGAGTATACTTTTTAAAAGAATGTCTTCGGTGGGGTAATTGGTATTACCGAAAATAAATACAAAAACTTTGGGAGCCATGCCATTCTGAAGAGGTTTATTCTAACTGTCAGATTTATGGGAAGATTATTCCATTTAATTACATCTGCTTTCATATTGTTAAGTAATGGAATAAAGTTACCTTTATATATTTTTTGTTTGCTGTCACTTATTAAGCACTTAATATTTTTTGTGGTCCACTTAAATGATTGCCGTAGATTGTGAGTTATTCTTTTTCTTATTGCCATTATTGTATTTTTTCCCACATTAATTTTATACCCTAAGATTTTAGAATATTCTGAAAATATTTTTGACAAAGGGGGTTTTCAATATTGGTCAGGTATATCAGGAGATCTGCAAATAAGTTCATGTTTACAAATACCCATTACGTTTAGGTCCCGTCTCGTTTTTATTTGCGAGCGGTTCAATTGCCAGTGCAAACAGGAGAGGGGACATCTCTGTCTTGTGCACCTTTCTAAAGCAATTTCATCCGATAATGTATTATTTATATATATTTTTGACTTTAGGACAATTACATAATATTTTTATTAAAATATATTATTTCAGCTGGAAAATGTTAAGTTTCCAAAGTTGATAGAAAAGGCCATTCAAGACCGTCGAAAGCCTTTTCTGCATCCACCGCCATTATTGATAAATCTATATCTTGTTATTTGGCGTATTGTATTAAACTGAAACATGTTCTTGTAGTTGTTTGTGTCTATTTTTAATAAACCCTGTTTGATTGATATGTATCAAGTCTGGTAACAATTTTGCCATTCTATTGCTTATAAGCTTTGTTTTATTTTATTGTCAAAGTTTATTAAACTTGGGTTCTATAAATCAGTAGGGGACTCTCCAGATTTTCCTGGTTTTAATATAACTGAAATAACTGTTTGATACATGGAACTGGGAAGTACTGAAATGAGTGACGTGTGTTGTCATTTGTGTAAATAGGGGCGCTACTTTGTCCTAAAAGGTTAACCAGAATTCTATGGGAAAGCCATCCATTCCTGGTGCTTTGATTACAGAACAGATGAGGGCCAGCCCACCAAAACAAGTAAGCAAAAGCTGTTACAAAGCAGTGTGGTGCAAGGGAGGTTTAGTTAAATAACGACATAAAATAAAAACTATTTTACATGACATTTGCATTGTAATGTTGGCTTTATTGTACTAAATTTGAATTATTTTTGAGTGACAATGACATTAACATATATTCAGCATGACATGTGAGCATTATAATGTGATTACACAACCCAAAAGTAAATGTGAAATGCACTCATAACTTCACAGCAACATATTTACACAACTTTGCGTTTGTCTTGGCTTGCTAGCAGTAGCCAGCCAGCAACCCTGGGTGGAGCATTGCACCCTGGGAAGTGAAATGCACTCTGGAAATCGTAGTCTGCTGTGTAAAATCCATTGTATTTCAATGGTGTGTAGACTATTGCAATATAAAAGCTACAGAAATTAGCTTAAAAGTGATTTTAGTTTTGAAATTAAACTATTCTTTGATTACATACAATTATTTAGTTGTAATGAATAATGAATTATAGCTTTAATGAATGTCATTTGACCCAATATTATGGCCATAGATTAGCAAATTAACCCTGATCTGTATCAAATTACATTTTTAAAAAGTTTAGATGTAATTGTAAAAAAAATGTATCTGCTCCGAGTCTCTGATATGGTTTTGCATAAGGAAAATTAAGGTATTCGTGTGTTTTATTTTTGCAAGAAATTAAATAAGATATCCTATTTGTTCTACCAGTTATCAACATATTGTTAAATGTTTAAAAATAAATAAAACCCAGTGGTTATTCTGTGACTATCTAATATTCCTTTTTATTTTGCTGTGGTATCGTTTGAGTTAGGCTTGGGCGGTATACTGTATATACACCGTATACCAGGGTATTTGGAAATAGTCACGGGATGGTTTTTCAATACAGTTCAAACAATTTATTTTAAGTTTCAATACATTTTAATATTTGTAGCTAGTTTTTAAGTAAATACTTGCAGTCAATTTGTGCAATATGTTAGGAGATTAAGCAGATACGGTTCGTCATTTCACCGGTCACATTATTTTACATTGTGAAGCTTACCATAGTTTCCCAGAACAGTTGAGGCAGTCACGAGCTTGTTTGTAAACAGCACAACGGGTGAAAGCGGGAGCAGGTGAGTCCAGCTGTGTATTGACAGGGGTCACATTTTATATTGAAAGTCAAGTTTTTTTTTGTTGCCTCAATAGAGTGATCAGGGACGTGCAACTATAGTTTTCCTTCACAGAAAATACATTAGTGCAACACATTCTGCAGATATAGCTTCATTTTCAACAGATGACAAAAGAAGTACAACGCTATTTGGCTGGTAGCCACAGTAAATGAGCTTACAATGAAAAAGCAAGGTATTTTGTGCAAAATACACTATATATACAAAAGTATGTGGACACACCTTAAAATTAGTGGATTCAGCGATTTCAGCCACACCCGTTGCTGACAGGTGTATAAAATTGAGCACACAGCCATGCAATCGCCATAGACAAACATTGGCAATAGAATGGCCTTCCTGAAGAGCTCAGTGACTTTCAACATGGCACCGTCATAGGATGACACCTTCCCAACAAGTCAGTTCGTCAAATGTCTGCCCTGCTAGATCTGCCCCGGTCAACTGTAAGTGCTGTTATTGTGAAGTGGAAACATCTAGGAGCAACAACGGCTCAGTCGCGAAGTGGTAGGCCACACAAGCTCAGGAAAGGACCGCCGAGTTCTGAAGCGCGTAGCGCGCAAAGATCGTCTGTCCTCGATTGCGACACTCACTACCGAGTTCCAAACTGCCTCTGGAAGCAACGTCAGTACAAGAACAGTTTGTCGGGAGCTTCATGAAATGGGTTTCCATGGCCGAGCAGCTGCACACAAGCCTAAGATCACCATGCGCAATGCCATGCGTTGGCTGGAGTGTTGTAAAGCTTGTTGCCATTGGACACCATCTGGCAGTCCGACGGACAAAACTGGGTTTGGCGTATGCCAGGAGAACGCTACCTGCTCGAATGCATAGTGCCAAATGTAAAGTTTGGTGGAGGAGGAATAATGGTCTGGGGCGGTTTTCATGGTTCGGGATAGGCCCCTTAGTTCCAGTGAAGCAAGATCTTAACGCTACAGCATACAATGACATTCTAGACGATTCTGTGCTTCCAACTTTGTGGCAACAGTTTGGAGAAGGGCCTTTCCTTTTTCAGCATGACAATGTCCCCATGCACAAAGCAAGGTCCATACAGAAATGGTTTGTCGGGATTGGTGTGGAAGACCTTGACTGGGCTGCACAGAGCCCTGACCTCAACCCCATCGAACACCTTTGGGATGAATTAGAACGCCGACTGCGAGCCAGGCCTAATCGCCCAACATCACTAATGCTCGTGGCTGAATGGAAGCAAGTCCCCGCAGCAATGTTCCAACATCTAGTAGAAAGCCTTCCCAGAAGAGTGGAGGCTGTTATAGCAGAAAACGGGGCACCAACTTCATATTAATGTCCATGATTTTGGAATGAGATGTTCGACGAGCAGGTGTCCACATACACTACATGACCAAAAGTATTTATAATGTTTATGATAGAAAGAATGTAGCCAGCTACATTTCCTAATGTTTTGCTTAAAAGTCATCTTGAATTTTACTGGAAAGTAGGCTGGCTGGCTACACCGAGAAAAAAGTACAGGAGAAAAAAGCTACACATTACATCAGTCAGAGCACTGTCTGCTGATAGCAGAGTATGTGAGCGGAGCTGAAGAGAGGAGTGGAGCATGCCCAATTTGACTGGAGCATGGAGCAAGTTTCCCAAAGGCTGGAGTGTCAGCCTTCTCGCCCAGTAGCGACTCAGGGCATGCCCGGCCCAGCATGCATTTGTAGTCTACCCCCTTGCTTTAGCTACTGTCATCTAGTATGCTAATCATCCAGGAGTGTGGTGATGTAGTGTCCACAACTAAAGAATCATTGTGGAATCTGAAAAGACAGGTATCCCGAAAGCACGATGGTGTACTTACTACGTGCACATGCTAACAGAAAGGAATGAGATGGGTAGTTAGCAAGTGTGTCATTGTAGCAAAGTATTTATAAACAAAAAATCAGATCTCTTAAGTGTTTAGCATCCCCAGTGGCTCTGCAAGCGCTGAGAGGGTATTCTCCGCTGCTGGCCTGCTCTCCAGGCACCACTGATGAGCCTGAAGCCACAGACTCTGGCCAAACTCGTGTTTCTAAAAATGAATTCAAAAAACACTGTAGATGGAGCCTAATAAGGCATTTTTCGTTTAACTTGTATTTAATTCTAAGTAAGTCACAGCCTATACAGTGGGGGGAAAAAGTATTTAGTCAGCCACAAATTGTGCAAGTTCTCCCACTTAAAAAGATGAGAGAGGCCTGTAATTTTCATCATAGGTACACGTCAACTATGACAGACAAAATGAGAAAAAAAAATCCAGAAAATCACATTGTAGGATTTCTTATGAATTTATTTGCAAATTATGGTGGAAAATAAGTATTTGGTCAATAACAAAAGTTTCTCAATACTTTGTTATATACCCTTTGTCGGCAATGACACAGGTCAAACGTTTTCTGTAAGCCTTCACAAGGTTTTCACACACTGTTGCTGGTATTTTGGCCCCTTCCTCCATGCAGATCTCCTCTAGAGCAGTGATGTTTTGGGGCTGTCGCTGGGCAACACGGACTTTCAACTCCCTCCAAAGATTTTCTATGGGGTTGAGATCTGGAGACTGGCTAGGCCACTCCAGGACCTTGAAATGCTTCTTACGAAGCCACTCCTTCGTTGCCCGGGCGGTGTGTTTGGGATCATTGTCATGCTGAAAGACCCAGCCACGTTTCATCTTCAATGCCCTTGCTGATGGAAGGAGGTTTTCACTCAAAATCTCACGATACATGGCCCCATTCATTCTTTCCTTTACACGGATCAGTCGTCCTGGTCCCTTTGCAGAAAAACAGCCCCAAAGCATGATGTTTCCACCCCCATGCTTCACAGTAGGTATGGTGTTCTTTGGATGCAACTCAGCATTCTTTGTCCTCCAAACACGACGAGTTGAGTTTTTACCAAAAAGTTCTATTTTGGTTTCATCTGACTATATGACATTCTCCCAATCCTCTTCTGGATCATCCAAATGCACTCTAGCAAACTTCAGACGGGCCTGGACATGTACTGGCTTAAGCAGGGGGACACGTCTGGCACTGCAGGATTTGAGTCCCTGGCGGTGTAGTGTGTTACTGATGGTAGGCTTTGTTACTTTGGTCCCAGCTCTCTGCAGGTCATTCACTAGGTCCCCCCGTGTGGTTCTGGGATTTTTGCTCACCGTTCTTGTGATCATTTTGACCCCACGGGGTGAGATCTTGCGTGGAGCCCCAGATCGAGGGAGATTATCAGTGGTCTTGTATGTCTTCCATTTCCTAATAATTGCTCCCACAGTTGATTTCTTCAAACCAAGCTGCTTACCTATTGCATATTCAGTCTTCCCAGCCTGGTGCAGGTCTACAATTTTGTTTCTGGTGTCCTTTGACAGCTCTTTGGTCTTGGCCATAGTGGAGTTTGGAGTGTGACTGTTTGAGGTTGTGGACAGGTGTCTTTTATACTGATAACAAGTTCAAACAGGTGCCATTAATACAGGTAACGAGTGGAGGACAGAGGTGCCTCTTAAAGAAGAAGTTACCGGTCTGTGAGAGCCAGAAATCTTGCTTGTTTGTAGGTGACCAAATACTTATTTTCCAACATAATTTGCAAATAAATTCATTAAAAATCCTACAATGTGATTTTCTGGATATTTTTTTCTCAATTTGTCTGTCATAGTTGACGTGTACCTATGATGAAAATTACAGGCCTCTCTCATCTTTTTAAGTGGGAGAACTTGCACAATTGGTGGCTGACTAAATACTTTTTTTCCCCACTGTATGTGCAATTTATAGGCTATAATGATTTAATACAACGAATTGTTTTTTAAATGCTGAGCCCTTTATGTCCCTGCCAGCCTAGTGTGCCGCACTCGCAAATGCTTCACAATAATTGAACTAATATAGCCTAAATAATTCATTTTCGTTCCTTCTTAGGCTACCTGTCTGTTTTTTTTTTTCTTTGAGCAAGAAGCGGTTGGTTGGACTTGGAGCGCTGCACCGCTCCGTGAGCGAGCGATGAGCGGGATTTCCGACCACTCAACTCAGCTCACATACTCTCGCTGACAGAATGCCTGTTTGTGAATTCTCAGCCGAGTGGAGAAGCGCAACTGAAGCACAAAATTAGTCTGATGCCAAGCAGAAATTACAATAAGAAATATTTCAGATCTACGTTGACAAAACATTTTTATTTTTTTCCCCTACGTGAAAAATAAAGAATTATGCGTTAACGCGACCCCTAAGTTTAACTTGCTAGTTATCTAAGTAAGTTACTGAATTAATAAGGTGATGGGGCATCATATTGTGTAGGCTTTCTGCCATGTTTGAGAAGTCAAAGCCCTTTGGAGGAGTTATCTTGATTTCCTTGTGTTTTTTCTCCTCTCCATTCTCAGCTATGCTCCTCCCCCCTCTTCTCTGAGCAGAGCAGGCAGGCCCGTTGCCCTAGCGACTCCAGACAGACACAGTGTGTACACATGCTGCTTTAGAGCAGACAAGCATGCATCAAACATTGGCACAATGTCTCTCGTTCACATTGGCTTGTCCAAACTCAACAAAAATTACATTCGGTAGCTCCTACCTATACATGGCTAACTTTATGAGCTGGATTGTCCGTCTTTGCAATTAGTTTATTTTTGTTTGCTTCATTAGCATATTTACTTTGTTGGCATTCTGGTAAAAGATGCCCAATGGTATTTTTTGCGTTTTATTTGGCGCCCCCTTGTGTACTAAGCCAGTAATACCGTAAATGCCAGAATGAGAGATGGACAGTATGACGCTATGAAAATCTGGAAACCGCCCAACCCTATATTGAGTATCGTTTTGGCTTTGAGTATCATTTCGGTGTCGAGTATTATGATACTAAACCTGGTATCGAAGTCAAAAATCTGGTCTCGTGACATTACATTTACATTTTCGTCATTTAGCAGACGCTTTTATCCAGAGCGACTTACAAAATGGTGCATTCACCTTATGATAGCCAGTGGGACAACCACTTCACAATATGTTTTTTGTTTTTTTTTCTCTTTGGGGTGGGGTAAGGGGGAGTAGAAGGATTACTTTATCCTATCCCAGGTATTCCTTAAAGAGGTGGGGTTTCAAGTGTCTCCGGAAGGTGGTGAGTGACTCCGCTGTCCTGGCGTCGTGAGGGAGCTTGTTCAACCATTGGAGTGCCAGAGCAGCGAACAGTTTTGACTGGGCTGAGCGGGAACTGTGAGGATTTGACAGAGCCAAGTGACTTGGTGTATAGCGAGAATAGGAGAGGGCCTAGAACTGAGCCCTGGGGGACACCAGTGGTGAGAGCACGTGGTGCGGAGACAGATTCTCGCCACGCCACCTGGTAGCAGCGACCTGTCAGGTAGGACGCAATCCAAGAGTGAGCCGCGCCGGAGATGCCCAACTCGGAGAGGGTGGAGAGGAGGATCTGATGCTTCACAGTATCAAAGGCAGCAGATAGGTCTAGAAGGACGAGAGCAGAGGAGAGAGAGTTAGCTTTAGCAGTGCGGAGAGCCTCCGTGACACAGAGAAGAGCAGTCTCAGTTGAATGACCAGTCTTGAAACCTGACTGGTTTGGATCAAGAAGGTCATTCTGAGAGAGATAACAAGAGAGTTGGTTAAAGACGGCACGCTCAAGAGTTTTGGAGAGAAAAGAAAGAAGGGATACTGGTCTGTAGTTGTTGACATCGGAGGGATCGAGTCAACAACTCTCGCTCTCTTGAAGACGGAAGGGACGTTGCCAGCGGTCAAGGATGAGTTGATGAGCGAGGTGAGGTAAGGGAGAAGGTCTCTCCGGAAATGGTCTGGAGAAGAGAGGAGGGGATAGGGTCAAGCGGGCAGGTTGTTGGGTGGCCGGCCGTCACAAGTCGCAATATTTCATCTGGAGAGAGAGGGGAGAAAGAAGTCAAATCATAGTGTAGGGCAGTGTGAGCAGGACCAGCGGTGTCATTTGACTTAACAAACGAGGATCGGATGTCGTCAACCTTCTTTTCAAAATGGTTGACGAAGTCATCCACAGAGAGGGAGGGGGGGGGATTCAGCAGGGAGGAGAAGGTGGCAAAGAGCTTCCTAGGGTTAGAGGCAGAGGCTTGGAATTTAGAGTGGTAGAAAGTGGCTTTAGCAGCAGAAACAGAGGAAGAAAATGTAGAGAGGAGGGAGTGAAAAGATGCCAGGTCCGCAGGGAGTCTAGTTTTCCTCCATTTCCGCTCGGCTGCCCGGAGCCCTGTTCTGTGAGCTCGCAATGAGTCGTCAAGCCACGGAGCAGGAGGGGAGGACCGAGCCGGCCGGGAGGATAGGGGACATAGAGAGTCAAAGGATGCAGAAAGGGAGGAGAGGAGGCAGAATCAGGAGATTGGAGGGAGAAGGATTGAGCAGAGGGAAGAGATGATAGGATGGAAGAGGAGAGAGTAGCGGGAGAGAGAGCGAAGGTTGCGACGGCACATTACCATCTGAGTAGGGGCAGAGTGAGTAGTGTTGGAGGAGAGCAAGAGAGAAAAGGATACAAAGTAGTGGTCGGAGACTTGGAGGGGAGTTGCAGTGAGATTAGTAGAAGAACAGCATCTAGTAAAGATGAGGTCAAGCGTATTGCCTGCCTTGTGAGTAGGGGGGGATGGTGAGAGGGTGAGGTCAAAAGAGGAGAGGAGTGGAAAGAAGGAGGCAGAGAGAAATGAGTCAAAGGTAGACGTAGGGAGGTTAAAGTCACCCAGAACTGTGAGGGGTGAGCCATCCTCAGGAAAGGAACTTATCAAGTGACAACACTAGTCCCCTCCTGTACTCCCTTGTTCACCCACGACTGTGTGACCGCGCAAAACTTCAACACCATCATTAAGTTTGCCGACGACACGACGGTGGTAGGCCTGACCACCGACGAAGATGAGACAGCCTATAGGGAGGATGTCAGAGACCTGGCAGTAAGACAAAGGAGCTGATCGTGGACTACATGAAACGGAGGGCTGAGCACGCCCCCATTCATATCGATGGGGCTGTAGTGGAGCGGGTTGAGAGCTTCAACTTCCTCGGTCTCCACATCACTAAGGATCTACCATGGTCCAAACACACCACTACAGTCATGAAGAGGGCACAACAACGCCTCTTCACCCTAAGAAGGCTGAAAAGATTTGGCATGGGCCCTCAGATCCTAAAACGTTCTACAGCTGCACCATCGAGAGCATCTTGACTGGCTGCATCACTTCTTGGTATGGCAACTGCTTGGTATCCGACCGCAAGGCGCTACAGAGGGTAGCGCGTACAGCCCAGTACATCACTGGGGATGAGCTCCCTGCGATCCAGGACTTCTATACCAGGCGGTGTCAGAGGAAGGCCCAAATAATTGTCAAAGACAGTCACAGACTGTTCTCTCTGCTATTGCACGGCAAGGAGTACCAATTCACCGTCTGGAACCAACAGGACCCTTAACAGCTTCTACCCCCATGCCATAATATTTCTAAACAAGACTCCTAAATAGCTAATCAAATGGCTACCAGGACTACCTGCACCGACCCTTTTTGCACTAACTCTCTTGCACTGACTCTATGCACACTCACTGGACTCTTCCCAGTACCCACACATACTTACACCCCAACACACACTACATACACCCACACATACATAACATGTACACACATGCATACTGACACCACACAATCACTCACCACATACGCTGCTGCCAGTGCTTAAGTTGTAAATCGGGAGGTGCTGGAACAAAAAGTGAGCGCGAGAGGGGGGTGACCTGGAGGGCTCGGAAGTCCCGTAACAGAAAAAAATAATACAAATATCAAGCAGTGCATGCATATCATCACATTTCCGTAGTGGCATAGAGCATTGGCGTAGAGGCGCTTACAGAAGTTGCACACATGGGGGCATTGAGAGAAATAAGCTTTATGAGTGTATGGAAAATGTCTGGAATTTTTTATTTCAGCTCATGAAACATGGGACTAACACTTTACATGTTTTGTTTATATTTTTTGTTCAGCATAGTTCTGAGATACAGGCGCGCTTCTCTCTCTCACCACAGCAACTGCCACGCATTAGTCTCAAACATAAGCTATAATGTTGCACAAACCATACACCATCATGTTTTGCCCCAAACAAACTGACTTAAAATTGTAATACTTTATTAAAAACTGCTTTAAAATGTATCTCTAACCAAGTGGATTATTTATCTTTAGGCTCCCCTAATAGTATGTATAAAAAAAATTATAGAACTAACTTCATTAGATTATATATATATGTATATTATATATAACTTTTTCTAAATGACAAAATATTAGATCAATGTACCTCAAAATCGTTTTGTTGGATTGATTTAAAAAGTTGATATGAGACAGATTTTTTGTTGAGCACTGGCTGGCGTTTAACCCCAAATTACCCTAATAAGTGATTGCTTTTGATAAAAACTAATCTGCCTTCGCAATGACAACTCGAACATATATTTTATGGGGGAAAAAATATGAATGTTTCTGAAATATGCATCATGCTGCTTTGTTGACACCATGACCGAGCTGCGCAGATTACGGTTCGCTGCCTTTTCCCGCTCACGTCACGCGGTGCACTTAATCGAACTCCCTCACTACTTACTGGCGTTAATCAGATCTTCTGTCTCCTCTTCTTCCTTCGCCTCCTCTGATGTGACAGTTATCGCTTCCTCCGTCTTCACTCCAAAAACGTCATCCTCCTCTTTCACTCTGAACGTTTCTTCCTCTCGTTTCACTGTACCTTCTTCCTCTTTCACTGTAACAGCTTCAACCTCTTCGTTTTTTACTGTGACATCCTCATCTTCCTTCTCCTCTTTCACGACAATGTTCAGCCAAAGACCGTCTTTCTCCGTCAAGCAGACCCCTTCTTCTTTATCAGGGGGGGAGTAGCTTAGTGAACTCATGGTCGGGGATGTTAGCATGGGCGACTAGCCTAGTGCTATGTTATCCAGCTAGCTACTAGCAACGTAGATGTGCAATTAAAGAGGGTAACTAGGTATACGACAGAAATGTGTTTAAAACACAGTGGCTATAAATGTACACCGAAAACGTCTAAATTGCTTCAATGTTTCGTCAATGTTGGCTGCCACCAACCAAGCTACTACCGAAATGGCTTCTTCTTCGATGAGGTTTAACTGCAGTTGGCATCCAATAAATGTTGCATTACTGCCACCTACTAGACTGGAGTACAACTCCCTTATACTTTGCTTGAAAAAATAAAATAAAAAATACCCTACCATCAAACACTACACTCACAAAAAATAAACATAAATAATGATAATAAAATAACACCACCCTACTCCACTATTTAAATCTATTTAGTCCTACCTCAGGCCAACAACCTGAAAGGATGGGACACCACCACTTAACACACCCTGTAACTCTTCTGATGTCAAGTCTCGCACACCCAAATACCTCTGTGCAGCTGCCACCACAACCTCAATTTTCTGCGACTTACATTACATCCCTGCAGTACAGTTGATAACCATTACTATAAATGCTAAAAATCCAATCTTACTGAAACATATCACTTGTTGGCCTATCCCTCTGTACTGGTACAGATCTACTACTCGCACCACTCCTCTCAGGATCCCTCCCCCTTGACCCATCATCCTCTACTTTCTTCACAGCCTCAGCATATGACAACTTCTGCACTACTCTAACCCTGGAAACCTCAACCTGCCTCTCTCGCACGGGACATTTCTGATCGCCAGCCCCATGGGCACCCCTACAATTAACACATACCACTACTTTCCCCAATGCTACACATTCCTTTGTCTCATGCCCTTCTGCACACTTCTCACACCTAGGAACCTCCCTCCTACACACTGCTGCCACATGCCCATAAGCTTGACATCTGTAACAACGTAATGTATTCGGCACAAAAGCTCTTAAAGGATAACTTATATATCCTAACATCACTTTGTCTGGCAAAGACTCAACATCAAAACTCAAAAGAACAGACAATGACTCTTCTGTTTCACCACTCACGCCACCCTGTCTGCGTCGCACCAAACGATGAGCATCACAAACACTGGGAATCTTCCCCTTCAGTTGGTCAACTTTTACATTTACTGCTACCCCAGTAATCACTCATTTCAATGGCGCCCTTTTCTTGAGCGCAAAACAATTAACATCTCTTGCCCCCATTCGTTTAACGCCGAGCGCCTGCTCCTTCTGATGAGCAGAAACCCAAACAATTATCACAAGACCACTTCTGGTTACCCTCACCGATTCCACAGCACCCAACTCTGTTTTCACCCACCCTGAAACCACAAATTGATCAGCCAAAATGGATCAGTTACTCCTACTGTCACAGACTCATCTTTATCCTGACCCTGGGTGCAATCCTCGGGCTCCAAGAACTACACCACACCTACCACCTCCGATACTTCGCCCTCATTCACTTCAATTTCTCCTCCTGTCTTCAGATCACTCTGCTTATACTTTCTACCATTCTTCTTTAACAAACCATCTCCATTTTCCCCGGCATTTTCTACCTACTCAATTTCGCCCTCTTCCTCCCTCTCTCTCTTAGATCTCCTCTGCCTCTCTTTTTCCCCTCCATTCCTCCTCCGTATTCCAATTATATGTCTCCTTATGATAATACTGCACTTCTCCTGACATACATCTTGTTCTTGCCTTCTCAAGGGACGCCATTTAACCGGCTGTCACAATCTCCGTACAATCAGCACAAAACCCTCGGGATGTAGCGCTCAACCGTGCATCCCAAAGAGCGCGTCTTGTTGTTGTTCTTTATCAATAGCCACTGCGACGCTTTCCCATTTCAAATAAGCGCGCTCTTCAAACCACCATCCACCGTCAATCATTACGCTCTGTGTCGCCCGGTCGTGATCTGCCCCCATCCGCCCGTTACACACCCGTGGTCACGTGACTCTAGCCCCGAAATGGCTTTCTAGCTTGTTGTTGTATTTGAAGAAGGGACACTTTTCACGCCACTTCATACAGCTACGACCGGAAGTGATTTTCCCTAACTCTTTCTTAACCTTAACCTTGGTCTCCTAACGTGCTACGTAAATTCTCCTAACCTGCTACGAAAAAGTCACTTCCGCATCGAAGTGGCGTGAAAACAGAGAGGAAGAGGAAGAGAGTGGCCCAACTCGGCGGAAAATCTTTCTCCCTCCAGCAGGTGGGGATGTTTGGTTGTTTCGCCTACCCAGGTGACCACATGTCCCGGATTGTGCGGGACAGTACTGCATTTTGGCCCTTTGTCCCGCAACCAAACAATCATGTTCCGCATTTTAGCAACAAATTCAAACACCACAAATTTAGAAAAAAAGTCATTCCAACCTGTCTATTGCAGGCACGTTGCGTTTATGGATATATATATAGATATATACACACACACACACATATATATATATATATATATATATATATATATATATACATATACACACACATATACATATACATACAGTACCAGTAAAAAGTTTGGACACACCGGCTCATTCAAGGGTTTTTCTTAATTTGTACTATTTTCTACATTGTAGAATTATAGTGAAGGCATCAAACTATGAAATAACACATATGGAATCATGTAGTAACCAAAAAAGTGTTAAACAAATCAAAATATATTTTATATTTGAGAATCTTCAAAGTAGTCACCTTTTGCACACTCCTGGCATTCTTCATGAGGTAGTCACCTGGAACGCATTTGAATTAACAGGTGTGCCTTCTTAAAAGTTAATTTGTGGAATTTCTTTCCTTCTTAATGCGTTTGAGCCAATCAGTTGTTTTTTGACAAGGTAGGGGTGGTATACAGAATATAGCCCTATTTGGTAAAAGACCAAGTCCACATTATGGCAAGAACAGCTCAAATAAGCAAAGAGAAACGACAGTCCATCATTACTTTAAGACATGAAGGTAAGTCAATTTGGAACATTTCAAGAACTTTGAAAGTTTCTACAAGTGCAGTCGCAAAAACCATCAAGCGCTATGATGAAACTGGCTCTCATGAGGAACGCCACAGGAATGGAATACCCAGAGTTACCACTGCTGCAGAGGATAAGTTCATTAGAGTTACCAGCCTCAGAAATTGCAGCCCAAATAAATGCTTCACAGAATTCAAGTCACAGACACATCTCAACATCAACTGTTCAGAGGGGACTGTGTGAATCAGGCCTTCATGGCCAAATTGCTACTAAAGGACACCAATAAGAAGAAGAGACCTGCTTGGGCCAAGAAACACGAGCAATTGACATTAGACAGGTGGAAATTTGTCTATCATCATTAATTACATTTAGACCTACAAATTACCAAACCCGGTCTCAGGCTTGGATAACACTGAAGGCCCCTTCGGTCTCCACAGAGTTGGGAAAAGATGCTTTTAGTTTTTTTGTGCCCTTTATGTGGAACAACTTACAGAGCGCTCTGAAATTAGATGTTCTGGTTCCCCTTGGTCAGTTCAGCGTAATTATCAGAGACCTCTATGTTCATAAATGTGTCTGTTTTTGTTAATATGTTTTGTAATTTTGTATATTGTATGTGTTTGATGTGTTTATGCAGGAATCATATTTAAAAGAGAACCTAGTCTCAGTATGACTTTCCTGTCAAAAACTAAAGGTTAAATAAAAAATAGAAATAAAATAACACTTGCTAGGTTTCCATCCAATTGGCAACAGATTTTCATGCAAATATCCTAAAATCTGCATAAAAACAATAAGCATTTTCCCACCAGAGATGTTTCTCCATCAAATGGACTAGTGCACATAAAAATACCTTTTGCGGTTAAATGGGTTTCCATTGCATTTTCAACTCTACTGATGGTTTTCTCACAAAAATAATCGTATTATATACAGTGGCTTGCGAAAGTGTTCACCCCCCTTGGCATTTTTTCTATTTTGTTGCCTTACAACCTGGAATTAAAATTGATTTTTGGGAGGGTTTGTATCATTTGATTTACACAACATGCCTACCACTTTGAAGATGCAAAATATTTTTTCTTGTGAAACAAACAGAACTTGAGCGTGCATAACTATTCACCCCACCCAAAGTCAATACTTTGTAGAGCCACCTTTTGCACCAATTACAGCTGCAAGTCTCTTGGGGTATGTCTCTATAAGCTTGGCACATCTAGCCACTGGGATTTTTGCCTATTCTTCAAGGCAAAACTGCTCCAGCTCCTTCAAGTTGGATGGGTTCCGCTGGTGTACAGCAATCTTTAAGTCATACCACAGATTCTCAATTGGATTGAGGTCTGGGCTTTGACTAGGCCATTCCAAGACATTCAAATGTTTCCCCTTAAACCACTCAAGTGTTGCTTTAGCAGTATGCTTAGGGTCATTGTCCAGCTGGAAAGTGAACCTCCGTCCCAGTCTCAAATCTCTGGAAGACTGAAACCGGTTTCCCTCAAGAATTTCCCTGTATTTAGCGCCATCCATCATTCCTTCAAATCTGACCAGTTTCCCAGTCCCTGCTGATGAAAAACATCCCCACAGCATGATGCTGCCACCACCATGCTTCACTGTGGGGATGGTGTTCTCCGGGTGATGAGAGGTGTTGGGTTTGCGCCAGACATAGCGTTTTCCTTGATGGCCAAAAAGCTCAATTTTAGTCTCACCTGACCAGAGTACCTTCTTCCATATGTTTGGGGAGTCTCCCACATGCCTTTTGGCGAACACCAAACGTGTTTGCTTATTTTTTTCTTTAAGCAATGGCTTTTTTCTGGCCACTCATCTGTAAAGCCCAGCTCTGTGGAGTGTACAGCTTAAAGTGGTCCTATGGACAGATACTCCAATCTCCGCTGTGGAGCTTTGCAGCTCCTTCAAGGTTATCTTTGGTCTCTTTGTTGCCTCTGATTAATGCCCTCATTGCCTGGTCCGTGAGTTTTGGTGGGAGGCCCTCTCTTGGCAGGTTTGTTGTGGTGCCATACTCTTTCAATTTTTTAATAATGGATTTAATGGTGCTCCATGGGATGTTCAAAGTTTCTGATATTTTTTATAACCCAACCCTGATCTGTACTTGTCCACAACTTTGTCCCTGACCTGTTTGGAGAGCTCCTTGGTCTTCATTACATTTACATTTTAGTCATTTAGCAGACGCTCTTATCCAGAGCGACTTACAGGAGCAATTAGGGTTAAGTGCCTTGCTCAAGGGCACATTTACGTCATTTAGCAGACGCTCTTATCCAGAGCGACTTACAAATTGGTGCATTCACCCTATAGCCAGTGGGATATCCACTTTACCAATTTTTTTTTTTTTTTTTTTTTTTTTTCGTTTTTTTTTGGGGGGGGGGGGGTAGAAGGATTACTTTATCCTATCCCAGGTATTCCTTAAAGAGGTGGGGTTTCATGGTGCCGCTTGCTTGGTGGTGCCCCTTGCTTAGTGGTGTTGCAGACTCTGGGGCCTTTCAGAACAGGTGTATACATATACTGAGATCATGTCACACTTAGATTGCACACAGGTGGACTTTATTTAACTAATTATGTGACTTCTGAAGGTAATTGGTTGCACCAGATCTTATTTAGCGGCTTCATAGCAAAGGGGGTGAATACATATGCACGCACCACTTTTCCGTTATTGATTTTTTTGAAATAAGTAATTTTTTTCATTTCACTTCACCAATTTGGACTATTTTGTGTATGTCCATTACATGAAATCCAAATAAAAATCCATTTAAATTACAGGTTGTAATGCAACAAAATAGGAAAAACGCCAATGGGGATGAATACTTTTGCAAGGCACTGTATTTCATCTGTAGCCTAATAAACTGCATACTTTCCGGACAAGTCCTAGTGGGAGGACCACACAACATGTCATCGCGTGACTCCAAGTTTACTTTGATATTATGGTTATTATATCAATATTTGCTCATAAAAACGTTTTCACCAGCATTTCTCGCGTAATACATTTTACGGACGGAAAAAGATCCCACCTTGTCTAGCGTATTTTGTTTGTCGACATTTGGAAAGTTTACCGACACATTTTCTGTTTCCATCAGGCAAGTCATTTCATTTTTTATCCGACATATACACTGCTCAAAAAAATAAAGGGAACACTAAAACAACACATCCTAGATCTGAATGAATGAAATAATCTTATTAAATACTTTTTTCTTTACATAGTTGAATGTGCTGACAACAAAATCACACAACAATTATCAATGGAAATCAAATTTATTAACCCATGGAGGTCTGGATTTGGAGTCACCCTCAAATTTAAAGTGGAAAACCACACTACAGGCTGATCCAACTTTGATGTAATGTCCTTAAAACAAGTCAAAATGAGGCTCAGTAGTGTGTGTGGCCTCCACGTGCCTGTATGACCTCCCTACAACGCCTGGGCATGCTCCTGATGAGGTGGTGGATGGTCTCCTGAGGGATCTCCTCCCAGACCTGGACTAAAGCATCCGCCAACTCCTGGACAGTCTGTGGTGCAACGTGGCGTTGGTGGATGGAGCGAGACATGATGTCCCAGATGTGCTCAATTGGATTCAGGTCTGGGGAACGGGCGGGCCAGTCCATAGCATCAATGCCTTCCTCTTGCAGGAACTGCTGACACACTCCAGCCACATGAGGTATAGCATTGTCTTGCATTAGGAGGAACCCAGGGCCAACGGCACCAGCATAGGGGTCTGAGGATCTCATCTCGGTACCTAATGGCAGTCAGGCTACCTCTGCGAGCACATGGAGGGCTGTGCGGCCCCCCAAAGAAATGCCACCCCACACCATGACTGACCCACCGCCAAACCGGTCATGCTGGAGGATGTTGCAGGCAGCAGAACGTTCTCCACGGCGTCTCCAGACTCTGTCACGTCTGTCACGTGCTCAGTGTGAACCTGCTTTCATCTGTGAAGAGCACAGGGCACCAGTGGCGAATTTGCCAATCTTGGTGTTCTCTGGCAAATGCCAAATGTCCTGCACGGTGTTGGGCTGTAAGCACAACCCCCACCTGTGGACGTCGGGCCCTCATACCACCCTCATGGAGTCTGTTTCTGACAGTTTGAGCAGACACATGCACATTTGTGGCCTGCTGGAGGTCATTTTGCAGGGCTCTGGCAGTGCTCCTCCTGCTCCTCCTTGCACAAAGGCGGAGGTAGCAGTCTTGCTGCTGGGTTGTTGCCCTCCTACGGCCTCCTCCACGTCTCCTGATGTACTGGCCTGTCTCCTGGTAGCGCCTCCATGCTCTGGACACTACGCTGACAGACACAGCAAACCTTCTTGCCACAGCTCGCATTGATGTGCCATCCTGAATGAGCTGCACTACCTGAGCCACTTGTGTGGGTTGTAGACTCCGTCTCATGCTACCACTAGAGTGAAAGCACCGCCAGCATTCAAAAGTGACCAAAACATCAGCCAGGAAGCATAGGAACTGAGAAGTGGTCTGTGGTCACCACATGCAAAACCAGTCCTTTATTGGGGGTGTCTTGCTAATTGCCTATAATTTCCACCTGTTGTCTATTCCATTTGCACAACAGCATGTGACATTTAATGTCAATCAGTGTTGCTTCCTAAGTGGACAGTTTGATTTCACAGAAGTGTGATTGACTTGGAGTTACATTGTGTTGTTTAAGTGTTCCCTTTATTTTTTTGAGCAGTGTACTTTACTCGCATAAAACGGTTGGATGGAAACCTGGTTACTGCTAGCTTAGTTTGGGTTAACTGTTTTGAACTCCAAGCACAGATAGGACACATGGAAATTCAAGTTCTTTGGCATTAATCATGAAACACATTTATTTTGTATTGTGACATGGCATCAGTGAGATTCCACTGAGCCACCAGGTTGGAGCTAGCATGCCATGTTTTTTTAATTCATACAAAACGGTTAATTTTAGTCTATTCAAACAGATCCCATTTCAATGGTTACCAGCACTAATTAAGATCAGGTGTGGCCAATTAGTGGGAGAGAGTTTTGTTGATGCTGAGAACTGAAAGTAGTCAGACCTCTTGACTTTTTCCACATTTTGTTATGTTACAGCCTTATTCTAAAGTTGATTAAATAAATAAAAATCCTCAGCAATCTATACACAATACCCCATAATAACAAAGGGAAAACAGGTTTTAAATTTTTTTTGCACATTTATTACAAATAAAAAAACATACCTTATTTACATAAGTATTCAGACCCTTTGCTATGAGACTCAAAATTGAGCTAAGGTGCATCCTGTTTCCATTGATCATTCTTAAGATGTTTCTACAACTTATTGGAGTCCACCTGTGGTAAATTCAATTGATTGGACATGATTTGGAAAGGCACACACCTGTCTATAAAAGGTCCCACAGTTGACAGTGCATGTCAGAGCAAAAACCAAGCCATGAGGTCGAAGGAATTGTCCGTAGAGCTCCAAGACAGGATTGTGTCGAGGCACAGATCTGGGGAAGGGTACCAAAACATTTCTGCAGCATTGAAGGTCCCCAAGAACACAGTGGCCTCCATCATTCCTAGAGCTGGCCGCCTTGCCAAACTGAGCAATCGGGGGAGAAGGGCCTTTGTCAGGGAGGTGAACAAGAATCTGATGGTCACTCTGACAGAGCTCTAGAGTTCCTCTGTGGAGATGGGAGAACCTTCCAGAAGGACAACCATCTCTGCAGCACTCCACCAATCAGGCCTTTATGGTAGAGTGGCCAGACGGAAGCCACTCCTCAGTAAAAGGCACATGACAGTCCGCTTGGAGGTTCTCTGGTCTGATGAAACGACGACAATGCAAATAGTCCGGGTGGCCATTTGATTAGCTGTTCAGGAGTGTTATGGCTTGGGGGTAGAAGCTGTTAAGAAGCCTTTTGGACCTAGACTTGGCGCTCTGGTACCGCTTGCCGTGCTGTAGCAGAGAGAACAGTCTATGACTAGGGTGGCTCGAGTCTTTGACCATTTTTAGGGCCTTGCTCTGACACCTCCTGGTATAGAGGTCCTGGATGGTAGGAAGCTTGGCCCCAGTGATGTACTGGGCCGTACGCACTACCCTCTGTAGTGCCTTGCGGTCGGAGGCCGATCAGTTGCCATACCAGGCAGTGATGCAACCAGTCAGGATGCTCTCAATTGTGCAGCTGTAGAACTTTTTGAGGATCTGAGGACCCATTCCAAATCTTTTCAGTCTCCTGAGGAATAAGCTTTGTCGTGCCATCTTCACGACTGTCTTGGTGTGTTTGAGCCATGATAGTTTGTTGGTGATATGGACACCAAGGAACTTGAAGCTCTCAACCATGAGGAAACCTGAACGAAACATTATGCTGAAGTACTGAAATTCCCACTGAAGAAAGTTGTTTCTTAACGTTCTTTGAACGTTCTGATAACATGACTTTAAATAGAACCATGAGGAAACCTGTAGTAAATGGTATGGTGAAGTTCTTAAATTCCCACAGAAGAACGTTGTTTCTTAACGTTCTCTGAACATTGGGAACATGACTCAATGACATGACTTTTAACTTTTTTCTCTGAACTATTTTAGAACATTCCCAATGTCAAACCAGTTGGAGAACGTTCCTAAAACATTACCAAGAA
The DNA here is from genome assembly GCF_964263955.1 of Coregonus lavaretus. Lineage (NCBI taxonomy): Eukaryota > Metazoa > Chordata > Actinopteri > Salmoniformes > Salmonidae > Coregonus > Coregonus lavaretus. The sequence goes on along the minus strand of NC_140026.1, from coordinate 19,393,945 downwards.
CATGTTCAAGTAATGAAATACAAAGAAAACGTTTTTGGGTGGAGTTTTCCTTTAAGTAACTTCACCCCCCCAAAAATAATCTTTTGGTATTTGTTTCATTAGTCCATTGTTGATATAGTCCACTTTTTTTTCCCCTGTCAGCAACCAAGTTTTCAAGATATATAACTTTCAAAGTGCATTTTGCATCATATGATGCTGCGTTTTGTATTTCTGTATTTTCACAGTTATATATCTTGAAAACGTGATTGCTGACATGCAAAACATTTTGGGACTATATCAACAATGGACTAATTAAACAAATACCAACAAATAGTTTTTGGGTGACGCTTCCCTTTACATTTACATTTACGTAATTTAGCTGACGCTCTTATCCAGAGCGACTTACAGTTAGTGCATACATACATACATTACATTATTATTTTCATACTGGCCCCCCGTGGGAAACGAACCCACAACCCTGGCATTGCAAACGCCATGCTCTATCAACTGAGCTACCTCCCTGCCTGCCATTCCCTCCCCTACCCTGGACGACGCTGGGCCAATTGTGCGCCGCCCCATTGGTCTCCCGGTAGCGGCCGGCTACAGCAGAGCCTGGATACGAACCAGGATCTCTAGTGGCACAGCTAGCACTGCGATGCAGTGCCTTAGACCACTGCGCCACTCAAGTTAAGTTTTTGCCTCTTTTACTTTCGGTTTTGTACACCAGCTTCAAACAGCTGAAAATACAATATTATTGTTTTTTGAAAATATTTTTCACAGCGGTTTAGATGGTACAATGATTCTCTACACCAGGGTTGTCAAACTCATTCCATGGAGGGCCTAGTGCAGGGTTCTTCAATTCCGGTCCTGGAGGGCCGAAACATTTTTTATTTCTACCTGGTAGTTAATTGCACTCTCCTGGTGTCCCAGGTCTGAATTAGCCACTGATTAGAAGGAGAGGATGAAAAACAGAGGTGTTTCGGCCCTCCAGGACCGGAATTGAAGAACCCTGTCCTAGTGTATGCTGGTTTTTCCTTTCAATGAAGACCTAGACAACCAGGTGTACGGAGTTCCTTACTAATTAGTGATCTTAATCAAGTACAAGGGAGGAGCGAAAACCTGCAGCCACTCGAACCTCCGTGGACTGAGTTTGAAATGTGCTCTACACTTGCTTGTTTTGTCACAAACTGAAATTAGGCAAACTATTAGAATTTTAGCAACCAGGAAATGGCTGAGCGATTTATGCATATTGCACCTTTAACGTGAGAGGCTCAGCGATGTTAGGCCTTTGAAAGTTGTGTAGTGTAGGCCTGGGCGTTAGCCAACCTGTAGCAGTGTGTTGAATATATTCCACGATCCGGACTTGAGCGAGTGCTCGGCTTGTTCTCGACACAGTGGATGTTTCTCAAAGACCAGGGAGGGCTCCGAGCAAGCAAAATTGAAGCACGGGAGGGTCGGAGCATACACGGATGCAAGCTTCAATGAAAAGTATGGACAAAAATATGACGCAACCACGTAAAGAATTACGCAAAATGTATTGAAATCAATGGCGGACATTATTTGACCTGAAGCGAGAGAAAATAAATTCAGACATCGGAATGAAATGTTGCCTGACTACAATATTCTATCTTGAAAACATTAATAAATACGTTCTGTGATACTTTTGGCATGTTTACCTGCCTACAATACCAACTGTTGTGTGCATAGATTGCAAGCCCATAGTAAGTCAATAGGGCGAAAAGGCTAGCTACTAATGTTAGCTAGCTACCCACGAAATAAGAAATACATATCTAATTTACATAAGTATTCACACCCCTGAGTAAATACTTTGTAAAAACACCTTTGGTGGCGATTACAGCTGTGGGTTGTACAATATCTGCCTATTTTTTTATTTTTTTATTCTTCAAACTCTGTCAAGTTGATTGTTGAAAATTGCTAGACAGCCAATTTTAAGTCTTGCCATAGATTTTCAAGCCGAATTAGGTCAAAACTGTAACTAGGTCACTTGGGAACATTCAACATCATCTTGGTAAGCAACTCCAGTGTATATTTGGCCTTGTGTTTTACGTTATTGTCCTGATGAAAGGTGAATTAATCTCCCAGTGTCTGTTGGAAAGCAGACTGAAACAGGTTTTCCTCTAGGATTTTGCCTGTACTTAACTCTATTCCGTTGTACTTAGCTCTATTCTGTTTTTATCTCAAAAAAGGACAATCATACTGTTAGAAATTGCGTAATTCAAATCTGGTATTGGAATAAGAATCAAGAGATCTTCAATCCAAGCTTAATTTATTATATGCAAAATGTATGTATGATAAGTATGAAGGTTCGTATATACGGGTCCACTGAAATACCACGCAGGGCACTCAGAGAACTGATCCATTGTTCTAAGCTCTTTCTCAAATACTCTGACAGAATGCCTCCACCTCTTCTGTTGGCCAACCAGAGCAAAGGACTGAGTGTGGTCCAGACTCCACTCAGCCAATCCGTTGGCGCAGGGGTTGGTCCCAACTCCTCGGCACTCCATTTGTTGCACACTGTTGCCAGGCATAAGTTGCTATCATAATAACCTGCGGAGTCAGCACCCAAAAGACACCATTCCACTGTACTCCATGTACCCACGTTCAAGGACGGTTTCACAGACAACAAAGAGAGAGTGTTCGTATCTGTGAGAAATACAAGTCTTATCTCATCCTAGCCCCTAACGTTCCCCACATGAATCACAGCCTGCTATGTGAAACAATCCATATCAGTACAGTTCAAACCTATGCTCCTCATTAATGCATTCCTTCTAAGTTATTCATCACATACAGATCCAATTATGAGAAAAATAGAACCCAACAATCCCCCTTTTGACGCCCTCTAGGGTGTCACTCATTAAAATACAATACAAACAAAAATAAACACTAATAAAAGGCCTTCAGTCCTTCCATCTACACCCAACTTGCAAACAGTTGGCTACAAGTCACCCAGGCACTTCAAACCTTCACATAAGGATAGACAAACATTCCCAATGGTTAACTTGATTAATAAAGCATAAAACACAGGATTAATAGAACACAAAACATAAGATTATTAAAACATAAAACACCAACAGGGAAGTACATTTTGGCCCCCTTTAGACACCCTCTAGAGTGTCACTCCACCAAGCCTGGTAGGTCATATCCTTCATTCCTTAGGTCGGAGTCCGGGATTGGGCCGTATCTCACCATCTGTTTGGAAACCACCTTCTCCATCTCCTTTTCTCACCAACCCTCAGACACAGGAAATAAGACAACATCCACAAAGAACAAGTATACCAATAGAAGCTATAACTTCACCCAGAATAGTCACAACAATAGTTTTCCATTTACCAAATATGTTATCAAACCAACCATTTATGGAGCTATCAATACCAGAGTTCTCAACCAGTTCGTTCGCCAGCGTGGTGATGGTCACTCAAGCGCTTTGGTCACGGACCCGTCCGGTGCTGTGTTGTTGGAAATGAAAGTACAGCACATATATCCAAACAGAACACAAACCCCGTCCCGCTCAGCCACAAGCATATCTAAAGCTATTCTATTCTGCCATGTCATTAAGCTAGTTGCCGCTGTCTGCTCAGCTAATCCCTTTATTGCATCACGAGTGTGGTTTATAAATATTTTGCTGGTTATATTAAATATAATTTATCCAATCTACATTTTTATTAATTGTTGACCACCAGAAAATACTTGATTCAAACCCAGCTGCGATCTGATTGTGGATCCCATCAATATATATCCTTTCATCAAAGGATCCCGGGAGGAGGTCCTACTTTCTACGTGACAACTCACCAGTCTCTGACAAGTTTGATTGTTTACATATGTAGGTGAGTTCACAATCAGTTATCACCACACATCCATCAGATGTCAGCACGGGCCTGGTTTTGGTTCCTAAAATCCTCTGGCTGCAACAAAGAGGAGAGATTAGTCATGGTCTCTTTTACTTGTGACATTCTCTGTGTGGGAGCAGGAGCTAAGATGCCCTACCCTGTATCCTATCTTATTAGTCCTAGAAAAACAATAAGAATCCCCTGTGACTTCAAACTGAGGCAACCCAGGTTGGGATGACTTTGTTATCGGGGGAAACAGATAGTGCAAGTTACCATAAGACTCTTTCACCACATTCCCAGGTGGCTTGCATGGAGGATAAACCTGACAGAGAGTCAAAGCCTGTCAAGGGGAACGGAGTAGTTGTTAACCTTGGTTTGGCTGTCCTACAGGCATAACAGTCCTCTTTAGACCGTATACTGAATCCATTCCAACCACAGGTTAAAATCTATTTACTCCATCTCCATCTGTACTACTTCCTTCAGGTCTATAGTTTGCACTGTCTCACTACCTCCCTCAGAGAGGTTTACTCTATAGGGTGCCCCAGTTGAAGAAGATACAGTGGGGAAAAAAAGTATTTAGTCAGCCATCAATTGTGCAAGTTCTCCCACTTAAAAAGATGAGAGAGGCCTGTAATTTTCATCATAGGTACACGTCAACTATGACAGACAAATTGAGAAAACAAAATCCAGAAAATCACATTGTAGGATTTTTTATGAATTTATTTGCAAATTATGGTGGAAAATAAGTATTTGGTCACCTACAAACAAGCAAGATTTCTGGCTCTCACAGACCTGTAACTTCTTCTTTAAGAGGCTCCTCTGTCCTCCACTCGTTACCTGTATTAATGGCACCTGTTTGAACTTGTTATCAGTATAAAAGACACCTGTCCACAACCTCAAACAGTCACACTCCAAACTCCACTATGGCCAAGACCAAAGAGCTGTCAAAGGACACCAGAAACAAAATTGTAGACCTGCACCAGGCTGGGAAGACTTAATCTGCAATAGGTAAGCAGCTTGGTTTGAAGAAATCAACTGTGGGAGCAATTATTAGGAAATGGAAGACATACAAGACCACTGATAATCTCCCTCGATCTGGGGCTCCACGCAAGATCTCACCCCGTGGGGTCAAAATGATCACAAGAACGGTGAGCAAAAATCCCAGAACCACACGGGGGGACCTAGTGAATGACCTGCAGAGAGCTGGGACCAAAGTAACAAAGCCTACCATCAGTAACACACTATGCCACCAGGGACTCAAATCCTGCAGTGCCAGACGTGTCCCCCTGCTTAAGCCAGTACATGTCCAGGCCCGTCTGAAGTTTGCTAGAGTGCATTTGGATGATCCAGAAGAGGATTGGGAGAATGTCATATGGTCAGATGAAACCAAAATATAACTTTTTGGTAAAAACTCAACTCGTCGTGTTTGGAGGACAAAGAATGCTGAGTTGCATCCAAAGAACACCATACGTACTGTGAAGCATGGGGGTGGAAACATCATGCTTTGGGGCTGTTTTTCTGCAAAGGGACCAGGACGACTGATCCGTGTAAAGGAAAGAATGAATGGGGCCATGTATCGTGAGATTTTGAGTGAAAACCTCCTTCCATCAGCAAGGGCATTGAAGATGAAACGTGGCTGGGTCTTTCAGCATGACAATGATCCCAAACACACCGCCCGGGCAACGAAGGAGTGGCTTCGTAAGAAGCATTTCAAGGTCCTGGAGTGGCCTAGCCAGTCTCCAGATCTCAACCCCATAGAAAATCTTTGGAGGGAGTTGAAAGTCCATGTTGCCCAGCGACAGCCCCAAAACATCACTGCTCTAGAGGAGATCTGCATGGAGGAATGGGCCAAAATACCAGCAACAGTGTGTGAAAACCTTGTGAAGACTTACAGAAAACGTTTGACCTGTGTCATTGCCAACAAAGGGTATATAACAAAGTATTGAGAAACTTTTGTTATTGACCAAATACTTATTTTCCACCATAATTTGCAAATAAATTCATAAATTTTATTTATTTATAATTTTGTCTGTCATAGTTGACGTGTACCTATGATGAAAGTTACAGGCCTCTCTCATCTTTTTAAGTGGGAGAACTTGCACAATTGGTGGCTGACTAAATACTTTTTTTCCCCACTGTATCTCACTTGTCAGGTCTGTAATCTGTTTTAGCATAATTCAGACTTTCAGACAGTACCTACCCTTATATGGGTCGCACTGCCATTTCTGATAATTCCCTACTTTCACAATACTACACCTGTCCCTAAACTGTGTATGGAGATTGGTGATGTCTTTCCCTAAAGTCCCTAGTACTTCCCCTTTCCCTACGTCTAGCTGTCTCCTATGCCTTTTCAACTTGTGTTAGGTTAACTACCACTTCTGGCTGAAACAGGAGGGTCCGTGTGTGTTAGGAATATGGCCCCCACAATCAGACAGCTACCTACCGTCGGGAGACCTGTGAATCCCCACCCTCGCCCTGAGAACATGTCAGACGCCAGAGGCCAACCCATTGCTTCACCTTCTATCGAACTCACACAGGGATGATCAGACAGGGTAAGGGAATCTTCGTTAAGGAGCCAACCCCCGAACCCTAGTGGTGATCGGTTCTTTCTCCTAACTCTGTGTTTGTTCGTCAGGTGTAGCTGGGTTTACCTTTTTGCAGTGAGTGACATGCACCCAGATGGATCTCTCAGCTATTCTGCTGGCAAAGGCAGTACTTGGTAGGGCCCTTCCCGCCAGGCCTGCTTCAGTCTCCTGGTTAGATAGAATGGGTCACCTTCTCCTTTAGTTCACCTGTGGGGCACAAAACCTCTGACATACGGGTGTGGTTAATAAACTATCTTCACACATACATGTTCAGCTCTCAATTTCTAATCTTTTTTTTTTTTTTTTTTTTTTTTAAAGTATTTTGTCCTCTCCTTCGTATACATTTATTATTTAATCCTACCATCTCCTACCATACCATCCATCCCCCATTTGACACATGATTTGCCCATGTGTCTATTAAATTTTAATATTATTTACCTACCTAAACAATCACTTAGGTAATATTGGTAATTCATTATCCAATTGCCATTCCTCCACTCTCTCTTCTGTTATTTTATGGTTCAAATTAAATATATTATTACCAAATTATAATCTTCTTCACAATTTGCACAGTATTACGAATTACCCTCAACTTAGTAAAATAAACTATCTTAAAGTCCTCCTCTCATGCCTTTAGAATTTACTAGTGTGGATGATTAAAATAACACCAGAATGTTAAAACAGAGTTCAGAGGCAATTGAAATCATTTAACGAACTGTTTAATCCCATAGTATACTAAACATTACCATTATTCTAAATATTTCATAAATGTTAGTTATCCCAAGTGTTCATTAAGTCCTCATGACATTCATTCTCATAAGAAATCATATATACCCCAAACTCAGCCAAAAGCTAAAAAAAAACTCCATAAAATTCACTGTGTGCTCCTCTAAGACCTATCACCCTTGACCTGCTGAAACCCCCCCAAAATTGAAACGACAAGGCTTTATAAACATCATACTAGGTGTGTTGTTTTTTGTTTGAAAAACCCAATTTGAAAAACAACCACAAATAGCCAGGCCTTAATTTGGTAGCTCACTTTTATGACCTAAATACTGCCTAACTTCACTACTGCTCCCCTAGCCCTTGGCAACATTCCAACGAGATGAGCTAATCTCTTTCTCCTGGTTATCCCCAGTCTTAACCCATCAATAATTGTTTGTATCAATCTAATTCCTCATAAATAATCTATAAAACCACTCAAAATTCCTCGAGTATACAATGATTATTTAATTGATTACCCTAACTCTGCTACATGTGATCTCATCTCAAATGATCCATTATCAATTATCTGTTCAACCCCCTAGGAAAATCTGTCTCCCCTTCTATTGTTCCTGTCCCCCCTGTAAATGTCATATTTGAGTTTTTAGCCAATACAATCACGGTTACATCAAATGTTCCCTCATTTAATGGTATTTTCTTCCTAATATAACTTCCCTAAATGAGATTAAATCCCCTGCCTTCCTCTACTATCCTTATATCATTACTGGATCAATGATAATAATTGTAATAACTATTTCACATTAAATTGTGTCTTTTTTCTGATAATGTTATAATTGTAGCCTATTCCATCACTTTAGTTTAAAATATACGTTTATGTAACAAATCCATAACCCCCCACAGGCTGGCGCTATTCAATTTATTTAACTGTTCTCTCTGATTATGCCCTAATTAATAAAACAAATACTTGCTATCGTTGATTAGCATACATTTAATGATGTTCCTACCATCTGAACTGTACTGTCTCTCACCCTCCCCTTGCTCCTTCGGGGAGAGCGCATGGTAACCTTATAACATATTTTCATAGACTTTTCTAGAATACTTCTATTTAAGATATCTAATTCAACCTTTCACATTTCTCAATCCACATAGTAATCTAGGTATATAGCCCCACTGCGAAAGCTTTGTCTACTGTCCCTACCTGTGTTCGAACCAGGGACATCGCCAGTCACTCCACACCATCTGCGATGCTCTCAAAGTAACTACTCCCAGTTCATAGAGCAAGTGACGTCACCAAATGAAAATCGCAGTAGCTTTCACCTCATCAAAAAACTCTCTCTCCCTTTGATTCCCTATTGAATAAGTTAGTTTTTCTATTTAACACCAAAACACGCTACAAATAGTCCATTCAACATTACCAAACTAAATACTCAGTAGCATCCGGTCACCACCCACACCAGCCGTTGACTTCGCCTCATGCCACCGAAATTCCAAATAAACCATAATAGTTCAATGGAGCCCCCTATTGGCTCTCCCCTACCTATACATTACTTCCATAACCACATTAGTTATGGTCCGATTAGCAATTAAACCTTATCACATGATCAAACAACGCCACAACCTTAAACTCATATGGGGCGGCAGGCAGCTTAGTGATCAATAGCGCCGCGCCAACAACCGAGAGGTCACCGGTTCCAATCCCCGAGCCGACCAGGTGAAAAATCTGCCGATGTGCCCTCGAGCAAGGCACTCAACCCCAATCGCTCCTGCAAGTCGCTCTGGACAAGAGCGTCTGCCAAATCACCAAAAATGCAAATGTAAATATTCTCTACTTTCTCACCCATGACGCACGTCTACGCTCGGATGAGCAAGTTCAGAACATCCATCGTCAGAAACCCCCAGGCACCTCTCAAATAATCACCCTGTGGTGTTCCCAGCCAACTCCCAGTCTTTTCTGGCTCCAAAAGCCACACTTTCGCTCTCTCCAGCCCCTCCCCTCGCAACTCTCTCTTCAGCTTTTGAGGAGCTGTGTTTCCAATATTCTGTCGTTATTTAAGGTACTTTAATCTAGTTATTTAAATCAAATTATTCCCACCTAATTAGTTAAAGTTGGTGCATGTTTATATTTAAACGATAAACCGAATTATTTCAGTCTAATTGTTTAACCAGTATTTTGCAGGGTCAAACATCAAACGTTAAATCAAATAATAAACCAAAAAGCCTCAACCCAAGCACCTATAACCAGAATTATGCTATGTCTAACACCAAACGCCACAGTTCAATCATATCAGCTCAAACGTTTCAGTTCAGTCACACTAGTCATTCATCACTTTAGCTTTATGTTCCTAATTGTTATTAACGGGTTATATGGTTTAAGCAACCACAAACCCAACAGTTATCCCCAAATTTATACAGTTTGGACAGGCACAGATGTTTTAATTCCCAATTAGTTTTCTATCAAGGTATACAGGTTTGTCATTCACACTCTCATGCATACGACAACACTCGCACTGTCTAACTTTTAAAGTACCTCCTATGAGCCTCAGTCATAGCGTCGCACTATCTAATCTATTTTAAAGTACCTCCTATGAGCCTTCAGTCATAGCGTCGCACTGTCTAATCTATTTTAAAGTACCTCCTATGAGCCTTCAGTCATAGCGTCGCACTATCTAATCTACTTTAAAGTGCCTCCTATGAGCCTCAGTCATAGCGTCGCACACCCATGGGTTTAACCATCACAATTATCAAACATTTGCATAGTATATTATGAAATCGAAATAGTATACTGTAATCGTTATTTATAGTACAATAGGGTTCACTTACATCAAACAGGTGCTTCACAAAATTAATTTGGATAAAGCCAATGTGCAAAACTTTAGTTATATTACAATAGGTGTTTTGCTTACCTTTTTAGAAGCCCGGGCAATTTGTTAAACACACGGTTCGAAGACAGCGATTGTCCAATAGGCTGGATGAATTCCAGCGAAGTGAAGTTCCGCTACCAGATCACAGTCGGAGGTCACCAATTGTTAGAAATTGCGTAATTCAAATCTGGTATTGGAATAAGAATCAAGAGATCTTCAATCCAAGCTTAATTTATTATATGCAAAATGTATGTATGATAAGTATGAAGGTTCGTATATACGGGTCCACTGAAATACCACGCAGGGCACTCAGAGAACTGATCCATTGTTCTAAGCTCTTTCTCAAATACTCTGACAGAAAGCCTCCACCTCTTCTGTTGGCCAACCAGAGCAAAGGACTGAGTGTGGTCCAGACTCCACTCAGCCAATCCGTTGGCGCAGGGGTTGGTCCCAACCCCTCGGCACTCCATTTGTTGCACACTGTTGCCAGGCATAAGTTGCTATCATAATAACCTGCGGAGTCAGCACCCAAAAGACACCATTCCACTGTACTCCATGTACCCACGTTCAAGGACGGTTTCACAGACAACAAAGAGAGAGTGTTCGTATCTGTGAGAAATACAAGTCTTATCTCATCCTAGCCCCTAACGTTCCCCACATGAATCACAGCCTGCTATGTGAAACAATCCATATCAGTACAGTTCAAACCTATGCTCCTCATTAATGCATTCCTTCTAAGTTATTCATCACATACAGATCCAATTATGAGAAAAATAGAACCCAACAATACCCATAACATCATGGAGCCACCACCATGCTTGAAAATATGAAGAGTGGTACTCAGTGATGTGTTGGATTTACCCCAAACATAACTTTATGTCCTGAACACAAAGCGTTAATTTCTTAGCCACATTTTTTGCAGTTTTACTTCAGTGCCTTCTTTTTATTCTGTACAGGCTTCCTTCTTTTCACTCTGTCATTCAGGTTAGCATTGTAGAGTAACTACAATGTTGTTGCTCCATCCTCAGTTTTCTCCTATCACAGCCATTAAACACTGTAACTGTTTTAAAATCACCATTTGGTGAAATCCCTGAGCGGTTTCCTCTCCAGTAACGGAGTTAGGAAGGATGCCTGTATCTTTGTAGTGACTGGGTGTTTTGACACAACATCCAAAGTGTAATTAATAACTTCACCATGCTCAAAGGTATATTCAATGTCACAATAGGTGCCCTCCCTGGTCTTTGTGTTTGAAATTCAATGCTTGACTGAGGGACCTTACAGATAATTGTATGTGTGGGGTACAGAGATGAGGTAGTCATTCAAAAATCATGTTAAACACTATTATTGCACACAGTGAGTCCATGCAACTTATTATGTGACTTATTAAGCAAATCTTTACTCCATAACTTATTTAGGCTTACCATAATAAAGGGGTTGAATACTTATTGACTCAAGACATTTCAGCTTTTCCTTTTTTATTAATTTGTAAAAATGTCTAAAAACAAAATTCCACTTTGACATTATGGGGTAGTGGGTGTCAGCCAGTGACAAACAATTTTTCCATTTTAAATTCAGGCTGTGACACAACAAAATGTGAATACTTTCTGAAGGCATAAACCCTGGATTGCTGATGCTATGTATTGGCTAATGAGTGGCTTTGAAGCCTCCAGTCGGCCATATTGGCACTCCTCAGAAAAGCAATCCTCCATAGGAATTAATGGAATTCTTCAGTATTTCATTTAGAGGTTGGAAGGATAAAATTACATGTATTGAAGTATTCTTTGTAGTACTTTCTAAAAATTATACTTTAAGTTAAAGAAATATATATTTGTATTTATGTTTTGCTTAGCTCACATAATGTAATTTAAACGTATGCATTAAGGTGTCTGCAATATAATAAATGTGTCAAAAACAAATGTAGACATTAATAAATGCATTTCTGTAGCTTCCAAAATATATTTTACAACGGTGGGGGAGTGCCAAGATGGAGGCGCGATGGTTCAAAATAGCACACCCTGTCAGTCATCTAGTGTATTTATAAATCATTGTGCATAACAGGTTCCAAGTGATATGAATTGCAAAAATGTAAAATCCCAAAAGGTACAAAAATGATAAAATAGCAGGTAAATTAAATCCAAATGAAACTGTAGAAACTGAAGCTCTACATGGCGTTTTCCAGTTTCTATCTGGCCCCAATCAGCTCAACCACAGGTTATCCATTATATTGTCCAGATACTCAAGTGGCTGCTCTAACAATGAAAATAAATGTCATCAAAAATGGAAGACAGTCTGGAGGAGGCAATATCAGGTGGGACAACTGTAGCCAATGAGAGGGCAGCTACTCGTGTGAACAACAGACAAAACTCAGATATAAAGTCTTTTTTCTCAAAGTTGCCAGGATGTCACGTGTCCTACTTACATCAGTACACTCGTAACAACCTAAGCATTACAAAACGTATATTCTATCAAATGCACATGTAGCAAATAACCCATTAATGTTTTTGTTAACCAAATTCGAAACTCCATACAAAAACTCCTGGCTTGGTTTCCATACATTAATAAGCATTTCTAAATAATTCTAGATCTTTCTCCGCAATCATAAATCAACCAAACAATTTGATATACATTTCCAATATATTTACTTTTCTATACACAACATAGCTCTTATGAGTACACAAATTAACTAAAATAAATAAAACTAAATTCAAGAGGTTAAGGTTAGTTAAGAAATGTACATTCTATTAATATATTGAATAGTTTACCGTTTTAAATATCCAAATCATATAGCAAGCAATATCTGAAGATTTATACTTGTATACGACCAATCAAAGTTCATAGTCAAAATAAAATACACATTTTAACATTTTAATCTAATTTGTGCTGGGGAAAAAACAGCTTTCAGACAATTAGGTTTCATGTGGCATGAACAAAATCACAAATTCTCAGTCAAGAACATAACTCAGAACACAGCCTCTCTAGTCTCATGTGATTTCAGGTGCTTTAACTGTCCAAAACGATTTCCACACTGGGAGTATTGGTCTTCTCCCCCCGTGTATGTATCCTCTGATGTGATTTTAGGCTCCCTAATTGGGTAAAACCCTTTCCGCAATGGGAGCATTGGTAAGGCTTCTCTCCTGTGTGTGTTCTTTCATGTGTTTTCAGGCTCCCTACCTGGGTAAAACCTTTTCCACAATGGGAGCATTGATAAGGCTTCTCTCCTGTGTGTGTTCTTTCATGCACTTTTAGATGCCCCAACTGTCCAAAACCCTTTTCACAATGGGAGCATTGGTAAGGCATCTCTCCTGTGTGTGTTCTTTCATGCACCTTTAGATGCCCCAACTGTCCAAAACCCTTTCCACAATGGGAGCAGTGGTAAGGCTTCTCTCCGGTGTGTGTTCTCTCATGGTTGTTCAGATTCCCTAATAGGGGAAAGCTCTTTCCACAGTGGGAACAATGGTAAGGCTTCTCACCTGTGTGTGTCCTCTCGTGCGTTTTCAGGCTACCTAACCAGGTAAAGGTTTTTCCACATTGTGAGCAATGGTAAGGCTTCTCTCCTGTGTGTATTCTTTCGTGCTCTTTCAGGTCCCTTGACCGGGTAAAACTAGTTCCACACTGAGAGCAGTGGTAAGGCTTCACTCCAGAGTGTATTTTCTCGTGTGTTTTTAGGGTCCCTAATTGGGTAAAACTTGTTCCACACTGAGTGCAGTGGTAAGGCTTTTCTCCTGTGTGTATTCTCTCATGTACTTTTAGCTTCCCTAACCAGTTGAAACTCTTTGTACAGTGCGAACATTGGAAAGGCTTTTCTGCTGTGTGTGTCCTTTCATGCTCTTTTAGGTTCCGTAACTTAGTAAAACTCTTTCCACACTGGGAACAATGGTGTGGTCTTGCTGGTTTGGACGTCTTTGGGTCTGGTTCCACTGAATGACTCTTCCCGCGGTCAGAGTGAGAGTCTGGTTTCTCTCCTGTAAAAAGACAGTGTTTAGTTAAATAGACCTGAACGAAACCTCCACATGATAAAACTGTCTTCCTATTAGGTTTAATCCAGTACTAGATCCCTTGATAACCTCAAGTCAGTTTTCACAACATTTCCATCATTTTGTAAACTTGGTGGCCCTTATAATGATAATAATGTAGTACTTAAAATGTGATCTTTCTCTTGAAAATTTGATCTGTACATAACTAATAACCAAAGTATTAATAGCACAAATATTTGTAGGAAATCAAAGGGGAGAAACATTGAAAAAGTAATTGGTATAGCTTTGGTAACAGAGGTCAGAGAACCGAACACACTTGTCTGTAGATCTGTAGCTCATATGGACCTTGAGTTATTGGAAATATTCATATAAGCTCAGTGAAATGAAAAATGTTAGCCTAATTCTAATAGGTGTAGTATGAGGGAGGTCAGATACCTAACATCAAGTAGTTTAAATGTACATTGAACAAAAATATAAACTTTGATTTCAAATAATTGATAGTTACAGTTCAGGAAATCAGTCAATTAAAATAAATAAATTAGGCCCTAATCTATGGATTTCAGATGATTGGGAATACAGATATGCTATATGTTGGTCAAAGATAACTTTTTTTTAATAGGTAGGGGTGTAGATCAGAAAAACAGTATCTGGTGTGACCACCATTTGCATCATGCAGGGTGCTTCGCATAGAGTTGATCAGGCTGTTGATTGTGGCCTGTGGAATGTTGTTACACTCCTCTTCAATGGCTGTGGGCGAAGTTGCTGGATATTGGCGGGAACTGGAACACGCTGTCGTACACATCGATCCAGAGCATCCCAAACATGCTCAATTGGTGTCATGTCTGGTGAGTATGCAGGCCATGGAAGAACTGGGACATTTTCAGCTTCCAGGAATTGTGTACAGATCCTTGTGTCATGGGGCCGTTCATTATCATGCTGAAACATGAGGTGATGGTGGCGGATGAATGGCACGACAATGGGCCTCAGGATCTCGTCACGGTATCTCGTTGCATTCAAATTGCCATCGATAAAATGCAATTATGTTCATTGTCCATGGCTCTTGCCAGCCCATACCATAAACCCACTGCTACCATGGGGCTCTCTGTTCATAACGTTAACATCGGCAAACCGCTCGCCCACACGACGCCATCTGCCCGGTACCGTTGAAGCCGGGATTCATCCGTGAAGAGCACATTTCTCCAGCGTGCCAGTGGCCATCAAAGGTGAGCATTTGCCCATTGAAGTCGGTTACGACGCCGGACTGCAGTCAGGTCACGACCCTGGTGAGGACGACGAGCACACATATGAGCTTCCCTGAGACGGTTTCTGACAGTTTATGCAGAAATTATTCGGTTGTGCAAACCCACAGTTTCATCAGCTGTCCGGGTGGCTGGTCTCAGATGATTCCGCAGGTGAAGAAGCCAGATGGGGAGGTCCTGGCCTGGTTACATGTGGTCTGTGGTTGTGAGGCCGGTTGGACATCCTGCCAAATTCTCTAAAACGACGTTGGAGGTGGCATATGGTAGAAAAATGAACATTCAATTCTCTGGCAACAGCTCTGGTGGACATTCCTGCAGTCAGCATGCCAAATGCACGCACCATGAAACAATTTAGACATCTGTTGCATTGTGTTGTTTGACAAAACTGCACATTTTAGAGTGGCCTTTTATGAAACATGGGACCAACCCTTTACATGTTGCGTTTATATTTTTGTTCTGTGTAAATGTTTGGCATCAGATATCTTACAATGGCTGTCTGCCAGAAGTCAAAGAGCTCTGGATGAGTTCTGTACAGCTGCCATTTTTTCCCTGTGCTTCCTACTAGCGTTTTTCTCTCTCCTCCATTATACTCTGTGTACACTTGCTGCGCTTCCTTCAGAAAAGCATTCATCACAACTTCGTTGATTTGCACAATTTCTCTCGTTCACTTACACTTGTAAATGTCCACACTCACCGAAAATGACATTCAGTAGCTACTAGCTATGCTGGTATAACTTTATGAGATGGATTTGCCTGTCTTTGCAAGTAGTTTGTTCATTTTCGCACGTTAGTAGTTAGCTAACAGCGTCTAGATTACAACCTCTCACTTTCAGTTATTTGAAAAGGAAATAATCTCCCAAATATCACTATTTCTAAAACAAGTCATAGAAAGTTGGTTGCAATTTCAATTTAATCCGACAGAACCGACAGAACAAATAATGCAACAAATATTGTGGTTAAACTCAAATATACTAATTGATAAAAAAGGTATAATCTTCGTAAATGATATCATAGGTAGGACTGGTGGAGTTATGTCGCACATGCAGCTAACAAAAACATATGGAAATGCCTGCTCTACACAAAATTACAACCAAATAATTGCATCATTACCGCAAAAATTGAAGAGGAAAGTGGAAGGGGGTAAAAGTAAGGAACTTCTCTGTCGGCCCTGCATTAAAGAACATAATTGGTTAAAGAAAAGTGTGATAAATAAAAAAGTATACCAGTTTCATTTAAGGACCAAAGGATTGACAGCCGTCCCATATAGATTGCAAAATATTTGGGAAGAGATTGACATACCGATTCCATGGCATAGTGTTTATGAACTGATACGCAAAACGACACCAGATTCAAAACAAATTCTTGCTACTGTGTCCACACCCTCCATGCTCTCCCCTCTACCCCTCAGTGGACATCGATGCACATACGCCACACTACATAGCTTTATTTTTATATTTATATTTTTCAAGGAACTTGATAATTTGTGTGTAGAAGTGGGGGAGTCTGTATCTGTGTATGTTGGTGTTGGAGAGTAATCGAACTGTTTGTCCCCAGGTTTCACTGCTCTAATCCTGGCTGCTACAGTGGGTCATGTTGGCGTGGTGGAGATCCTGCTGGGTAAAGGAGGGGACATCGAACCCCAGTCTGAGAGAACCCAGTCTGAGAACCAAAAACGCAAGAGGTGCTGCTCTTCACTAAAGCACATTCTTCCCTGAACACCACATCAGTGGATTGTTACCTTTTTGGTAAAACACTGGGGTATGTCCTTAGTGAAATTACCCAAAGGTGCTTTGTGGATTGACTAACCTGTGGTCCATTCCTTCCAGATGGTAAAGCAGTTGCTGCTGCGCGGGGCCAACAAGGAGCACAGTAACGTTTCAGATTACACTCAGCGGGCTGCATCAACATTCTCCTAAACGCTGACACTGAAATCAACTCCTGGTATGACTGTTTATCAACCCCTGAAACCACGACCATTCCTGTCAGTCACAAGGATTTATCCCACTCTTAACTGTGTGTATAATCCCCCCTGTCCACGTTTCCCCCTCTGCCTGTCTGTTCCTCTCTGTTTGTTTGTTTCCTTTCAGGACTAGAAGTACACTGGGTATCTCTCCTCTGATGCTGGCTGCCATTAATGGCCACGTCCCTGCAGTGAAGCTGCTGCTGGACATGGGCTCAGACATCAACACCACACAGATCGAGACCAACAGCAACACGGCACTGACCCTGCCAACGTGGAGCACCCTGTAAAGGTGAGAGCAGCCACCATCAGCTGAACCTGACCTCATGTTATCTGGGCTAGAGTCAACATTAGGACTCATTAGGAATGAGGTTTGATGTTAGACAGTGTGGTGTCTGTGTGGTGCAGTATGTCCCTGACCCATACGTTCTCTCTCAGACTGGTCTGACTCCTCTCATGGAGGCTGAGTCGGGTGGCTATGCTCAGGTGGGGCATGTGCTGCTGGACAAGAGCGCTGACGTCAACGTCCCAACCTCCCGAGAAACAGTGCTCACCATTGCTGCAGACAAGGGCCTCTACAAGTTCTGTGAACTCCTCATCAACAGGTAATTACTGTTATAGTATAAATACAGTATGATAATGTCATTTCAGTCAGAATATCATTCCTCTCCAGTCTCACTGCCCTGACCTGCGAGAGCTCTGAGTGAGTTATTATAATGTTGTTACAACCAGCAGTGTGTGTAGTTAGGCAATTATTCACATCTTCTCTCTCTCTTTTAGTCATATCCATTTCAGAGCTGTTCAAGATGGCGCCAATAGACATGGTCGCTCTGTTCATGGCTCCTAAGCAACTTTGCAGTATTTTGTTTTTTTAGTGTTATTTCTCACATTATTAGCTCAGAACGTTTTTTGTATTATTACATACAGCCGGAAATAACTTTTGGATATCAGAACAGCGGTAACTCACCAGCATTTCAACCAGAAATACGACTTTCCTGAATTGGATCCTTTGTTCGTACCCCCTAAGGCAATTTAACTTATCCCAGAGGCTGCTCCAAGACACCGGCAGAGAAGAGGTATCCGGAGTGGACTTTTAGTCCGACTCAGGAGGCGTGCAAACCATCCACCGCTTCCAAGTATATTACTCGCTAATGTTCAGTCCCTGGACAATAAAGTAGACGAGCTCAGGGCGAGGATCTCCTTCCAGAGAGACATCAGGGACTGTAACGTACTCTGTTTCACGGAATCATGGCTCTCTCCGGATATCCTGTGACTGTCCATACAGCTAGCTGGGTTCTCAGTACATGCGCAGACAGGAATAAAGAATTATCAGGAAAAAATAAAGGCAGATGTGTATGTTTCATGATTAACTACTCATGGTGTGATTGTGGTAACGTACAGGAACTCAAGTCCTTTTGTTCACCCGACCTATAATACCTCACAATCAAATGTTGACCACATTACCTCCCGAGAGAATTATCTTCGGTCAATGTCACAGCTGTGTATATTGTCCCTCAAGCCGATACCACGACGGCTCTCAAGGAACTACACTGGACTTGCATTGGACTGCATATCCAAACTGGAAACTACATTGCCTGTGCATCAAAAACCCTCAACCGCCATCCCCCGCCCTCCCTTCGGCAAATCAGATCACGCCTCCATTCTACTTCTCCCTTCCTATAGGCAGAAACTCAAACAGGAAGTACCCATGATAAGGTCTATTCAATGCTGGTCTGACCAATCGGAATCCATGCCTCAAGATTGTTTTGATCACACGGACTGGGATATGTTCTGGGTTGCCTCTGAGAATAACATTGACGTATACACTGACACAGTGACTGAGTTCATCAGGAAGTGTATAGTGGATGTTGTTCCCACCATGAAGATTAAAACCTATCCAAACCAAAAACCATGGATAGATGGCAGCATTCACACAAAACTGAAAGCGCGAACCACTGCATTTAACCATGGCAAGGTGACTGGGAATATGGTTGAGTACAAACAGTCCAGTTATGCCCTCCGTAAGGCAATCAAACAGGCAAAACGTCAGTATAGAGACAAAGTGGAGTCGCAATTCAACGGCTCAGACACGAGACTTATGTGGCAGGGACTCCAACAATCACGGATTATAAAGGGAAAACCAGCCACGTCACGGACACAGATTGCTTGCTAACGGACAAGCTAAACACCTTTCTCGTCCGCTTCGAGGAAAACACAGTGCCGCCGACGCAGGCCACCGCCACTTCCGAGGACTGTGAGCTCTCGTTCTTCGTGGCCGACGTGAGTAAGACATTTAAGTGTGTTAACTCTCGCAAGGCTGCTGGCCCAGACGGCATCCCTAGCCATGTCCTCAGAGCAAGCGCAGACCACCTGGCTGGAGTGTTTACGGACATATTCAATCTCTCCCTATCCCAGTCTGCTGTCCCCACTTAATGTTCACCATTGTTCCTGTACCCAAGAAAGCGAAGGTAACTGAACTAAATGACTATCACCCCGTAGCACTCACTTCTGTCATTATGATGTGCTTTGAGAGAATAGTTAAGTATCACATCACCTCCTCCTTACCCGATACCCTAGACCCACTGCAATTTGCATACCGCCCCCATAGATCCACAGATGACGCAATCGCACTGCACAATCCTATCTGGACAAGACGAATACCTACGTAAGAATGCTGTTCATAGACTACAGCTCAGCCTTCAACACCATAGTACCCACCAAGGTCATCATTAAGCTCGGAGCCCTGGGTCTGAATCCCGCCCTGTGCAACTGGGTCCTGGACTTTCTGACGGGCCGCCCCCAGGTGCTGAAGGCAGGCAACAACACCTTCACTATGCTGATCCTCAACACAGGGGCCCTACAAGAGTGTTTGCACAGCCCCCTCCTGTACTACCTGTTCACCCATGACTGCATGGCCATGCACGTCTCCAACTCAATCATCAAGTTTTCAGACAACACAACTGTTGTTGGCCTGATTACCAACAACAACGAGACAGCCTACAGGGAGGAGGTGAGGGCCCTGGCGGAGTGGTGCCAGGAAAATAACCTCTCCCTCAGCATCAGCAAAATGAAGGAGCTGATCGTGAACTTGAGGAGACAGCAAAGGGAGCACGCCCCCATCCACATCAACGGGGCCGCAGTGGATAAGGTGAAAAGCTTGAAGTTCCTCGGAGTACACATCACTGACAATCTGAAATGGTCCACCCACACAGACAGTGTGGTGAAGAAGGCGCAACAGTGCCTCTTCAACCTCAGGAGGCTAAAGAAATGTGGCTTGGCCCCTAAGACTCTCACAAACTTTTACAGACACACCATTGAGAGCATCCTGTCAGGCTGTATCACCGCCTGGTACGTCAACTGCACCGTCTGCAACCGCAGGGCTCTCCAGAGGGTGATGCGGTCTGCCCAACGTATCACCGAGAGCACACTGCCTGCCCTCCAGGACATCTACAGCACCCGGATAATCAAGGACCTCAGCCACGGCCTATTCACCCCGCTACCACCCAGAAGGGGAGGTCAGTACAGGTGCACCAAAGCTGGGACCGAGAAACTGAAAAACAGCTTCTATCTCGAGGCCATCAGACTGTTAAATAGTCACCTCTAGCCTGTCTCTGCCCAGTACTCTGGCCTGAACTTTACTCACTGTCACTAGCCGGCTACCACCCGGTTACTCAACCCTGCACCTTAGAGGCTTCTGCCTATGTACATAGACATGGAACACTGGTCAATTTAATAATGGAATACTGGTCACTTTAATAAATGTTTACATACTGTTTTACCCACTTCATATGTAAACTCAGCAAAAAAAGAAACGTCCCTTTTTTCTTTCTTTCAAATATAATTCGTAAAAATCAAAATAACTTCACAGATCTTTATTGTAAATGGTTTAAACACTGTTTCCCATGCTTGTTCAATGAACCATAAACAATTAATGAACATGCACCTGTGGAACGGTCGTGAAGACACTAACATCTTACAGACGGTAGGCAATTAAGGTCACAGTTATGAAAACTTATGACACTAAAGAGGCCTTTCTACTGACTCTGAAAAACACCAAAAGAAAGATGCCCAGGGTCCCTGCTCATCTGTGTGAACGTGCCTTAGGCATGCTGCAAGAAGGCATGAGGACTGCAGATGTGGCCAGGGCAATAAATTGCAATGAGAAACTGTGAGAAGCCTAAGACAGTGCTACAGGGAGACAGGACGGACAGCTGATCGTCCTCGCAGTGGCAGACCAAGTGTAACAACACCTGCACAGGATCAGTTCATCCGAACATCACACCTGCGGGACAGGTACAGGATGGCAACAACAACTGCCTGAGTTACACCAGGAACGCACAATCCCTCCATCAGTGCTCAGACTGTCCGCAATAGGCTGAGAGAGGCTGGACTGAGGGCTTGTAGGCCTGTCGTAAGGCAGGTCCTCACCAGACATCACCAGTAACAACGTCGCCTGTGGGCACAAACCCACCGTCGCTGGACCAGACAGGACTGGCAAAAAGTGCTCTTCACTGACGAGTCGCGGTTTTGTCTCACCAGGGGTGATGGTCGGATTGCGTTTACACAAAGGCCTGTACTCTGGAGCGGGTTCGATTTGGAGGTGGAGGGTCCGTCATGGTCTGGGGTGGTGTGTCACAGCATCATTGGACTGCGCTTGTTGTCATTGCATGCAATCTCAACGCTGTGCGTTACAGGGAAGACATCCTCCTCCCTCATGTGGTACCCTTCCTGCAGGCTCATCCTGACATGACCCTCCAGCATGACAATGCCACCAGCCATACTGCTCGTTCTGTGCGTGATTTCCTGCAAGACAGGAATGTCAGTGTTCTGCCATGGCCAGCGAAGAGCCCGGATCTCAATCCCATTGAGCACGTCTGGGACCTGTTGGATCGGAGGGTGAGGGCTAGGGCCATTCCCCCCAGAAATGTCCGGGAACTTGCAGGTGCCTTGGTGGAAGAGTGGGGTAACATCTCACAGCAAGAACTGGCAAATCTGGTCCATGAGGAGGAGATGCACTGCAGTACTTAATGCAGCTGGTGGCCACACCAGATACTAACTGTTACTTTTGACCCCCCCTTTCTTCAGGGACACATTATTCAATTTCTGTTAGTCACATGTCTGTGGAACTGTCTCAGTTGTTGAATCTTGTTATGTTCATACAAATATTTACACATTAAGTTTGCTGAAAATAAACACAGTTGACATTGAGAGAACGTTTATTTTTTTGCTGAGTTTATATACTGTATTCTAGTCAAGGCATATCCTATTTAACTATTGCTTAACATATACTATTCTATCCTGCGTATTCTTCAGGTATACTACATATTCTATCCATAATGTCTATACACATATACATACAGTGCATTCGGAAAGTATTCAGACCCTTCCATTTTTCCACATTTTGTTACGTTACAGCCTTATTCTAAAATATACAGTGGGGAAAAAAAGTATTTAGTCAGCCACCAATTGTGCAAGTTCTCCCACTTAAAAAGATGAGAGAGGCCTGTAATTTTCATCATAGGTACACGTCAACTATGACAGACAAATTGAGAAAAAAATTCCAGAAAATCACATTGTAGGATTTTTAATGAATTTATTTGCAAATTATGGTGGAAAATAAGTATTTGGTCACCTACAAACAAGCAAGATTTCTGGCTCTCACAGACCTGTAACTTCTTCTTTAAGAGGCTCCTCTGTCCTCCACTCGTTACCTGTATTAATGGCACCTGTTTGAACTTGTTATCAGTATAAAAGACACCTGTCCACAATCTCAAACAGTCACACTCCAAACTCCACTATGGCCAAGACCAAAGAGCTGTCAAAGGACACCAGAAACAAAATTGTAGACCTGCACCAGGCTGGGAAGACTGAATCTGCAATAGGTAAGCAGCTTGGTTTGAAGAAATCAACTGTGGGAGCAATTATTAGGAAATGGAAGACATAAAAGACCACTGATAATCTCCCTCGATCTGGGGCTCCACGCAAGATCTCACCCCGTGGGATCAAAATGATCACAAGAACGGTGAGCAAAAATCCCAGAACCACACGGGGGACCTAGTGAATGACCAAAGTAACACTACGCCGCCAGGGACTCAAATCCTGCAGTGCCAGACGTGTCCCCCTGCTTAAGCCAGTACATGTCCAGGCCCGTCTGAAGTTTGCTAGAGTGCATTTGGATGATCCAGAAGAGGATTGGGAGAATGTCATATGGTTAGATGAAACCAAAATATAACTTTTTGGTAAAAACTCAACTTGTCGTGTTTGGAGGACAAAGAATGCTGAGTTGCATCCAAAGAACACCATACCTACTGTGAAGCATGGGGGTGTAAACATCATGCTTTGGGGCTGTTTTTCTGCAAAGGGGCCAGGACGACTGATCCGTGTAAAGGAAAGAATGAATGGAGCCATGTATCGTGAGATTTTGAGTGAAAACCTCCTTCCATCAGCAAGGGCATTGAAGATGAAACGTGGCTGGGTCTTTCAGCATGACAATGATCCCAAACACACCGCCCGGGCAACGAAGGAGTGGCTTCGTAAGAAGCATTTCAAAGTCCTGGAGTGGCCTAGCCAGTCTCCAGATCTCAACCCCATAGAAAATCTTTGGAGGGAGTTGAAAGTCTGTGTTGCCCAGCGACAGCCCCAAAACATCACTGCTCTAGAGGAGATCTGCATGGAGGAAGGGGCCAAAATACCAGCAACAGTGTGTGAAAACCTTGTGAAGACTTACAGAAAACGTTTGACCTGTGTCATTGCCAACAAAGGGTATATAACAAAGTATTGAGAAACTTTTGTTATTGACCAAATACTTATTTTCCACCATAATTTGCAAATAAATTCATGAAAAATCCTACAATGTGATTTTCTGGAGAAAAAAATTCTCATTTTGTCTGTCATAGTTGACGTGTACCTATGATGAAAATTACAGGCCTCTCTCATCTTTTTAAGTGGGAGAACTTGCACAATTGGTGGCTGACTAAATACTTTTTTTCCCCACTGTATATATTTTTAAATTCCCTCAATCTACAAACAATACCCCATGAAGACAAAGCGATAACAGGTTTAGAAATGTTTGCTAATTTCTAAAAAATACAGAAACACCTTATTTACATAAGTATTCAGACCCTTTGCTATGAGACTCAAAATTGATCTCAGGTGCATCCTGTTTCCATTGATCATCCTTGATTTCTTTCTACAACTTGATTGGAGTCCACCTGTGGTAAATTCAATTGACTTGACATGATTTTGTAAGGCACACCTGTCTATGTAAGGTCCCACAGTTGACAGTGCATGTCAGAGCAAAAACCAAGCCATGAGGTCGAAAGAATTGTCCGTAGAGTGCCGAGACAGGATTGTGTCGAGGCACAGATCTGGGGAAGGGTACCAAAAAAGGGCTGCAACATTGAAAGTCCCCAGGAACAAAGTGGCCTCCATCATTCTTAAATGGAAGATGTTTGGAAACACCAAGACTCTTCCTAGAGCTGGCCGCCCGGCCAAACTCAGCAATTGGGGGAGAAGGGCCTTGGTCAGGGAGGTGACCAAGAATCCGATGGTCACTCTGACAGAGCTCCAGAGTTCCTCTGTGGGGATGGGAGAACCTTCCAGAAGGACAACCATCTCTGCAGCACTCCACCAATCAGGCCTTTATGGTAGAGTGGCCAGACGGAAGCCACTCCTCAGTGAAAGGCACGACAGCCCGCTTGGAGTTTGCCAAAAAGTACCTAAAGGACTCTCAGACCATGAGAAACAAGATTCTCTGGTCTGATGAAACCAAGATTGAACTCTTTGGCCTAAATACCTAGCTTCACGTCTGGAGGAAACCTGGTCCCATCCCTACGGTGAAGCATGGTGGTGGCAGCATCATGCTGTGGGGATGTTTTTCAGTGGCAGGGACTGGGAGACTAGTCCGGATCAAGGGAAAGATGAACGGAGCAAGGTACAGAGAGATCCTTGATGAAAACCTGCTCCAGAGCGCTCAGGACCTCAGACTGGGGCGAAGGCTCACCTTCCAACAGGTCAACAACCCTAAGCACACAGCCAAGACAACGCAGGAGTGGCTTCGGGACAAGTCTCTGAATGTCCTTGAGTGGCCCAGCCAGAGCCCGGACTTGAACCCAATCTAACATTTTTGCAGAGACCTGAAAATAGCTGAGCAGCGTTCCCCATCCAACCTGACAGAGCTTGAGAGGATCTGCAGAGAAGAATGGGAAAAAGTCCCCGAATACAGGTCTGCCGAGCTTGTAGCGTGATACCCAATAAGACTCAAGGCTGTAATTGCTGCCAAAGGTGCTTCAACAAAGTATTTGCGTAAAGGGTCTGAGTACTTACTTAAATGTGATATTGTTAAAACATGGTTTTGCTTCGTCATTATGGGGTATTGTGTGTAGATTTATGAGGGGGAAAAAAACAATTTAATCCATTTTAGAGTAAGGCTGTAACATAACAAAATGTGGAAAAAGTCAAGGGGTCAGAATACTTTCCGAATGCACTGTGTGTGTGTATATATATATATATATATATATAGTACCAGTCAAAAGTTTGGACACACCTACTAATTCCAGGGTTTTTCTTTATTTTTACTATTTTCTACATTGTAGAATAATAGTGAAGACATAAAAAACATGAAATTACGCTTATGGAATCATGAAGTAACCAAAAAAGTTTTAAACACCTTTTGCCTTTGACAGCTTTGCACATTCTTGGCATTTTCTTAACCAGCTTCATGAGGAATGCTTTTCCAACAGTCTTGAAGGAGTTCCCACATACAGTGGGGAAAAAAAGTATTTAGTCAGCCACCAATTGTGCAAGTTCTCCCACTTAAAAAGATGAGAGAGGCCTGTAATTTTCATCATAGGTATACGTCAACTATGACAGACAAAATGAGGAAAAAAAATCCAGAAAATCACATTGTAGGATTTTTAAATGAATTTATTTGCAAATTATGGTGGAAAATAAGTATTTGGTCAATAACAAAAGTTTCTCAATACTTTGTTATATACCCTTTGTTGGCAATGACCAGTGGCGGCTGGCCGATAGAGGGCGCTAGGGCGCCGCCCCCTTAAATAAAATTATTTAAAAAAATAAAATAAAAAATAAATAAAAATAATAATAATAATAATAAAAACATCAGTATGTCAATATTTGTGTGTTTGAAATATGGAATGCACACAGTAATATGTGTAAGATATGATAGAAAATCATATTCGCAATCGCAACCTTTCCTCTGCCTGTCAAACGCCTCGTCAGCTCTGGGCGATACAGAAAGTGCCCCGAGGAGGCGGGTCTACGTAGCAGTTAAGCCAATTGCTAATTTAAGATATGAATGTATGACATAAAATGTAGCTAATCAGCGATTTTAATTCGAATCCAAGGAGGGCGATTATTTTATCGCCCCAAGCTCGCCCCTGATAAAATAAGGACCGGGCTCCAGTGGCGCCATTTTTACTAGACGACAATGGCGAGCGCAAACGTTACTCCTCCAAGACCCAACCCTAACTCGGTGAAATCTCTCCTCCAAGATCCGTTTGAGAGGAGAACTTTGTCAGAGAAAGTTCGGGTGAAAGAGCTGGGCCCAGATCAACCTGACCTCTCAATCAGACAGCAGGCTAGCGAGAAAGGGAAGCAGTATATGCGCGGCTTCTCCCGTAGCTGGTACACCAGGAAGGCTTGGCTAGCTGGGTGCACTGATGCTAATGCTTTATTTTGCTTTCCGTGCTTGCTTTTTAAAACGACGGGGTCAGATTCAGCATGGACAGGTACCGGAGTGAGGGATATGAAGCACCTGTCAGAGAAGGTAAAGAAACATGAGAACACCAGGGCACACATGGACAACTCTGTAAAGCTAGCTGTATTAGGAAGGGTGAACATTGCTACGCAGCTGGATGACGGCCACAGGATTGCGGTGAGGAAACACAATGAGGAGGTGGATAAAAACAGGCACATTCTATCCAAAATTATCGATTGTGTGAAGTTCTGTGGGGCTTTTGAGTTGGCCTTGCGTGGGCACGAGGAGACTGACTCCTCGGACAACCCCGGCATTTTCCGGGGCTTAGTGGATTTTGTTGCCTCCCTCGACAGTGTGCTGGAGGAGCACCTGAAGACAGCTACCGTTTTTAAGGGCACGTCAAAGACGATACAGAACGAGCTGTTGGAATGTATGCTGTCAGTGCTTAAGGATTACATCCTGGAGGAAGTAAAGAGTGCTGATTTTATCGCCATTCAAGCTGACGAGACGACTGACGTTTCCACCCACTAACGTGTTTCCAGACCATCAGAGACTCTGGGAACTTTGATGCCCCGACTGTCAGAGAGGCGGGGGGCTTTGTGAGGATGCTCGAAGACGAGGCTTTCTGTTTTTTCCTGGCACTGTTCCACAAGATCATGCCAAATGTGGACATGCTTTTCAGCCAGCTGCAGAAGAGGAACATCGACCCTGTCTTCATTAAAGCACTTGTCCAGAGGTTCACAGACAGCATGCTAACAATCAGGTAAATAACTATATTTACTATTGGCTGATAAAGATGTTGTTAGAAAGATGAATAGTTCACTTACAACAGTTTAAAAGCCTAAATGTGTCTGGTCATCAAAGTGAGTGATTATCATAGAGCCGTCACAATTATATTTGTTTTAGTATTTTAAAAGGAAAGAGAAGACACAATCAGACGTTGATAATAATGCAGGAAAGTACTACACAGTTTGTAATAATTATTCAGGTGTCCACCAGGTCAATTTCTAGAAGAGGCCTAGTTGTTATTGAAGATTAACTTTATTGCTAAGTGCACAGCAGAACAAAATGATGTTGCATCCCTCTCACAAATGTAATAGAAAAAGGCTTTAAAACGTAATAACATCAGTTAATTATGTACATCACAGGTTAAAAGCAGTTACTAGACATAGTTTGTGTATATATACACACTATCTGTCTGTCTGTCTGTCTGTCTGTCTGTCTGTCTATATATATATATAAAATTCCTGTACAAATAAGATGACAGACACACACACACAGAGCAGCTCTGGCCGCATGTTTCTTTGTATATAGTTGACCTTAGCATAAAAAATCCAGTTATATATGGTACTCTAGAAAGTCTTAATAGTGTCTTTGCTAATATTACTGTATATATGTTGTTTTGTATCAATTAATTGTTGCAGTTCTGGAGCACATTAACAATTAGTCACATTTAGTATGATCATAAAATACTGTATGCTATTCTTCCAGTCAAAGGTTTGAGTTCATCCACTTGATATCCATTTCTATATTATACATCCTTTTATACAGTGTAAGATTTCCTATAAACTTTATAATAATTTCATGTTATTGTCCACTTTCCACTCTGTTCTGACAGCATGCCTGTTGCGTTGCCTGTTTACTACCAATGGTGAAAAGTTCACTTTAAATGCAAATGAAAGGCTTGGGTTTGTGTAATATGTTTTTGTGTAAGAATGCCTCAACTTTTTAATATTGGCATTAAATAATTACTGAATGTTTCACTGAGCACTGCTGTCCTGCAGTTTGTGTTAAAATATATCGCGATGGTTACAGGAAAAAAAAAGTATGGCACAGCCCCACCGAGAATATTTTTCACCAGCCGCCACTGGCAATGACACAGGTCAAACGTTTTCTGTAAGTCTTCACAAGGTTTTCACACACTGTTGCTGGTATTTTGGCCCCTTCCTCCATGCAGATCTCCTCTAGAGCAGTGATGTTTTGGGGCTGTCGCTGGGCAACACGGACTTTCAACTCCCTCCAAAGATTTTCTATGGGGTTGAGATCTGGAGACTGGCTAGGCCACTCCAGGACCTTGAAATGCTTCTTACGAAGCCACTCCTTCGTTGCCCGGGCGGTGTGTTTGGGATCATTGTCATGCTGAAAGACCCAGCCACGTTTCATCTTCAATGCCCTTGCTGATGGAAGGAGGTTTCACTCAAAATCTCACGATACATGGCCCCATTCATTCTTTCCTTTACACGGATCAGTCGTCCTGGTCCCTTTGCAGAAAAACAGCCCCAAAGCATGCTGTTTCCACCCCCATGCTTCACAGTAGGTATGGTGTTCTTTGGATGCAACTCAGCATTCTTTGTCCTCGGCGAGTTGAGTTTTTACCAAAAAGTTCTATTTTGGTTTCATCTGACCATATGACATTCTCCCAATCCTCTTCTGGATCATCCAAATGCACTCTAGCAAACTTCAGACAGGCCTGGACATGTACTGGCTTAAGCAGGGGGACACTTCTGGCACCGTTCTTGTGATCATTTTGACCCCACGGGGTGAGATCTTGCGTGGAGCCCCAGATCGAGGGAGATTATCAGTGGTCTTGTATGTCTTCCATTTCCTAATAATTGCTCCCACAGTTGATTTCTTCAAACCAAGCTGCTTACCTATTGCAGATTCAGTCTTCCCAGCCTGGTGCAGGTCTACAATTTTGTTTCTGGTGTCCTTTGACAGCTCTTTGGTCTTGGCCATAGTGGAGTTTGGAGTGTGACTGTTTGAGGTTGTGGACAGGTGTCTTTTATACTGATAACAAGTTCAAACAGGTGCCATTAATACAGGTAACGAGTGGAGGACAGAGGAGCCTCTTAAAGAAGAAGTTACAGGTCTGTGAGAGCCAGAAATCTTGCTTGTTTGTAGGTGACCAAATACTTATTTTCCACCATAATTTGCAAATAAATTCATTAAAAATCCTACAATGTGATTTTCTGGAGAAAAAAATTCTCAATTTGTCTGTCATAGTTGACGTGTACCTATGATGAAAATTACAGGCCTCTCTCATCTTTTTAAGTGGGAGAACATGCACAATTGGTGGCTGACTAAATACTTTTTTCCCCCACTGTATGCTGAGCACCTGTTGGCTGCTTTTCCTTCACCCTGCGGTCAAACTCATCCAAAGTATCTCAATTGGGTTGAGGTCTGATGATTGTGGAGGCCAGGTCATCTGATGCAGCACTCCATCACTCTCCTTCTTGGTCAAATAGCCCTTACACAGCCTGGAGGTGTGTTGGGTCATTGTCCTGTTGAAAAACAAATGATAGTCCCACTAAGCGCAAACCAGATGGGATGGCGTATCGCTGCAGAATGCTGTGGCAATTCCACAAATTAACTTTTAACTTTGGCACACCTGTTAATTGAAATGCATTCCAGGTGACTACCTCATGAAGCTGGTTGAGAGAATGCCAAGAGTGTGCAAAGCTGTCATCAAGGCAAAGGGTGGCTATTTTAAGAATCTCAAATATAACACATTTTTTGATTTGTTTAACACTTTTTTGGTTACTACATGATTCCATATGTGTTATTTCATAGTTTTGATGTCTTCACTATTATTCTACAATGTAGAAAATAGTAAAAAATTAAGAAAAACCCTTGAATGAGTAGGTGTTCTAAAACTTTTGACTGGTAGTGTATATACACATACACACTCACTCACTCCAGAATCCGACAATGCTCGTCCTAATATTTCTATATTCCATTATTTTACTTTTTTAGATGTGTGTTGTGCATTGTTAGGTATTACTGCACTGTTGGAGCTAGGAACACAAGCATTTTGCTACACCCGCAATAACATCTACTAAATATATGTATGCGGCCAATAAAAATTGATTTGATTTGACCAACCATGATCATCCCGGGCCTAGACCTGTACTCCTCTCTGAGTGTATGTGTGCTGTTGTGGCTCAGGGCTCTGCTCCCTACCTTGTATTTTGTTGTATGAATTGTAATAATATCTTTTTTTTATATAAAATACAATTCTGAGCAAAGAGTAAATGTATTCTTGCTCATTGTTTAAGGTTGTTAGTTTACAACTATTTTATTTTGATATAGTATAATGCAACTGAATTGAAAACTATCAGGGGCTGGATGGGTAATATTAATATGAATTTGCATCAGGCAGCCTCTGCGGGGATTGTGGCAAGACGCCGGCAGTGTCGGCTTAGTTCTGGCAGACGGAATCGGCCAGATGTCCTCGATTCTGTGCAGTCATTCAATATGACATCGGGCCGAGCCCCGGCCAGCGCTAATGGTGCACGACACCAGGATTTTTGGAGTCGACTCCGACTGCTGTGATTGGAGTCGACTCTTGCTCGACTCCGACTCCTGTGGTTGGAGTCGTAGGAGTCGATTCTTGCTCGACTCCCAAAACACGCTGAAATGGATGCTCACACACATATACACCACTTTATTATTGCAAAGTCCTACTAGGAAGACTACATTTACGTTCTAGAGGGCTGACAGGACCATGATGCTTTCCATTTGCCTATAAAAGGCCTATTTTGTTTGAATATAGAAGGTGATGTGTAGGAACTATAATATTTCAGTGATATTTTTCTGCTGTGTGCCGCCTTGACAGATCCCATGGGATAATGCGGCACACTCTACACTGATAAGCCTATTCTTTGCCACGTTATATCCCTATTCAGATGGGTATTACTAGAGATGTTGGTTTTGTAATTATTATCCAAGCATGTGCGTTATTCCAGAGGACGATTCACACAGGATTAGTTTTTCCAAACTGCCCCCTGTAATTCTTAATTTTTTCAAATTGAATTGACTCTTATGACGGAAGCCTGGAGGTTTTTATTGTAGGCGTGAAGAAATGTCAACGTCACATCTAGGCGATAATAGGCTACACTGATAACTCGTGCTTGGCTGCCAAATGTATAGGTCTACCCATAATATTTAAATTGATAAAGTGTGAACATAATCATTATTTTAGCGATCCATCCATGGTAGACGTTCTTCCTAAAAACAATGCCCCACATCCTGCTGATTTGAGCTGCTGAACCGTATTTGCACTTGACTTTGTTTATGGATGAGAAAGTGAACTTGCCATTTCCAAAAGGTTTAGCGGGGATGCTGCTTTGTGATCTATTGCTTAGGACAGGGCTATCCAACCCTGTTCCTGGAGAGCTACCATCTTGTAAGTTCACACTCCAACCCTAATCTAGCGCGTCTGATTCAATAATTAGCTGGTTGATAAGCTGTTAGCCATACTCATTGATAGCCTAAAATATACTGTAATATACACTACATAACTAAAATGATGTGGACACCTGCTCGTCGAACATCTCATTTCAAAAACATGGCCATTAATATGGAGTTGGTCCCTCCTTTGCTGCTATAACAGCCTCCACTCTTCTGGGAAGGCTTTCCACTAGATGTTGGAACATTGTGGCAGTGACTTGCTTCCAGTCAGCCACAAGAACATTAGTGAAGTCCGGCACTTATGTTGGGCGATTAGTCGTGGCAGTCGGCGTTCCAATTAATCTCAAAGGTGTTTGATGGGGTTGAGATCAGGGCTCTGTGCATGCTAGTCTAGTTCTTTCACACCGATCTCGAAATAAACCATTTTTGTATGGACCTCGCTTTGTTTTTTTTTATCGCACTGCTTTGCTTTATCTTGGCCAGGTCGCAGTTGTAAATGAGAACTTGTTCTCAACTGGCTTACCTGGTTAAATAAAGGTGAAATAAAGAAATAAATAAAATTGTGCACGGGCGCATTGTCATGCTGAAAAAGGAAAGGGCCTTCCCCAAACTGTTGCCACAAAGTTGGAAGCACAGAATCGTCTAGAATGTAATTGTATGCTGTAGCGTTATGATTTCCCTTCACTGGAACAGCTAATCATGGCTACCCAGACTATTTGCATTGTCCCCCCACCCCAACCCCTCTTTTATGCTGCAGCTACTCTGTTTATTATCTATGTATAGTCACTTTAACTCTACCCACATGTACATATTACCTAAATTACCTCGAATAACCGGTGCCCCCACACATTGACTCTGTACCCCCTGTATATAGCCTCCCTACTGTTATTTTATTGCTGCTCTTTAATTATTTGTTATTTGTACTTATCACTTTTTTCGGCGGGCCGCGATTGGGCTGAGTCCTCATTGCTAGCTGGGAATTGGTGTAGTATGTATGAGTGAGGTCAGTGACATGACGTCAAGTAGTTTTAGATGTACATGTCATGTGGAAACGGAAACGGAACTGAGAAAACAAAGGGTGTAGCTTGCTCTCTACTGTCATCTGATTCTAGACATAACGGTAATCATAGGGCCTTCCGTTGGAGGTATTGATGAGCGAACTCCGAATATCCAAAGTGAAAACAAATTTACGGCAGTACTTACTGGTGTTAATCAGATCTCCTGTCTCCTCTTCCTCATTCAATGTGACTGTAATCTCCCCTTCCTCCTTCACTCCAAAAACTGCATCCTCCTCTTTCACTCTGAACGCGTCTTCCTCTTCTTTCACTGAAACGTCTTTCTCTTCTTCCTTCACTCGAACAGCGTCACCTTCTAATTCTTTTTTTACTGTGACGTTCCCCTCTTCACTTTCCTCTTTTACGACAATATTTAGCCACAGACCCTCTTTCTTCGTCCAGCAGACCTCTTTTTTAGCAGGGGGAGAGTAGCAGAGTGAGCTCATGGTCGGAGATGTTAGCTAGCTAGCTAGCTAGCATTAGCGACTAGCCTAAATTAGTGCTGCTGGTAACTTAACCAGCCTGCGGGTCTGCTTGAAACAACGCAATATGAAATTAAATGGGGCAACACATAGATACGACAGGAGTGCGTTTAAAACACAGTGAATAATATACACCAAAACAGTCTAAAGAGCTTGTACGTTTCGGCTGTTGGCTAGCAAACTACCGATGTTGGTGACTAGCTGTTGTTTTTCTTCTTCTTCTTTGAGGCTTATTGACAGACTACAACCGAGAAGGTGTATTGCCGCCACCTACTGTATGGTTAGTGAATTAGATTTTTTTTTTTCCTTTGGGGGAAAAACAACAAAATACAAAAAATCCAGTCATAGTCCAATTCACATCCCTACACAGGCTCAGGGGCCTGTGAGGATGGAACATTTGTCGATAGGATTCCTTGTAATGCCTCTGCTGTAAAATCCCAGAGTCCCAAAAAACTTTCAGCCGCACTCACAATGCCTATTTTCTCAGTTTCCTCTTTCTTTGCTATGTGCAGTTTTATAACCCATGCAATAAATTATACAAAGTCCATCTTTTTAACACGCAACATGTCAGGATACTGTTGGTGAGGAACATTTACTGGTATCTCTAATCCAACTGTAACAGTGTTGCTTCCGTCCCTCTCCTTGCCTCTACCTGGGTTTGAACCAGGGACCCTCTGCACACATCGACAAGTCACCCTCGAAGCACCGTTACATTTTACATTTACATTTTAGTCATTTAGCAGACGCTCTTATCCAGAGCGACTTACAGAAGCAATTAGGGTTAAGTGCCTTGCTCAAGGGCACATTGACAGATTTTTCACCTAGTCGGCTCGGGGATTAGAACCAGCAACCTTTCGGTTACTGGCACAACGCTCTTAACCACTAAGCCACCTGCCGCCCACTAAGCCACCTGCCGTTACCCATCGCTCCACAAAAGCCGCTGACCTTGCAGAGCAAGGGAAACAACTACTTCAAAGTCCCATGAGCGAGTGACGTCACCGATTGAAATGTTACTAGCGCGCACCGCTAACTAGCTAGCCATTTCACACCGGTTACACTCACCCCTCGTTGACATCCTCCTTTTCCGCAGCAACCAGTGCAAGGGCAAGGGAAACAACTACTTCAAAGTCCCATGAGCGAGTGACGTCACCGATTGAAATGCTACTAGTGCGCACCGCTAACTAGCTAGCGATTTCACACCGGTTACACTCACCCCTCGTTGACATCCTCCTTTTCCGCAGCAACCAGTGATCCGGGTCACGGCACCAATGTAACAGTGTTACTTCCGTCCCTTTCCTCGCACCTCCTTCACTCTAACAGGGAACTTCAGTAATTTGGGCGCATGTTCGCCACCACAATTGCAGCATTTCACCTCAACTGGCATACGATACTCCCCCAGTCTACATAATATCAAATAACATTTTATTTGTCGCATGATTCGCAAACAACAGGTGTAGACTAACAGTGAAATTCTTACTTACGGGTCATTTTCCAACAATGCAGAGGGGGGTAGTATGTGTGTATGTGTGAATGTTTGGGTAGAGTCAGTGCAGGGGAGTTAGTTAGCAGTCTTGTTCAGCAGTTTTGTGACTTGAGGGTAGAAGCTGTACCGTACGGTAACAGAGAAAACAGTCTATGGCTCGGGTGGCTGGAGTTTTGAAAATATATTGTTGGGCCTTCCTCTGACACCGCTTGGTATAGATGTCCTGGATGGCAGGGAGCTCGGCCCCAGTGATGTACAGGGCCTTACTCACCACCCTCTGTAGCGTCTTGCGGTCAGGTGCCTTGCAATTGCCATGCCAAGCAGTGATGCAGCCAGTCAAGATGCTTTCAATGGCGCAGCTGTATAACATTTTGAGGATCTGAGGGCCCATTTCAAATCTTTTCAGCCTCAGGTGCTGTCGTGCCCTCTTCACAACTGTGCAGGTGTGTGTGGACCATGTTCATTCCTTAGTGATGTGGACACCGAGGAACTTGAAGCTCTCAACCAGCTCCACTACAGCCCCTCAACGTGCTCCCCTCCATTTCCTGTAGTCCACGATCAGCTCCTTTGTCTTGCTGATGCTGAGGGAGAGGTTGTTGTCCTGGCACCACACTTCCAGGTCTCCGAATTCCTCCCTATAGGCTGCTACACTGTCGTTGGTGATCAGTCCTACCACCGTCGTGTCGTCAGCAAACTTGATGATGGTGTTGGAGTCATGTGCAGCCATGCAGTCATGGGTGAACAGAGAGTACTGGAGGGGACTAAGCACACACCCCTGAGGCGCCCCTGTGTTGACGGTCAGTGTGGCGGATGTGTTGTTGCCTACCCTCACCGCCAGGGGGCGGCCTGTCAGGAAGTCCAGGATCCAGTTGCAGAGGGAGGTGTTCAGTCCCAGGGTCCTGAGCTTGGAGGGGACTATGGTGTTGAATGCTGAGCTGTAGTGCTGTAGTGAACAGTATTCTTACATACAGTGGGGAGAACAAGTATTTGATACACTGCCGATTTTGCAGGTTTTCCTACTTACAAAGCATGTAGAGGTCTGTAATTTTTATCATTGGTACACTTCAACTGTGGGAGACGGAATCTAAAACAAAAATCCAGAAAATCACATTGTATTATTTTTAAGTAATTAATTTGCATTTTATTGCATGACATAAGTATTTGATACATCAGAAAAGCAGAACTTAATATTTGGTACAGAAACCTTTGTTTGCAATTACAGAGATCATACGTTTCCTGTAGGTCTTGACCAGGTTTGCACACACTGCAGCAGGGATTTTGGCCCACTCCTCCATACAGACCTTCAACAGATCCTTCAGGTTTCGGGGCTGTCGCTGGGCAATACGGACTTTCAGCTCCCTCCAAATATTTTCTATTGGGTTCAGGTCTGGAGACTGGCTAGGCCACTCCAGGACCTTGAGATGCTTCTTACGGAGCCACTCCTTAGTTACCCTGGCTGTGTGTTTCGGGTCGTTGTTATGCTTGAAGACCCAGCCACGACCCATCTTCAATGCTCTTACTGAGGGAAGGAGGTTGTTGGCCAAGATCTTGCGATACATGGCCCCATCCATCCTCCCCTCAATACGGTGCAGTCGTCCTGTCCCCTTTGCAAAAAGCATCCCCAAAGAATGATGTATCCACATCCATTCTTCACGGTTGGGATGGTGTTCTTGGGGTTGTACTCATCCTTCTTCTTCCTCCAAACACGACGAGTGGAGTTTAGACCAAAAAGCTCTATTTTTGTCTCATCAGACCACATGACCTTCTCCCATTCCTCCTCTGGATCATCCAGATGGTCATTGGCAAACTTCAGACGGGCCTGGACATGCGCTGGCTTGAGCAGGGGGACCTTGCGTGCGCTGCAGGATTTTAATCCATGACGGTGTAGTGTGTTACTAATGGTTTTCTTTGAGACTGTGGTCCCAGCTCTCTTCAGGTCATTGACCAGGTCCTGCCGTGTAGTTCTGGGCTGATCCCTCACCTTCCTCATGATCATTGATGCCCCACGAGGTGAGATCTTGCATGGAGCCCCAGACCGAGGGTGATTGACCGTCATCTTGAACTTCTTCCATTTTCTAATAATTGCGCCAACAGTTGTTGCCTTCTCACCAAGCTGCTTGCCTATTGTCCTGTAGCCCATCCCAGCCTTGTGCAGGTCTACAATTTTATCCCTGATGTCCTTACACAGCTCTCTGGTCTTGGCCATTGTGGAGAGGTTGGAGTCTGTTTGATTGAGTGTGTGGACAGGTGTCTTTTATACAGGTAACGAATTCAAACAGGTGCAGTTAATACAGGTAATGAGTGGAGAACAGGAGGGCTTCTTAAAGAAAAACTAACAGGTCTGTGAGAGCCGGAATTCTTACTGGTTGGTAGGTGATCAAATACTTATGTCATGCAATAAAATGCAAATTAATTACTTAAAAATCATACAATGTGATTTTCTGGATTTTTGTTTTAGATTCCGTCTCTCACAGTTGAAGTGTACCTATGATAAAAATTACAGACCTCTACATGCTTTGTAAGTAGGAAAACCTGCAAAATTGGCAGTGTATCAAATACTTGTTCTCCCCACTGTAGGTATTCCTTTTGTCCAGGTGGGTGAGGGCCAGGTGGAGTGCAATAGAGATTGCGTCATCTGTGGATCTGTTGGGGCGGTATGTAAATTGGAGTGGGTCCAGGGTGTCTGGGATGATGGTGTTGATATGAGCCTTTCAAAGCATTTCATGGCTATAGATGTGAGTGCTACATGGCGATAGTCATTAAGGAAGGTTACCTTGGCATTCTTGGGCACGGGCACTATGGTGGTCTACTTGAAACAAGTTTGTATTACAGATTGGGTCAGGGATAGGTTGAAAATATCAGTGAAAACACTTGCCAGCTGGTCAGCGTATGCTCTGAGTACACGTCCTGTTATTCTGTCTGGCCTCGCGGCCTTGCGAATGTTAACCTGCTTAAAGGTCTTACTCACATCAGCTATGTCTCAGCTACGTCCGGAACAGCTGGTGCTCTTGTGCATGGTTCAGTGTTTCTTGCCTCGAAGCAAACATCGAAGGCATTTAGCTCGTCTGGTAGGCTCGCGTCGCTGGGAACCTTGCGGACACTACATACACTGGACAAATATTTTACATTTATCACACTGCATGGGTTTGGGCATGAAGGCTCGTTCAGGGTATCACTTCAAAGAAAAACGAATGGATACAGGGGACTTCCTCACTCCATCCACCATACGGGTCAGTCGGCGTGCACCAACCACTGCATATATTCTTCAGTTACATTCTTTGCTCTCACTTCTAGCGCAAATGGAAGAAACACAAAATAACTGTCAATCTTTGCAATGATCATGAGAACGATGAGGAATCAGCCCAGAACTACACGCCAGGATCTTGTCAATGATCTCAAGGCAGCTGGGACCATAGTCACCAAGAAAACAATTGGTAACACACTACGCCGTGAAGGACTGAAATCCTGCAGCGCCTGCAAGGTCCCCCTGCTCAAGAAAGCACATATACATGCCCGTCTGAAGTTTGCCAATGAACATCTGAATGATTCAGAGGAGAACTGGGTGAAAGTGTTGTGGTCAGATGGGACCAAAATTGAGCTCTTTGGCATCAACAACTCGCCGTGTTTGGAGGAGGAGGAATGCTGCCTGTGACCCCAAGAACACCATCCCCACCGTCAAACATGGAGGTGGCCTAGCCAGTCTCCAGACCTTAATCCCATAGAAAATCTGTGGAGGGAGCTGAAGGTTCGAGTTGCCAAACGTCAGCCTCGAAACTTAATGACTTGGAGAAGATCTGCAAAGAGGAGTGGGACAAAATCCCTCCTGAGATGTGTGCAAACCTGGTGACCAACTAAAAGAAACGTTTGACCTCTGTGATTGCCAAAAGGGTTTTGCCACCAAGTACTAAGTCATGTTTTGCAGAGGGGTCAAATACTTATTTCTCTCATTAAAATGCAAATCAATTTATAACATTTTTGACATGCATTTTTCTGGATTTTTTTGTTGTTATTCTGTCTCTCACTGTTCAAATAAACCTACCATTAAAATTATAGACTAATCATTTCTTTGTCAGTGGGCAAACATACAAAATCAGCAGGGGATCAAATACTTTTTTCCCTCACTGTATTATATTATGATCACTACATCCGATGGGTGTGGATACTGCTTTAGAGCAGATGTCTGCAACATTAGTAAAGATGTGATCAATAGACGTGGATGATTTAGTTCATGTTCTGTTTGTAAATACCCTTGTAGGTTGACTGATGACTTGAACCAGATTGCAGGCACTGGTTACAGCTTGGAGCTTCTTTTTGAGTGGGCAGCTTGATGACAACCAGTCAATATTTAGGTCACCCAGAAAATATACCTCTCTCTTGATATCACATACAGTGGGGGAAAAAAGTATTTAGTCAGCCACCAATTGTGCAAGTTCTCCCACTTAAAAAGATGAGAGAGGCCTGTAATTTTCATCATAGGTACACGTCAACTATGACAGACAAATTGAGGGGAAAAAATCCACAAAATCACATTGTAGGACTTTCTATGAATTTATTTGCAAATTATGGTGGAAAATAAGTATTTGGTCACCTACAAACAAGCAACATTTCTGGCTCTCACAGACCTGTAACTTCTTCTTTAAGAGGCTCCTCTGTCCTCCACTCGTTACCTGTATTAATGGCACCTGTTTGAACTTGTTATCAGTATAAAAGACACCTGTCCACAACCTCAAACAGTCACACTCCAAACTCCACTATGGCCAAGACCAAAGAGCTGTCAAATGACACCAGAAACAAAATTGTAGACCTGCACCAGGCTGGGAAGACTGAATCTGCAATAGGTAAGCAGCTTGGTTTGAAGAAATCAACTGTGGGAGCAATTATTAGGAAATGGAAGACATACAAGACCACTGATAATCTCCCTCGATCTGGGGCTCCACGCAAGATCTCACCCCGTGGGGTCAAACTGATCACAAGAACGGTGAGCAAAAATCCCAGAACCACACGGGGGGACCTAGTGAATGACCTGCAGAGAGCTGGGACCAAAGTAACAAAGCCTACCATCAGTAACACACTACGCCGCCAGGGACTCAAATCCTGCAGTGCCAGATGTGTCCCCCTGCTTAAGCCAGTACATGTCCAGGCCCATCTGAAGTTTGCTAGAGTGCATTTGGATGATCCAGAAGAGGATTGGGAGAATGTCATATGGTCAGATGAAACCAAAATATAACTTTTTGGTAAAAACTCAACTTGTTGTGTTTGGAGGACAAAGAATGCTGAGTTGCATCCAAAGAACACCATACCTACTGTGAAGCATGGGGGTGGAAACATTCTGCAAAGGGACACACATCTGCAAAGGGACCAGGACGAGTGATCCGTGTAAAGGAAAGAATGAATGGGGCCATGTATCGTGAGATTTTGAGTGAAAACCTCCTTCCATCAGCAAGGGCATTGAAGATGAAACGTGGCTGGGTCTTTCAGCATGACAATGATCCCAAACACACCGCCCGGGCAACGAAGGAGTGGCTTCGTAAGAAGCATTTCAAGGTCCTGGAGTGGCCCAGCCAGTCTCCAGATTTCAACCCCATAGAAAATCTTTGGAGGGAGTTGAAAGTCTGTTGCCCAGCGACAGCCCCAAAACATCACTGCTCTAGAGGAGATCTGCATGGAGGAATGGGCCAAAATACCAGCAACAGTGTGTGAAAACCTTGTGAAGACTTACAGAAAACGTTTGACCTGTGTCATTGCCAACAAAGGGTATATAACAAAGTATTGAGAAACTTTTGTTATTGACCAAATACTTATTTTCCACCATAATATGCAAATAAATTCATTACAAATCCTACAATGTGATTTTCTGGATTTTCTTTTCTCATTTTGTCTGTCATAGTTGACGTGTACCTATGATGAAAATTACAGGCCTCTCTCATCTTTTTAAGTGGGAGAACTTGCACAATTGGTGGCTGACTAAATACTTTTTTTTCCCCACTGTACATTATCCAACATTTCACACATATAGTCCAAATTCTGACTTTTAGCACTTAGTGGTCTATAGCAACTTCCTACGAGAATAGGCTTTAGGTAAGGCGTTCCAAACTGGAATGCATTTCAATTAACAGGTGTGCCTTGTTAAAAGTTAATTTGTGGAATTTCTTTCCTTCTTAATGTGTTTGAGCCAATCAGTTATGTTGGCTAAAAAAAAACAAAAAAACATTGTAAAGTGGTTATCCCACTGGCTATAAGGTGAATGCACCAATTTTTAAGTCGCTCCAGATAAGAGCGTCTGCTAAATGACGTAAATGTAAATATGTTGTGACAAGGTAGGGTTGGTATACAGAAGATAGCCCTATTTGGTAAAATACCAAGTCCATATTATGGCAAGAACAGCTCAAATAAGCAAAGAGAAACGACAGTCCATCATTACTTTTTGGTTACTACATGATTCCATATGTGTTATTTCATAGTTTTGATGTCTTCACTATTATTCAACAATGTAGAAAATAGTAAAAATAAAGAAAAACCCTTGAATGAGTAGGTGTGTCCAAACTTTTAACTGGTACTGTACATGACAACACCTCTCCCATTTACATTTCTATATTTCCTATATATTCTATAACCATGTATAGCTACTACTGCATCATCAAAATTAATTATTTAAGTGTATTTCAGAGATGACCAGAATATGAATGTTTTCTGATGCTAATAAGTTGTCAATTTCATTAACCTTGTTTCGCAGGCTACATACGTTAGTATGGGCTATTGTTAGTCCTTTTTCTGGGTTGCTTGTTTGTTTTCAGTGCTATTCTGAGAGGCTGATCTGAGGTAGACATGTCAGTGACATTTACATTTGAGTCAATGGTACTGAGTGGGCTTCCCACAGTGGGCTTCGTCTGAAGGCAGACAGTTTCAGTGGAATTAAATTATATGTACATATGATTATTGCAGACAATACCCTCGAAGCTAAGAGTTAAAGGAACATAGATTAAGTTACTTACATTTACTGCACTTCT
The DNA here is from genome assembly GCF_964263955.1 of Coregonus lavaretus. Classification (NCBI taxonomy): domain Eukaryota; kingdom Metazoa; phylum Chordata; class Actinopteri; order Salmoniformes; family Salmonidae; genus Coregonus; species Coregonus lavaretus. Next base: position 19,351,818 of record NC_140026.1, on the reverse strand, counting down.
ATTTCTCTGAGATATAATAATCGCGCCGGAGGGGGTGGCTGCCGTTTTACGGGCTCCTAACCAACTGTGCTATTTTGTTTGTTTTTTCGCATTGTTTGTAACTTATTTTGTACATAATGTTGCTGCTACCGTCTCTTATGACTGAAAAGTGCTTCTGGATATCAGAACAGCGATTACTCACCTCGAACTAGACGAAGATTTTTTCTTTAATGAGTCCGACGCGAAGGATATACTGCTTCTCCGAGACCAGCTCCAAATCCCTGTCATTCGCGTGAAGAAAAGAGATCGGGGTGCCTTGTGAGAATTTGTCGGCGAGTAGGTAACCCGCCTCTACCATCTGTTCTATTGGCCAACATGCAATCACTGGAAAATAAACTGGATGATCTCCGTTCAAGATTATCCTACCAACAGGACATTAAAAACCGTAATATCTTATGTTTCACCTAGTCGTGGCTGAACGACTACATGGATAATATAGAGCTAGCTGGGTTTTCCGTGCATCGGCAAGACATAACTGCTACGTCTGATAAGACGAGGGGTGTGGGTGTGTGTCCATTTGTCAATAACAGCTGATGCGCGATGTCTAATATTAAAGAATTCTCAAGGTATTGCTCGCCTGAGGTAGAGTACCTCATGATAAGCTGTAGACCACACTATCTACCAAAATAGTTTTCATCTATATTATTCGTAGCGGTCTATTTACCACCACAAACTGATGCTGGCACTAAGACCGTACTCAACAAGCTGTATAAGGCAAACAAGAAAATGCTCATCCAGAAGCGGCGCTCCTAGTGGCCGGGGACTTTAATGCAGGCAAATTTAAATCAGTTTTACCTAATTTCTACCAGCATGTCACATGTGCAACCAGAGGAATAAAAACTCTAGACCACCTTTATTCCACACACAGAGACGCATACAATGCTCTCCCTCACCCTCCATTTGGCAAATCTGTCCATAATTCTATCCTCCTGATTCCTGCTTACAAGCAAAAACTAAAGCAGGAAGTACCAGTGACTCGCTCAATATGGAAGTGGTCAGATGACTCGGATGCTACGCTACAGGACTGTTTTGCTAGCACAGACTGGACTATGTTCCGGGATTCGTCCAATGTCTTTGAGGAGTATACCACCTCAGTCACCGGCTTCATCAATAAGTGCATAGACGACGTCGTCCCCACAGTCACCATGCGTACATATCCCAACCAGAAGCCATGGATTACAGGCAACATCCGCACCAAGCTAAAGGCTAGAGCTGCCGCTTTCAAGGAGCGGGACACTAATCCGGACGCTTATAAGAAATCCTGCTATGCCCTCAGATGAACCATCAAACAGGCAAAGCGTCAATAAAGGACTAAGATTGAATCCTACTGCACCGGCTCTGACGCTCGTCTGATGAGGCAGGGCTTGCAAACTATTACGGACTACAAAGGGAAACCCAGCCGCGAGATGCCCAGTGACACGAGCCTACCAGACGAGCTAAATGCCTTTTATGCTCGTTTCGAGGCAAGCAACACTGAAGCATGCATGAGAGCACCAGCTGTTCTGGACGACTGTGATCACGCTCTCCGTAGCCGATGTGAGCAAGACCTTTAAACAGGTCAACATTCACAAGGCCGCAGGGCCAGACAGATTACCAGGACATGTACTGAGAGCATGCACGGACCAACTGTGTCTTCACTGACATTTTCAACCTCTCCATGACCGAGTCTGTAATAACTACATGTTTCAAGAAGACCACCATAGTCCCTGTGCCCAAGAATGCGAAGGTAACCTGCCTAAATGACTACCGCCCCGTAGCACTCACGTCAGTAGCCATGAAGTGCTTTGAAAGGCTGGTGATGACTCACATCAACACCATCATCCTGGAAATCCTAGACCCACTCCAATTCGCATACCGCCCCAACAGATCCACAGATGATGCAATCTCAATCGCACTCCACACTGCCAGTGTGTTTAGTCCAGAATGTTGTTCATTGACTACAGCTCAGCGTTCAATACCATAGTGCTCACAAAACTCATCACTAAGCTAAGGACCCTGGGACTAAACACCTCCCTCTGCAACTGGATCCTGGACTTTCTGACAGGCCACCCCCAATTGGTAAGCGTAGGCAACAACACATCTGCCACGCTGATCCTCAACACTGGGGCTCCTCAGGGGTGCGTGCTTAGTCCCCTCCTGTACTCCCTGTTCACCCATGACTGCGTGGCCAAACACGACTCCAACACCATCATTATATTTGCTGACGACACAACAGTGGTAGGCCTGATCACCGACAACGATGAGACAGCCTATAAGGAGGATGTCAGAGACCTGGCAGTGTGGTGCCAGGACAACAACCTCTCCCTCAATGTGAGCAAGACAAAGGAGCTGATCGTGGACTACAGGAAAAGGAGGGCTGAACAGGCCCCCATTAACATCGACGGGGCTGTAGTGGAGCGGGTCGAGAGTTTTAAGTTCCTTGGTGTCCACATCTCCAACAAACTATCATGGTCCAAACACACCAAGACAGTCGTGAAGAGGGCATGACAACACCTTTTCCCCCTCAGGAGACTGAAAAGATTTGGCTTGGGTCCTCAGATCTTCAAAAAGTTATACAGCTGCACCATCGAGAGCATCCTGACCGGTTGCATCACCGCCAGATATGGCAACTGCTCGGCATCCGACTTTAAGGCGCTACAGAGGGTAGTGCGTACGGCCCAGTACATCACTGGGGCCAAGCTTCCTGCCATCCAGGACCTATATACTAGGCTTTGTCAGAGGAAGGCCCAAAAAATTGTCAAAGACTCCAGTCACCCAAGTCATAGACTGTTCTCTCTGCTACCGCACGGCAAGTGGTACCGGAGCACCAAGTCTAGGTCCAAAAGGCTCCTTAACAGCTTCTACCCCCAAGCCATAAGACTGCTGAACAATTAATCAAATTGCCACCCAGACTATTTATATTGACACCCCACCCCTAGATTTTTAGACTGCTGCTACTCGCTGTTTATTATCTATGCATAGTCACTTTACCCCTACCTACATGTACATATTACCTCGACTAACATGTACCCCCGCACATTGACTCGGTACCGGTACCCCCTGTATATAGCCGCGTTATTGTTATTGTATTACTTTTTATTTTAGTTTACTTAAGAAAATATTTACTAACTATTTCTTGAACTGCATTGTTGGTTAAGGGCTTGTAAGTAAGCATTTCACGGTAACGTCTACACCTGTTGTATTCGGCGCATGTGACAAATACAATTTGATTTGATATAATATGATTTTCATGTCCTCTGTTGCTTATTTTGACAGGGAGGACTGGAGCGCTACCAAACCCAGACTGTCAGTCTCTTAAGCAGTTCACTTTGTTGATAGAGATAATCCTGGAACCCCTGCGGTTAGGGTGAATCCCATCTCTTTTAAAGAGTGTTGGTTGCTCCCACAACAAGTCAAAATTGTCACAAAAAGAGACATTCCTGTCTTTGCAGAGTTTCTTCAGGGGCAGCGAGGTGGCTTTAAAGTTCCAAACCCCTTCTATAGCACGGCAGGGCGCCATAGATTACTGTTCTCTTCCCTGTGCATACAAGGGTGTTCAAGAGAATGTTGTAGTTCTTCTTCAGTTCCTCAGATTGCCGAAAGCGAATGTCATTAAATCCAACATGAGTGACAATGGTGCGAATATTAGAGTAGTTGGCTAGAACTGTGGGCAGGAGGAAGTTGATGTCTTGGACACGGACGCCTGGGTGACAGTGGACCTTGGTCAGCCCACAGGCCGCAGGCAGGCCAAAATCTCTCACCATCGAGCTGCCGACAACGATGGTGGTGGTGATGGAATCCGATGAAGAAGGAAAAGAGGGAACAGAATGACTTATGCCAGCCTGACTCACCGCACATGTACCAGTAGCAGCGGATGGCGTCGGAATCCTCTGGGAGATGAGGAGGGCCCAAGACCTTGTTTCCTTTGGTCAGCGACCGGCTGAGCTGTGGAGGTTGCCCCTGGACAGCTGCTGGCTGTTAGTGTACTCCCAGGATCAGAGCTGACTCCCGGGGCCGGTATGTCCGCCTCCAGCGGGGCAAAACTGTTTAATAACTGGATCTGATCTTCTAGGATATATGGAGGCCGACCAGACTGCCTCCCACCTGACCTCCTTCGCCTTGCCAGTGTCCAGTCTCCCACTGGCTACAGAGTTGAGCTTACCATCTGTCCAGTGGATTGGAGCAGGTCAGTACCACCCGACTCATCAACCCCTTGGCTGTAGGAGGCATTCAGAACTGAAATTCTGTGTGCCTGGGCTGCATCAAAGTACTTAGAAAGCACATCTTGTTTTTCCCGCAGCTGAGCTATAAGCCGGAGAATCTCTTCCCTAAGCTGCTTGATGATGATACATTAGGAAAGGACAAAGAATTTATGTTTATCAGTTTCACCTTATTTTCCTCCTCTTACGTTGTTATCATCTCGCACCTAGTGCATTTCAGCCCAGACGTAGACACAAATACCACTGGTGTTTTGACTCTAGCACTGCTAATGTTATCTTGCTCTGTTAGCTTGATGGCTAACCGCTAACTATATATATATTTTTGCAGGAATCCAGGACACAAACTTGCGTTCCCAGCCGAAAAGGCTAACTGCGTCGCGGAATCCTTAGCTATCAGAACTTCCAATGGTTAAAGATGTTGTTGCTGTTGACATGATTAAAAACTATTTTAATTAAAACTATTTCATAACAACAACAGAACGAGTATAGACAGGACACTGATCTGTTGCACGCTCTGATGTTTTGATAAGGTTTGTATCACAACTAAAGTGGCCAAATAACTTCTTAAAATTAAGCACATTAATCTGCTTTACAACTGGTGTAGAGCCTAACTGGCATACATAGGCAATGCGTGAGTTTCAAGTTTGGGGAAGATAATTTTCACCATAAAAATACACCTTTATAATAAAGCATTACATACAGTACAGTGGTTTCCCGCTAATTGATTGCATTTTGAAACATTCACGCTTATAGCCTACTGCCATGTGCGCATTGCTGCGCTTATAATGTGAAGAAATAGCCTAATAGTTTATCAACATTTTAAGCAAAACGTTGTGATCTGTTGAATCAGCCTCATTGCTTTTAAAACTTTTTTTTTTATGCGAGTGGTTGTATTAATTTGGGATCTATCGCATCCCACAACTGTCAAAGAGTATGTTTGGGATATTTATTTATTGCACAGAAGGACAAGTTGACCAATAGAATAGGTAAACTTTTGTACTATGGGGGATAGTAGATTGACATAGGCTAGTGCTTTTGCTGTTCGTTAGGCCTACTCATCTTGTTGGCTGACGAAAAGTAGGCTAAATGTGGACAGTTCTTCTAACATCTTCAATATTCGCCTCGGGAATTTGATAAGAGGGATGCACGCAGTTGCGTCCCCAATGGGTCTGTCTTCGCTTGTAGCCTACTTCTTAGCTGAGATGCCTGTGAGAAGGACCCGATCACGTGACAGGCATTGGCTAATAAGAATTGAGATATCTGAGCGAGCCATGTGAGTGAGAGGTGATTCGGAGCACAGCAGCTGGGAGAAGGGAATTATAATTACTATATTCAGCCCAAGGGCAGAACGGCCACTTTGGATGCAAAATACATGGATTTTTTAGGGGGCATTAAGGCCACACAAGGGGTATGCCGCCAGGAAATTCGAGGCCTGGTGAGAATATTAGCAAGTGCTTGTCAAATTGTGAATGAGAGACTGATGAAGTGTGTGCAGCCTGCACAAGAAACAAATCAGAGCTCATGCCTTTCATTCAACTTTTTCAAATCATCATTAGAGTCGCATCATGCAGCCTTAAAATTGATTAAAAATAATATTTATGCAACTAAAGTTGCATAAATAACTCTAAATTAAGCATTAGACTTTTTTAAATGTAGATGTTCCAAAGGTCTGCATCATTGGCTTGTAGGCTATGCATGGTAGACAGGAGATACTAAATGTGTTTAAGTTAATCAACGGTAAATTACTGTGAGACCGGCAGTTATTTGCTTGACAATCACCACCGGACAACATTTCATGACCGCCACAGCCCTATCCACTCCCCTACCTTTTTTGTGACCAACAGATGCATATCTGCATTTCTGTGACCAACAGATGCATATCTGTATTCCCAGTCATGTGAAATCCATATATTAAGGCCAATAGAATTTATTTCAATTGACTGATATACTTATATGAACTGTAACTCAGTAAAATCTTTGAAATTGTTGGTTGTTGTGTTTATATTTTTGTTCATTGTATAAATGCCTCATGAGCTTAGTTCAACTGTTGTACCCGATCAGAACCCAAAATAAGCTTATTTTACTCCAATGTTTGTTAGAAAACTAAATATTAAAAAAAGTACTGTATAGCCTCAAAACATGGTTAAAACTATCATTTAGATATCATAGATGGTTAGTCATTGCATCCATACCGGTCTATGAATTTCTCCACACCCATCTCTAAGCTTTTTACTGCAACATGGGCGGTTAGAACGCTTTGTTGTTTTCTACTGTGGATTGCCCCATTAAATAATAATATTACACGAAAACGTACAAAAAGACGCATGTGTTGATTAGTGCAGACTTTCAATGACTGAGAATTTTCTCTGACATGGTATAATAATACTGATGGGAACATTCATGAGGTAGTGAATGTTTTTCACTTCAACAACTTATCAATGTTCTCAGAACAACATCACATTTTCATACACCTTTAGCTTGACGACTAATACACAAATTAACTCAATAAAATAAATCGACACAATTCAAGAGGTTTCAAGGTTATGATAGATTGTAAATTACTTTTATATTACATTTACATTTTAGTCATTTAGCAGACGCTCTTATCCAGAGCGACTTACAGTTAGTGAGTGCATACATTGTTCATACTGGCCCCCCGTGGGAATCGAACCCACAATCCTGGTGTTGCAAGCGCCATGCTCTACCAACTGAGCTACAGGAGGCCCCATATTACTGTTTTATATCTTTACTGTTTTATATCATTATATCATCTTAGTATGACTAGATTGTTTTTAGATATCCTTAGAGATTGAAAGTAGTGTTAGGTTAAGCTCGTTGTGTATGAGAGGGTTAATTATCTAGTGGACTGCAGGAATGTCTACTCCCAATAACTCAAGGCCTCTCCTGACTGATAAAATATGCATGGAGGAGCAGAGGAGCAGAGAAATCCTGGGTGATGAAAAAGTACATATTTGTGGAAGGGAGGGGGTGAGAGTTAAGGGTATAAATGGACACTGTACTGTATTGAATGTATGTATTCAGCTGGTACATCTTCGCTGAGTAAACATTTGAAACATCGCTCTGAGTTTGGGCTCTTTTGTATGATCAACATGTTTATTGTATATTGAGATATTGTGCTTCTTAACAGTTAGAACCAAGAAATGCACACTATTCATTGATTTAATCATTTAGATTTTGAAATATCCAAATCATTATCAAATACATTTTGAAATATCCTAATCATTTATCCAATCAAATTCTAATTCATTTAGCAATATCCAGATCATATATCAAATTCAAGAGGTTTTCAAGGTTAGAATGAAGAAATACAAAATACCATTAAATCTATATAATAATTTTTATGAACTAACCAGGGGGTGTACAGTGAGGGAAAAAAGTATTTGATGCCCTGCTGATTTTGTAAGTTTGCCCACTGACAAAGAAATGATCAGTCTATAATTTTAATGGTAGGTTTATTTGAACAGTGAGAGACAGAATAACAACAAAATAATCCAGAAAAACGCATGTAAAAAAATGTTATAAATTCGTTTGCATTTTAATGAGGGAAATAAGTATTTGACCCCTCTGCAAAACATGACTTAGTACTTGGTGGCAAAACCCTTGTTGGCAATCACAGAGGTCAGACGTTTCTTGTAGTTGGCCACCAGGTTTGCACACATCTCAGGAGGGATTTTGTCCCACTCCTCTTTGCAGATCTTCTCCAAGTCATTAAGGTTTCGAGGCTGACGTTTGGTAACTCGAACCTTCAGCTCCCTCCACAGCTCCCTCCCATTTTCTATGGGATTAAGGTCTGGAGACTGGCTAGGCTACTCCAGGACCTTAATGTTCTTCTTCTTGAGCCACTCCTTTGTTGCCTTGGCCGTGTGTTTTGGGTCATTGTCATGCTGGAATACCCATCCACGACCCATTTTCAATGCCCTGGCTGAGGGAAGGAGGTTCTCACCCAAGATTTGACGGTACATGGCCCCGTCCATCGTTCCTTTGATGCGGTGAAGTTGTCCTGTCCCCTTAGCAGAAAAACACCCCCAAAGCATAATGTTTCCACCTCCATGTTTGACGGTGGGGATGGTGTTCTTGGGGTCATAGGCAGCATTCCTCCTCCTCCAAACACGGCGAGGTGAGTTGATGCCAAAGAGCTCGATTTTGGGCTCATCTGACCACAACACTTTCACCCAGTTCTCCTCTGAATCATTCAGATGTTCATTGGCAAACTTCAGACGGGCATGTATATGTGCTTTCTTGAGCAGGGGGACCTTGCGGGCGCCGCAGGATTTCAGTCCTTCACGGCGTAGTGTGTTACCAATTGTTTTCTTGGTGACTATGGTCCCAGCTGCCTTGAGATCATTGACAAGATACTCCCGTGTAGTTCTGGGCTGATTCCTCACCGTTCTCATGATCATTGCAACTCCACGAGGTGAGATCTTGCATGGAGCCCCAGGCCGAGGGAGATTGACAGGTCTTTTGTGTTTCTTCCATTTGCAAATAATTGCACCAACTGTTGTCACCTTCTCACCAAGCTGCTTGGCGATGGTCTTGTAGCCCATTCCTGCCTTGTCCCTGACATCCTTGGAGAGCTCTTTGGTCTTGGCCATGGTGGAGAGTTGGGAATCTGATTGATTGATTGCTTTTGTGGACAGGTGTCTTTTATACAGGTAACAAGCTGAGATTAGGAGCACTCGCTTTAAGAGTGTGCCCCTAATATCAGCTCGTTACCTGTATAAAAGACACCTGGGAGCCAGAAATCTTTCTGATTGAGAGGGGGTCAAATACTTATTTCCCTCATTAAAATGCAAATCAATTTATAACATTTTTGACATGCATCTTTCTGGATTTTGTTGTTGTTATTCTGTCTCTCACTGTTCAAATAAACCTACCATTACAATTATAGACTGATCATGTCTTTGTCAGTGGGCAAACGTACAAAATCAGCAGGGGATCAAATACTTTTTTCCCTCACTGTACTTGTACATCAAGCTGCTTCAACCTACATAATTAGGAGATAGGAGCAGGAGCCTATCAGCCTTCTGGCTTAGAATAGCCAAGCCTTGTACAAGGCTACTTACATAATCATTTACATTTGAAAATATCCAAATCATAAAATGGACATCTAAGGGGTTTATACTTGTATCCAATCAATCAAAGTTCATAATAAAAAATAAATACATCTGATTTTAGATATAATAATGTCCCCAAAAAAATAACATTAAAGCCTATTTTCAAGCAAGCTTTCAAACATTTGATTTCATGAGGCATAAACACAAACACAAATTCTCAGTCAAAAACATAAGTCAGAACACAGCCTTTCTATTCTCTCATGCGATTTCAGGTTTTCTAACTGGGAAAATGTCTTTTCACAATGAGAACAGTGGTATGTCTTCTCCTGTGTATGTATTATTTTATGCTTATTCAGATGCCTTAACCGGTTAAATATCTTTCCACACAGGGAGCAGTGGTAGGTCTTATCCCCTTCTGTGTGTGCCCTGTCATGCCTATACAGGCCCCCTAACTGGGTAAAACTCTTTCCACAGTGGGAACATTGGAAAGGCTTTTCTCCTGTGTGTGTCCTCTCATGCGTTTTCAGGCTCCCTAACCAGGTAAAAGTCATTCCACATTTGGCGCAGCAGTAACGCTTCTCTCCAGAGTGTATTCTTTTATGTATTAATAGGTACCCTACGTCATTAAAACTCTTTCCACACTGGGAACATTGGAAAGGTTTTTCTCCTGTGTGTGTCCTCTCATGCCTTTTCAGGTCACATAACCAAATAAAACTTTTTACACACTGGGAGCAGTGGTGAGGCTTTTCTCCTGTGTGTGTCCTCTCATGTTTTTTCAGGCTCCCTAACTTGGTAAAACTCTTTCTACACTGAGAACAGTGGTGTCGTCTCGCTGGTTTGGGTGTCTCTGGGTCTGGTTCCCCTGAAGGACTCTTCCTGCTGTCATGGTGAGAGTCAGGTCTTTCTCCTGCCAAAGACAAATGGAGAGGTTATTTAAACAGAGACCTGAATGAAACCTCCACATGATAAAACAGTCTTCATGAGGTTTAATCCAAACTAGATCGCTCAAAAACCGAAGGCTAGTTTTCACAACATTTCATCACAAAAAATAAAACGTGGTGTTTTTTCTCTCTCCTTTGTGTGTGTGTGTGTGTGTGTGTGGGGGGGGGGGGGGGGGGATAATGATGTAGAGCTTCAAATCTAATCTTGCTCTCTTGGAATGTCATGTTTTTAGGCTCAGCAGGGCACTATAATTAAGCAATGAAGCCCGAGGGGGTGTGGTATATTGGCCATATACACCACAAACCCCTGAGGTGCTTTATTGCTATTGGCCAATTCCACGGTAACGGAATTGCGCTGAGACTCACTTTAAAATGTATGCCAATTATTTATGCCTGTACTGTACAGTAGAGTTCAGTACACTATAATGTACTGAACTATTCTCTACTGTCCTATACTATACTTTCTGTACTGAACAATAAAATACTTTACTGTATTCTACTTTACTGAACTCAAATCTACTGTTCTGTGCTGTACTCTACTTAGCTTTACTTTGATGGGGGGGGGGGGGGGGAGCTCATTAGAATAATAACTATTGTGTAGAATAATAAATAAACATGCAAAAGAGGATATTACATTTTTCTACCTTTGTGTACCTATTAAGGATACATCACCATGAAGATATTGACATTCATTATTATGCATTTCTGTATAGTACAGCTCATGGACCCATGTCGTCATTCTGTTACCGGGTGTTAAGCCACTTCACTTACTGTAGTTCAATAACCAAAATAGATTTTTTCCAAACTCAATGTGTCATATCATAGTAACGACTTGCTTATTTGAAAAAGTAACTGATTACTTCAATTGAAAAACTAACACGTTAAGTTACTCGTTACCACAAAAAATAATCCGCAGCACTGCAAAGCTGACACCCCATTCATTCTGAAGACATGTTTGCATCTTAATTAAAGTACAGATATTTAACAGTTTTTGGAAAACTTGGTCACATAAAAAACTGAGGTAGATATTATCGTCATTCTGTTACGAGCAATTCCATGATAACCGAATGACGCCGAGACTCAAATCTTTCCCATTAAAATATATGCCAAACAAAAACCAATGAAAGACAAACCATACAACTATGCACAAGGGCTACTCAACAATTTCCACTGAACATTTTACAAAAACATTTACTTGAAGAACAAACAGAATGACGGTAAAATCTCCCTGTTTTTTATGTGACCAAGTTTTCCAAAAACTCTGTTAAACATCTACTCTGAATTAAGATTCAAACATGTCTGCAGAAAGAATGGGGTGTCAGTTATATGACACCTTGAGTTTGGAAAAAATCTATTTTGGTTATAGAACTACATTAAGTGAAGTGGATCAACATCCGGTAACAGAATGATGATTATGTTGGATAGGATTCCATTAAAGAACACCCTATGTGTTCTGTTAGAAAGGTAACTCTTTATCCACAATATAGCAGGTGGTGTAAAGCCATAACACATACAGTGGGGAGAACAAGTATTTGATACACTGCCGATTTTGCAGGTTTTCCTACTTACAAAGCATGTAGAGGTCTGTAATTTTTATCATAGGTACACTTCAACTGTGAGAGATGGAATCTAAAACAAAAATCCCGAAAATCACATTGTATGATTTTTAAGTAATTCATTTGCATTTTATTGCATGACATAAGTATTTGATCACCTACCAACCAGTAAGAATTCCGGCTCTCACAGACCTGTTAGTTTTTCTTTAAGAAGCCCTCCTGTTCTCCACTCATTACCTGTATTAACTGCACCCGTTTGAACTCGTTACCTGTATAAAAGACACCTGTCCACACACTCAATCAAACAGACTCCAACCTCTCCACAATGGCCAAGACCAGAGAGCTGTCTAAGGACATCAGGGATACAATTGTAGACCTGCACAATGATGGGATGGGCTACTGGACAATAGGCAAGTAGCTTGGTGAGAAGGCAACAACTGTTGGCGCAATTATTAGAAAATGGAAGAAGTTCAAGATGACGGTCAATCACCCTCGGTCTGGGGCTCCATGCAAGATCTCACCTCGTGGGGCATCAATGATCTTGAGGAAGGTGAGGGTTCAGCCCAGAACTACACGGCAGGACCTGGTCAATGACCTGAAGAGAGCTGGGACCACAGTCTCAAAGAAAACCATTAGTAACACACTACGCCGTCATGGATTAAAATCCTGCAGTGCACGCAAGGTCCCCCTCCTCAAGCCAGCGCATGTCCAGGCCCGTCTGAAGTTTGCCAATGACCATCTGGATGATCCAGAGGAATGGGAGAAGGTCATGTGGTCTGATGAGACAAAAATAGAGCTTTGAGTACAACTCCAAGAACACCATCCCAACCGTGAAGCATGGAGGTGGAAACATCATTCTTTGGGGATGCTTTTCTGCAAAGGGGACAGGACGACTGCACAGTATTGAGGGGAGGATGGATGGGGCCATGTATCGCGAGATCTTGGCCAACAACCTCCTTCCCTCAGTAAGGGCATTGAAGATGGGTCGTGGCTGGGTCTTCCAGCATGACAACGACCCGAAACACACAGCCAGGGCAACTAAGGAGTGGCTCCGTAAGAAGCATCTCAAGGTCCTGGAGTGGCCTAGCCAGTCTCCAGACCTGAACCCAATAGAAAATCTTTGGAGGGAGCTGAAAGTCCGCATTGCCCAGCGACAGCCCCGAAACCTGAAGGATCTGGAGAAGGTCTGTATGGAGGAGTGGGCCAAAATCCCTGCTGCAGTGTGTGCAAACCTGGTCAAGACCTACAGGAAACATATGATCTCTGTAATTGCAAACAAAGGTTTCTGTACCAAATATTAAGTTCTGCTTTTCTGATGTATCAAATACTTATGTCATGCAATAAAATGCAAATGAATTACTTAAAATTCATACAATGTGATTTTCGGGATTTTTGTGTCTCTCACAGTTGAAGTGTACCTATGATAACAATTACAGACCTCTACATGCTTTGTAAGTAGGAAAACCTGCAAAATCGGTAGTGTATCAAATACTTGTTCTCCCCACTGTACGTTTTTCCAGCAGCAGACTATGATCGATAATATCAAAAGCCGCACTGAAGTCTAACAAAACAGCCACCACAACCTTTTTATCATCAATTTCTCAGCCAATCATCAGTCATTTGTGTAAGTGCTGTGCTTGTTGAATGTCCTTCCCTATAAGCGTGCTGAAGGTCTGTTGTCAATTTTTTTACTGTATAATAGCATTGTATCTGGTCAAACAATTATATTAAGGGTTGGTATCAGGCTGAATGGTCGGCTATTTGAGCCAGTAAAGGGGGCTTCACTATTCTTAGGTAGGGAAATGACTTTTGCTTCCCTCCAAGGCTGAGGGCACACACTTTCTAGTAGGCTTAAATTGAAGATATGGCAAATAGGAGTGGCAATATCGTCCTCTATTATTAGTAATTTTCCATCCAAGTTGTCAGACCCCGGTGGCTTGTCATTTTTGATAGACAAAAAAATAAAACTCTTCCACACTCACTTTACGGAATTCAAAATTACAATGCTTGTCTTTCATAATTTGGTCAGATATACTTGGATGTGTAGTGTCAGCGTTTTTTGCTGGCATGTCATGCCTACATTTTCTAATCACTCTGTATCTTTGTAATGACTGGGTGTATTGATACACCATCTAAAGTGTAATCAATAACTTCACCATGCTCAAAGGGATATTCAATGTCTGCTTTTTTTTCTACCAATAGGTGCCCTTCTTTGCAAGGCATTGGAAAACCTCTCTGGTCTTTGTGGTTGAATCTGTGTTTGAAATTCACTGCTCGACTGAGGGACCTTACAGATAATTGTATGTGTGGGGTACAGAGATGAGGAAATCATTCAAAAAATCATATTAAACACTATTGCACACAGAGTGAGTCCATGCAGCTTGTTATGTGACTTTTTAAGCACATGTTTCTCTTGAACTTATTTAGGCTTGCCATAACAAAGGTGTTGAACACTTATTGACTCATTAATCCACTTTCACATTATGGGGTATTGTATATGGGCCAGTGAGACAAAATCACAATTTAATCAATTTTAAATTCAGGCTGTAACACAACAAAATGTGGAAAAAGTCAAGGGGTGTGAATACTTTCTGAAGGCACTGTATAAATGTTGATATTAGTTGGCAAGGGTTTAAACTTCTACATTGTGTTTTGATGCATTTCTAATACCGTAAGACTTTTTCTGGTAGATGTTTTCTAAGACCCCTTTTCCATGTTTGACCAGAAATCTAATCCTTTGCTTTTAGGATGGAAGATTGTTAAAAAATGTATATATGGCTTAATAAAAAATATATATTGTCTCCGGTTCAATTGGACACCAAATGTTATGTGCTCCTATGAACTTCACATTTTGGTGCTCATGTGTTGGTCCTTTTACATGGAAATAGCCTTACCAAACTTTACATCTGCACTGTTCTTCAAGTAAATATATTTTTGTTAAATGTTCAGTGGAAATTGTTCAAAGTAGTTATTGTGTATAGAGTTGTATGGTTTGTTTAACTTTGCAATCAATAGTTTTTGTTTGGCATACCTTCAAAGTGAAAAATCTGAGTCTCAGAGTCATTCTGTTAACGTGGAATTGCCCATGTATATCCACAGCACAGTGAGTAGATCTGTAACTCACAAGCGTTTTCAAGTGCACCTTTAGTAACAATGGTTTTGGAAAACAGCTTGGAGTTAACGATGCTCCTACCAGGGTTCGAACGATGAACATATCCTTTTACATTTTAGTAATTTATCAGTCGCTCTTATTCAAAGCATTTTTATACTTTTTTTTCGTACTGGTCCCCTGTGGGAATTGAACCAACAACCCTATGCTCTACCAACTGAGCTACATGGCACCTTCAGTTAATGTTACCTCTCCCGGCTCTTACTGACACCTACCCATAAGTCCCCTCATTTACTGTAACCAGCCCCCTCACCCAGTAAGCACTGACTGACACTGGACATTGATCAGTTACAGAAATTTGGTCAAATCTGAACCAATCATAGACGTCTGTTTCACAAGTTTGGACAGCACATTACAGCACAGCAGAACACAGTACAGTACCGTAAAGTACAGTAAAGAAAAGCAGAGTAGGTCAGTACAATATAGTACAGTACAGTTTAGTACAGTAGAGCACACAAGATTAGACATCATATCATGCTTAGGTAATTTACTGTATTGTACTGTACTGCAATGTACTGTACTCTACTGTGAGTAGTTGACGCGACGTCACTTTTTTTTGTTCATAATGGCAAACACAAATATAACCTAATTTAAATTGATTAAAATGGTGACATTATTAAAAACATAGTTTTTTAACTTGGATCACAAGATAATTCATGAATTGGTTGTTACAATTTTTTACTTAAGTATATTAAATGTAAAAATCAATAAAATCCCCAATTTATGCTATTTCCAATTCTGTGAGAAAAAAAAATGGGATTGGATTTGGGCACCATTGAGCAGGGGAGGGTTCTCTTGCAATGAGGAAGTACAGAAGACATTGCTGGAGCACATGGCCTGAAAAGTCTGTAAGCTAAGCTCTATCAGAAATATTCATCAAAATGTTACACTTTTCTGCCATTGCCTTTGGTGTGACGCCATGTGACACTAAATATGAAAAATATCTTATTTTTTGTACTATTGAACTATAAAAACATGTTGCAGTGAAATCAAATCGATGGCTTACTGTTAACAATAATGCCAAAAATGGACCATATACCCTGAGATGGCCAATGATGATGTGACAGTAAGATGGTGTCACACCAGAGGAAACAGTTGTCACTCCGGGAGACATAACCCATTCATAAACGTATACTGTCTGATAACCTTTTTAGGCTTATTTTTCACAAATAACATTTATTTGTATTATTTTAAGTTGTTCTGAATGCAAATCCTACTTATTCTCCCACGCATGGTTCTCAGGAATATTCAGTCATATTCCTGTAAAGCTTAGAGAGGATCTCACATCAAATGCTGTTGAAGTAATATGGCTACAGGTTCACCTGCCTCACCTAAAGTCTATTCTTGTGTGAAGTTGCTATAGACCACCGAGCGCTAACAGTAAGTATCTGGATAATACATTATATACACAAAGGTATGTGGACACCCCTTCAAATTAGTGGATTAGACTATTTCAACCACACCCGTTGCTGACAGGTGTATAAAATCGAGCACATAGCCATGCAATCTCCATAGACAAACATTGGCAGTAGAATGGCCTTACTGAAGAGCTCAGTGACTTTCAACGTGGCACCGTCATAAGATGCCACCTTACCAACAAGTCAGTTCGTCAAATGTCTGCCCTGCTAGAGCTGCCCCGGTCAACTGTAAGTGCTGTTATTGTGAAGTGGAAACATCTAGGAGCAACAACGGCTCAGCCGCGAAGTGGTAGGCCACACAAGCTCACAGAACAGGACCGCCGAGTGCTGAAGCGCGTAGCGCGTAAAAATCATCTGTCCTCGTATGCAACACTCACTACCGAGTCCCAAACTGCCTCTGGAAGCAATTTTGGAATGAGATGTTCGATGAGCAGGTGTACACATACATTTGGTAATGTAGTGTATGTGTGAAATGCTTGATAGCGTATGTGATCTCAACAGAGCGGTATATTTTCTAGGTGACCAAAATATTGACTTGCTTTAATCAAACTGTCTACTCAGTGGTTAAGAGCGTTGTGCCAGTAACCGAAAGGTCGCTGGTTCTAATCCCCAGAGCCAACTAGGTGAAGAATCTGTTGATGTGCCCTTGAGCAAGGCACTTAACCCTAATTGCTCAT
Source organism: Coregonus lavaretus (assembly GCF_964263955.1). Taxonomy (NCBI): domain Eukaryota; kingdom Metazoa; phylum Chordata; class Actinopteri; order Salmoniformes; family Salmonidae; genus Coregonus; species Coregonus lavaretus. Next base: position 19,334,744 of record NC_140026.1, on the reverse strand, counting down.
GTAAGTCGCTCTGGATAAGAGCGTCTGCTAAATGACTAAAATGTAATGTAAATGTAAAAATATTTAAAACTGTAACCGGTGCCTGCAATCTGGTTCAGGTTATCAGTCAACCTACCAGGGTATACACAAACAGCATAGGAATGAAATCATCCACGTGTTTTCATCACATCTCTACTAATGCTGCATAAATCTACTCTAAAGCAGTATCCACACCCATTGGATGTAGTGATCATAATATAGTAGCCATATCTAGAAAAACCTAAATTCCAAAGGCTGGGCCGAAACTAGTTCATAAGAGATCATACAAGAGGTTTGTAGTGATTCCTATGTTGAAGATGTAAAGAATATTTGCTGGTCTGTTGTGTGTAATGAGGAGCAACCAGACGCCGCACTTAAAGCATTTATGAAATTGCTTCATTCAGTTACTAATTTGTAAACATTAAGAAACTGACTGTAAAAACTGCTAAATCCCTGTGGATTGATGAGGAATTGTATGGTTGAGAGGGGCAAGGCAAAAGGAATGGCAAATAAGTCTGGCTGCACAGCCGATTGGCAAACGTACTGTACTGAGAAATCATGTGACTAAACTAAAAAGAATAAGAAACTATACTATGAAACACAGATCAATTATATAAAGGATGAAAGTAAAAACTTTGGAGCACCTTAAATGAAATGTTGTGCAAAAAGGTGAACTTCGCTCCATCCTTTTGGGAAAAAAGGTGAACTCAGCTCCATCCTTCATTGAATCAGATGGCTCATTCATCACATAACCCTCTGATATTGCCAGGGTTCAGGGGCGATGTTGCCAACCATACTATTTAACTTTTTCCATTGGCAAGATTAGCAAAATTAGGCATGACATGTCAACAACAAATGCTGAACCTTCATATGCATGCATAACTGACCAAATTATGAAAGACAAGCATTGTCATTTTGAATTCTGTAAAGTGGGTGTAGAAGAGGTGAAAAAAATGATTGTTGTCTAACAATATTGACAAACCACCTGGTACTGACAACATGGATGGAAAATTACTGAGAACGGTAGCGGACTATATTTGCCATCTCCTCAATCTAAGCCTACAGGAAAGTGTGTGCCCTCAGGCCTGGAGGGAAGCAAAAGTCATTCCACTACCCACGAATAGCAAAGCACCCTTTACTGCTTCAAACAGCAGACCACTCAGCCTGCTACCGACCCTTTGTAAACTTTTGGAGAAAAAAAGTGTTTGACCAGATACAATGCTATTTCACAGTAAACAAATTAACAACCGACTTTCAGCACGCTTATAGGGAAGGGCACTCAGCATGTCTATCTTTGTGGTCCACATTTTAGCCCAACAGTGGTTTTATTTGGCCCAAGTTTTCTGAGCAAAAATAAAACATGTATTTATTTTCATGGTTGGACATAAGACTGTAAACACCAGGAAATCAGCTCCAAGTTATTTTAGTTTAGGAAATCTGTTGCCAAGTATTCCCCACACATAATAGAGAGACACATGTGATCATATACAAATGTAAGCAAGGTTTGAAATTATTATGTTTTAGTCAAATATTATATCTGTTTGGGCTTCTTGCGGTCAATTTACAGTCTACAAATTATTTGTAATTATGTTCAGGCCCCCCGACCATCCGCTCAAGAAAAAAAGAAAATTGGCCGGCGGCTGAATCTAGTTGATGATCCCTGCTTTAAACTATTTAATGCAGATCCATTGCTAATATTTAGAAGTTGCATTTTACAGTGGTCAGAAACTCCTGAAAGTGTCATTAATATGCTTTCACCGTAAATTCCTAATGCCTGTTGTGTATTGTCCAACGGTGTGGCATAATGGCCAATGGGATGACACTGATAAATGAAAGGTAAAAAAGGTGGTCTTGGATCAAAATGTAAAATAATCGTTAAGCATATGGTAGGTAACATCATAACACACATGGTTCGTTTGACATAGTGGGATCTTTTGTGTCGGTAAAATTCATTATGCACAAATTGTCTGTGGACAATATTGATTTATGCGCAAATATTGATATAATAGCCTACACGCACCCACACTGGCAAACATTTTCTGCTGGCAGACACTGGAATATGTTTCTAGTGAGAGCCTTGCTTAGGTGCTTTGTTGCATTTTTGGTGGGACTGGAAAAAATGCCTGGAATGTAAAATAACGTTATTAACCGGATCCCATGCTTTTAATAATAACGGTTCGTTCCGAAACAATATAGATCACTATCGTTCCCAACTTAGATTATGTTCCTTAAAAAATTTAGCTATTTTCCGGTTTTGTTCCCTTAACCGGTTCCAACCCCTGATAATAGCCATAATTTCTAAGTAAAGTTGGAGTCACGTGATGATATGGGTGTGTGGTCCTCCCACTATGACTCAGGAGAGCATGCAATTTATTAGGCTACTGATTAAATAAATTATGATGAACTTCACAGGGTAGTGAAAGTGCAAGGTGATGAGCTTGATGCTCATTTCCAATAAATACCGAGGGTCTTATTCGGTTGACATGATGATCAATGCTTGGCTGCCATTTGACAAATTAAAATAATCTCGCTCTTTTGTCCATAATATAATATTCGCTATATAACTTTAAAATGTTTGTGACGAAGTCATCAGTAGAGTTGAAAATGCGATGGAAACCCATTTAACTTGTATTTTTTTATTCGGTACATGGGAATTTAAAGCGAAAGGTATTTTTATGTGCACTACGTCATCACGCACAGACTTTTATCCACAACAAGTCAATCTGAAATTTGATGGAAACATCTCTGGTGGGAAAATGCCCATATTTGATTCATATTCGCATGAAAATCTGTTGCAAATTCGATGGAAACCTAACTACTGACGAGCGAACTCTGAATATCAAAAAGTGAAAACACATTTACGGCGGTACTTACTGGTGTTAATCAGATCACCGGTCTCGTCCTCCTCTTTCAATGTGACAATAATCTCCCCTTCCTTCTTCACTCCATGAACTGCAGTATCCTCTTTCATGGTAACATCCTCCTCGTCTTTCACTCTGAACGCATCTTCCTCTTCTTTCACTGTAACTTCTTTCTCTTCTTTCACTGTAACAGCCTCACCCACTACTTCTTTTTTCACTTCTTCCATCTCTTCTTTCACGACAATGTTCAGCCACAGACCCTCTTTCTCCGTCCAGCAGACCTCTTTTTTTGCAGGGGGAGAGTAGCTGAGTGAGCTCATGGTCGGGGACGATAGCTAGCTAGCTAGGCTAGTGCAAACTTAACCAGCCACTTAGCTGACTAACAACAAAGTATGACATTAAATGGGGTAAGTAGATACAACAGCAGTGTGTTTAAAACACTGTGACTAATATACACCAAAACAGTCTACAGTAAAGAGCTTTAATGTTTCAGCTATATGGCTATCAACCTACCGAGATGGCTGACTACCGTTAGCTGTTGCGTCTGGTCCCGTCCACTAAATTATACGTCACACTAGCAGCATGGCCTTAAAGACGCACATCGCCATCTGCTGACTAGAGTGGGTAACGCAGTTGAGAGAAGTTTATTTTATTTCCAGACAAAAAGTGAAGTGTATTTTTCATTTATTTCATAAAATCTGAAGTAAAATTGAGAAATCTCACCTTGGCACTGTGGCACGGTATAGGCAGCTATTAGTTCGAAGGGTGAACTCCTATTTTGAAGGGACAGGAAGTGTTGGCTGTCCAATGACAGGCATTCGACATTTAACCCCACCCACATGTGAAAATCGAAGATAATTTGGCGCGTGCGCACTTGGTCTAAAACAATACTGCCTACAGAAAGTATTCACCCCTTGAATTTTTCCAGATTTTGTTATGTTACAAAGTGGGATTCAAATGGATTTACATAAAATACCCTGTAATATCAAAGTGCAAGAAACATTTAAACATTTTTTGGTATTTATTTATGGAAATAAAACAGTAATATATCTTGATTAGGTAAGTATTAATTCAACCCGTTGAGACAATACATGTTAGAATCAACTTTGGCAGCGATTACAGCTATGAGTCTTTCTGGATAAATCTCTAAGAGCTTTGCACACCTGGATTGTACAATATTTTCCTATTATTCTTTAAAACGTTCTTCAAGCTCTGTCAAGTTGGTTGTTGATCATTGCTAGAATGCCCTTTTCAAGTCTTGTCATAGATTTAAGTGAAAACTGTAACTAGGCCACACAGGAACACTCAATGTTGTCTTGGTAAGAAACTCCAGTGTATATTTGGCCTTGTGTTTGAAGTAATTGTCCTGCTGAAAGGTGAATGTCTCCCAGTGTCTGTTGGAAAGCAGACTGAACCAAGTTTTCCTCTAGGATTTTGACTGTGCTTAGCTCAATTCCTTTTCTTTTTATCCTAAAGATCTCCCTTGCCGATGACAGGCATACCCATAACATGATGCAGCCACCACCATGTTTGAAAATATGAAGAGTGGTACTCAGTGATGTGTAGGCCTCCTGTAGCTCAGTTGGTAGAGCATGGCGCTTGCAATGCCAGGGTTGTGGGTTTCCCACAGGGGGCCAGTATGAAAAATGTATGCACTCACTAACTGTAAGTCGCTCTGGATAAGAGCGTCTGCTAAATGACTATAAAATGTTTTTTTTTTAAATGTGTTGCGTTGGTTTTGCCCCAAAGGTAACGCTTTGTATTCAGGACAAAAAGCTAATTTCTTTGCCACATTTTTTTGCACTATTACTTTATTGCAAACAGGATACATGTTTTGGAATATTTTTATTCTGTACAGGCTTCCTTTTCACTCTGTCATGTATGTTAGTATTGTGGAGTAACGACAATGTTGTTGATCCATCCTCTGTTATCTCCTATCACAGCCATTAAACTTTCATCAAATACAACTTGTGACTCTAAGATGGTAACTCAGCGCAAATGCACGTGACAATGGAATCTCAATAAGGAAACAGTCGGTGGTTGTATTTGATTAACGTTTATTGAAAATGTATGGCTTTCAGCAAACAAAGAAAGGCATGTAACTACAAAGGACAAACATAGGTACAAGGTTAGCGTTTCATAATGTTACATTTTTGGAAGTATTGATCTTGGGCGAATCAAGTAGTCAGAGCTGAATTCCACAAAGCCTGATCTCAGCTCCACTCCATTGGAGGAGTTCATCAAAAATAGTTTAGTCAGCTAGAGCAACCCCAGAGCAAGTCCCTGTAGTCTCTTTAATTCTAAGGTAAATCAAATATCTTACAAGGACTTCCTCATATCCTCTTTGACAAAATGTTCCATCTCTGCTCTCTGTTTATATAAGCTGATCACCCCTCTCAGTACAATAGGCCTAGGATAAAATTGAAATTTATTATTTCCGTCCTCTGCGGACCCACCCGGACTTCCCCGCCCACCTGCAACAGCTGACGTGAGTAATAACAGAGGGGATTCGATTAATCTCGCCCGGGCGCCCGTGTAGGCGTGTTTTTCTCCGGCTGAAAGTTGGTTGCATTCGATATGGAACCAGGTTGCCTCACGGGCTTGAGCCAGGTACCCCGCTCTGTCCGACAGCTCAAAACAAAAGTCATATATGTTTCTGAACGCTGGACCATGCTGCCTTGTTGACAACATAACCAAGCGGCGCAGATTGCTCCTCGATTTGAGTTGTGCGCTCATCCCTCACCGACTTCTCCCGGTCACGTGATATGCCAGAGGCTGGTTCAACCCGGGCCAGCTTAATAGAACTCTGCCATAGATGCAGCGGAGCGGAGGAGGAGTCAAATGAAGAGAAGTCACCTTGCTGAACACAGTAGCCTAACAACTGATACAGGAAAAACCGTGACATTTGCGTGTTGGAAGAGGCTGCGAAATTATGAATTCTTCGAAAAGGAGTGAAAGTGACTGGCAAGGCCTGGTGAGCGAGGTGAGTGCGCTGCAAAAGCCCTGTGACAATCGGTTGCGTGAGCCATCAGTGATGCTTAGCATATAGAATTGGGTTGCCATATGGAAAGAAAAATTAAATGTCTACTTCGAGATACGTATTTTGTTACTATTATCTAGCCTATTTTAATAATTATTTGGTTGTGTGTGTGTGTGTCAATATAGCCTGTCACAACGTATTTTTAACACAATAATCCTCAATCAAATCAAGCTTTATTTATACAGCACATTTCAAACATGGAATGTAACACAATGTGCTTCACTGGAAAAAACAATTAAAATAAAAACTGAAATATTTACTACACAACAAAGATGAGAGGATAAAAAACAAAACAATAACAATAAAAACGGAATTACTTAAAAGCACCCAAAGGTAAAGCAAAGCTAAAAAGTTGTGTTTTAAGATGTTTTAAAAATGTCCACATTTCAGCACCCCTCAGGTTCACTAGCAGGCTATTCCAGGGGATGAGTACATAGTAACTAAAGGCTGCCTCTCCATGCCTCTTGGTCCTAGGCTCTGGGATAGTTAAAAGGCTAGTTCCAGAGGACCGGAGGGACCTACTGGGTACATACACTATAAATACAAAAGAATGTGTAAACCCCTTCAAATGAGTGGATTTAGCGATTTCAACCACACCCGTTGCTGACAGCTGTATAAAATCGAGCACACAGCCATGAAATTCCATAGACAAATATTGGCAGTAGAATGGCCTTACTGAAGAGCTCAGTGACTTTCAACGTGGCACCGTCATAAGATTCCACCTTACCAACAAGTCAGTTCGTCAAATGTCTGCCCTGCTAGAGCTGCCCCGGTCAACTGTAAGTGCTGTTATTGTGAAGTGGAAACATCTAGGAGCAACAACGGCTCAGCCGCGAAGTGGTAGGCTACACAAGCTCACAGAACGGGACCGCCGAGTGTTGAAGCGCATAAAAATCGTCTCTTCTCGGTTGCAACACTCACTACAGAGTTCCAAACTGCCTCTGGAAGCAACGTCAGCACAATAACTGTTCGTCGGGAGCTTCATGAAGTGGGTTTCCATAGCCGAGCAGCCATACACAAGCCTAAGTTCACCATGCGCAATGCCAAGTGTCGGCTGGAGTGGTGTAAAGCTCGCCGCCATTGGACTCTGGAGCAGTGAAGACGCGTTCTCTGGAGTGATGAATCACGCTTCACTGTCTGGCAGTCCGACGGACAAATCTGGGTTTGGCGGATGCCAGGAGAACGCTACCTGCCCGACTGCATAGTGCCAACTGTAAAGTTTGGTGGTGGAGGAGGAAAAGTGGCCTGGGACTGTTTTTCATGGTTTGGGCAGGCCCCTTAGTTCCAGTGAAGGGCAATCTTAAAGCTACAGCATACATTCTAGACAATTCTGTGCTTCCAACTGTGGCAACAGTTTGGGAAAGGCCTTTTCCTGTTTTAGCATGACATTGCCCCCGTGCACAAAGCGAGGTCCATACAGAAATTGTTTTTTGAGATCGGTGTGGAAGATTTTGACTGGCCTGCACAGAGCCCTGAACTCAACCCCATCGAACACTTTTGGGATGAATTGGAATGCAGACTGGTTTTTATCTTTATTGCCTGTGAATTAAAATGTGTGGCAATATTCTCTCTCTGTGCTTTGGCTCCAACATTAAGTACCTAGTTCTTGTCTTGATTTAGCTAGAGGAAGTTGTGTGCCATCCAAATATTGAAATCACTAATACAGTCTAATAATTTATCTGTGGAGCTAAAATAAAAATACGAATGGAGGGTTGGAGATTGGCCTAAAATTGCTATGAGCTGAAGAATCTAGATTACTTTTCTTCAGAAGGGGTTTCACCATAGCAGTTTTTAGTGCAGTGGGGAAAGTGCCTGTAAATAGTGAGTGATTAACAATAGCTTGCACTTCTTCTTCAGATATGCAATTTAAAACTGTTTTGAAGAAGGTGGTGGGGATAGGATCAAGAAGGCAGGTAGAAAGCTTAAGTTGTGATATCACTTTCCTGAGCATGCCTGTGTCACCAGGGAAAATACATCCATAGTACCTTTAAGTGGTGGGCTAGGGCACATATCATCAAACTTCTCATCAGGTCTTGGTTGACTGATACCCAGCCTAATGTTTGTTATCTTATCTCTGAAATATGCCGCAAACTCATCACATTTAGATGTGGAGGAAAGTTCACATAGGTTTGCGGGTGCAGGATTTGTCATGCTATCAATGGTCGAGAAGAGCACTCTCAAATTATTCTGATTATTAGTGATCAAGTTAGAAAAATTAGCCCGTCTGGCATTTCTAATTGCCTTGTTATATATGCCAAGTTGCTCTCTCAGAATATATATGCTAAGTTTCTCTCTCCATGACGCAATTGGTAGCCCACCTGTACCATCCAAAACAATCTCTTTATTCGTACTGTGCTAGAAATTCACTATAGCACCCTCACTCTTCAGCATCCCTTACAGAAGTATTTTGTTTTAACCTAGGTCTACATTATTTTCATAAGGGCAGCATTTGACAGCCTTTTAATTGACCTGCAAAAATGTGAGCTTTGCTCTTGGAGAGTCTAATCTTGATAGCCTATATTTTCCATCAAGCTTCATATGCCTTTAAATCTTGCCTCCTTCAATAGATCTTTGTTTTGGTGCTTTAAAAAAAATAGTTCATATAGTGCAATGTTTGTTTGTGTGAAACTGCAGAGCAGATGCCCCAAATTGTAGCTCATTAATTGGTACAAATGCCAGAAAGCGCCACAAGACAACATAGGCTACAGTAGGGAAGGCTATAATGATACAAGGACTTTCATTTGTTGTCTGGTTATAACAATTACTATATATTAATGGACAAAGCCATCGATCACGTGACACCATTCCTTCCTATGTGAAGACTCAATAGAGTGGTGAGGAGGAGGAGTCTACTGTGTCCGGAATCGACTTCACCATTCATTTTCTGTATGCAGGGTTCACTCAAACATAATTTTAAACTTTTGTTTTAATATCGACAGTTACAGCTGATGTCGGTGTAAAAAAGGGCAGACCCGTCAATCAGCAATCATTCCACCCAATCACGGCAATTGGACACATTCCAGGGCTCCGACCCGCACACCTCAAATCAGAGCATGTTTACCTGCCGTCTCGAGAAGATGCAAGTTGTGTAGTGACGGACTCTGCTGTTTTCTTTCTTAAAGTGTTGTGCGTCTATCGAACATAACCACAATTCAATAAAATAACTTATATAAAGAACTTTAATGGAATCAGCTGTGTCTGTGTGTGCATGTGGTGGTGACCAAGTGTTCAGTATGGACCTCAACATTGTGTTCTGGCCGGACAGCACTATAGTGGGCAGAACCAAAACTAATCAGCATTAAGTATATAGCGGGTTAGGGCATATCCAGCCAACCGCTTAGACGAGCTCTAGCTAGCCGTTTTTTTCATGGTCCTAGTTCTCGCTGGATTTAGCAACCAACTGTTTTTTACAGTCGATTGTATATACATTCGCTCTCCTTTAATGTCATCTGATTTATTCGTTTCAGTCTCTGAATTATTTAATAAAACTTTTCACTTCCAGCTCCTGATATTAGGGCATAAAAATTTATCCTAAATTAGCCTACTGCGCATGGGCGCACTAGGCCCAAGCTCGTTTTCCCGAGCTAAACTGGCTGGGTAGCTAAACTATGCTAGTTTCCATCCTCATTGCCAAACTTCATAAGTAATGCACCCTCAACTTCAAAACTGCTAGTTATACAATCATGTAACTAAGAAAAATCTGACTTTATTAATATGAGTAATCCAGGAATGTCACAAGTTAATTGACACGAGAACCCTCGAGCTGCTATTTTCTCGAGTTGTCTGCGGAGCTCCTCCTCAACACTCTATTCATAGGTTGCACCTCCGTCACTCGGTCGTGTCATGCCATTGTTATGAACGTTCTCAAGGTGCCCAAAAGTGGTGATAAACCCAGTCGTTCTGGACAGATGTTAACTACTGTTTCATCTAAATTACACTATAGTGCCTGGAAATACGATGACATTGCTTAAGTAGTCAAACATTTTTGCAGGAAACAACTTTGCCAGCATTATCATGTCGTCAAATTTACTCACCATGTACGCCGGTTGACCGCTGATGAGACGGGGGAGAGGGGTGGGCCTGGAAACAGGAGACAAAGAGCTGTGAGACATGGGTTTGATTCTAGACACATGAAAAGTGGGATGTATACGGAGGGTACGGGGCAACAGAAGACGAACAGCAGAGGGGCTAATGATCTTGGAGATGGGGAACGAGCCAATCAACCGGTGGGAAAGTTTGCGGGACTCCACCCAGAGGGGCTGATCTCGGGTGGACAGCCATACCTTCTGCACGAGACGAGACCAGGGAGCCGGGGTCTGGTGGCTGTCCGCTTGTCGTCGATACCTGGAGGTGGTCTTGAGAAGAGCCGACCGGGCTCTCCTCCAGGTACGACGACAGTGGTGGACAAACATCTGGGCCGAGGGTGTGCCGACCTCTTCCTCTTGCTCCGGGAACAGGCAGAGGTTGGAGGAGATCAGCCGGAGCTTGCCGAGAAGTCTTGTTCTGCGCACAGATCGTGCCGGTGGCGGCGAACGCGGAGACGTCAGGAACCATGGTAGGCCACCAAAAGCGTTGTCGCACAAAGGCAGGGTCCGACAGGAGCCCGGGTGGCAGGCAAGCCTGGAGCAGTGGGCCCACTCCAGGACCGCGGAGCGGACAGCGTCAGGAACAAACATCCGGTTATCTGGGCCCCCCCCCCCCCCCCCCCCGGGGTTCGGCTGGGAACGCTGCGCCTCCCGGACCTGCTTCCCTATTCCCCAACTGAGTGCCGTCGCCAAGCATGAGGTGGGAAGGATGGTCTCGGATTCCAGGGGTTTAGCCACGGGGCTATAGTGGCGTGACAGCACATCTGGCTTGACATTCTTGGATCCTGGGCGGTATGAGCGGGAGAAGTTGAACCGGGTGAAAAGTGATGTGTATTTTTAATGGATTATCAGATGAAATTGAGTTAATCATGAACATATAGTTAACATTCTTTGTGGCTAACTGAATTGGGCCGTTTTGTTTTTGTCTCTCTCTTCAAACACAGTGAAGGGAGCGGCACCAGGGTTCAATAGAGTTTGGGCTAGACCTTTGTCTCCTTGGTATCTTCTTGATTGATTACAGCTTGAGGGGGTGAGGTTTGTGTGATTTAGGGCCTGTCATGTTTAAGCTAAACATGAGTGTGTGTGCAAGACAGGGGAGCGGGTGATTGGTTGGAGTAATAGTTCAGCCGTCCTCAGGGACAAAGGAAGTGGGCGGAGCAATAAAAGAGCGGGAAAACTGAAGAGGACTATATAAGATGGAGGGAGACCTTAAGAATGGGTGCCCCTCTGCAGACGGGTATCGGCTTTGTTGAAAACTTTAATAAAGTCATTTCTTGATGCAACAAAAACTCTGTAAGACCTTATTTGTAATAAAGTATGGTGGTTATTTTCCACAACAAAAGCAGGGCCCAACTCGCTTGCCTGGAATTGAGACGCTTGGCGGTGCGTAGATATTCCAAGTTCTTGTGGTCTGTCCACACAATGAACGGATGTTCCGCCCCCTCCAGCCAGTGCCTCCACTCCTCCAACGGCATCTTCACCGCGAGAAGCTCACGATTACCCACATCATAATTCCTCTCCGTAGTGTTGAGGCGATGGGAGAAGAAGGCGCAGGGATGTAACTTGAGGTCCAGGGCCGAATGTTGGGACAGGACTGCCCCCACTCCGAAATCCGAAGCATCGGCCTCCACCATGAACTGGCGGTACGGATCAGGATGAACCAAGATGGGCGCAGTGGTGAAACAGTGTTTGAGGTCCCAGAATGCCCGTTCAGCAGCTGGGGACCATGTGCCAGGGTGCTGTAACCCCGGATAAAATGGCAATAAAAGTTGGCGAATCCCAGGAAACGTTGCAGCTGCACTCTGGACGTAGGCTGGGGCCAATCCACCACCGCTCTCACCTTCCCGGGATCCATCTGTACACTCCCTGCAGCGATGATGTAGCCCAGGAAGGGGATGGTGGAATTCGCATTTCTCCGCTTTAACAAAAAGCTGGTTCTCCAGGAGGCGTTGTAGGACCTGTCGGACGTGGAGCACGTGTTCTTTGGTGGAGCAGGAGAAAACGAGGATGTCGTCGAGGTAGACTAAGACGAACCGGTTCAACATGTTGCGGAGAACATCATTAACCAGGGCCTGGAACAAAGCTGGAGCATTGGTAAGGCCAAATGGCATGACCAGATATTCATAGTGACCGCAGGCCGTGTTGAAGGCAGTCTTCCATTCATCCCCCTCCCATATCTGCTACAGGTGGTAGGCGTTCCGTAGATCCAGCTTGGAGAACACGTTGGCCCCCTGGAGCGGCTCGAAGGCCGAGGAGATGAGTGGTAGCAGGTAGCGGTTCTTCACCGTGATGTCGTTGAGGCCCCGGTAGTCGATGCACGGGCGCAGGGTTTTGTCCTTCTTCTCCACAAAGAAGAACCCTGCGCCAGTGGAGGAGGCAGAAGGATGGATGAACCCGGCAGCTAGGGAGTCCTCAATGTAGGTCTCCATAGCCTTTGTCTCCAGACACGACAGTGAGTACAGACGTCCCCGCGGCAGAGTGGTGCCTGGGAGAAGGTCTATTCCACAGTCGTAGGGTCGGTGCAGCGGAATCGAAGTGGCCCGGGCCTTACTGAACACCTCCCGGAGGTCCTGGTACTCCACGGGAATGGTGGAGAGGTCCGAGGCAACTTCAGAGCCCCCAGGAAGACGTCCCGGGGCAGACTGCGCTGACTTCAGGCAATGAGCGTGGCAGAACGGGCTCCAGCCCATGATGGCACCAGTAGACCAGTCAATAAAGGGGTTGTGTCGCTGGAGACAAGAGAAACCCAATACCACGGGAACCTGAGGAGACTTAATTAGCAGGAATTGGATTGTCTCGCTGTGGTTCCCTGATACTCATAGGTTGATGGGGGTGGTATTGTGGGTGACCCGGCCTATAGAGCGCCCGTCCAGCACTCTAAAGTCAATGGGAATGGAGAGGGGCTGAGTGGGGATGCCCAGCTCGGACGCCAGGGTAGCATCCATAAAGCACTCATCGGCACCAGAGTCAATGAGTACCCGGAGAAATTTCGACTGGGCATCCATGAAAGGGGGTGCAAGTAAGGGAAGAGGAAAAGTTCACCGTATGGCCCACCAGAGTCCTCGCTCCTACCGGTGAACCTGGTTTTTAGTGGACACAAAATGACCAGTAGTCCCACAATACAGGCAACTCTTCGTGTGAAGCCTGTATTGCAGTTCGGCTGGAGACAGCCTACCTCTGCCTAGTTGCATCGGCTCGGGATGAGGTGAATCTGCAGACTTCTGAGTTTTTCAGGGGAACTCGGGTAGCCTTGGGTTCTCTCGGCAACGGAGCCATCAGGGACTTCCGGGATGCCTCTGATCCCATCGATCCGAATGGTCAAGGTGATGAGCGAGTCAATATCCGTCGGTAGTTCCCGGGCTGCAAGCTCGTCCTTTACTTCCTCCGATACTCCGTGCAGGAACGTGTCGAACAACTGTTGTTCCCACACTCCCGTAGCCCAGGCGAGAGCCCTCCCGGACATCAGCGTGATGAGGTACGCTATCTTAGAGCGGTCCGAGGGGAAGGATGTGGGCTGCAGCTCGATGATGAGCGAACACTGAGCGAGAAATGCCCGACAGGTTCCCGACTCTCCAGCGACGCGTTCCGGGGGAGGTAAGCGGGGTTCTCGGGAAACCGAGGTGGGTCGCGCTGCTAACAGCTGGGTTACTGAGGGGCTGGGAGGTTACCGTCGTGGTAGGCTGCCTAAAAGACAACCCGCAGAATTGCTCCAGCAATGTGTTAAACGCTCGGTCATGGCGTTCGGCCAAGGTCTGGAACCCTTCCATGAGACCACGAAGCAACTCCTCGTTGCTTCCAATGGTGGCTCCTTGGGAGGAGATGGCGTTGCGGAGCTGGTCCGAGTCTGATTGGTCAGTCATGGCCAGTTCGTACTATCACGTGTCGGGAGAAGACCCAGATGCAGACAGTGTCGAAGTAACAAAAGTTTATTACAAAAACAGGGGGCAGGCAAACGACAGGTCAAGGGCAGGCAGAGGTCAGTAATCCAAATCACAGTCCAAAAGGTACAGAACGGCAGGCAGTCTCAGGGTCAGGGCAGGCAGAGGGCAATAATCCAGGGTGGTGTGACAAGGTACAGAATGGCAGGCAGGCTCAGGGTCAGGGCAGGCAGAATGGTCAAAACCGGGATAACTAGAAAACAAGAACTTGAGAAAGACAGGAGCAAGGGGGAAAACGCTGGTAGGCTTGATGAAACAAAACGGACTGGCAACAGACAGAGAACACAGGTATAAATACACTGGGGATAATGGGGAAGATGGGCGACACCTGGAAGGAGGTGGAGATGATCACAAAGACCGGTGAAACAGATCAGGGTGTGACACTTGGCAATGTTTTCATTAATAGCCCATTTTTTACTAAAGTTAGTCAAAAATAGCTAGCAATGCGAACGTGAGCTAGCTAAAATCCGGTGCCCTCAATCTTAGCTAGCTAGCTAACGTTATACTGCATCTAAAGTCAATCTGGCAACATCAAAATGATGACAAAAGGTTTTCCTACTAATTATTTGCCTCCTTCTGAATGTCATTGTATTTCCATGCCACTATAATGCACTTTTGATGCAATCTTCATCAGCGCACATTGACAATGCATTGAGTAGAATGCTCAGTCGGGCATCAGTCCTTAACGAACGTTCAAAACAACATTGTGAAGAAACATGCAACCCATGAATAGACGGGTTGGTTGTTTAGCAACAAAAATTATGCATGCGCACCGTGGGGCAAAACAGATGAGGTTGGCTTAGAATGTTGACAACATATATTTAGTCTCCAATGTTTATTGAAAACATAAATACATTTGCACAATGACCACTTAATTGTCTCTCAAATACATAGTTACAGCTGTTGGTTAGCTAGCTAGCGAATTTGAGCCATATTAGCATTGACATGAAATCAGTCAAAACACCTCAAAACAAGACATGGTATCAATAACAAGCTGAAACAAGCCACTTAAGATTCCCCAATCTGGCCATCCAGAATCACAACAACAGCCACAAAGTAAAAATTGGCTATATCGTAAAAATTAATGGAAACAACAATTTGCTTTTTGGTCTTCATTTAAGGTTGGGGTTAGGCATAAGGTTAGCAGTGTTGTTAAGGTTAGGTTTAAAATAAAATTTTAAGAAGATAAATTGTAAAAATAGGCAGGGTTTATGACTTTGTGGCTGTGGTAACTAGTGACGACCAGGTACAACTCAGATTATAGTGTTTTTTTTTTCTCAAAGTTGCCAGGATGTCACGTGTCCTATTTATATCAGTACCCTCATAACAACCTAATTATTACTAAACTTCTATTCGATTAAATAAGCCACACGTAGCAAATAATCCCCAAAAAAATTCGACACTCTCATTGACCTCTACAAAAACTCCTCGCTTGTTGAGCGGAAAAAAATTAAAACACCACCTGCTGGAGAAGACAGATTTTGGGCCCAGTTATCCCTCTCGCTTTGCTTGCCTCTTCCTGTCTAGCAACTCCAGGAAGTGACATTGCAGGCTAGCTCAGTGCTGCCCCCTCTCATTGAGTAAGAGCCAATTATGCTTGATCGGAAAATGTGGTCGGAGGCTCCGTATGGAGGGTGTGTCGTAATTGCGGAGCCTCCGGAGGCATGCAGAGACCAAATTGAGCTCCGTACCGCATCGCTGTGCGCCTCCCAAATGTTGTAACAATGCGGAGAGCTCCGCATTGACATGATTGGTTGACAGTAGGTTGGGGCGGGAGGTCCTGTATAAACACAAACTAACTTCCTTGACAATTTCCTTCACAACAGCTCTGCTCAACAGTTCTGCGCTGCGCCGCAAAGTGCAAGAAGTATGAATGTCCTGACTTCTGCACAGGCCGTATCACTGTAAATGCTGCATGGCCAATGTTGGATTGACCATGCAGCGCCTTTAACTCAAGTTGAAGGCCGACCAGGGTACTGCAGGCTGCCATTAGCAACCACATTTTTTAAATTTATTTTATTTCACCTTTATTTAACCAGGTAAGCCAGTTGAGAACAAGTTCTCATTTACAACTGTGACCTGGCCAGGATAAAGCAAAGCAGTGCGATAAAAACAACAACAACACAGTTAGTGGGGAAAAAAAGTATTTAGTCAGCCACCAATTGTGCAAGTTCTCCCACTTAAAAAGATGATAGAGGCCTGTAATTTTCATCATAGGTACACGTCAACTATGACAGACAAAATGAAAAAAAAAAATCCAGAAAATCACATTGTAGGATTTGGTGGAGCAAATTATGGTGGAAAATAAGCATTTGGTCAATAACAAAAGTTTCTCAATACTTTGTTATATACCCTTTGTTGGCAATGACACCGGTCAAACGTTTTCTGTAAGTCTTCACAAGGTTTTCACACACTGTTGCTGGTATTTTGGCCCATTCCTCCATGCAGATCTCCTCTAGAGCAGTGATGTTTTGGGGCTGTCGCTGGGCAACACGGACTTTCAACTCCCTCCAAAGATTTTCTATGGGGTTGAGATCTGGAGACTGGCTAGGCCACTCCAGGACCTTGAAATGCTTCTTACGAAGCCACTCCGTTGCCCGGGCGGTGTGTTTGGGATCATTGTCATGCTGAAAGACCCAGCCACGTTTCATCTTCAATGCCCTTGCTGATGGAAGGAGGTTTTCACTCAAAATCTCACGATACATGGCCCCATTCATTCTTTCCTTTACACGGATCAGTCGTCCTGGTCCCTTTGCAGAAAAACAGCCCCAAAGCATGATGTTTCCACCCCCATGCTTCACAGTAGGTATGGTGTTCTTTGGATGCAACTCAGCATTCTTTGTCCTCCAAACACGACGAGTTGAGTTTTTACCAAAAAGTTATATTTTGGTTTCATCTGACCATATGACATTCTCCCAATCCTCTTCTGGATCATCCAAATGCACTCTAGCAAACTTCAGACGGGCCTGGACATGTACTGGCTTAAGCAGGGGGACACGTCTGGCACTGCAGGATTTGAGTCCCTGGTGGCGTAGTGTGTTACTGATGGTAGGCTTTGTTACTTTGGTCCCTGCTCTCTGCAGGTCATTCACTAGGTCCCCCCGTGTGGTTCTAGGATTTTTGCTCACCGTTCTTGTGATCATTTTGACCCCACGGGGTGAGATCTTGCGTGGAGCCCCAGATCGAGGGAGATTATCAGTGGTCTTGTATGTCTTCCATTTCCTAATAATTGCTCCCACAGTTGATTTCTTCAAACCAAGCTGCTTACCTATTGCAGATTCAGTCTTCCCAGCCTGGTGCAGGTCTACAATTTTGTTTCTGGTGTCCTTAGACAGCTCTTTGGTCTTGGTCATAGTGGAGTTTGGAGTGTGACTGTTTGAGGTTGTGGACAGGTGTCTTTTATACTGATAACAAGTTCAAACAGGTGCCATTAATACAGGTAACGAGTGGAGGACAGAGGAGCCTCTTAAAGAAGAAGTTACAGGTCTGTGAGAGCCAGAAATCTTGCTTGTTTGTAGGTGACCAAATACTTATTTTCCACCATAATTTGCAAATAAATTCATTAAAAATCCTACAATGTGATTTTCTGGATTTTTTTTCCTCAATTTGTCTGTCATAGTTGACGTGTACCTATGATGAAAATTACAGGCCTCTCTCATCTTTTTAAGTGGGAGAACTTGCACAATTGGTGGCTGACTAAATACTTTTTTCCCCCACTGTATATATGGAATAAACAAAACGTACAGTCAATAACACAATAGAAAATCTATATACAGTGTGTTCAAATGTAGTAAGTTATGGAGGTAAGGTAATAAATAGGCCATAGTGCAAAATGGTTACAATTTCGTATAATACTGGAATGATAGATGTGCAAATAGAGATACTGGGGTGCAAATTAGCAAAATAAATAACAATATGGGGATGAGGTAGTTGGGTGGGCTAATTTCAGAAAGGCTGTGTACAGGTGCAGTGATCGGTAAGCTGCTCTGACAACTGACGCTTAAAGTTAGTGATGGAGAACTACTTCTGTGTGCGATTTTAAAAATATATCGGTTCAAGGATATACATCTGGTGTATTAGAAGCAATTATATTAAATTTTACACAGATTGACCACGACGATTGCTATTTTTCCAATTACTATAATGGGGATCCTGTTTTCTGCAAACAATGCCTGCAGTACCAGTCGGACTTGAACTTCCGTGGCTTCAAAGATAGGGTGCAGTCGTTCTCCCCGGGTTAGAATTAGAAAATGGCTCAATTTAATAATAATAATCTATAACCTTTAATCTTCCTACCCTTCCCCAACTAATTTGGTTGGGCTTCAGAATCAACACCCACTCAACGTATGCACAAAAAGTGTACCAATCACACAGTCATCCCTCAAACTTGGGGAACTTAGTGCTTGGTCAGAAGATATTGCAGGCTTGGACCACACCAGGTGTGATGGCTGAGGGAACACAGTTAGTCCATTCATTGAGAAGGCTGTGTCTTGTCCTTACTACGGATATTACACTTGGCTACTACTGGTTTTCTCTTCTATATCCTGTGCATAACTGAGTATGCCTGTTATCATGACTTCCTGTATGTGTGGGGAAGTTTGCACATTAATAGTCCACACAGTGTTTCTTATCTTCTCTCTTTACACACTGCATACTGTGCATAGCCAACTGTTTATTCTTTCATCAGTGCTGAACTGGCTGAGCTAGCAGCCACACTGGTGATAAGTCAAGTTACAGGTGATTTACCTGTTACTGTTAGCTGACGAGTGTTACAGTATATGAGATGTATTTTAGTCGATAATTGGGCTCATTTCTTGAACTTGTTTTTTCTGTACCAATTCATGACCTTAGAACCTTATAGTCCCATCTGACATTTTGGTAAAAAAATAATTATTCACATAGTTGCTCTTTTAGGTGGTCCTTTACATGTGAGATATGTACATTTACGATGAAAAACATTGAATCAGAAAGTTCTATCCGCGCAAACACCTTTTTACTTGGTGCTATAAGGTTCTATCTGAAATCACACAATGCTGGATTGTCAATAAAACACACAGTCCATTCAGAAAGTATTCAGACCCCTTGACTTATTTCCACATCTTGTTACGTTACAGCAATATCCTAAAATGGATTACATTTATTTATTTATTCATCAATCTACAACACACTACCCCATAACGGCAAAGTGAGAACAGGTTGTTAGAAATTTTAGCAAATGTATTAAAAAAAAATAATTACAAAAAATACCTTATTTACATAAGTATTCAGACCCTTTGCTATGAGACATGAAATTGAGCTCAGGTGCATCCTGTTTCCATTGATCATCCTTGAGCTGTCTCTACAACATGATTGGAGTGGTAAATTCAATTGATTTGACATGATTTGGAAAGGCACACACCTGTCTATATGAGGTCCAACGGTTGACAGTGCATGTCAGAGCAAAAACCAAGCCATGAGGTCGAATGAATTGTCCGTAGAGCTCCGAGACAGGATTGTGTCGAGGCACAGATCTAGGGAAGGGCACCAAAAAATGTCTGTAGCATTGAAGGTCCCCAAGAACACAGTGGCCTCCATCATTCTTAAATGGAAGAAGTTTGGAACCACCAAGACTCTTCCTAGAGCTGGCCGCCCTGCCAAACTGAGCAATCGGGGGAGAAGGGCCTTGGTCAGGGAGGTGACCAAGAACCCAATGGTCACTCTGACAGAGCTCTAGAGTTCCTCTGTGGAGATGGGAGAACCTTCCAGAAGGACAACCATCTCTGTAGCACTCCACCAATCAGGCCTTTATGGTAGAGTGGCCACACGGAAGCCACTCCTCAGTAAAAGGCACATGACAGCCCGCTTGGAGTTTGCCAAAAGGCACCTAAAGGACTCTCAGACCATGAGAAACAAGATTCTCTGGTCTGATGAAACCAAGATTGAACTCTTTGGCCTGAATGCCAAGCGTCACGTCTGGAGGAAACCTGGCACCATCCCTACGGTGAAGCATGGTGGTGGCGGCATCATGCTGTGAGGACGTTTTTCAGCGGCAGGGACTGTGAGACTAGTCAGGATTGAGGGAAAGATGAACGGAGCAAAGTACAGAGATCCTTGATGAAAACCTGCTCCAGAGTACTCAGGACCTCCTGATTCCTGCTTATAAGCAAAAACTAAAGCAGGAAGCACCAGTGACTCAGTTAATAAAAAAGTGGTCAGATGACGCAGATGCTAAGCTACAGGACTGTTTTGCTAGCACAGACTGGAACATGTTCCGGGATTCTTCAGATAGCATTGAGGAGTACACCACATCAGTCACTGGCTTCATCAATAAGTACATCGATGACGTCGTCCCCACAGTGACCGTAGGTACATACCCCAACCAGAAGCCATGGATTACAGGCAACATCCGCACTGAGCTAAAGGGTAGAGTTGCCGCTTTCAAGGAGCGGGACTCTAACCCGGACGCTTATAAGAAATCCCGCTATGCCCTCAGACAAACCATCAAACAGGCAAAGAGTCAATACAGGACTAAGATTGAATCGTACTACACCGGCTCTGACGCTCGTCGGATGTGGCAGGGCTTGAAAACTATTACAGACTACAAAGGGAAGCACAGCCGCGAGCTGCCCAGTGACACAAGCCTACCAGACGAGCTAAACCACTATGCTCAAATCGAGGCAAGCAACACTGAAGCATGCATGAGAGAACTAGCTGTTCCAGATGACTATGTGATCACGCTCTCCGTAGCCAATGTGAGTAAGACATTTAAGCAGGTCAACATTCACAAGGCCGCAGGGCCAGACGGATTATCAGGACGTGTACTCCGAGCATGTGCTGACCAACTGGCAAGTGTCTTCACTGACATTTTCAACATGTCCCTGACTGAGTCTGTAATACCAACATGTAGCTCAGCTGGTAGAGCACGGCGCTTGTAACGCCAAGGTAGTGGGTTCGATCCCCGGGACCACCCATACACAAAAATGTATGCACGCACGACTGTAAGTCGCTTTGGATAAAAGCGTCTGCTAAATGGCATATTATTTATATTATGTTTCAAGCAGACCACCATAGTCCCCGTGCCCAAGGACACTAAGATAACCTGCCTAAATGACTACCGACCCGTAGCCATGAAGTGCTTTGAAAGGCTGGTCATGGCTCACATCAACACCATTATCCCAGAAACCCTAGACCCACTCAAATTTGCATACCGCCCCAACAGATCCACAGATGATGCAATCTCTATTGCACTCCACACTGCCCTTTCCCATCTGGACAAGAGGAACACCCATGTGAGAATGCTATTCATTGACTACAGCTCAGCATTCAACACCATAGTGCCCTCAAAGCTCATCACTAAGCTAAGGATCCTGGGACTAAACCCCTCCCTCTGCAACTGGATCCTGGACTTCCTGACGGGCCGCCCCCAGGTGGTAAGGGTAGGTAACAACACATCTGCCACGCTGATCCTCAACACGGTGGCCCCTCGGGTGCGTGCTCAGTCCCCTCCTGTACTCCCTGTTCACCCATGACTGCATGGCCAGGCACGACTCCAATACCATCATTAAGTTTTCCGACGATACAACAGTGGTAGGCCTGATCACCGACAACGATGAGACAGCCTATAGGGAGGTCAGAGACCTGGCCGTGTGGTGCCAGAATAACAACCTCTCCCTCAACGTGACCAAGACAAAGGAGATGTTTGTGTACTACAGGGAAAAAAAAGAGGACTGAGCACGCCCCCATTCTCATCGACGGGGCTGTAGTGGAACAGGTTGAGAGCTTCAAGTTCCTTGGAGTCCACATCGCCAACAAACTATCATGGTCCAAACACACCAAGACAGTCGTGAAGAGGGCACGACAAAGCCTATTCCCCCTCAGGAGACTGAAAAGATTTGGCATGGGTCCTCAGATCCTCAAAAAGTTCTACAGCTGCACCATTGAGAGCATCCTGACTGGATGCATCACTGCCTGGTATGGCAACTGCTCGGCCTCCGACCGCAAGGCACTACAGAGGGTAGTGCGTACGGCCCAGTACATCACTGGGGCTAAGCTTCCTGCCATCCAGGACCTCTATACCAGGCGGTGTCAGAGGAAGGCCCTCAAAATTGTCAGACTCCAGCCACCCTAGTCATAGACTGTTCTCTCTGCTACCGCATGGCAAGCGGTACCGGACCGCCAAGTCTAGGTCCAAAAGGCTTCTCTACAGCTTCTACCCCCAAGCCATAAGACTCCTGAACAGCTAATCATGGCTACCCAGACTATTTGCACTGCCCCCCCACCCCCACCCCATTTTTTTTACGCTTCTGCTACTCTGTTAATTATTTATGCATAGTCACTTTAACTCTACCCACATGTACATATTAACTCTACTACCTCAACTACCTCAACTAGCCGGTGCCCCCGCATATTGACTCTGCACCGGTACCCCCCTGTATATAGCCTCCCTACTGTTATTTTCTTTTACTTCTGCTCTTCTTTTCTCAACACATTTTTGTTGTTATTGTTTTATTTTACTTTTTTATAAAAAAATTAATGCGTTGTTGTTTAAGGGCTGTAAGTAAGCATTTCACGGTAATGTCTACACCTGTTGTATTCGTCGCATGTGGCAAATAAAATTTGATTTGATTTGACCTCAGACTGGGGCGAAGGTTTATCTTCCAACAGGACAACGACCCTAAGCACACAGCCAAGACAGCGCAGGAGTGGCTTTGGGACAAGTCTCTGAATGTCCTTGAGTGGCCCAGCCAGAGCTCGGACTTTAACCCGATCTAACATCTCTGGAGAGACCTGAAAATAGCTGTGCAGCGACGCTCCCCATCCAACCTGACAGAGTTTGAGAGGATCTGCAGAGAAGAATGGGAGAAACTCCCCAAATACAGGTGTGCCAAGCTTGTAGCTTCATACCCAAGAAGACTCGAGGCTGTAATCGCTGCCAAAGGTGCTTCAACAAAGTACTGAGTAAAGGGTCTGAATACTTATGTAAATTAGATTTCAAATATATTTTTTAAATATAAATTAGCAAACATTTCTATAAACCTGTTTTTGCTTTGTCATTATGGGGTATTGTGTGTAGATTGATGAGAAAAAATAAATATTTTCATCCATTCTAGAATAAGGCAGTAACGTAACAAAATGTGAAAAAAGTCAAGGGGTTCTGAATACTTTCCGAATGCACTGTACTTGTATGTAAGGTGATATACTTATTGAGTCATGAAAGAGGAAGACATCACAAAACAGTTCTGAGATTTGGGACTTGAAAAATACTCTATCTCAAAACTATGCATTTTGCAGATAGAACCTTATAGTCTCAAGTCCTTGATTATTAATATCATAGGTTCTGGTCCTCCTTTAGAAATTATATAAACAAAATTAAATCACTTTTTCAGAAGAATAAGCTCTTTATGGTAACCCCCCCCCCCCCCCCCCCCCCAATACAGGTGCATTAGAGCATGTTTAAGGCCCTTAGAAGAGGCATTGCTGTTTTTGTCTTGTCCTATTTCAATACGAAAACCTCCATGGAAGAGGTATTTCACAGAAATTACAAACTTACCACATTTTATTACCAAGTTTACTGACTTTGGGTGTCAGAGACCAGAAAAATATATCAGTTTACTCATTCAGAGCTAAACTTTAGCAATGTTGCTAGTTATCCATAGGATAAGGTGTATTTATCATTTTAGGGAAATATCGCTTTAACAAATGTGTGATGAACATGAATTTGATGATGTGATTAGAAAGAAGGAAGGGTATTGTCTTTATTTAATCATTAAATGTCTGGTGTTTTCTATTGAAATAAGGTTAACTTTCTGGGCCAGATAGAACGTTATGGCTGAATCCTAAATGACATTTCAGAGGCATACGGTTCGGTCTGCGATTGCACCCCCGTAAAAAAAACGGATTTACGAATGTCTTAGGATTTTGATGCTCTGCACTTTGTGTACCTTTTTAAGGTTAGAACCTTGATGGGTTATGAAAGAAGAATTCACTACAAAACAGTTCTGAGATCTGGGATGTGAAAACTTTAATACTGAATATCTCAGAACTATGCTTTGCGCAGATAGAACATTATAGTCCCAAGGTCTCGAATTGTCAGTATAATGTGTATGCAAAAAATTGTGGTTTTCACCAAATCTTAAAAACTGCTACTTGGTCTTACATCAGAAGTATTTAATTCAGTTGTCTGCTGCAGACGGAATCTATGGGATACACAACTATAAAAGGTGAATTGCAATTCACTGGGAATTTCACTAAAAGATGTTGAAGCTAGTTGTCACAAGTACAGGTCCATAGAGTCATACAGGAAACGTATTACTTTCAACACATCAAACACGTAAGCCACTCTTCTGGGTAGCTCTTAACTCAACAAACTGTTCTTATGGAAATAAAAGCACATAGAATGTAAATTACATCCACCCAGATATCTGATAGACTGTATTGTATTTGCTTAACTTCAACTTTAAACTTTTTCTACCAAAGCACTTTGGCCATGTCCTGATGTTGAGATTAATTGGAAAGTAGTACCATGGTTATAACTGCTGAACTATTTACAGTTTCCTAATTTCCTTTTCCTGTTAAATAACTTAATGAAAGGGTCGTGATAGTTTTTCACCATATTCTTTTCACCTTTCAAAGCTTTGAATCAAATGAGATGAAAGCTATTCAACACTATTGGCGCAAAGCCCACACTTTCTGAAATACAAACCTATCCTTACACTTTTTATCACAACAGGAACAATAGTTTTTTCCTTTGACATCTGAACATGTAACTTAAGCATTCACAATAGGAACCGGTGTTACGTCCCATTCCGTACCCTCCCCTATATTGTTTCTTAGTTCCTGGTGTGTAAGCGTAAGCTGGACAGCAAGAAGGAGGCCCTTCTGATCCTGTCCAAAGAGCTGGACACCTGTCAACAGGAGAGAGACCAGTACAAGCTGATGGCCAACCAGCTGCGAGAACACCACCAGGGACTCAAGAAGAAGTACAGGGAGCTCATTGTGAGTCTGTCTATAGGATTTATGTTCAATGTTTAGAACTCTTCTTTATCTGTAATGATTTGTCTTAAAGTGATAGTCCGGCCAAATGACTACTTTGACTTTTTTTTATGGTTTCTAAAATGTGGTTTATGGACCTGGAAAATCAATGACCCATGAATGTTTGTTAAATTTGATAGAGCTTAGCATTAGTATTTTGAGTGCAAAACAATGGGACCACTGTTCATGGTCTAAATCACCTTATAGTAAAATGTTTGTATTTCTTTCAGGATGGAGATCCTTCTTTACCACCTGAAAAACGCAACCAGGTAAGTTGAGCTGTCTCTAATGCCCATGCTATATCCCTCAAACTATAGCATATGTTATATACACTAACAGTCAAACGTTTGGACACAGCTACTCATTCAAGGGTTTTTCTTTATTATTACTATTTCTTACATTGTAGAATAATAGTGAAGACATCATAACTATGAAATAACACATATGGAATCATGTAGTAACCCAAAAAGTGTTAAACAAATCAAAATATATTTTCTATTTGAGATTCTTCAAATAGCCACCCTTTGCCTTGATGACAGCTTTGCACACTCTTGACATTCTCTCAACCAGCTTCATGAGGTAGTCACCTGGAATGCAATTCAATTAACAGGTGTGCCTTCTTAAATGTTAATTTGTGGAATTTATTTTCCTTCTTAATGCATTTGAGCCAATCAGTTGTGTTGTGACAAGGTAGGGGGGGTTTACAGAAGATAGCCCTATTTGGTAAAAGAATAAGTCCATATTATGGCAAGAACTGCTCAAATAAGCAAAGAGAAACAACAGTCCATCATTACTTTAAGACATGAAGGTCAGTCAATCCGGAAAGTTTCTTCAAGTGCAGTCACAAAAACCATCAAGCGCTATGATTAAACTGGCTCTCATGAGGACCGCCACAGGAAAGGAAGACCCAGAGTTACCTCTGCTGCAGAGGATAAGTTCATTAGAATTACCAGCCTCAGAAATTGCAGCCCAAATAAATGCTTCAGAGTTCAAGTAACACACATCTCAACATCAGCTGTTCAGAGGAGACTGTGTGAATCAGGCCTTCATGGTTGAATTGCTGCAAAGAAACCACTACTAAAGGACACCAATAAGAAGAGACGTGCTTGGGCCAAGAAACACGAGCAATGGACATTAGACTGGTGGAAATCAGTCTGGAGTCCAAATTTGAGATTTTTGGTTCCAACCAGCGTGGCTTTGTGAGACGCGGTGTGGATGAACGGATGATCTCCGCATTTTGTATTTCCCACCGTAAAGCATGGAGGAGGAGGTGTTATGGTCAAGGGGTGCTTTGCTGGTGACATTGTCTGTGATTTATTTAGAATTCACACTGAACCAGCATGGCTACCACAGCATTCTGCAGCAATATACCATCCCTTCTGGTTTGGGCTTAGTGGGACTATAATTTGTTTTTCAACAGGACAATGACCCAACACACCTCCAGGCTGTGTAAGGGCTATTTTACTAAGAAGGAGAGTGATGGAGTGCTGCATCAGATGACCTGGCCTCCACAATCCCCTGACCTCAATCCAATTGAGATGGTTTGGGATGAGTCGGACAGCAGAGTGAAGGAAAAGCAGCCAACAAGTGCTCAGCATATGTGGGAACTCCTTCAAGACTGTTGGAAAAGCATTCCAGGTGAAGCTGGTTGAGAGAATGCCAAGAGTGTGCAAAGCTGTGATCAAGGTAAAGGGTGGCTATTTGAAGAATCTCAAATATCAAATATATTTTGATTTGTTTAACACTTTCTTGGTTACTACATGATTCCATATGTGTTATTTCATAAAGTCTTCACTATTATTCTACAATGTAGAAAATAGTTTTTTTTTCCAGCCTCTCCAACCTTGTGTGTGTGTGTGTGTGTGTGTGTCTGAGGGGTTGGGTACAGCAGAAGATATTTATGTCTCGTATGGATTAATAAAAGCATTCGATCTCTCTGACCTCTCCCCAGGTGAACTTGGCTCAGCTGTTGAGAAATGCAAGGGAGCGAGGGAAACAGCTAGCCGAGGAGCTGAAGGAGCTGAATCAGAGACTGGTAGAGGCCCAGGGGGATAACAAGGTAGGGCATCAAACATACACACACACACACATGCATCTCTAGCTCTCATACTAACTCAAAGTGAATCTGTTCCTCCCTCTATTTGACCCGTCTCTCCCTGGTCCACAGCTGCTGAGGATGACCATCACCAGACAGAGGCTAGGGGATGAGGAGGTGGGGGCACGCCACTTCCCCGCCCATGAGAGAGAAGACCTGGTCCACCAACTGGAGAAGGCAGGGCTACAGGTAGGAAGGGATCTTGTCCAAAAACGCTATGCTACATCGTGCCCTAATGAACACGACAAGTGCCTCTCCTTCTTCAGCACTTTCAGAATAGTTCAAAAATGGAAGATAGGAGACAACCGTGTCCTATTCACTTTCTCTCACGCTGTTTCTCTCGCTCACTGTCTCTCTCTCTCTCTCTCTCGCTGTCTCTCTCTCTCTCTGTGTCTGTGTGTGTCTCTCTCTCTGTGTCTCTCTCTGTGTCTGTGTGTGTGTGTGTGTTCAGATGGAGGAGCTGGAGAACAGTGTTAAGGCGCTGACTGACGAGCTGGAGGACGTTAAGGCAGAACGTGTTGTGTTCAGTGAGAAGGCTGAGCGCCTCAACCTGGAGCTCAACCATATCCTGGGCGGCCACGAGACCCGTATCATCGATGTGGACGCCCTCTGTATGGAAAACAGGTGAGGGGGGGAAAGGTGGTGGACTTTTCTCTGCTAGTATTACATTTTACATTACAGTTGAGTAATTTAGCAGAAGCTCTTATTAAGAGCAACTTACAGTCAGTGCATTCAATTAAGGTAGGTAAAAACGACATGCCACATGTCACACAGTATTCAACACAATTCAATTACCCCCAATGTATATTAGGCTATGCACACATTTTTTTTTACTACTGTACAGCATAAAAGGAGACATTTTCATACACTGCGAGGTTGGCACTATTTCAATGTCATGTTATTCCAGGTTGGCATAGGGTGTTCTGTGTGTGTTTCTAGTTGAAGAATTGTTGTTTGCGGCATATTTTTTTTTTTGCTGAATACATTAATCTAAGGCTATTTTTGCCCTCTGTCAGGTATTTACATGAGAGGTTCAACCAAGTCCAAGAGGAGGTCAACTTGCTGAAGTCCAATATCATGAAATACAAGGTAGTGAGGTGTCTGTCTCTGTCATTCTGTCTGTCTGTCTGTGACAGTGGGCTCAATTCGATCCTACCCGCATTGCAGTAACAACTATTTTACCATCAGTTAGACTCCCCTCACGGGTAGATACTTCAGAATAAGGTGTGTGTGTGTGCATGCAGTAAACAAAGGCGCTGTGTCAACATTGCATTGCAATTACATTTAATTCTAGCTAGTGTCGCTTGACAGTCCCAAAGAAAGTTAGAGTTGATAGAGATGACAGCTGATAAAGGTGGGTGTGTTTGTTTTGCAGACTGCATTGGAGAGGCGGAAGAGCTCTAAATTGTCTGGGAAGTCCAACAGCAGTGCTCTAACAGGAGTGCTCTCTGCCAAACAAGGTACACCACCGTCGCATACAGATATGTCCAGCTACCACATGGCAGGTCCAAATTCAGACTGGTAGCTCTGTAGTGAGTAAGCTAAGGATGCTGGTCAGAGCAACTGATCCGAGAACAGCAGTTAGGAACTTTCTAAGTGATCTCCTCTGTCCCTCTGTCATTGAATCTAGGTCATGCATAGCCCAGTGAAGCATAAGTATAGAAGATGTGAACTAACTAGCTAGTGAGTGCAAGCCCACTGCAATGATTTAACCTTCTCTGAGATTCGAAGGATCTATTCTAGAACCTGTATAGCAGGTATTGTAGCGTGGCAGTGCGAGTTGCATTACATTATTTACTTGAAGAAATCAAGCTACATTAGCACACTGACGTGTGGAAACCATTTTCAGCTCTTGTGAAAGCCTATCATATGTATTCTACTGCACCAGAGTTCCAGATAAAAAAGCACCTCTAATTCCCATTCTGTCTTAAGTAGACATTATTTCAACATTAGAGTT
Source organism: Coregonus lavaretus (assembly GCF_964263955.1). Classification (NCBI taxonomy): domain Eukaryota; kingdom Metazoa; phylum Chordata; class Actinopteri; order Salmoniformes; family Salmonidae; genus Coregonus; species Coregonus lavaretus. Next base: position 19,305,740 of record NC_140026.1, on the reverse strand, counting down.
ATGTTAGTCTCCAGTGACTAACTTTTGAAACACCTGAGACTTGTCCTACTTTGTATTCAGAGTTCTGGCAGAGACACAAAGCATAGGTCTTGATTGACAGTTCTCGGCAGAGCCAGCACAGTAGGGCAGCAGTTAAAGCTAGAGGAAGCAGGGAGGTAACCTATTATACAGACAGCTGTTTCTATCTCTCTGTCACTCTTTCACTCACTCTCTCGCCTTTTCTTTCTTTCTTTCTTTATCCTTCTCATCTATCCTGTGTGTCGCTCCTGTCTAAATACTGTTTCTCCTATTTTTGTCGGTCTCGCTATCTGTTTTCATCTCCCTCCTCACACTGTTTTACTTCCGTCCTCCCCCTCTCTTCTTCTACTCTCTCTATTCCCGTCTCTCCCTTCCTCTCTTTCATTTCCTTCTCACCGACTCTCTCCTCACTTACTCCTCTTTCCCCTCTATTCCCCCTTTCTTTACCCCTCTTACTGCGATCCCCCCCTCCCTTGCTCTCTCTCTCTGTCTGTCTGTCTGTCTGTCTGCAGTGCAGGAGTTGTTGTCTGAGGAGCAGGGCTGCAGTCTCCCGGCCACGCCCAAGTCCATCTCTGACCTCAAGTCCCTGGCCACGGCCCTGCTGGAGACCATCCATGAGAAGAACCTGGTCATTCAGCACCAGAGACACACCAATCGGTATACACACTGGCACATACACATTTCTACAATACACACAGGCCTAGACACACACACGCACACACAGTCCACACAGTCCCTTTCTTATTCTTTAATATCCTTTATTTACGTCTGGTGTGCTTCATCTCCATTGACCTTTAACCATAGTAAGTTCATATACCTCGCCACACAATGTTCTCCACTCCTCCTAGTCAAACAGTGGAGACACACTTAGTTTACAGTCTGGCCACTGGGCCATGAGGGACCATGTGACTCACCCTCCAGCTTATCTTCTCCACACAGGATTCTGGGGAATCGAGTTGCTGAGCTGGAGGGGAAGTTGAAGACCTTAGAGGTGTCCGGCTTGTGGAGTCTTCCAGGTTGGTTACAATAATGTTGTTCAAACGCATTGACTGTTTTTGACATGAGTGTAAATCATAGACAGTGGGGTTTTGCTTGGGTGGATAATACTAGATTTAGCAGCTAAATAACACTATAGAGAACAATGCACCACACCATTAGCAAACACACTGTGTCTACCAACATTTCTTTGCAAATATCTGGTTAATGCTAGCTCCAATGGGTCTGTATGATGAAATGTTACCCAGCTTTACCTACTGAGAAAAACTAAATTGACAATTTACCAATGAACTGACCAATTGGTGGTGAACTGACCAATGAAATGGTGTGTTATTAACTGGGTATCTCCTCCCTGGCTGCGGCTGCCTACAGGCATGACCTACCACGTTTCTCTGGGAATACGGAGTATGTGTTCTGTATATACTGCCTTTCTTAGCCCATGCCCTCCATTGTGCCATGCCAGAACAAACCTGGGCATCCTCCCAAAACTGCCATCTCATACCCACCGTCCTAATGCTACCTCCATTCCAGCCCAAGGCCACTCCTTGTGCATTCATGTCACCTGTTGGGATCTTCTCACCTGCTGTACATAGTCATTTACAGCTTAACCTCGGAACCCAGAGCTAAATCACACTTGCACAATGGCCACCTACTCAGTTTGGTTACTCGATTCATAACATTTGTGTTAACAGTCTGTCCTGAGAGACTACTTACTGTTCCTTTTATCAGAATAAAAGGTGAATCCATCTTTTGTGTATATTTGAATGTAGGTACAACTACAGGTAGGTAACCTAGCGGTTAGAGCGCTGGGCCAGTAACCAAAAGGTTGCTACACTGAACACAAATATAAACGCAACATGCAACAATTTCAAAGATTTTACTGAGTTACAATTCATATAAGGAAATCAGTGAATTGAAATAAGTTAATTAGGCCCTAATCTATGGATTTCACATGACTGGGAAGTGGGATTTCACAAGGCAGGGGCGTGGTGAGAAAACCAGTCCGTATCTGGTGTGACCACCATTTGCCTCATGCAGTGTGACACATCTCCTTCGCATACAGTAGAGTTGATCAGGCTGTTGATTGTGGCCTGTGGAATGTTGTCCCACTCCTCTTCAACAGCTGTGCTGGATATTGGCTGTCCCACTCCTCTTCAACAGCTGTGCAGGATATTGGCGGGAACTGTAACACGCTGTCGTACATGTCGATCTAGAGCATCCCAAACGTGCTCAATAGGTGACATGTCTGGGGAGTATGCAGGCCATGGAAGAACTGGGACATTTTCAGCTTCCAGGAATTGTGTACAGATCCTTGCAACATGGTGCCATGCATTATCATGCTGAGACATGAGGTGATGGTGGCGGATGAATGGCACGACAATGGGCCTCAGGATCTCGTCGCGGTATCTCTGTGCATTCAAATTGCCATAGATAAAATACAATTGTGTTCGTTGTCTGTAGTTTATGCCTTCCCATACCATAACCCCACCGCCACCATGGGGCACTCTGTTCACAACGTTGACATCAGCAAACTGCTCGCCCACACGACGCTGTCTGCCATCTGCCCGGTACAGTTGAAACCGAAATTCATCCATGAAGAGCACACTTCTCCAGTGTGCCAGTGGCCATCGAAGGTGAGCATTTGCCCACTGAAGTCGGTTACGACGCTAAACTGCAGTCAGGTCAAGACCCTGGTGAGGACGACGAGCACGCAGATGAGCTTCCTTGAGACGGTTTCTGACTGTTGGTGCAGAATTTCTTTGGTTGTGCAAACACACAGTTTCATCAGCTGTCCGGGTGGCTTGTCTCAGATGATTCTGCAGGTGAAGAAGCCGGATGTGGAGGTCCTGGGCTGGCATGGTTACACATGGTCTGTGGTTGTGAGGCTGGTTGGACGTACTGCCAAATTCTCTAAAACGACGTTGGCTGTTGCTTATGGTAGAGAAATGAATATTACATTCTCTGGCAATAGCTCTGGTGGACATTCCTGCAGTCAGCATGCCAATTGCACACTCCCTCAAAACTTGAGACATCTGTGGCATTGTGTTGTGTGACAAAACTGCACATTTTAGAGTGGCCTTTTATTGTCCCCAGCACAAGGTGCACCTGTGTAATGATCATGCTGTTTAATCAGTGTCTTGATATGCCACACCTGTCAGGTGGCTGGATTATCTTGGCAAAGGAGAAATGCTCACTAACGGGGATGTAAACAAATTTGTGCACCAAATTTGCGAGAAATACGTTTTTTGTTTCAGCTCATTAAACATGGAACCAAAACTATACATGTTGTGTTTATATTTTTGTTCAGTATAGTTTGAATCCCCGTGTCGACAAGATAAAAATCTGTCGATCTGCCCTTGAGCCCTGTTTATCTGCACTTAACCCTAATTGCTCCAGGGTCGCCGTAAATAATGGCTGATCCCTTGTCGTGACACAAATCTTGAACATGCAGTGAAACAGGACAAATATATGCGTTCCAAAAATACTGGTAATGAATGACAGGTAATTTGGGGAGCTATTTCCCCCGCAAGGACAAATCCCATAACAGCATCAAGCCAGAGTCCTGATAAATGGGCAATTCCCACTGCTTTCAAATACTGAAATAGACTGTAACTTTTTAAGCGTATGATTAGTAAATACCTGAACTAGCTTAACATAGCTTCCCTCAATCTAATGGAAAGAACAGCAAATGTACAATGCAGAGACGTGCCAGTCAGACCTTGAGATTTTAGAACAGTTTCTCCAGTGTGCACCAGAGGGGGGTGTTGTGCTGTGTTTAAAGTGCACCGGCGGGATTTAGGCGGCGAGCTGTAGCTCGATGAAGCTCGCCTGTCATTCTCCCTGCCATAAAACTGACAAGCATCCATTACTGAAAATGATTGCCCACATTACAAACACATTTAGGGGAATGTGCTGTTATTAGGGAATTTGTAGACGAGGCCCAAAGTGCCTCATGACTCTGTCCACCACCACAACCGGCGTGGGGCAGAGAGAGAGGACGAGATGGAGATTAAGAGAGAGAGTGGCTTTGTCGAGATGGACAGACACGACGGGGCGAGGAAAAAACAACAACAGAAAGAGGGGCCGATTGGGGGCAGGCCCCGAGTCAAAACATTAGAGGTGCCATGTGTCGTTGTTCCCGAAAGACAAGTTAAAAGGGACAGAAAAAAACACAGCGATTCACTCAAATAGACTTGTGATTGACTCGACTACCCAAACCCCCCAGGGAGCGATCCCCTGTTCAATGAGCGCTGGAATACATGCAGACTGAAAGCCTGTCTGGGCGCATCAACCAGACTCGATTGCAAACGGGGCGAGACTCGCATATACAGTAGCCTACTACACTGGAGAAGATACAGGGTGCAATGCCCTGATAGAAAGACATATCATTACCCAGGTATTTTTGAACAAAGATTTCTCTCCCTCACTTTTCCCTGTCGTTGTTGCCACCTCTCCGCGGATTAACGTCAGTGATGGCGCGGGCCGGCATCTCACGAAGACGGTGTCTCGGATGTGACAGACCTGCCTTGTTGTCAAAATAGGAGACGGGTGACCCCCCCCTGGTGTGACTGTAGGGACTAGAGAAGCTGGGTACCAGAGAGATGTCAGATGTCTGTTTGGATGAGGGAGATAGGCCTACAGTATTGGGTGTTATTGTGTGGGTGTCAGTTTAAAGGTGGATGCAATTCTATTTGTGGAGGTAGTACTTATTTTGGTACCTCTCTACTATCTTTGTTTTAGTATGTGTGAGGAGAAGGTATGTAGGATATGTTTGGGCAGAAATAGGCTACAGGATTAATGGCTTCATGCATATGTGCGTGCGAGATGGGATATCTGTCTCTTAGTGCGTGCGTGCGTGCGTGCGTGTGTGTGTGTGCCTTGGTGTGTTTTGTGTATATGAGTGTATACAAGAGTGTGTTTGTGCAGTTATTCATCTCTGTGTGTTTGTGTATGCGCATGTGCACGTGTGTGTGTGTGTCTGTGAGAGGAGGAATGGACGGATGGATGGGCAGCTGTCAGGAGGGTATAAACCCACTCCTCCATACCTCCTCCTGAGCACGGTGTGTGCTGAAGACCTGCTGCGTTCAGCACAGGCCCTGCTCTGCATACATAATCACCACTTTATTACTGGCTTTAAAAAGCAGCCTGAGAAACTCACAAGTCACCAAAGGCCCTCTCAACTCAGAACGAGCAAGGCTCTCAGCCTGTATGAGGGCTAGCGTCCAGATGAAAGTTTGAAGTAATACTGAGCCTTGCCATTGCATGTTTCCCAATGGGCATTCTTTAAAATACGAATATGCTAATTTGTGAAATGAGATGTACAGAAACGAAGTTGCAGAGTCCTTTTTCATAAACTGCTTTCGAGGAAAGAAAAAGGGGAAACTTCACAAGCCAATCAAAGTACGATGTGCATCCATTGCCATAGATTGAGGTGAAGTGGAATTGACCCCAACCCCTGGTGACTATAGAAAATATGAGCAGTGCCCTGCATTCATAACATAAGTGTTTGTGTCCCATTCATGCTTGATAGTTAACATGTTTCACATGCTGCCATCCATTTTTAGCATTCTTCTGTTTCTGTTTTTATTTATATTTGTTTTAATGTTTTTGTTCGTGTTTCACACTTGAGTGGCCCTAGAAGTGGTTTGTGTCGAGTGAATGTGTGTGTGTGTGTTTGTGCGTGCATGGGTGTGTGTGTGTGTGTGTGTGTGTGTGTGTGATGTCTGGTATACGGTGCACGGTCCCCTGTGAGTAGCATATGGCGTCAGCCCAGGAGGCATGCAGCCATCACTAATGAAGACTGATGACAGGGAACTGCAGCCACTTCCTGTGAGCACAGTTGTGTGTGTGTGTGTGTGTGTGTGTGTGTGTGTGTGTGTTTGTGTGTGTGTGTGTGTGTGTGTGTGTGTGTGCGTGTGTGCGCGCGCATTTGGATGATTATGACTTTATCTGTGTGTAGAAGCATGCCCCTTCCTTACCTGCTTACACAAGTACCTTTAGAAAACCACCCTCATGTTTTTAGCATCTGTGTCTGTTGGGTATTTTTATTTTCTGACAGGGTGGGGAAAAATTCCCCGGAAGGTAACTCTTGTTCCGCTGTGGGGTTGTTGGGTTAACAGGGGGACGAGACACCATTACGCTGAGCGAGAGCCAGCGAACCGAGCTCCTATCGCCCAGCATCATGCCGTGCCCACCTCAGCCCCACACGCATGCAGCAATGCAGCCACCCAAAGGTGAGTGTGTAATTGTGTGTAACTGGGCTTCGCCGTTCGTTAAACGTCGCCCTTGGGCAGCGGCTAAAACGCTGTAATTAGCTCCATCCCCCTCTCCCCACAGCCTTCTTCATTTTGCGCCCAGTCCCCTTTCCCGCCTCTCCTCCAATGCTGGCCTCTCATTGGTGCTGACTGATAAGTACCTGATGCTCCTCAAATGCCATGGCATTTTGGAAATGTGAGCACAATTCTCGTCCACTGACATTCAAAAAGTTGGGGTGTGTTTTTGGAAGGAGGGGCACCATAAATATGGATGCTGGCGTGACATTTTTTTTCTCTCTCTTGTGGGGGCAAGTGTACTCTGCGGTCTGTCTTTAACCTTTTTGACTGAACATTCACAAATATGGGACAGTAATCTGCGGAATGGGAGAATATTTTGGAGAGGAAGCAGGGGGCGTCGCTATGTTTAGCCTGTTGCCATGGAAGTGCTTGAGTCACAATTTATTGAAATAACTTTGTCAATTGACACAGCCCCCCAACTCCAAAGAAAAGTTGGGGTAGTTAGTTATGCAATCCTGTAATGTCATCTTAATTCTCTGTCAATTTTAAAGGAACAATCAACTTTTTACAGGTGCTCAGAGTAATGTGGAGTTATTTTGCATGTCCGTAACGTTCACACCGCAGACTCACTCACTTAACTTGGTTGATTTACATAGCTTACACTCATACATTATCCATTTACACAGCTCTACATACACCCAGGCTGGTTGGATATAGCATGCGGATTAAGGACCAACAGGAATTTGGTTGGGTCACCACTCAGTCTTTGACCACTATCAAGCATTACTGCTACATGCAAATATCAGCAGACTGCATCCCCTAGCACCGAACCCGTTGGTGTTTGAAGTGCTGATCTAGGATCAGGTCCCCTCTGTCCATATGATCTTGTTCATTATGATCTGAAAAGCAAAACTGATCCTAGATCAGTACTCCTACTCTGAGGCACTTTATGAATACTGGCCCCGATATGACTGTTTAGGTACTGTATAAGCAATGTAGTAGGAACAGCTCAACCTAGTTTACCAATGGGCTTCTTCAACCTTGATTAGCCGAACCAGCTGTTTTGGAGCAGGGCAGGAGGAAATGCCTGGACACCCAGTAGCTTTACAGGAGGACAGTTTATCACTCGAGAGGTAGAGTTTAGAGGGAGTTACAACTTCATTATAACTACACTCCCACAATGAACTCTTCTCCTCTCTCCCAATGTGACTAGATGACAGAATGGGAGCGTCGTCGTGGGAACGGGCCACAGCTGGCGGTGACTTTGGCGCAGATGGCTTTGGCGGGGAGGGCGCACCCGAGCCCAGTGACGGGGCAGAGGCTAACTGCGTCTGCCTGAGTGACAGGCGGGGAGTGGAGATTGTGACGCTGTCGGAGGAGCAGGCAGCCTCGGAGCTGGAAGAGGGGCGGAGTCCCGTGGAGGAGGAGGGGCATGAGGTGAAAGTGGAAGAGGACGAGGAGCTGGGCTCCACAGTGGAGGAGGGAGAGGAGGCGGCCCTGGCGCTCGACGCCCCACCCTTAGAGGTGGAGTCAGACTTGGGTAACCTCCCACAGCTGCCTGTAAGGCAAGCTACCATAGACTACACCCTTGAGGCGGGTCATTCGATCTGCCATGCTCAAGCAGTGGAGCCTACTGGACTCCCTGAGACAGAAGATGCCTCTAAGCCAGCTTCCATATTTAAGACCCCAGACTGGGGCGGCATAGATGGGTGGGACCTGCACTGTCAATCAGGACAGAGTGACAGTTGCCATAGCGGCAATCATTGAAAAGTGATGTTTATCTTGGTTGCTTTACTACTGACTAGCAACATTTCCACAACGTAGACCAACCCCCCTTTTGTGCTCCCAGCCATTCATTGCGTGAGTCTATAGAATGTATAGGGAAAACACTTCCTCAGCCTCCCATTGACAGTCAGAGCCTGGAGTGTACTTTGCATCTAGATAGTGTTGTTGCTCTGAAAAGAGCAGACAATCTGGAAATCAATCCACTTGCAAGTCTAATGTCCTACAGGAGTAATTTAGCAAAGAAAATAGCAAAGATAGCAAAGTCCCCCCCCCAAACTGCCTCCATGGTAGGATAATCCCAGCTGTTTGCTTCCTGTTTATTCCTAAGGGTTGCTAGTTAAATGAGTGTTTATTTATTTATTTTTTACTGTTGTCCACATACAGGAGCCACTGTGAGTTTAGTGTGATTAATGTAATAGATTTGCATGGAAATCTGTGAAAGACATTGGTCCAGAGTTTGTAAACACACTAATGTATTTGTTTTGTATTGATATAGCTTTATGTATATAGATTATAGTTAGTCACTAATCAATTATGGAGCCCTTTTCTTATTCTGTTTCTAATGGAAAAGTAGACGTTGGCTTGTGACTGCATGTGCCTTATATGGAATATTTATAAATAATTTTGAATTTAAAATCCATTTGAATGAGCTTGACAGACTTTGTTTTTTGAATGTCATATCTTGCAGTGTCACATGTCCAAGTTGTTGCATAGGAGCACAGACTTTTATAATCAATATGGGCCTCAGTGCTGCCTGAGGAATGTCAATGTCCTTGTTTTCTCAATGAACTGATTGTCATGGTTGTCTACTCTTATAAAGCTTTGTTTACCAGCTGCATAACCACACACACACACACACACACACACACACACTTACTTCATCCACACGGTTGCACTACACTTTTGTACATAAACACACAGACACATTTTGTCACACAAAAAAGTTTCATGTACTTGCCCCACAATTCTGAGACACACACTCTTACAGCCAAAGTCCAGACCCTGCTAAGGTATTCAGATTCAGTTTTCCCCACATTCAGGTGGCAGCTGGCCTCTCCAAGCAAACCGCATCAAAGCCAGAATCCATGAAGTGCTTATTCTGCAGAAGGCTGCTTGCTATTTTTAATCTTTGACACAAAATAGGAGGAAGAAAAAAATATAGAACCCCAGGAAGCCATAGCGTGTACGCAGTACACACACACACACACACACACACACACACACACAGAGTGCTGCCAGCCAGCTTATTTGGCATATTGGCGAGGCGTTTCGAGGAATCTGATGACTTTATAAAGCAGATGGGATTTGCTGCTAATGAAATTGTGAAGCGACGTGGCGCCTTGGGCTTTAGCGAAACGCCTAACCGGCATGCCAATTCACCACGATAAGGGGGTTCCTCATCCTCCGGTGTCTTGCCTAATTTGACTTTAATGTCTGTGTGAAATGTAACTACTCAAGAGTAAACAGTAAAACTACACATTTGTTCTATTCTGAGCAGTGGCGTGGAGCTGATAGTTGTCATTTTCTAGAAGTGAGACGGTAACCTAGGTTACAATGCGTGCCCTGCCCTGTGCTAGTCAACCAAAATGACTGCTGCTCAGAGAGCCCTGGGCATTGAAGAAGTGAACAATTTCAGCTGCTCTCACAGGGTTGCTGAAGTTGTGACATGGATTGAAGTTGACAATTCACTTTTTTCGTCGTCCCCCCCTCCCTGCACTGATCCCTGATGGTCTGTCACAGCCTGCCACTTGCACTGTGGGAAGTCAGAATCCTCCCGCGTCTCACTACCAGTATAATTTATATTAGACATATTTCTATTCTCATTTGCAAAGGAAAGTAGCTATGCACGTTGTTTAACACTTCAGGTCCCTACAACGAATTGCATTAAGACTCAGACTGATTAGATATGGCTTGACTTTGTTATCCAATTCCTTTGTATCAGACGTGACATTCCAATATCCAAAGCAGAGGTGGCCAACCCTTCCTGGAGAGCTATTGGGTGTGCAGGCTTTTGCTCCAGCCCTGCTCTAACACATCAGTGAATCAATGTCCTGCAGTTGAATCAAGTGTGTTAGAGCATGGCTGATGCAAAAGCCTGCACACCCAATAGCCCCCCCCAGAAGGCTTGACCATCCCTGATCTAGAAGAATAGAAACACATCTAGCCTCAACAATATAACAATCTTATTTCACGGATTGATTGACATCTAGGGTTGCTTTTGCTCCTCTCCCTATGACAGGATTATCTGGGAGACTCATTATATATGCTATTTTTGGTTGTCAAGTAGTTGCCAGGTGGTGGTCTCAGAGCAGAACGCTGCCAGGGTAGCTTGCTGTTGCCCCCTGTGAGTGGGGACTTGTCCCTCCGCCACGGCAGGTCAAATTAGGCCATGGTCCCCACTGTGCAGCGCCTGCCAAAACTAATCTCAGCCCCACATCTCTGACAGAGACATCCCCGACCCATACCCAACCCTTATGTTAGTATCAATTTGTTTAGAATAGTAATGTAGTTTGGTTTAAAATAGTATTTGTTAACACTGTGTGTGTGTGTGTGTGTGTACGCACAGCTCTGCCTGATTATATGTGCCTCTCAGTGAATTTGTGTGAGATCCAGTGTGGTGATTTTGGCAGCACTGCAATCTAATCACATTCTCACAGGGAGTGGTGGTGAGATGCTTTGCTCCACATGCTTCAGCCTAGCCAGCTGCCCCCCTCCCCCCTCCCCCCCTCCCCTCCTACCCTGGACACACACACACACACTACCCTAGACAGACAGACACAGTGGCCCAGCTGGGTCACCACGGGGCCTGCTGGCTCTAATAGGTGTGATTTGAGGAGGCAGGAGGCAGCTGGATGTGGAGGGATTTGACACCCCATCATCGCCAAGGGAACTAGGGGGAGGGGGTGGGACACTTGGAGTCAGTGGTTTCCACGCCAACCACTCGGCAGGGTTAATTACTTTACCAGCCAGGTGCCCTGGCCACTGATGGCCAATGGCTGTGTGTCTGTGTCCTGCGCTTCATTCAGTTCTCTCTTCTTTATGCTACCTGACTTCTGTCAGCAATCCCTGAGAGAGGGAACCAATCAGAGTGCACCGAGCGAGCCCGCCAGGTTGTCACCTGGTGTTGTGATGTGAAAAGTGTAACTTTCTGCTCGGTGGATGACGGGTCTGTCATTATCTCTCATGGGGAGGGGGAAAAGCAATGTGAAATGTCTTGTCAGATCTTTTTTCCTGCTTGTTTGTCACCCACGCATGGATGAGCCATTCACCTCGTTCCCACCCTTGTGCGAGCAACTGGTTATTGAACGATGTTATGATTATTACATTGCGTCTATTCGTTCGGATCCCTATACCTCAGTGCAATGGCTTCGATGATACTGTCCTTGATTAAAGAAGCAAATAAAGCAGCCGCCCGTTAGCATTAACATTAGCATCAATCACCCAAACCCAACATCAAACAACCTCTCCTCTCCACAAAGGTCCTAGATATACTGTAGAGTTACATCTCTCCACTGTTATTTATTACATCCAATTACATGTGTCGTGCTTCCCCACAAGGGCAAAGTCCCAGGGAAACAACACGCGGAACCGCTCGGCTTGTTGCTTTTTATGGCCTTATTTATATTCGATTTGATTTGTTTATGCACAGGGAATTGAGTTGGAGAATCCGTGGGCAGTTATGCAAATACTTTTTGTAAATCACCCAAGTTGAGTAGCTAATCGCGTCGTGTCGAGTGGCGCCTCGCTCGACTTTAGACACGTCCATCCACGTCGCTCTTTTACATTTGTTGATGGGGGTTCTTTATCCGTTGTGACCTACCGTGCAGTTTCCGCTTTTTCTTTAAGGAAACGAGTGACCGCGGCACCAAAATGGCTCCCAGGGCCCCAGTGAGGCCGGCATCAGAGGACGTTGTGGATGGAGAGAGAGTTGTGGTGGGCCGATAAGCAGAGGCCACGCCGGGGGTCAGCACACTGTCGAGGTGTAGGCCTACAGTGTGATCTCTATTAAGATTACAGAGGGTGGGCCGGAGCGATAAGAGGAGAGAGACATGAACCACTGAAATAGCCTATGCAGTAAGGGGACAGACCGGCTTGTGCCTAGGGTAAAGTTATCCTGTCCTGCATGACTACTCTGTTAGTGCCGTTGTGCCTGACAAGCTAAATCAAGCGCAACTACGATATTTTGAATAAGTATTCTACCCAGGTCTGAATAGGAATGAGTTTGTCTTCCGTTTTTTGGACTCAAATGTTTGGAGCTTCTACATGATAGTCAATTGACGTGTTGTGAGATTGAGTATCCTCCAACACCCCTACTCAATTTTTGGCATAACTATTGAAGAGGTGTGTTGTGCCTGTCTGTGTGCCTCTCCTTGCTGAGAGAAGCCCCATCATGCACATTGGCACATTGTTGTCAGAGCGTTTCAATGCCAACCCTACCTAGATTTGGCTGCTCCAGTGCATCGCCTCAGGGCATCACTACCTGCAGGGCCCCCATTACTCCAGCGTGTGACAAACATCTTTAGAAACTGCCAGCTTTCTCATCTAGAACTCCCACACACTCCCTCTTGATCAATGCACCACTGTCTCACTCAGGCAAAATGAGCCATCCAACAACCTGGTTAGTCACTCGCTTTGTTATGGCTGGTGTTTTAAAATGAGATCGGGATGACTAGAGTTAAATGTTGAAGGGGAAAAAACACGTATTTTTCAACCTTGAGTAATGGTTGAGCTATTTCTGTCAAATGAAATGACACACCTGCATGAGCAACGTCATTAAGCCTTTAAAAGCAGGTTAGGGCGTTACATTGAGCGAACACATCATTCCAGAGCACACAGTTGCCAAGAGAGACGTATACAGTGGATGTAGGAGAGTTAGCGTTAGCTCACAAAAAGCTGATGAGTCAACCAGCTTTAGCACGCTTAAAGCAATGTGACAACAGGCAGACATATCCACATCAATTTGTGTGTCTATAGTTAGAATTATGGAAGTTGGGAGGCCTGTATATGAAACCTTTTTAATCTATATCTGAAAGGATAAGTGGTGATATTTCTGTGCTTTCCCCATGTAAGGTGCTCATCAGCACTGACCTTTAACATTCTAAATGTGGCTAACTTTTTGATTAAACTATGGACTTTATTAAATAATGCTGCAATTCATGCATGGGCATAGGGTGACTTATTTTCCACAGTGATTGGTCTTAATAAAGGGATACTGTGACATTTTGGCAATTAAGCCCTTTTTTCTACTGGAAGTGTACAGGAACAACTAGCATGCTAGCTGTTCCTGTATACTTCTAGTCATTGTGCTAACACTAGTTAGTAATGGCTCCAGAAACGGCCTTCCACTTCCTTCAAACTGCAAGCAGAGACACAACAATGGCATCCATGAGTTCATCGGACTCTGGGGAAATAGAAGAAAAGGCTTAATTGCCAAAATGTCACACTTTCCCTTTTAATGTGTATAACTTATGATTGGCTAAATAAGTGATGTAACTTGCCCTAGGTTCAATTATATTCATTTATTGTAAGGTGAGTAGGGCAGCAGTTTAAACTCTGTGATTTTGAGATTTGTTGTTTCCCAAAGCTGTCTGTCTCCTACAGTGGTCCTGTAAAATGTGATAGTGTTCTTGTTATTTAATTGTATATTACGCAGATATTTAGTTTATTTGAGTGTATGAATGTGTTCAGATACTAAACAGACATATCAGGACTAGACATGAACAAAATACAATATGTTTAAATTAAAGGGGCAATCTGCAGTTACTATATCCATTTTTGGACTTCTGAATTAATGAAATATACCCGTTGATTCTTTAAGAATATAACTTATAAATGCCTCATGAGCTAAGTTCAACTGTCGTACCCCACCAGAACCCAAAATATAAGCTTGTTTCACTGTTTGTAAACAAAGTAAATGTAAACAAACAGTATATAGCCTCAAAACATGGTTAAAACTATAATTGTGATGTCATGGATTGTCAGTCCTTGCATCCATAGCCCTGCCTATGAATTTGAGTGGTTACATTTCTACAGCCCCATCCCTCAACTTTTTGCAGAAACAGGGGTTAGGAGGTCACTTTGTTATTGTTTCAACTGCTGATTGACACTTTAAATAAATATGTTTATTTCATGAATGTACACTGAACAGAAATATAAACGCAACATGTAAAGTGTTGGTCCCATGTTCCATGAGCTAAAATAAAAGATCCCAGAAATGTTCCATACGCACAAAAAGCTTATTTCTCTCAAATGTTGTGCACACATTTGTTTACATCCCTGTTAGTGAGCATTTCTCCATTGCCAAGATAATCCATCCACCTGACAGGTGTGGCATATCAAGAAGCAGATTAAACAGCATGATCATTATACAGATGCACCTTGTGCTGGGGACAATAAAAGGCCACTCTAAAATGTGCAGTTTTGTCACAACCCAATGCCACAGATGTCTCAAGTTTTGAAGGAGCGTGCAATTGGCATGCTGACTGCAGGAATGTCCACCAGAGCTGTTGCCAGATAATTTAATGTTCCTTTCTCTACCATAAGCCTCTGCTAACGTTGTTTTAGAGAATTTAGCAGTACGTTCAACCGGCCTCACAACCACAGACCCCGTGTATGGCATTGTGTGGGCGAGCATGTCTGATGTCAATGTTGTGAACAGAGTGCCCCGTGGTGGTGGGGATATGGTATTGGCAGGCATAAGCTACGGACAATGAACACAATTGCATTTTATCGATGGCAATTTAAATGCACAGAAATACCGTGACGAGTTCCTGAGGCCCATTTATTTTAAAGTACTGTATCTGTCACTAACATATGCATATCTGTATTCCCAGTCATGTGAAATCCATAGATTTGGGCCTAATGAATTGATTTAAATTGACTTTCCTCATATGAACTGTAACTCAGTTAAACCTTTGTAATTGTTGCATGTTGCGTATATATTTTTGTTCAGTATATTTGCTGCTTTTATATTTTCACAGATCTCAGTGTTTGTACAATACATTTAAAAATCTCAAAAGACATCTGTTTCCTTAGAAGCTCCCACTTTCATCATAAAATGACATACATTGTTTAGGATTGAAAGAGTTCAGTGATTCCATACTACATCATTCAAACGTTCATGTCTCATGATGATGTAACACTTTCTTATTTTATTTTTGTAAAAATAATTAGGGGGTACATCAGCTTTAATATTGCAGATAGATTGTGCCTTCCATCAATGTGATTGTCTGCATTATTTCCAATCTCCCATATATATTTTTTTGTATATATACACACACGCACACAGTACCAGTCAAAAGTTTGGACACACCTACTCATTTAAGGGTTTTTCTTTATTTTTACTATTTTCTACATTGTAGAATAATAGTGAAGACATCAAAACTATGAGATAACACATATGGAATCATGTAGGAACCAATAAAGTGTTAAACAAATCAAAATATATTTTATATTTGAGATTCTTCAAAGTAGCCATCCTTTGCCTTGATGACAGCTTTGCACAATCTTGGCATTCTCTCAACCAGCTTCATGAGGTAGTCACCTGGAATTCATTTCAATTAGCAGGTGTGCTTTGTTAAAAGATAATTTGTGGAATTTCTTTCCTTCTTAATGCATTTGAGCCAATCAGTTGTGTTGTGACAAGGTATTGGTGGTATACAGAAGATAGCCCTATTTGGTAAAAGACCAAGTCCATATTATGGCAAGAACAGCTCTCAAATAAGCAAAGAGAAACGACAGTCCATCATTACTTTAAGACATGAAGATCTGTCAATCCAAAACATTTCAAGAGCATTGAACGTTTCTTCAAGTGCAGTCGCAAAAACCATCAAGCGCTATGATAAAACTGACTCTCATGAGGACCGCCACAGGAAAGGGAGACCCAGAGCTACCTCTGCTGCGGAGGATAAGTTAATTAGATTTAACAGCACCTCAGATTGCAGGCCAAATAGTAACAGACACATCTCAACATCAACTGTTCAGAGGAGACTGCCTGAATCAGGCCTTCATGGTCGAATTGCTGCAAAGAAACCACTACTAAAGGACACCAATAACAAGACGAGGCTTGCTTGGGCCAAGAAACACGAACAATGGACATTAGACCGGTGGAAATCTGTCCTTTGGTCTGATGAGTCCAAATTTGAGATTTTTGGTTCCAACCGCCGTGTCTTTGTGAGACGCAGAGCAGGTGAACGGATGATCTCCGCATGTGTAGTTCCCACCGTGAAGCATGGAGGAGGAGGTGTGATGGTGTGGGGGTGCTTTGCTGGTGACACTGTTTGTGATTTATTTAGAATTCAAGACACACTTAACCAGCATGGCTACCACAGCATTCTGCAGTGATAAGCCATCCCATCTGGTTTGCGCTTAGTGGGACTTTAATTTGTTTTTCAACAGGACAATGACCCAAAACACACCTCCAGGCTGTGTAAGGGCTATTTGACCAAGGAGAGTGATGGAATGCTGCACCAGATGACCTGGCCTCCACAATAACCCGACCTCAACCCAAATGAAATGGTTTGGGATGAGGTTTTATTTTTTTATTTTTTCACCTTTATTTAACCAGGTAAGCCAGTTGAGAACAAGTACTCATTTACAACTGCGACCTGGCCAAAATAAAGCAAAGCAGTGCGATAAAAACAACAACACAGAGTTACATATGGGGTAAACAAAACATAAAGTAAAAAATACAACAGAAAATATATATACAGTGTGTGCGATTGTAGTAAGTTATGGAGGTAAGGCAATAAATAGGCCATAGTGCAAAATAGTTACCATTTCGTGAATGATAGATGGAATGATAGATGTGCAAAAGATGATGTGCAAATAGAGATACTGGGGTGCAAATTAGCAAAATAAATAACAATATGGGGATATGTCACGATCGTTAGAGAGAGTGGACCAAGGCGCAGCGTTGCAGGCAAACATATTTATTTAAAGAGAGTAAACACTCGAACAAAACAACAAACGATACGTGCAGTCCTACGGTACAGACCAAAAGGAACAAACCAACTGGAACAAGATCCCACAACTATTGTGGGAAAACAGCCTCTATAAATATGGCTCCCAATCAGAGACAACCAGCAACAGCTGACACTCGTTGCCTCTGATTGGGAACCACTCTGGCCAGGCACCGGTGACCCAGGCACGGGTTGTGCCGGACAGACGACGCGCACCCCTGGCTTGGTGCGTGGAGCAGGAACGGGCCGGACCGGGCTGACGATGCGCACCCCTGGCTTGGTGCGTGGAGCAGCAACGGGCCGGACCGGGCTGACGATGCGCACCCCTGGCTTGGTGCGTGGAGCAGGAACGGGCCGGACCGGGCTGACGATGCGCACCCCTGGCTTGGTGCGTGGAGCAGGAACGGGCCGGACCGGGCTGACGATGCGCACCCCTGGCTTGGTGCGTGGAGCAGGAACGGGCCGGACCGGGCTGACGATGCGCACCCCTGGCTTGGTGCGTGGAGCAGGAACGGGCCGGACCGGGCTGACGACTCGCACCCCTGGCTTGGTGCGTGGAGCAGGAACGGGCCGGACCGGGCTGACGATGCGCACCCCTGGCTTGGTGCGTGGAGCAGGAACGGGCCGGACCGGGCTGACGACTCGCACCCCTGGCTTGGTGCGAGTGGCAGGAACAGGCCGGGCCGGGCTGGCGACGCACACCGTAGGCTTGGTGCGAGTGGCAGGAACAGGCCGGGCCGGGCTGGCGACACACACCGTAGGCTTGGTGCGAAGGGCAGGAACAGGCCGGGCCGGGCTGGCGACGTGCACCGTAGGCTTGGTGCGAGGGGCAGGAACAGGCCGGGCCGGGCTGGCGACGCACACCGTAGGCTTGGTGCGAAGGGCAGGAACAGGCCGGGCCGGCGACGCACACCATAGGCTTGGTGCGAGGGGCAGGAACAGGCCGGGCCGGGCTGGCGACGCGCACCGTAGGCTTGGTGCGAGGAGCAGGAACAGGCCGGGCCGGGCTGGCGACGCACACCGTAGGCTTGGTGCGAGTGGCAGGAACAGGCCGGGCCGGGCCGGGCTGGCGACGCGCACCGTAGGCTTGGTGCGAGGGGCAGGAACAGGCCGGGCCGGGCTGGCGACGCGCACCGTAGGCTTGGTGCGAGGAGCAGGAACAGGCCGGGCCGGGCTGGCGACGCACACCGTAGGCTTGGTGCGAGTGGCAGGAACAGGCCGGGCCGGGTTGGCGATGCGCACCGTAGACTTGGTGCGAGGAGCAGGAATAGGCCGGGCCGGGCTGGCGACGCGCACCGTAGGCTTGGTGCGAGGGGCAGGAACAGGCCGGGCTGGCGACGCGCACCGTAGGCTTGGTGCGAAGGACAGGAACAGGCCGGGCCGGGCTGGCGACGCGAACCGTAGGCTTGGTGCGAGGAACAGGAACAGGCCGGACCGTACTGGGAACACACACCACTGGCCTTAAACGGGGATCAGGAACGGGCCGGACCGGACTGGCAATACACCTCAGTACCTCTCGCCGTGCCTCTACAACTTCCTTCCCTCCTCTCACCAATGGCTCCCGTAACCCGGTGGCCTTCTCTCCTCGTCTCCCATTTCGCCCTGTGGCAGCCTCCTGCTGCCCAGTCGCCCATGCCGTGTGCCCCCCCCTAAAAAATTTCTGGGGTTGCCTCTCGTCCGTCCGACGACGACACTGTTGACGCCGTTGCTCCTCTCTCGCCAGGGCCTTAATCTTAGCCCATGGCCCTTTGCCCCCGAGCATGTCCTCCCAGGACTACGATTTGCCCACCTGGGCCATCGCCAACCTCTCCAGCTCCTTTCCCGGCGCTTCCTCCCATGTCCAGGCCGCCTGCTCCTGGACACGCTGCTTGGTCCTGGTATGGTGGGATCTTCTGTCACGATCGTTAGAGAGAGTGGACCAAGACGCAGCGTTGCAGGCAAACATATTTATTTAAAGAGAGTAAACACTCGAACAAAACAACAAACGATACGTGCAGTCCTACGGTACAGACCAAAAGGAACAAACCAACTGGAACAAGATCCCACAACTATTGTGGGAAAACAGCCTCTATAAATATGGCTCCCAATCAGAGACAACCAGCAACAGCTGACACTCGTTGCACTGATTGGGAACCACTCTGGCCAACACAGAAATACAAAACTAGAATCCCGACATAGAAACACAACACATAGAATATACACACCCTGGCTCAACATATAGAGTCCCAGAGCCAGGGTGTGACAGGATAAGGTAGTTGGGTGGGATAATTTCAGATTGGCTGTGTACAGGTGCAGTGATCGGTAAGCTGCTCTGACAACTGACGCTTAAAATTAGTGAGGGAGATAAGAGTCTCCAGCTTCAGAGATTTTTGCAGTTCGTTCCAGTCATTGGCAGCAGAGAACTGGAAGGAATGGCGGCCAAAGGAGGTGTTGGCTTTGGGGATGACCAGTGAGATATACCTGCTGGAGCGCAGACTACGGGTGGGTGTTGCTATGGTGACCAGTGAGCTAAGATAAGATGGGGATTTGCCTAGCAGTGATTTATAGATGACCTGGAGCCAGTGGGTTTGGCAACGAATATGTAGTGAGGACCAGCCAACAAGAGGTCACAATGGTGTACAGGTCACAATGGTGGGTAGTATATGGGGCTTTGGTGACAAAACGGATGGCACTGTGATAGACTACATCCAATTTGCTAAGTAGAGTGTTGGAGGCTATTTTGTAAATGACATCGCCAAAGTCAAGGATCGGTAGGATAGTCAGTTTTACGACGGCATGTTTGGCAGCATGAGTGAAGGAGGCTTTGTTGCGAAATAGGAAGCCGATTCTAGATCTAACTTTTGATTGGAGATGCTTAATGTGAGTCTGGAAGGAGAGCTTACAGTCTAACCAGACACCTAGGTATTTGTAGTTGTCCACATACTCTAGGTCAGACCCGCCGAGAGTAGTGATTCTAGTCGGGTGGGCGGGTGCAAGCAGCGTTCGGTTGAAGAGCATGCATTTAGTTTTACTCGTGTTTAAGAGCAGTTGGAGGCTACGGAAGGAGTGTTGTATGGCGTTGAAGCTCGTTTGGAGGTTTGTTAACACAGTGTCCAATGAAGGGCCAGATGTATACAAAATGGTGTCATCCGCATAGAGGTGGATCCGAGCGTCACCAGCAGCAAGAGCGACATCATTGATATACACAGAGAATAGAGTCGGCCCGAGAATTGAACCCTGTGGCACCCCCATAGAGACGGAAAGAGGTCCAGACAACAGGCCCTCCGATTTGACACATTGAACTCTATCTGAGAAGTAGTTGGTGAACCAGGCAAGGCAGTCATTAGAGAAACCAAGGCTATTTAGTCTGCCAATAAGAATGCGGTGGTTGACAGAGTCGAAAGCCTTTGCCAGGTCGATGAAGACGGCTGCGCAGTACTGTCTTTTATCGATCGCGTTATAATATCGTTTAGGACCTTGAGCGTGGCTGAGGTGCACCCATGACCAGCTCGGAAACCAGATTGCATAGCGGAGAAGGTACGGTGGGATTCGAAATGGTCGGTGATCTGTTTGTTAACTCGGCTTTCAAATACTTTCGAAAGGCAGGGCATGATGGATATAGGTCTGTAACAGTTTGGATCTAGAGTGTCACCCCCTTTGAAGAGGGGGATGACCGCGGCAGCTTTCCAATCTCTGGGGATCTCAGACGTTACGAAAGGGAGGTTGAACAGGCTAGTAATAGGGGTTGCGACAATTTCGGCGGCTAATTTTAGAAAGAAAGGGTCCAGATTGTCTAGCCCAGCTGATTTGTAGGGGTCCAGATTTTTCAGCTCTTTCAGAACATCAGCTGTCTGAATTTGTGTGAAGGAGAAGCAGCCAGCAAGTGCTCAGCAAATGTGGGAACTCCTTCAAGACTATTGGAAAAGCATTCCTCGTGAAGCTGGTTGAGAGAATGCCAAGAGTGTGCAAAGCTGTCATCAAGGCAAAGGGTGGCTACTTTGAAGAATCTAAAATAGAAAATATATTTTGATTTGTTTAACACTTTTTGGGTTAGTACATTATTCCATATGTGTTATTTCATAGTTTTGATGTCTTCACTGTTATTCTACAATGTAGAAAATAGTAAAAAACGAAAGAAAGAAAAACCCTTGAATGAGTAGGTGTGTCCAAACTTTTGACTGGTACTGTATATATATATTTGTGTGTGTGTGTGTGTTTTTTATTTATTTATTTTCCTTTATTTTCCCCTAACCTTACCACCCCTCCCCTAATTTGAGTAAACTAATGGACAACAACACTTAGGCTTCTACTTCCCGCTCATACATACAGTGGGGAGAACAAGTATTTGATACACTGCCGATTTTGCAGGTTTTCCTACTTACAAAGCATGTAGAGGTCTGTAATTTTTATCATAGGTACACTTCAACTGTGAGAGACGGAATCTAAAACAAAAATCCAGAAAATCACATTGTATGATTTTTAAGTAATTAATTTACATTTTATTGCATGACATAAGTATTTGATACATCAGAAAAGCAGAACTTAATATTTGGTACAGAAACCTTTGTTTGCAATTACAGAGATCATACATTTCCTGTAGGTCTTGACCAGGTTTGCACACACTGCAGCAGGGATTTTGGCCCACTCCTCCATACAGACCTTCTCCAGATCCTTCAGGTTTCGGGGCTGTCGCTGGGCAATATGGACTTTCAGCTCCCTCCAAAGATGTTCTATTGGGTTCAGGTCTGGAGACTGGCTAGGCCACTCCAGGACCTTGAGATGCTTCTTACGGAGCCACTCCTTAGTTGCCCTGGCTGTGTGTTTCGAGTCGTTGTCATACTGGAAGACCCAGCCACGACTAATCTTCAATGCTCTTACTGAGGGAAGGAGGTTGTTGGCCAAGATCTCGCGATACATGGCCCCATCCATCCTCCCCTCAATACGGTGCAGTCGTCCTGTCCCCTTTGCAGAAAAGCATTCCCAAAGAATGATGTTTCCACCTCCATGCTTCATGGTTGGGATGGTGTTCTTGGGGTTGTACTCATCCTTCTTCTTCCTCCAAACACGGCGAGTGGAGTTTAGACCAAAAAGCTCTATTTTTGTCTCATCAGACCACATGACCTTCTCCCATTCCTCCTCTGGATCATCCAGATGGTCATTGGCAAACTTCAGACGGGCCTGGACATGCGCTGGCTTGAGCAGGGGGACCTTACGTGCGCTGCAGGATTTTAATCCATGACGGCGTAGTGTGTTACTAATGGTTTTCTTTGAGACTGTGGTCCCAGGTCTCTTCAGGTCATTGACCAGGTCCTGCCATGTAGTTCTGGGCTGATCCCTCACCTTCCTCATGATCATTGATGCCCCACGAGGTGAGATCTTGCATGGAGCCCCAGACCGAGGGTGATTGACCGTCATCTTGAACTTCTTCCATATTCTAATAATTGCGCCAACAGTTGTTGCCTTCTCACCAAGCTGCTTGCCTATTGTCCTGTAGCCCATCCCAGCCTTGTGCAGGTCTACAATTTGATCCCTTATGTCCTTACACAGCTCTCTGATATTGGCCATTGTGGAGAGGTTGGAGTCTGTTTGATTGAGTGTGTGGACAGGTGTCTTTTATACAGGTAACGAGTTCAAACAGGTGCTGTTAATACAGGTAAGGAGTGGAGAACAGGAGGGCTTCTTAAAGAAAAACTAACAGGTCTGTGAGAGCCGGAATTCTTACTGGTTGGTAGGTGATCAAATACTTATGTCATGCAATAAAATGCAAATTAATTACTTAAAAATCATACAATGTGATTTTCTGGATTTTTGTTTTAGATTCCGTCTCTCACAGTTGAAGTGTACCTATGATAAAAATTACAGACCTCTACATGCTTTGTAAGTAGGAAAACCTGCAAAATCGGCAGTGTATCAAATACTTGTTCTCCCCACTGTACTATATACACTTCATGGACACAGTATATTTTACAACAGTTTTCTTTTGTTTGTTTTTAGTCCCATCCTTCAGCTACATTCAAACCCTCCCATCTATCTCTGAAGACCATCCAGTTTTGATTTCTATTTGCCATATATTTTTCAACTGTGCTGTTTCACAAAATGTCTGAACCTATATACATTTTACGGACACAGTATATTTTACATTAGTTATTTTTAGTCCCACCCTTAAGCTCCACTCAACCCCTCCCATCTATCTCTGAACACAATAAAACAAGATTCTCTGGTCTGCTGAAACCAAGATTGGAGGAAACCTGGCACCATCCCTACGGTGAAGTGTGGTGGTGGCAGCAGCGGCAGGGACTGGGAAACTAGTCAGGTTTGAGGGAAAGATGAAAGGAGCAAAGTACAGAGAGATCCTTGATGAAAACCTGCGCCAGGGCGCTCAGGACTTCAGTCTGGGGCTAAGGTTCACTTTCCAACAGGACAACGACCCTAAACACACAGCCAGGACAACGCAGGAGTGGCTTCGGGACAAGTCTCTGAATGTCCTTGAGTGGCCCAGCCAGAGCCCGGACTTGAACCCGATCAAACATCTCTGGAGAGACCTGAAAATAGCTGCGCAGCGACACTCCCCATCCAACCGACAGAGCTGGAGAGGATCTGCAGAGAAGAATGGGAGAAACTCCCCAAATACAGGTGTGCCAAGTTTGTAGTCGAGGCTGTAATCGCTGCCAAAGGTGCTTCAACAAAGTACTGAGTAATGTGATATTTCTGTTTTTTTTCGAAGAATTTCGTAATTTATGGGGTATTGTGTGTAGATTGATGAGGGGGGAAAAAACTATTTAATCCATTTTAGAATAAGGCTGTAATGTAACAATATGTGGAAAAAGTCAAGGGGTCTGAATACTTTCTGAATGCACTGTATATAAAAAGTTTATAGATCTAACTTAATTATATTATAAATATAACTTTTCTAAATTATGAAATATTAGATCAACTTACCTCAGAATCGTTTTGTTAGTGACTTAAAAAGTTTTAATGAGACAGATAGCATTTTTAGTTGAGCAAGAGTAGTGGCAGCCAGGGAAAGTGTTGGGGGGGGGGGATTCTGATGTAAAGTGGTTTCTGTGAGAATTACAGGGGGCAGTTACCCTATTCGATGTGCTCATGGAATTTACCTCCTCTACTTACTTTTTATTGATTATATTCTGAGAGGTCAAAGTAAAAAATGTGGGTGAATTACTAAACGGCTGTGGTGTAAAACTATGAAGAAGTTGTAGATCTTGAAAATCAGTTGAAATAACTATTTTAAACAATACCAGTTTATTGTCACTTGGCAATAATAATTATTCATAGCTTATACAGTTACTTGATGTTTCAAGTGCAGCTTTGCAATCTATTCATCTTGATATTATTGAGAGGTTGTTTCCATTCAGGTTGCAGGCTATTGTCCCTTTTCACAATGAAATAACAGGGCTATTCCTCTCCTGTGTCAGTGTTGGTCCTCTCTCTGTCTGTCAGCAACTCTGCTTGGCAGACCTATTTCACACACAATTGGACTGTTATTTAATTGCCTGTGAAAGAAAGGGAGCTAAAGGCCTGATATTTTAAATTAGCCTTGGATAAAGAGCATTAGTAAGGCTTTGTTGTAACGTTGACTTCTCCTTCCCTATCACCATCAATCCCTGGTTACAAGCAATGAGCCATTTGCCATTACAAAGCTTGTTAGGAATGTCCAGGCTGTGTAATTACCTGTGTCAATGGCAATGATTGTCTCCAGTGTCAGCTGATTCATCACTACATAATTTTATAGGTTGAAACATTCAAGAAATCTCTTTGAAGAGTGGTGTAAACACTGAAAATGTCTCATGTGTATAGGGTTTGTCATATGTTCTTGAAAGATTGACATGGCTTGAAATAATCACGTACATCCAAAATGTGCATAATGTGGCTATCTTGCAATAACGAACACTTTGACAGCCCTCTTCAAGTACATATTTTTCGTATAAATGTTATTTATAAACAAATGTGAGTTTTGTAAAACTTTTGCCCTTGGGATGAATTCTTCAACTGAGTTTCATCAACGGATTCGGTTAATGTTGGTATTGCACATGGACTCTCTTTTTTTTATTAGGGGGAGACTGAGTTTGGTGCAAGCCATAACATCCCCAGACAGCCAACCACTGACTCCACGTCCACGGCAGCAGCTGTCCTTTACAGTTTCACGTGGCGCAAATATTTAACTCGCAATATTTTGCTAATATAAAAACGTAATTAAATGTATCTGGCTCGACGAAACTCACGCTAAATTGCTGTTTTTCCGTCATTTTCGCAGAGATAATAATGAGGTAAGTGCTTCCGGTCGCCATATTTGTGGTGCTTAGCAATAGCGGCAGCGCAGATAGAACAAGGAGCTATTTATAAATATCTTTGGCAGCAGTGTGCAGAAATTGTATGGCATATTCGATCTACATTTGTGACTTATTTTGGATAGATATTTACGTTAAAAAACAATAAAACAAAAACAAAAAGGATGTCTAAAAGGTATCGGTTGGATTCGGGAGATAATTGTTATTCATCGAGTAAAAAGAGAATGTCTTCTGATGGGTGTATAGCAGGGAGAGGGAGGGATCCTTTGTTTTCGTGTTTCATGGGCACTGCAGTGCAGGAGATTTTTGGCTGCAACTAACGTCGTTCGCATGCTATCTAGCTAGATCGAATGTAAATGCAGAATGGACAAAACGTCCAGGGTCGTGTATACGGCAAACAAGTATTGTAGTCTAGTTACGTTAGCTATCTAGTCTTCTAGATCCCCGGGACCACCCATATGTAAAAATGTGTGCGCACATGACTGTAAGTCGCTTTGGATAAAAGCGTCTGCTAAATGGCATATTATTATTATTATTATTCTAAATAAACACGCAGTGTAAGCTAACATAGTTAGCAAGCAGCTAAAGCAGGCTAACGTTACAGAACAGTGCAAGAGATGCATCATTCATGCACGTGGGTTTGCCGCCCGCGCGTGGCCCGTTAGGTAGGTGGGTAGCTAGCTAGTTAGCATCCAGTCAGTAGTATTGCTAATACTAGCTAGCTGGTTTGCCAGCTATCATAGTAGAGAATGTTAACTAGTTATGTTAGCTAACTAACGGTATATTATTTGCTTTTTAAACAACAAATGTAAGTGGCTAGCTGACATTATGCTTTAGGTTTGTTTTGATTGAAACTAGCCGAAAAGCCACTTACTAACTGTTAACTAGCTAACATAGCTAAATCACAAACGTTATCATTAATATACTGCAACTGAAGGAAAATACCAATTCCCTAATCCCAAGCTATATCAAATTTATAATTTGTATATCATCCAATGATTCAGTTGTCAGTGGACGTCAACGTGGTTCTGAAACACATGGCCAACTTTGTCAGAACAGGATTCATTCATGAATTAAATCCTTACCTATAATTGGGTACTGAAATGTCAACATTCTAGGCCCATAAGAACATGACAAGAGTTCTGAAGGGTCAACTGGTGAATGTACTCAAGCCAACATGATGTCCTAGGAAATAGTGCAGTTGCTCTTGACACAGGCTGCATTGCCAAGACCAGTTTTTGCCTTTGGCCAATTCATCAAATGGAGTCTTCAACATTGGTCTCATCAAAGAAGGAAAATCAATACGTTGGTTCTGGGGTGCAGACATGCATCGTAGCATAATAAAAAGGAAATAAAGATATTGCACATTTGTAAAAGGAAAGTGTTCCCCTTTTGATATTTTAGGCCATTAATTTATTCGTTAATGTGACCTTTGCATGCTACACTTGATTACATCCTTCTGCAGCGTGAAAGGGAAATGCGCAGTAACCTTTTCATGTTATTTGAGGAAAAGGACATGACATACCCGAACCGCGGTGCATTCTAGGATCTGAGCTGTCCTATTTCTGTGTTGGTTGTTTGGTTCATTCCATTTTGGAATGGTGATGGGAAAAGAGATGGGAATGGGGCCTGGCCGATATAAAAAAAAAAGAAAAGCTTTGTCTAGTCTAAGTCACACTATTCACATTCATGCCTCGACCACAGGCGAGACCGCGACAGGGACCGCGACGAGCGGTTGAAGGACAGGAACAGAGGCCGGGACGTCAAGCCCTCTGGCATGGCCCTGAACCCGGCTGTTGGCAGTGGCATCGCAGGCCTCCTCTCCCACAAGCAGACGGCCATGCAGCAGCAGATCAACCCGTTCACCAACCTGCCCCACACACCGCGCTACTACGAGATCCTGAAGAAGAGGCTCCAGCTGCCCGTGTGGGAGTACAAGGAGCGCTTCAACGACATCCTGGGACGCCACCAGTGCTTCGTGCTTGTCGGAGAGACGGGCTCCGGCAAGACCACGCAGGTAACCAGGACAAGGGGTAGACGTGTGCATGGGGGGTACTCACACAGTCAGTAAGTCTCAGTCAGTCAGTTACTCAAGACACAAACAGACACACACACTTACTCGCACTTAATGCAGAGGTCGCACTGCATGTTTCCTGAAGTGGCTGACAGCAAATTATGACTGGGAAAAACATTGGAATGTTTGTCAATAATTTATTGATATTGGTCTGTTAAGGATTAACATTCATGTGGTGGTGAGACGGAATGTATCTATTCATTGTTCTCCAAGCCATATAGCATTATATTCACAAACAAACGGTAACACAGCCATGAAAAGTCAACTGATAACTCGATACTGACTGTTTCCTATGAGATGCCTGGGTGCCCTCACACACTCTCCCGTTATTTGCAGAATAATCCTGCCGCTGTGACCCATCTCCTTTTCCCCCCATCTTGATTTGTTGACATGTTAAATGCAGTGTGTGTGTTTCCCCTCCCTGTAGCAAAGTGGTTGGTTGCCACTAACAGGCACTCATCCGAGCCCAAGGCTAATCCGGCAGAAGGAACAGTTTCTAACTTTAGGCCGCTCTTAGCAGGTCCCCTCGTCTTTTGAACAGTGTGCGGGGGGATCCCCACCCGGGAGTGCCTATCAGCAGAAAGCTGTCAGACTCTGTCTAATACAAGCTATCATCTCAGCTTCTCTGGAGCTCGCAGTTGATTATCAGAGCGTGGGCGTGATCGGGGACGGTGGCATGGGGTTTACAGACAGTAAATGGCAGTTTATTTATTCTTCGCTCTCCAAAACATCCATGCTATCAAAGCGTCTGTGTTTTTGACTCAAAGCTATCTTCAGTGCCATTTTGTAAAGCGCTTTTGAATGGTATTGGTTTGGTTGCTGATTTGTGGAAGGTGGGGAAGGTCAAGGGATAGTAAAAGTGAGTGTGGTTGAGTAACTTCTTCTTCTCTCCATCTCCCCCTCTCCCTCCTCAGATCCCCCAGTGGTGTGTGGACATGGTGAAGGGCTTGGGCGGCCCTAAGAAGGCAGTGGCCTGTACACAGCCCAGGAGGGTGGCAGCCATGAGCGTGGCTCAGAGGGTGGCCGACGAGATGGACGTCATGCTGGGCCAGGAGGTCGGTTACTCCATTCGATTCGAGGACTGCAGCTCGGCCAAGACCTTCCTCAAGTAAATGCCAGTCTCTACTGAAGTTGAACTTCCACAAACGGTTTTATTTCACTGAGGTTGTTCAGTGAGGTGCTTCGTAGCAATACATTTTGCAACGGAAAACAATTTAGCATGTCCAGATAGTACCTCCCTGTTGTTCTCTGTTAGCGAAAAAGTTAGATTTCAAATATCCTTTACAAGCGAGACCTGGCTAATTTAGCAGTACACAGTTAATAATTAAGTTGTTAGATTAAAATGTCCACTTTAAAGACTTACCTGTTTTGTTTCCTCCCTCGATGCAGGTACATGACAGATGGTATGTTGCTGCGGGAGGCCATGAACGACCCCCTACTGGAGCGCTATGGCGTCATCATCCTGGACGAGGCCCACGAGAGAACGCTAGCCACAGACATCCTCATGGGTGTCCTCAAAGAGGTCGTCCGACAGAGGTCCGACCTCAAGGTACATGTCAAACCCCCATACCCCTGGGTGCAATGCACTGAACCTTGCAGGTAAAAATGTCCTGAATAGAGCTGACCTTATTTCTACTTGACTCTACTTGTCAGAGGAGCATGTCAGTTCTATGCTGTATTTCTATCTAAATGTTTCCTAACTTTGTGCACCACTGAAAGCGATCTGAGCTTTCACGCAAGTGCCAGGTGAATGCGGCAGGTAGCTTAGTGGTTAAGAGCGTTGTGCCAGTAACCGAAAGGTCGCTGGTTCTAATCCCCGAGCCGACTAGGTGAAAAATCTGTCGATGTGCCCTTGAGCAAGGCACTTAACCCTAATTGCTCCTGTAAGTCGCTCTGGATAAGAGCGTCTGCTAAATGACCAATTATTATTATTATTATTATTAATGCAACCCTGGCCTTGCCAACAGTTCCCACTCGCCAGTCTACATTCCACAGCATCTCATAGTCAGGCCACAGAGTTTCTAAACCCAAAGGCGCCAAATCGTGAGACTTCCAGGAACGCTTTTAGGGATTGAGATGTCAATGAGAGAAGTGAAAAATTCTTCCTTAGTTGTTCATTTTCTCGATTTCTAAAGGCACAACCTAGATTTGTGCCAATGTCTTAAGTCGCTGAACCTGTCGTTACTACAACCTTGTGAAAGTGACAAACTGACACGTTTTCATTTGAATGATAAGTGCCTTTGATTTAACAGCCGCAGTTCGACACGACCTGTAGACCCTGTGACGTGTTTCTGCGCATGAGCTTAGCTAGCTAACGTCACCATGACATCGCCTACAAGCGATCAGGGATTTCTATTGGAGAAGCAGTTTCGGCTGTGTTCGTTACTGCTTCTCAAAGCCCTGTACCGTTTGATCCTCATGTCTTCTCCTCTGCTCACTCTCCTAGACCCAAATCCTACCTCCGACCTAGTGCTCTATCCTACACGAGTGCCTGCTTCTCTGTGTGCACGCACCCGCTTGTGGACACACACACACACTCAATTATTACTCCCCCCCCCCCCCCCCCCCCCCCAGAAAAGCCTCAGTGGCAGTCTCTCCACGGGCTGACAGCTGTGTGTCTATTGAGGAAAAGACAAACGTCAGCCATTCAGCTCAGAAATGCACGGCGAGTCCCCTATGCGGCAGCAGCGAGATTGCTCCCCGGGTCAGCCCATTTAAGAGAATCAGCCAGGGATGGGGCTTTCAGTTTTTATAGGCCGAATGTGCCGGACACAATTCTCATAAAGCGGATGGGTAATGACTAGTTGTTCTCAGGGATGGTATCAAAGGTTACACACGTGTTCAGGGACTGTTAAATAAGATCTAGGTTAGTGGCAACGATCCTCCCGGCCCTGCTCATGTCCCTCTTCCCAAACTCCCTCCTCTCCCAAATTTGAAGTTTAATTTGCCTTGATTAAGAGCAATTATAATGTAATGCTGTGCTTAAAGCGAAATAGCGCAGAGACCGTGGACCAAAATATTTGAGGGCAAAAATGGGAGAGCAGAGAGGCGCGCTGCCTCCCGTCAGAATCTTAATGTGCTTAATGGGCCCTAGGGGAGAACATGGTGTGCCCGGATACTTATTCGGGCAGTGAGCATTGTGATCAGCATGGGTCAGGGGCTCTGTCCTCCTGTGATATATCCACCATCTTGTTTCCTCTCACTTGGCCAGGGTCCAATCTACACCCTCTTTCTGGTTCACGCCCGCTTCCTATCCTCCTGCATAGAAGTTATCTATTATGTTTCCTATGTCTACAAACCTGTTTTCGCTTTGTCATTATGGGGTGTTGTGTGTAGATTTATGAGAATATTTTGGGAAAAAAATCAATTTTAGAATAAGGCTGTAACGTAACAAAATGTGGAAAAAGTCAAGGGGTCTGAATACTTTCCGAATGCACTGTATGTTTTACCTCCTAGGCCTTATCCATTTCATCAGTCACCTGTGTCGACTATCACTCTTAACTACCCTGTGGTGAGACTACACCAAACCCTACCATTCTTCAACTTCTAAATACTCCTACCTTAACCTTTATCTACCTACACTATACTATCGTTCGTCGCTGTCCCCTGGTTATATGCAACCTCCTCTCTTCACAGTATTGCTCCTGCTAAAAGCCGCTGTTTCGGATTGCCCTTAGACACTGATCTAAGATAACGCTTATCGTAACCTGAACCATTAGGCCAAACTACAATCTAGAACTCCGATCAGTGTCTAGGGGCAACTTCATCCTATAGCATCATATAACCCCATCAGCAGCCATTTTCTCTTCCCAGTCCTCCTCTCACCACCTTCTCCTTTGTCTTGTCAGGTCATCGTCATGAGCGCCACGCTGGATGCCGGCAAGTTCCAGGTGTACTTTGACAGCTGTCCGCTGCTGACCATCCCGGGACGCACGCACCCGGTAGAGATCTTCTACACGCCGGAACCCGAGAGGGACTATCTGGAGGCAGCCATCCGCACCGTTATCCAGATCCACATGTGTGAAGAGGAGGAGGGCGACTGTCTGCTCTTCCTCACTGGACAAGAGGTAGGCCCTTTTCTGCCACCATTACAGCTTTTCACACGCGCACACACGATCAATGCTTAGATTAATAGAGATATTGAATGCATGTGGCCTCGCCTGTTTGGAACCTACCCTGGTAAGAGGGAAAAAAGACAGTGCCCCAGATTTAGCCTTCCCCATGAATCCCTGACATTAAGTAATTTATAATTTTTTCACTCCTCCAAATGTTGTCCACTGATGTGTAATGGAGGGTCAGGTTCATGCCCATAATGATGAATTTGGTCACAGCTGGGAGGGCACACACCTGCCTGCCTTCCCCCAGAAACGTCTGTCTGCCTCCCAGATCACGAGTGGGAGAGGCAGCCTGTCTCAGGGCTCAGCAGAGCTGCAGTGCCACACTGTTATTCTCACCATTCTCTCCCTACGTAATGTAACAGTTTGTGTAGCTTATGGTTGGGACATGAGAACTAAGTGAGGTTTGTATGAATGCAACCCTAGACTGAGATTAAAGGGATACTTCGAAATTTTGGCAAGGACACTTTATCTACTTCCTCAGAGTCAGATTAGCTAGTGGATACCAATTGTATGTCTCTGCGTCCAGAATGAAGGAAGTTATAGGTAGTTTTAGCAATAGCGCAATGACTGGAAGTCTATGGGAACAGTTAGCAATTGCGCTAACGCTAGCTAGCAACTTCCTTCAAACTGCACACAGAGACATAAAAATGGTATCCACGAGTTCATCTGACTCTGGGGAAGTAGGCTAGATAAAGGGCTGCATTGCCAAAATCTCGAAGTATCCTTTTAAGACCGAGCGTGACTGTTAATGTGCCTGGAGCTTCTCATTTTGAATGTATGGATTCCCTCACGTTGGCGCGGCGTCACCATCCAGCGTAGCCATCTTTCAAAAAAATTAAACATATATTTAGCTGAGTGGCCACCCAGTCGGATAATGTGACAGCCTATTCATTAACGGCAGTCATTTGTCATTCATTGGCGGGCTGGGACTGCACTACCGCGCACCTACATCCGTTTTCATTGGCAGATGCCGATTCGATGCCTGGTTCGTTAGGGAAGGGATGAAGTCACGGAGGAGCATTGTATTTGAAGTGGTATCATTTGAGGGGCTGGTAATTGATTTTAGATTTAGTGGTGTTCCAGCCACTCGGACAGCCAGGGAACAGCATTGGCCTCCCCTATTTGAATGTGCAGAGGAGAAGCGAAGCTTTGCGGGAAATTCGTTAAACATTGTTTAGAGGTGGACGACGTCTTTTGATGAGTATCCACCCCCCTTCACACCTCCCCCAGCTCAATAACGCTGAATGCGTTGGGGTGTCAAGCTGCCGAGGCAAAGCAAGCAGTGCAGTCAGAGAGCACACCCACGGCGAGTTCATTAACACTCTCCTAATTAGGTTAAAGAAGTTAATGTGAGGTAGCTCTGGAGGAGATGGGTGTTCAAAGGGTGCCCCCCGGAGTGCATCTTAACCTCTCGTCTCCCCGCAACTTTGATGTTGACTAATGATCGGGGACGCAGATCCGTCTTTGAGGTAAAGCTGTTTTCATTTATGACAAATGAAAAGCGAAGGGGGCGGGATTCTTTCCCGCCCTCCCTCCCTCCATGTATTTGGGGGATATTGTCCCTGCCGCGAACCATTTAAAACAGACAAACTCAAACTCCCCAAAAAAGAGAGGCAAAACTTATCACAGCTGCCTCGCCCTGATAAGTCTCACCATTTAAGCTGCCCCCTCAGCGGTTCACTTCAAAACATAAAGATTCGCCCGGGCCTCGGTTAATTAAGTGGACCGAGGCGAGTGCCTAATTGAGTCTGGTTAGGTGCCTGGTGCTCCACCGTATCTCTCCTAGGGTCGCTGTGCACGCGCTCCATTTCTCTTCAGGCACTGGCACACCAGCTCAATCCCAGCGCCTTGGCAACGGTGTCCACTTTTCATGACAGCTGCTGCATCCAGAGGGTTGATGGTCTATTAATGCGCAGGCTAATTTTATCAATCTATTCATTACACTTTCCCACTATAACTTGTCAATGTGTTGATTACATGGCTATCGGTGGGATGGATTTGACTTGTGTAGTGGGTGAACACAGCAGGGAAAGATTGGTCTAGGAATGCATTACTGTCTGCATACAAAGTCCACAAACACACAGAGAAATCCTAGCCGAGGTTGCCTATGTTTTTGTGATTTATTAAATCAGGGCAAAGCCTTGCCAATTCTTAGGAGAGCATATTTTCTACTGGGTAGCTCTAGGTTGCAGTCAGTGTCACATTGTGGCCTTGGTATGACTATCAAAAACGGTTCCCATAATTTCAGAATAAACCAAGGCTATACCCCTTTCTGCCCCAGCCCCCTTCTCCTTCGCACTCCAATAAAACATTTATTTGAATCTGTAAGTGCAAATTGTCACGTGACCCCCAACCAACCTATAGAAGGTGCTGCACAGCTCCGTAGGGCCTGAAGGTGGAGCAACAGCACAGGCTGTGGCCGTTTACATATTGGTGTATTTGTTTAAAGGGAAGATTGCAGAGTTAGGTTTCTGTTAAACATTCTGATTGGTTTCATCCTTCCAACTAAATGTCCCAATACTACATATTACTTTGTATTTTGGGATTTATTTTTATTTTATCTGAATTTGACCGAAGTCATGTCGGAAAAGCGTTTCGGAAAAGTCATGTCAAGAGAAGAACACACAACAGGAGTGAAGCCACTGTCAACATAAGACGGTAAAGATCCACATCATACCAAGTCCTCATTGTTTTAGATAAAATATTTTGGCACTCTGAATAAAGCCAACTTATCATCTGACCATATCCTGTGATTTTCTTTATTCTATATCAGATAAAGATGTTATTTGATCACTTTTACAGCACGCAAGCTTTTAGCATAGCCCTTTTTACACCCCTATTAGCTATCCATTAGCATTTATACATTTACATTTGAGTCATTTAGCAGACGCTCTTATCCAGAGCGACTTACAGTTAGTGAGTGCATACATTTTCATACTGGCCCCCCGTGGGAAACGAACCCACAACCCTGGCATTGCAAGCACCATGCTCTACCAACTGAGCTACAGGGGACTACAGCAGCCTTGAAACATCACATTGCATTCGGAAAGTATTCAGTACATTTGCAAAGTGCATTCGGAAAGTATTCAGACCCCTTCACTTTTTCCACATTTTGTTACGTTACAGCCTTATTCTAAAATGGATTAAATAAAACATTTTCCTCATCAATCTACACACAATACCCCATACTGACAAAGCAAAAATAGGTTTTTAGACATTTTAGCACATTTATTACAAATAAAAAACAGAAATACCTTATTTACTTAAGTATTCAGACCCTTTGCTATGAGACTCAAAATTGAGCTCAGGTGGATCCTGTTTCCATTGATCATTCTTGAGATGTTTCTACAACTTGATTGGAGTCCACCTGTGGTAAATTCAATTGATTGGACATGATTTAGGAAGGCACACACCTGTCTATATAAGGTCCCACAGTTGACTGTGCATGTCAGAGCAAAAACCAAGCCATGAGGTTGAAGGAATTGTCCGTAGAGCTCTGAGACAGGATTGTGTCGGCACAGATCTGGGGAAGGGTACCAAAAAGCATTGAAAGTCCCCATGAACACAGTGGCCTCCATCCTTCTTAAATGGAAGAAGTTTGGAACCACCAAGACTCTTCCTAGAGCTGGCCGCCCTGCCAAACTGAGCAATCGTGGGAGAAGGGCCTTTGTCAGGGAGGTGACCAAGAACCCGATGGTCACTCTGCTCCAGAGTTCCTCTGTGGAGATGGGAGAACCTTCCAGAAGGACAACCATCTCTGAAGCACTTCACCAATCAGGCCTTTATGGTAGAGTGGCCAGACTAATCAGGATCGAGGGAAAGATTAACAGAGCAAAGTACAGAGAGATCCTTGATGAAAACCTGCTCAGGTTCACCTTCCAACAGGACAACGACCCTAAGCACACAGCCAAGACAACACAGGAGTGGCTTCGGGACAAGTCTCTGAATGTCCTTGAGTGGCCCAGACAGAGCCCGGACTTGAACCTGATCGAACATCTCTGTAGAGACCTGAAAATAGCTTTGCAGCGACACTCCCCATCCAACCTGACAGAGCTTGAGAGGATCTGCAGAGAAGAATGGGAGAAACTCCCCAAATACAGGTGTGCCAAGTTTGTAGTCGAGGCTGTAATCGCTGCCAAAGGTGCTTCAACAAAGGACTGAGTAAAGGGTCTGAATACTTACGTGAATGTGATATTTCAGTTTTTATTTTATAAATGTGCAAAAATGTCTAAACCTGCTTTTTGCTTTGTCATTATGGGGTATTGTGTGTAGATAATAATTTTAGAATAACAAAATGTGAAAAAAGTGAAGGGGTCTGAATACTTTCTGAATGCACTGTATTAGCAGTTCAGGACATCAGCATTTCTTGTACTGTTACACAAAATCAAAATAAACCTTTACCATCATAGTAGACACTGAACGTCTATAGCCAAACTGGCTAAAACTCTGTTGTTGGCTGACGGTAGCTATAGCTAGCCACATGCTAACCTGAGTTCTAACGTTACTAGCAGTAGTAACATTAAATCCAGGTATATTGGCTAACACAAACATTGGCCACCATGATATCCTGCAAG
The DNA here is from genome assembly GCF_964263955.1 of Coregonus lavaretus. Classification (NCBI taxonomy): domain Eukaryota; kingdom Metazoa; phylum Chordata; class Actinopteri; order Salmoniformes; family Salmonidae; genus Coregonus; species Coregonus lavaretus. The sequence continues at coordinate 19,269,657 of NC_140026.1, read as the reverse complement.
ATAGTATGAAAATGTATGCACTCACTAACTGTAAGTCGCTCTGGATAAGAGCGTCTGCTAAATGACTTAAATGTAAATATATTGGCCAATAAAGATCAGGTAGTTCAGCAAAAATAAAGACATACCTTGAAATAAACAATTACATTAATCAAGTGTTTCCCAATCTCGGTCCTCGGGACCACAAGGGGTGCACGTTTTGGTTTTTGCCCTAACAATACACAGCTGATTCAAATAATGAAAGCTTGATGATTAGTTAATTATTTGAATCAGCTGTGTAGTGCTAGGGCAAAAAACGAAACGTGCACCCCTTGGGATCCAGAGGATGGAGTTTGGGAAACACTGATTAATCCGATTGGTATTTGACCATTCATTTCTGCAAAACGTGCGGTGTTGTAGCTTATTCCATCTCCAAACACCATGCTAGATCGGAGTGGGCCCGTTTGTTTTGCATGGCCCGGTGCAGTTAGATAGCTGGCTTTGTTTTTTATAAGCTACTAGCAACATAACATGACAAAACTCTTTGGGCACTTTGTACCTACTTTCCCCGATTCGCTCCTATCACCGAAGCCACCAGCAGGGTGTTCCTCTCTTGACGTCAAAGGCGCAATGTATTGTTGGTATGAGTTTTTCATAAATGTAATTCAAATTGCGAAAATAGAAGTGTATAATTGTTTATTTTTTTATAAACTTTTGCATAAAGACCGTTTAGCTGGAATATAATCAATCTACGTTGTTAGATTTGTGGAATATATATATATATATATCGTGCAACCTTTCCTTTAAGTATGACATGAAAATGGACTTAATCAGGCAGTGGCTATCACTTCAGTACCTTTTCTGGTCTTTTCATAGCTAACATTGTCCAATGTCTGGAGATGGGGGATAAAACAAGCGTGGTCATTTAGCATAGACGTTCTAGGAATTATAGACACTTATCAGGCTATATAGTATTATGGAGGCTATATATACGCTTGTCACTTAGGGTTCTTGTGGACATGGTCGATTGCAAAGTAATTGTCTTAATTATACATGGGCCGTTTACCGAGTTGATATGTTGCATTTGCTAACGTCACATTATGGCAGTCTTTACCGTGTTGGTTTATTATATTCAGGCTGGCTAGTTCAGTCGGAGTCCTAGCCTTTTGTCTTCTGTCATGTTTTCTTATTCCCCTGGTTGTTAAGGTTCTCTGTCTGGGAGCCCACTGGCTTTATAATGTTCAGCTCCACTAAACTGATCTGCCATGATTTGCCGCTGGTTATGCATCAGTGCAGCATTCTCATTTCACATTTCCCCTACAATATTGCGGTATTGAATAATGAACTGTGTATGTGTGTGTCTGTGTTCTCCTGATTGCTGCATTTGACAACACAGCCATGGGGAGCTCACCCAAGCACGCGGCAGTCCAGGTTTAATATCCTCAGTCAGATGGGGAGAACAAATGTACTGTGGTGGGAACCTCCATCCCTGGCCCCCTTCTCCTTCTAACCCCTCCTCTCCTCTTCAGACCTTTTTCTCCCCATTGTCTCTCAAGGTGTTATTCAAACCAAGCCCCAGGTTACTGTGTGCCCAAATGCTTGCTCCTCGACAGCCGCACATCACCTGCCTGCCTATTTACTGTTTCCGCTTCTTCTTTCAGGAAATCGACGAGGCCTGCAAGCGCATCAAGAGGGAAATCGATGACCTGGGACCCGACGCGGGGGACATCAAAATCATCCCGCTGTACTCGACGCTGCCGCCCCAGCAGCAGCAGAGGATCTTTGAGTCGCCACCACCCCACAAGCCCAACGGAGCCATCGGGAGGAAGGTAAACGCCACTCGGAACACTCCTCAGCAGCACAGGGCATCCCAGCAACTCAATATCTCCCTTCCAGAGAGGGAGAGAGTGAAAGCGAGAGGGCTAAAGAAAGCAAGTAATGGACAGCGGCAGAGAGACTAGACAGGGAAGTAGGTGGGTGGATATGGAGTGGGAGGGGGGTTAGAAAAAGTGTTTTCCCGCTTCAGCTTTGGTGCAGGACTGACTCACACAACATATGCTGCTTTTGTTAGCATATGATTCCCTGCTCTAAAATATAACTGGGGTATTACTCACTCCCTCCTGGCCTAAGGAAAGCACTGGAGCCGCAGTCTTTTAATCTCTTGCACTCCTCTATTGGTTTTGCACAGCCTCTCTCAGAGAACAGAGGCAACAATCATCTGGTCTTCTCAGTGCCAGGGAAAGGAAGCAAGCATTACAGGAACTTTGCTCATCTACAATAGAATGTGTGAACATTCCTCTCTTCTTGTTCCCTTGTCCTGAACTGGTCCCACAGAGCAATGTACGGCCCTTCGTCTTCATGTTCCATTATTAATACGGACCGCAAACCTGTCCAGTGTTTTGTTTATGGCTCGGCATTCAAACGGGCGCACTATAATCACAGCAGTGAAACCACCTGGACGGCCACGCTGTTGGCAAGGAATCTGATGGAATATCAAAACCCTGTCACACCGCCATTAATTTGCAAACATTTGCCCCAACATCTGATGGGTATTTGATGAATGACTCATCGTCCTGTGCCTCCCCAATCGAGGCTGATTTGGCTGTCATTGGAGCCCCGAAAGATTATTGATGACTTATTTGGAATAATGAAGTCACAGCCTGAGAATTTATTTATTTATATATATATATAGTACCAGTCAAAAGTTTGGACAGACCTATGCATTCAAGGGCTTTTCTTAATTTTTTACTATTTTCTACATTGTAGAATAATAGTGAAGACATCAGAACTATGAAATAACACATATGGAATCATGTAGTAAACAAATCAAAATATATTTTATATTTGAGATTCTTCAAATAGCCATCAGATGACCTGGCCTCCACAATCCCCCGACCTCAACCCAATTGAGATGGTTTGGGATGAGTTGGACCGCAGAGTGAAGGAAAAGCAGCCAACAAGTGCTCAGCATATGTGGGAACTCCTTCAAGACTGTTGGAAAAGCATTCCAGGTGAAACTGGTTGAGAGAATGCCAAGAGTGTGCAAAGATGTCATCAAGGCAAAGGGTGGCTACTTTGAAGAATCTCAAATATAAAATATATTTTGATTTGTTTAACACTTTTTTGGTTACTACATGATTCCATAAGTGTTATTTCATAGTTCTGATGTCTTTACTATTATTCTACAATGTAGAAAATAGTAAAAATAAAGAATCGACAATAAAGTTCATTTGTTTTGAAGAAATCTAAAAGTCTCTCCTTTGATTAGAATAATTACCATGACAATTTATGTATGGGTGGTCCTCTGGAGCTCAATTGGTAGAGCATGGCGCTTGTAACGCCAGGGTAGTGGGTTGGATCCCCGGGACCACCCATACGTAAAAATGTATGCACACATGACTGTAAGTCGCTTTGGATAAAAGCGTCTGCTAAATGGCATATTATTATAATTGTGTGTGTGTTTTTTTAATTTTTTACATAGTCATTCACAATTGGAAACGCCAAGTCTAGGCAGGCTGCTGTCATCACGTTCCTTTCTACCGCTGCGGTTTGATCCACAGAATTTTGACAGGCCCCCCCTTTTCCTGTTGTTCAAGACGAGTCGGATGAAACTCTTGCTCCGGCCTCCCTCGCTCACCCTCCGGTGTGACATTATTTAATCTCTCCTCCTCTACTGTGTGTGTGTGTGTAAAGGAGGCTCAACAGTTTGGCCTAAGCCAGGGCCTGGGATCTTTCCAAAGTTCAAACATCATCCCTGTGTTTGCTCGCGCTGTTCAAAGGGATGTTGACATGAAAGAGGGACACGGGTAGCACAAGGAGCGGTTTGGATGCCAACTGGTCCCAGGAGACGCCACCTCCACATCTTGGTAGATTGGGATGGGGTGTTTTGGGTGGTTGGGAGGACTGGTAAGTGGCTGTAAATGTGCATTAAACAATTCTTTGAACACTGGACCTCTTCCCAACATTCACGCTCAGCAGTGCCAGACTCCTCCCTGGTGATTACAGACTGTGTCTCAACAGCATGCTACCTCTCAGGTAGTCTTTTTATCTTGTCCCCCTATCTGGCCTGAAGAGAGTGTCACATGGAGGTGAGCTGGAGGTGTCCGTGTTGAAGCTTACATTGCAACCAGGGAGAGTGAGGCTAGAATGACCATGTTGGTCACAATGATCATTGAACCACATATGACTTGCCTTCACTCAATGGCCAGGTTGATGAATACCATCAATTCTGGTCTCTCACTAAGCTGAATTGGTCAAGGGTCTTGTATGTAGCAGTGGCAGCCAATGGCATTTGTCTTGAATAGAAAAAAGCATGCACAGAGTGAGTTTGGCCTTCTGTTGTCAGTCTGACGCCGTCAGTGGCTGAACCTGAGGTGAGGCGAGATGTCACCCAAGCAAGTCCAAGGAGAGGCAATGAAAGAATTAAGGCTATCGGCACCTGCTGTCCCGCATGAAAATAGCTGCATTATGCACTCCCCCTCATTAACATAACTTGCTTGCCCGTCATGTCTCCCCAGAAAAGCCACTGATCTCCCATTTTAGAACATTTTAATGATTTAGTGTTGGAGCTTCAATTCACTATGATTACTAGCAAAGACTTTAATCCCCCCTCTCCCTTCCAAAGTATCATCGTTATGCGCTTTTGACAAATGCGATCTTGTTTAGCGCTAGGTTTGTTTTCTATCATCCTCACGTGTGCATATCCCCTCAAGTCGGCGACGCACGCCGGCTGGGATCCATTCCAGTAAGTCGCTGATGTGGCAGGGCCCAAATTGTTCGAGGCGCCCTCCATTTTTACCTATCAAGGGAAGGTTTTATTTTTCAACAGGCAGCTCCTCCCAGAGGGTTGGAGTGAAAGATGGCCCCTGTTAGCCACAGTGCTCACCCCCTGCAGGTTAATAACCCAGAAATAATACGCAGAGATGATGCTCTAATGATATTACTGATGAAAAGTCTGGAACGCTCAATACAGCTGACAGACAGACAGACAGGAAGGAGCCGCACTGCGCTCCTCTGTGTAATGCATTCTGAATCAATGCAGTCAATGAGAGGCCCTCCTATATTGTTATGAAATGTGAGGAGGCAGGCTAGCTACCGTGGCAGCTGCTAAAGCACTGACTGACTCTTTCCTGACATACAGGTCATTGTCCTGAACTGGTAGGAGTCATCCCATTGAACCTTTCACAGCTCCCTTTGAACAGGACATGAGTTGCTCCTTGCCACACGTTCCTCTTGGGGGAAATGTTGGCCGACATTGTTTTTCTGAGATGATGGCCCAACCTGCCGGTCCGTGCTAGGCTAGCCAACTTTGTTGAAGATTGCTTGTCGGCTGGGTCATTGACTCAAAGAAGATGCACTTTCTCCACACCTACGGGTCACCGAGTGTTGCTGAGCGTTCTTAATGTCTTGAATGCTTTGCCAAGCAATTGGCTTTGGTTTAATTCCAGTGTTGCTCTAGTTGTCGGCATTCAAATTTGTATTAAAAGGTGGTTGATTCTCTTAGTTCAAAGAGATCCCCTCAGACGTATTGTGAAGTGATACCTGCCACCGTTGATTCTTGCAATGTACCGCTAGTGTTCAATCAGATCAAGATGTACATCCCTCCCGAGGGGGAGGTGTAAACTAATCGAAGTGACCGTTGGCTTGGCCAGGCTGCCTTCTGACAGGTTTAAAATGGGCCGTCTTTGGCTGCTGCCTCGCTCCTCAGCATGAATACAAAGCAGAATGCTTCCACTTCTGACGGCAGAATTACACAAGGCCAAGGGCTGGGCCCCCAAAGAATGTCCAAGGCATTAATAACTAAACAGTCAGGCGTTCTCTGGCTGGAGAGAAATCCTCGCGTTAAAGGTAGGATTTTGAAAATCCTTTGAGGCGCACTGCTTTAGACAACCAAAAGAAATGGAGCTACGCAAGATTGATGGAAAGTGCTCAGAATCTGTTTTGCACCCGCATCGATGGATGATAACTCACAAAGTATTTTTGCACCGGCAAATGTTTGATCAAGAGATGTGAAAGCATTACCGAAGTGAATTCGCATATAAGCCACATGTACACTAACAAATTAAGTACGTGATTGGCAGACTTGTTATAGGAAAGTGATGCTGTCTTTTTCCTTGGGAGAATGTTTCTCACGCCTATCCATCACAAGGAAGTGTCTGTTCAATGCTTTTGCAGATTTCATTCAAATTGCTAACTTTCATTATTAGCATTTTTCCTGTGCTTGCAGTTGAACTGGTCTTACTTTTCTATATGAAAGAAGGGACAGTGCACAGAATATGCAATGAGGCAATTTTATTAACATTATGCTGAGACATTGGAGTGGAAGTTCCCAGTACAGCAAGTTTCTGCTTGTCTGACTCAGTCTCCAGTGCCATGGTTCACAACGTAGTTCGAAGGGTTCTGGGGCCAATCAGGCTCCGCCGTTACATAACGGGAACACCCCCAAGCGGTGGTCAAGGCTCGCGTGAGAGCAGCTGCAGATCTGCCTTCCTCCCCTCCTCTTCTGTTTGTGTAAACGCTGACAGAGAGACCCATAGGGTGATGTGACTCATTTGATTTCGGTGCTCCGATTCAGCTGTCATTGCTCATAGACAGATTTGCTATAGGGGATAATTGTAATAGAAAAATATCTGGGACTGGGAGATGTGCGACTCCACAGCAGCTTCCCCGTTTGCATTGCTCCCGCAACCCAAATGGCTTTTCGTTTCAGTTTTTTCTCTACCTTCTCTCCCCTCCCTTACGCTGTATTTGTCTGCGCCCTATTACATTTTAGGGAAAATAAATGTTGCAGCCGGCCCTGATGCTTTAATCAACCGACGGACCCTTCTGACAGCTGAGTTTTTTCTTCTTCTTCCTGGTCTCCCCTTTGCTTTTTATAAGTATTACTGTGTGTTGCCTCGGATTAATGTCTCTTAAAGAAACCCAGCCGTAATGTTTCCAACATTGTACTCGGAAATGCGGAATCATTGGAAAAGAAAACCCCTCCTTGGCTTTGAAGCAATTGAAAACAAATCTCTGTTCTCATCACCTGCTTTAGTTTAGAGCCTCATTTTGCCGTGACTAATTTTTTGTGACTCTAAATATAATTGCCGCAATCCTCCAAGCGTATTAATTTTAATGCAACTTCGCTCCTATTTCGAGGTGGGTTTGGAGCACCTCTCTGATTGTCGGAGTGAGTGATTTTAATTTGGTGGGCGCTCTCATGCTGCTACACGACGCCTGCACCTTGGGGCGCAGGAAACATCCGCGTGTTGCTTTGTTTGTTGAAGGCGACAGGCTCCATTACTCAGAAGCAAGTCAGAATTTGATTTCCTTTCATTTTTTTACCCCAACTTTCATTTTCATCTAAAACAAATTCCTCCAGTCTTGTCAAACTATAATCTCGGAGGATGAATGTCAACGTACACAGTGATTCTGAAAGAACTGCATTTTTAAATGCATGCCACTCGCTGGAAAAGGAACTATTACATCAATTATTTGTTGTAATTTTGAAGACCTGTGGGAGGGGCTTTTTGTAAGAGAGAGGATGACATCTCGTGGAGATGGGTAGCGTACTGCGAGCTGACAGCGGTACCCCCTCCAAAAAGAGCAGTGGTAATGCATGTGGAAGGGACACTCAGCGGCGAGGCAGCCCGCCGCAGTTTGCAGACGCCTCATTCGACTTGATTGCAACAACTGTTTCAGTACTCCCCTGTTGGATCCTATTAGACAGTGTGTCTGCGATTTGGCCATGGAAGTGTCTGCAGAACTTAATTCATTCAGATGTTGCAGCGTGCCCGCTGTAGAAATGTAGTGTTTAGTGACTTGAGTGTTGAGCAGTGTCTCCACTAAAGGGTGATTTGTATGGGGCCATTTTTCCTTTTATTAAAACATTTGCTCTCTCGCGCAGTCTCTCCAAGATATTTCGACCTCCCCAAATGGCAGTGGTTTTTGACCTATGACCTAATAATTTCCCTCTCAGATTCAACACCTTATGACTCTGTGTCAAAATTGAGAATTCATTAATATGTGAATAACTGAATTATTAAACAATAAAATGACCAAATACCGGAGTGAGTGATTGAATAGTGCCATTCCATTGCAGGGCCTCAACCCATGTTACTCTCCCTCTCCCACAACCCCTCCCTAACAACTGACTCTAAACCCAGCTGTGATAATTTCCGCAGGTCGTGGTTTCGACAAACATCGCCGAGACATCCCTGACCATCGACGGCGTGGTGTTTGTAATTGATCCCGGATTTGCCAAGCAAAAGGTTTGCCACCGTCCCTCCTCCCCTGCATCATCCCCCCATCCACCCCCCCAACCTAATCTCCTCCGCTCATCTGCCTCTGTTGCCTGAAAATCCCCAGATAAACAGAGCAGCACTGCACCTGACAGCGGCAGAGATGGAAAAGCCAGTTATTTATTCCTCTGACATTTCTCTAGCCCGGAGCCAAGTCATACACGTGGCTCAATCAGAGATGATATATTTGCCCGGGCGGATTGTGTGTGGGTGCTTGTGTGTGCTTGTGTGTGCACGTGTGTTTGTGCTTGTGTGTGCATATGTGATTTGGGATTATGTGTGTTAGTGTCTCGTGTGTGTGAAACTCAATTTCCCACTGTAACCTGCACATAAACACTGGTCTATTTCTCAACCATGATGCCCCCTATGCCTCATCCCTTTTCTAAATGTTTGTGTACCTATGTTTGTATGTGAAGGAGTGATTTGAATCCTCTCAATACCTCACCTGTCCACCTTGCTGTTCCTTCCAGGTGTATAACCCTCGTATCAGAGTGGAGTCCCTCCTGGTGACGGCTATCAGCAAAGCATCGGCCCAGCAGAGGGCGGGGCGCGCCGGGAGGACACGCCCAGGGAAGTGCTTCCGCCTCTACACAGAGAAGGCCTACAAGACCGAGATGCAGGTTAGTAGTGTCACTGCCATAAGAATTATATTAGTCCCAGATGAATTGTTGTATATAACCGATTGATTATTTAAAGCTGCATAGGAATGCTAATGTCCCAAGGTTGAGACATAGCTACGTCTTACATTATTTCCAGAGAGTGTACAGAGCATCGTCGTTCATTGCTTACTTGTATCCGTGATTCTTATAAGTGTAGTGCACTCGTACCTATACAGAGAAAAAGCATATGAGGCTTAATTGTACCTCTATAGAGAAAATAAATATTTCAATTTCCCAATATTCCCACCTAGAACCCAAGTCGCCTATTCCTTATTCAGTCCTTTTCACTCTGACAGCTGGATTCCCCACCAATCACCCACAGCCCTTTTTAATAACTTGCGCCAGTGACACAGACCCCCCCTGTGACAAATGAACACGTGAAGGACCCAGTCCTCCACTTTAACAGGGTAATTATTTCACGTCACACCGACTGGCAGAGGGGAATTTTAAAACAAGTTAAATAGCCCTTCAAACAGCCCCAGACTTCCATTTTCTGTTCACTTTGACGTACGAGTCCGTGTGAAGAGATAATCGGCACCCTTACTACTTTTTTTGATTTGAAATCCTCTCCTCCGGTTTCCCCTCCCCTTCTTCTGTAACAGGACAACACGTATCCAGAGATTTTGAGGTCCAACCTGGGTTCGGTCGTGCTGCAGCTCAAGAAGCTAGGTATCGACGACTTGGTACATTTCGACTTCATGGACCCACCAGGTAAGAGCTCTTGTATTGCATTTTGACAAAAGGGATAGAGCTTATTTTTGTGTTAATATCTTGTTTTTGTGTTAATAGGGGCCCTATTCAGTCAATCTCAGCTAAATTAACATTCTTTCTGCGCAGTGTGTGTGTATACATAGTGTGATTGTATATGCTGTTGAATTTTTCTTTGTTTCACAGTGTAAATCACAAAGCCAAACATTAATTTTTTTCACTAAAAAGAGATGAATGTTCTTGCTTTATCCTGGAAACCCAGTTTACGGAGATTGATTGAATAGGGCCCCAAGTTGTAAAGTTTGGGCTTTGATAGATAACATCATGGTGAATTTCTGTCTCACTTTGGTCACAGAATCATCTGTTAAGGGCTAATGAACAGACATGGACCGGTATAAACTGTTGCTCTCAGGTCCACAAAACCTTTTTATTTAACTGAAAATGTTTGATGTATGACATCCAATCTGGGTAGCTATGAGCTTAGAAAAAGAAAATGTGGAAAAATCACATTCAAAAGTAATTGTGCTGTCTTGGAAGTTGTGGTTCTTTGCTCCTTTGCCAGAATAGGTGGTTAAACTGCACTGTCAAAACAAGTCTGTTTCTATCCGCTCTGGGGGAACATGGTGTAGTGACTAGGGGGGAATAGTTTGGCTGGTCAGTCGATGTGTGTTGGGACTGTCGCTTCTCCAGGCGCTTCCTATTCCCCCTGTTCATCTGCACTGGGCTGGAGCCTGGCCAAAACACACAGAGGTGCCTTGTCTTGTCCCAATGTCACTTACTTCCCTTACCAGCAGCCCTGGAGCCAACACACCATGTGTGGGTTCTTACCCCCCTCCCTCGGTCTCTCTGTCCATAGCCTTAACCCCACACACACACTTCCCCCGTCTCTCCACCTTAATACAGTTTCCATCTCCGAGATTAAACCCATCTCTCCCCGTCCACGGCGCCAAACACCATTTTGAGAATGAAATTGGTTACATCAATAGCCCCGGTATCACCTTGGCTATTGCCTTCTCTTTATATTCCGCGGGTGAAATGTGACTGACCTATTCCCCCTACCTCCGCCACCCACCCCTCTCAGTTCTCTCCCACCACTATACGTCTCCCAGCACTTAAGGGTTAGCCCCCCGCCTGGTCCACTCAAGCCTTGTCCATTTAGTCTAACTGGGAATGAGGGGAAGGAATGATTACCTTATTCATCTACTTAGAAAAGAAGGATGCCCCTGGAAGTTCTACACGCTGTCAGTGGAGGCGCTGGGTTCGTCTAACTAGCTGCTTAGCGCCCCGGGAACACGAGGTGTTTGGACTAGAAAGATGAATAGCCGGAGTATGCTGTGCCCTCGCTCCAACGCACTTCAAAGGTTCTCCAAGAAAAGCCTTTGTATCTCGCCGGCGCCCTGGTCAATTTGACATGCGGTGCAGAAGAACCACTCCCAGAATGGCTACGCCAGAGTTGTGGGTTCAGCCAAGTGAATCCTGGACCTGGTTAAAGAGAGCCATGGAATTGGATCTCCAGGTAGAGAAGCATGACTGGAACATGTTTTGCTCCATAGCCCAGCGTTTCCCAAACTAGGGGTCACGACCCCATGTGGGGTCGCCTGATTTGAAAATGGGGTCGCGAGAGAAACTCTGAAATACTGGCCAAACGCTCTAACCGCTAGGCTACCTGCCCCAATTAAAAAAGTAAATATTGGCCGTTGATTACATTTTTTGTTGTTTTCTACATGGTGGGGTCGCAACATTTTATTTTGGATCAAAATGGGGTCGCGGACCAAAAAAGTTTGTGAACCCCTGCCTTAGCCATGTTAAAATACCTCACACTACCTGGCGCCGACGAAGATGGTGGCCTCGCGACTAGCTCTTAGGAAACTTAGCAGTATTTCGTTTTTTTATGTATTATTTTTTACATTATTAGCTCAAAGTGTTTTGTATAGATGTTGTGAAATTGTTAGATATTACTGCACTGTCGGAGCTAGAAGCACAAGCATTTCGCTACACCCGCAATAACATCTGCTAAACACGTGCATGTGACAAATAATTTGTGATTTGATTTGGATTGTCCGGGTGTCCGCTTCAGTAGGAGACATGGGAACACACACACCGTCTGACTGATGATGAGGCCACACAACCCAATGAATAAAATGTCAGCTCCTCAAAGGGCTTGAGAGATGGAATGCTTCCTTGAGATGATTGAAAACCTCTGCTGCTTGATGATGGTGGGGGGGATGCTTCCCATCAGCCATTTGTTTTCATTTATCATTTGGGCACATTAAAAGGATTTAATCATGACTTGGGTTTGTGCTGCTGTCATTAAGGCAAGTGGGGACATTGTCATTGAGCTGCTGCTCTCCTCTGTGGCTGTATGCAATGAAAAGGTACAGGCAGAGTGATACCTCGGAGTGGGCTAGGATTGGATGGGTCCATATATTTAAGGTTAACCAAAGAACCCAGGCATGGAGGCCATTGGCTTTTAGTCTGTGTTGCATTCAAGTTGGGCCTGAATCTTAATGGAGAAATTCGATTTCCACCCTGTAACCAGGGATCACATGAGCGGCCAGTCTATTTCTCTGTTGACCTGCCTCGCTCCACGCTCAGTAAGCACAGTGGCAGTGGGGTGAAGCGGCTCACTAAATCACATGGAAAATCCAAGAGAAATCAGTAGCGATTTACAGGAAGGACCAGCCTTAGGTGGGATTCATTTGCCTTTTGACATTTGCAGAGTAGTACATTTCAAAGCCAATGTGAGTTTAATGTACCTTTTTAGCCTTTAATCCCATTGATTTGGCCCTTGGTTAATATATCGGATTCTCGTGTATTGAGGCGGTCAATAGTTTCTTTCTGATGAGGTGCGTCATGTATAGATTGCATTTCCACACTTGTTCGTCATGTTACTGCAAAATCAGATTTTCCTCCAAAAGGAGTGCGTCCGCCACAAGCCATTGGTATAGTAAGTAATGTGGCTAGCTCTCACTTTTCTATAAAAAAAGTAGGTTTAATGCCCCAAATCGATATTTGTTCATCATAAGAAAATACCTGCTTGCATTTTGAAAAAGGCTTTTTTATTCCTTATTTGAGAGAAATGAAAGTGAACAACACGGCCCTCAGCTGAAGCCGAAGCTAATTTTCAGTTAACATGCAACTGGTCATTAGGCTTCAGTTCTCCCGAGCCAAAGGTCAATAATTGCATCTTGGGGAAAATCTTTTAACCAAACGGTGGGAGCCCTGTTTTGATGCATTAAGTGAAGGGTTCCCCTGTAATTGCATTAGTTGTTTTGAATCAGCGGAGCGGAGGATGAAAAATGAGCCTCACCACCACCATTACAAAGTTTCCGTCCAGGGTAACTGGCCATCACACATACAGAGGTGCTTGTTTTTAAATCTCCTCCTTATGTTCTTTCCATCTTATTTTTTCTCTTTCCTCCTCTGCCACCCCTTGCACTTCCTGTGCTTCTCTTCGATTTCTTCTTTATTTATTTAAACCATATTTATCCAGGTTACTCTCATTGAGATAAAATCTAATTTTTTGTTTGAAAACACCTGGTCCAAGATAGCAGCGGTTGACAAAAGTACAATTATGTTCTTACCCTTGTCTCCCTCTCTCGTCTCCCTCTAGCACCGGAAACCCTGATGCGGGCCCTGGAGCTGCTCAACTACGTGGCGGCGCTCAACGACGACGGCGACTTGACGGAGCTGGGCTCCATGATGGCTGAGTTCCCCTTAGACCCGCAGCTAGCCAAGATGGTGATCGCCTCCTGCGAGTTCAACTGCTCCAATGAGATCCTGTCCATCACAGCCATGCTGTCAGGTAATACTCAGGGAGAAAAGTGTGGCATGCCCATCACAAGCCACCTTCATTATTGTGCACACTAGTTTTCCTGTGTAAAGTTGTATGTTCATGGCAAATTTGCCCTTCATCCTCCCCAAAATATGGATTCAGTGCACTGCGCCTGCTACTTATTTTTCTCTTAGTTGTCTAGACGATGATCCCTTCACCCTTGACCCCTTTCTTGTTTAGTCTATTAGACCAGACAGGTTTAGGAGATAATTAGATGATATGTTTAAGTCATGAACTTCTCCTGAAATTCAATACTTTTGTATGTGCTTGGGTCTGCAGACACAACATGAAGAGCCTACTCTAGCCTTTGATATGCATTTGTTGACGTTAGATTTGTTTGTGTGGTGTCTAGAGCTGGTCTGACCATTTCACACCTGGTTCATTAGAAAAACATATTTGTCCGGGAAAGAACATAAAACCGTGCCTCTCTGTCATTGTAGCAATGGCATCACTCTAGTACTGATGCACTACATTGAGCTCTAAAAAGAGCTGTGTATAGGAGGTGTAATCTGAACTCCATCTCTGCAACTGTGAATTTCAATAACGATGTTGATGAATGTGATTTGACTTGCGGCTGATAGCAAATGTAATCTCAAATGGTCCTTAACTTTGCCCACAACCCCACGAGGTGGAAAGAAGCGTGAGAGCAGAAGGAGCTGGTGGTGTAAGTCAGTTAATATTTGTCAGGCAGGAAAAATGCGTGTCTACAGTAAATTAATGAGTTTATAGTCTGAGCAGCACCAATGTGCTGCGGCAGTAATTGCGCTTTAGGCTTGCCAAAGCAGAGTGCTGCTCATTGAGATGAATCCGATGCTTTTGAACAGAGGGAAAGGGAATTTAACTAGCTGTTTGGACACGCTGCACATCTATAACGGGTTTGTCAAGGAACCCGGTTTTCTGCTGAGTTCATTACCGAGTCAGCAGCGGATTCTAGGTCTCACATCGCCCAGGCAACCAAGTGTAGGGGTTCGAATCGATAAACACTCAGCTTTCACCCGTTAAGCCCACGATGGAGCATGTTTTGACGTTAGGCTGCTCACAGCAAGTTTCGGGAAGGCGGGAGGTGTTTGATGCAGCCTTTTGATGTACAAGTGCTTTTCCGCGTGGATGCAAGACCACAGTTTTCCCTTTAAAGTGCTCAGGCCAAGATCGAGTGGTTAGGAGGACACTTTCTTTGGTGTCCCTCTGCACCACCGCATACAGAGCTTATGAGTCAGATGAAGGCTAGCCTCATAAATGCCCTTTTGCCAAACAGTTTGAGTAAAGATACTTTTTGGGGGGTTGGAGCCCCTTTCTATGCCCCTCCTCTCATACCCTGGCTGAGGTTTGGTCTTACAGTATGCAGCTCGTCAAACAGCTAAACTCAGCCGAGCGCAAAGCAGGAGAAAGCCAACCCTCCTTTGCCCTCTCCCACCCCCCTTCACCCCCTTCTTCCGACACGCACCTGTGGCAATGCTCTGTGCCCTGTGAAGTGCTCTCTCTGGCCTCTCTGACCCGAGGCCTTGTTCTTTGTGGGAATTGCTTAACTCATCCCTATGGGCGGCTGTGTTGGGGCCCATACCAACCTTGTTTAGTCCCACAGTGTTTCGTACGACCCACGGAGGCTAGGAAGGCGGCCGACGAGTCCAAGATGCGTTTCGCCCACATTGATGGAGACCACCTGACGCTCCTCAACGTCTACCACGCCTTCAAACAGAGTACGTGTCCCACAGAATGTCCATTGAGCATGCTTTATTGTAATTCAGGACTAGGCTTAATCTGTGTCCGGTAAACCGACCTTAATGTCACTTAACATACAGTGCCTTTTTGTCAACGATCTACACAAAATACTCTGCAATGTCAAAGTGGAAGAAAAATTCGAACATTTGTAAAACATTTATTTACATTTTCATTTACATTTTAGTCATTTAGCAGACGCTCTTATCCAGAGCGACTTAGTTAGTGAGTGCATACATTTTTCATACTGGCCCCCCGTGGGAATCGAACCCACAACCCTGGCGTTGCAAGCGCCATGCTCTACCAACTGAGCTACAGGAGGCCTGTATGAAAAATAAAACACTAATATATCTTGATTCCATAAGTATTCACATCCCCTGAGTCTATACATGCTAGAATCACCTTTGGCAGTGATTACAGCTGTGAGTCTTTTTGGGTAAGTCTAAGAGCTTTGCACACCTGGATTGTACAATATTTGCACATTATTATTTGTAAAATTCTTCAAGCTTTTGTCAAGTTGGTTGTTGATCATTGCTTGCCATAGATTTTCAAGACGATTTTAAGTCAAAACTGTAACTAGGCCACTCAGGAACATTCAGTGTCGTCTTGGTAAGCAAGTCAAGTGTATATTTGGCCTTGTGTTTTAAGTTAATGTCCTGCTGAAAGGTGAATTTGTCTTTCAATGTCTGTTGGAAAGCAGACTGAACCAGGTTTTCCTCTAGGATTTTGCCTGTGCTTAGCTCTAGTCAGTTTCTTTTTATCATAAACTTCCTAGTCCTTGCCGATGACGAGCATACCCATAACATGATGCAGCCACCACCATGCTTGAAAATATGAAGTGCTCATGTGTTGTGTTGGATTTGCCCTAAACATAACGCTTTGTATTCAGGACATAAAGTTCATTTCTTTGTCACAATTTTTGCAGTTTTACTTCAGCGTCTTGTTGCAAACAGGATGCATGTTTATTCTGTACAGGCTTCCTTCTTTTCACTCTGTCATTTAGGTTAGTATTGTGGAGTAACTACAATGTTGTTGATCCATCCTCAGTTTTTGCCTATCACAGCCATTCAACTCTGTAACTGTTTTATGGTGAAATCCCTGAGTGGGACGCCTGTATCTTTGTAGTGACTGGGTATATTGATACACCATCCAAAGTGTAATTAACTTCACCATGCTCGAAGGAATATTCAATGTCTGCTTTTCTTTTTACCCATCTACTAATAGATGCCCTTCTTTGCGAGGCATTGGAAAACCTCCCTGGTCTTTGTGGTTGAATCTGTGTTTGAAATTCACTGCTCGACTGAAGGACTTTACAGATAAGTGTATGTGTGGGGTACAGAGATGAGGTAGTCATTCAAAAATCATGTTGAACACTATTTATTGAGTCCATGCAACTTATTATGTGACTTGTTAAGCACATTTTTACTCCTGAACTTATTTAGGCTTGCCATAACAAAGGTTTAATACTTATTGACTCATTAATTTGTAAACATTTCTAAAACATAATTCCACTTTGACATTATGGGGTATTGTGTGTAGGCCAGTGACACAATCTGAATTTAATCCATTTAAAATTCAGGCTGTAACACATCAAAATGTGGAAAAAGTCAAAGGGTGTGAATACTTTCTGAAGGCACTGTAAATCTAGATCTCGCCTCTCACAGACCATGAGTCGACACAGTGGTGCTACGACAACTTTGTGAACTACCGGTCGCTGATGTCGGCCGACAATGTGCGCCAGCAGCTGTCCCGGATCATGGAGCGCTTCAGTCTGCCCCGCCGCAGCACAGAGTTCACCAGTAGAGACTACTACATCAACATTCGCAGAGCGCTGGTCACAGGATTCTTCATGCAGGTCAGTGCTCACTGGCCAAACAGAGAAAGGAAGGGCCCAGAGGGTTCTGTCTCGGAATGTGTTGACATGCTCTAGTGCGCCATATTGTGCACCAACAACACAGCACTTGGTTTTGACCATTGGGTAGTTGGCAAGTCCCTTGTACATGTTCCAAAAATGTCCCAGGCCAGAGTGGAGTATGTGGGTTAGTCAGCTAACCCTAGTTAATGTTTTGAAATTGGAAAATAACACTGTACCACTGACTTATGGTTAGATAACCCAACTTCAATATAAGCCTGTTAACTTGTCAAACTGATGCCATCCCTTAATGTGGCAATCAGCAGTTGAAACAATAACAAAGCGTACTCCACTTTTCAGTAAAAAGCTGAGGGATGGGGCTGCAGAAATGGAACCGCTCTCAAATTCGTAGACCGAGCTATGGAGGCAAGGACTGATCTAAAAATTATAATTTTAACCATGTTTTTGAGGCTATAGTTTTACATTTACTTTAACAAACATTGGCGTAAAACAAGCTTATATTTTGGGTTCTGATGGGGTACGACAGTTGAACTAAGCTCATGAGACATAAGTTAAATTCTTTAAGAAATCAATGGGTACATATCATTTATTTAAATCCAAAAATGCATGTAGCAACTGCAGATTGCCCTTTTGAGACTGAAGTAAGATGCAGCGCTGCGTTTGTGCATCACCTTTGTGTTTTTTTCCCTAACTCACCATGTCTGTTTAGTTAACAGGTATTTACACTGTTGCTTAAAACACAACACGTCAAGATACTTATTGTAATGGATAGCCTCCCCTAAGTGTGCACACACAGGCACAACCAGTTAAACACATAATAAGAATTCAAGGCAGTTTGCTGCCTGCTAAGGGAAAATAAATGACATTTTGTTGAAAGTCCATTTCCGGGGGAACCTGAAAACAAGCGACATGACAAGTTGAATTACGCCGTTAATATACAAATATTTGTCAACATTAACCTTTATCGCAAAGACACATTTGTGGCTCATATTGCAGTTTAGGGGTGTTTTGAGTGCATGTCTTTGTTTGGAGAGGTCTTTATTGAGACTGATTGATTGGCCTTGTTAATCACAGCAGCCATCATCTGCATATTAAAGTACCCCGAACGGAAACTAAAAATGAACCGCCCTCCTTAACTTGGCAAATTCTGCTGAAGTTATACCGCCTAAGCCCAGAGCTGCCACTTTTTCCCTTTTCTGTGTAATTGATTGTGTTCATTGTACTTTAAAGATGTACACTACATTCAGTCTAGTTGAAACCCGAATAGGCCGATTTGGCTGCAGGGATTATAGATGGTAAAAAAACTGTGTTAAATCGCCTCAGGCTAAAAAACAAACCTGCAGATCACAAGTGCCTGATCAGGAAACATGTTGATACTGTGTTTCTGTGTGTGTATGGTAAGGATGTAACATTTGATATGCATCGGTCCCTGGTTTAAATGTTTTAGATACAAGTGCATTGGTCTGTGGGACCCCAAACTGATCCAAATGTTGCATGCATCGGTCCGAAAATAGATTCAAACGTTCGAATCGCCGGCTCACTAAAATGTTTTGCTCATATTACTTTTTTTCTACCTTCCGAAAATACCTAATCTTTTGTGACAATTGATGCATCCTCTCCTTCAGTGTCAAACTAAGCATGTAACTGCGTTGAACGTCATTGATCTACAAGTCATTTTTCATGCCGAACAACCCCAAGCAATATCAGTAGTCTAGTCAAACTGCTCACTGTGCTGCTGCTTGCGCTGACCAACAAGATGTAGGCAGACTATTCCTGATCTTGCACATCTGCGCGGCACCTTCAGCATTCAAATGCTTGGAAAATGGCTTGCGCAATATTAGGCTTTATTAGTTGAGTGAAAACCAATGTAATTTGATAGGTTATTGTGTGGTTGAAAAATGTGTTTTACCAGAATAAAAGTAAGCTTCCGGAGACAACTTTCATCTGGCTATAGCCTATACCTGCTGATCGGGGCTTATATTTGATTTTATTACGATTGTTCAGGTTCCCCGTCAGCAATAGTTTTGCTTTAAATAATCGGTGTATATGGTCAGTTTTAGATATACAGGGTCACGTTGATAGTTATGAAATTATCAAAACCATTCATTTTGAGACTGGGTGAAATCCAAAGTTGTGCTATATTCATTGTCATAGCAAACAATTTAAGTTAAATATTGATACATTACTAGCTAAAAACACTTTTAATTCAGATCAAAAGTGGGGAGAGAAAAAAATCATACATTGCCCCCCCAATCTGACAGTGGCTTAGCTCAGGTGACTATATACACAATAGACATATACACTACCGTTCAAAAGTTTGGGGTCACTTAGAAATGTCTTTGTTTTTCGAAAGAAAAGCAATTTTTTTGTCCATTTAAAATAACATCAAATTGATCAGAAATTAAAAGATGCTGGAGGAGTGCTTGATGCCATCTGTCAAGCATGGTGGAGGCAATGTGATGGTCTGGGGGTGCTTTGGTGGTGGTAAAGTGGGAGATTTGTACAGGGTAAAAGGGATCTTGAAGAAGGAAGGCTATCACTCCATTTTGCAACGCCATGCCATACCCTGTGGACGGCGCTTGATTGGAGCCAATTTCCTCCTACAACAGGACAATGACCCAAAGCACAGCTCCAAACTATGCAATAACTATTTAGGGAAGAAGCAGTCAGCTGGTATTCTGTCTATAATGGAGTGGCCAGCCCAGTCACTGGATCTCAACCCTATTGAGCTGTTGTGGGAGCAGCTTGACCGTATGGTACGTAAGAAGTGCCCATCAAGCCAATCCAACTTGTGGAAGGTGCTTCAGGAAGCATGAGGTGAAATCTCTTCAGATTACCTCAATAAATTGACAACTAGAATGCCAAAGGTCTGCAAGGCTGTTATTGCTGCAAATGGAGGATTCTTTGACGAAAGCAAAGTTTGAAGGATACAATTATTATTTCTATTAAAAATCATTATTTCTAACCTTGTCAATGACTACATTTCCTGTGCATGTTGCTATATTTCCTATTCAAACTCATTTCATGTATGTTTTCATGGAAAACAAGGACATTTCTAAGTGACCCCAAACTTTTGAACGGTAGTGTACATCATACACAGACCAGTCAGCTCAGCAGATTTTAATTTAAAATGGAAAATGAAAGTGTTTATGCAACAAATGTTATAGCATCAAATCGTATCCCACCGAACCGCATCGATTCATTCCTCTAATCAAACCGAATCACACCAAATCATTTCAAATTAAAAAGTATCGTATCGAAGCCCATGTATCTAGATACGTATCGAATCATCTTGAAAGGCAAAGATGCATATCCCTAGTGTATGGACTTTAAATGAGTGGAGACTGTATGCGTTGGTGAGATTTTGTTAATAAATGTCAATGGGTAGTCCTCTTGAAATGTAATTAGTCTTGTGTGCAGCTAATATCTAGCCTACTTATTCCTGTCGCTGTGTATGTGATTGACAGGTAGCCCATTTGGAGCGTACGGGCCACTACCTGACTGTGAAGGACAACCAGGTGGTCCAGCTGCACCCCTCCACTGTGCTGGACCGCAAGCCGGAGTGGGTGATGTACAATGAGTTTGTGCTGACCACCAAGAACTACATCCGCACCTGCACCGACATCAAACCAGAGTGGTAAGCTCACTGCTTGCCTAGCCCTAGGTCCGTCTTGTCTAGTGTGTGTCCTGGCTATAGTCGGTCCTCTCCTAGATGTCTGTGTATGTGCTTGCCTGCAGTCAACCCGCCTGCTCCTAGATCCATATTTCTTCTAGACCGGTGAGAATGTGAGTACGGGTGTGTAAACAAGCAGTCAGCCCGCTCCTTGTGTGTGTGTGTGACACTCAGTGTGCGCATTGTTTGATTACGTGGGTTTTTCTCTTTTCATGTCTTTGTACTTCTGTCTGTTTGTGCTTGCGCATTTGTGTCAGATGAAGTGTGTCTGCACCAATCTCTCTCTGTCTCTGTGTGTGTGTGCGAACCTTCCTTCTCTTTCACTCAAACACACATGTACACACACACAATCGCAGACACATTTCATGACTGTTTACTTGTCCTTTCCCAGGCTGGTGAAAATCGCCCCGCAGTACTATGAGATGGGTAACTTCCCCAACTGTGAAGCCAAGAGACAGTTGGAGCGCATCGTTGCTAAACTCTCAACCAAGGAATACTCTCAGTACTAACACTATACGTTTGTATGAGAACAAACCATCACCACCAGCACTAAGGAAATCTGAAGTCTTTATCTGAGCACTCTTAATTTTCTTCTCATTGGATCATGATGTATTATTTTCATACTTTTTGTTTGGCTCCTCCTCCTTTATTTGACCACCTGTAGTCATTGTGATTAACAGGTGGTTGGCACTGCGGCTGATCCGGGTGGGAGTTAGCGGTCAACGCAATTATTGCCATTGACCATGGTAAAGCATTACCATTTATGTAGATGTTGACATTCCTTTTTAGAACGCGTGAACTCTTACTGAAATGTACTTAGGTAGAGACATTCCATGCTAATTCATTGAACAAACTTTGACTTCAATTTAAGGAAAAATACCAGCGTCGACAGTTCAGCACCCACCGTCTTGCTTGTATAGCTACCAGACTTTGGTGTTATGTTAGGGGGATGGGCTCAGCAGGTTGAAATGTTACAAATGTGATTGTCTTGTGTTTTATATATATTTTGAGGTTGGAATAATACTGTAAAAATGATAATGCCCTTTTAGTGTAAGAGCTGTTTGAAAAGACAGCCTGAAATGTCATCCTGTTTTGTAAATTAGTTGATAGACCAATAAGAAAGAGTTCCAAACCTCTCTGCCAATAACAGCTAGTTTTCCGTTTTCCCCTCCCCACTCAGACCACTCCCAGACAGTCCTAGCAAAATTCTTGCTTGAGAAATTGCTTTCTTTTTGACCATTTTAATTGAAAACAATCACAGTAAGGTACTTCATTGTTACCCAGAAAGGTTTGATATTGATATAAAAACGGATGCATTGGGCTTTTAATGTATTTTAATGTGAATGGACACAAGGGCGCTCCCCTTGTGTGAACAAATATGGTGTCATTATAGGGGTGTGCGGACTGGTAAATTACCGGGTCATCCATTTTAAAATCACATGAATAAACTGTAAGAACTTTAATGGCCTTTGCATTTTTGGCTTTTCAAGCTTGGCCTTTGAAGTCAATGTCTGAGTTCTTTATTTTTTGATTTTTTTAGGTATGGATGTAGTGTATATAGATATGTATGTATGTATGTATGTATGTATGTATGTATACTGAACAAAAATATTAACGCAACATGCAACAATTTCAAAGATTTTACTGAGTTGCAGTTCATATAAGGAAATCAGTCAATTTAAATAAATAAATTAGGTCTTAATCTATGGATTTCACATGACTGGGAATACAGATATGCATCTGTTGGTCACAGATACACTATATATACAAAAGTATGTGGACACCCCTTCAAATTAGTGGATTCGGCTATTTCAGCCACACCCCTAGCTGACAAATGTATAAAATTGAGCACACAGCTATGCAATCTCCATAGACAAACATTGGCAGTAGAATGACCTTACTGAAGAGCTCAGTGACTTTCAATGTGGCACCGTCATAGGATGCCACCTTTTCAACAAGTCAGTTCGTCAAATGACCGGGGCAGCTGTAGCAGGGCAGACAACTGTAAGTGCTGTTATTGTGAAGTGGAAACGTCCAGGAGCAACAACAGCTCAGCCGTGAAGTGGTAGGCCACACAAGCTCACAGAACCGGACTGCCGAGTGCTGAAGCACGTAGCGCGTAAAAATAATCTGTCCTCGGTTGCAACACTCACTACCGGGATCCAAACTGCCTCTGGAAGCAACGTCAGCACAATAACTGTTCATCAGGAGCTTCATGGGGTTTCCATGGCCGAGCAGCTGCACACAAGCCTAAGATCACCATGCACAATGCCTAGCGCGACTGAGTGGTGTAAAGCTCGCCGCCATTGGACTCTGGAACAGTGGAAACGCGTTCTCTGGGGTGATGAATCACGCTTCACCATCTGGCAGTCCGACGGACAAATCTGGGTTTGGCAGATGCCAGGAGAACGCTACCTGACCGAATGCATAGTGCCAACTGTAAAGTTTGGTGGAGGAGAATTACTGGTCTGCGGCTGTTTTTCATGGTTCAGGCTCCTTAGTTCCAGTAAAGGGAAATCTTAACGCTACAGCATACAATGACATTCTAGACAATTCTGTTCCAACTTTGTGGCAACAGTTTGGGGAAGGCCCTTTCCTGTTTCAGCATGATAATGCACCCTTGCACAAAGCGAGGTCCATACAGAAATGGTTTGTCGAGATCGGTGTGGAAGAACTTCACTGGCCTGCACAGAGCCCTGACCTCAACCCCATCGAACACCTTTGGGATGAATTGGAACGCCGACTGCGAGCCAGGCCTAATCGCCCAACATCACTAATGCTCGTGGCTGAATGGAAGCAAGTCCCTGCAGCAATGTTCCAACATCTAGTGGAAAGCCTTCCCAGAAGAGTGGAGGCTGTTATAGCAGCAAAGGGGGGACCAACTCCATATTAATGCCCATGATTTTGGAATGAGCTGTTTGACAAGCAGGTGTCCACATACTTTTGGTCAGAAAACCAGTCTGTATCTGGTTTGACCACCATTTGCCTCATTTAGCACAACATATCTCATTGATTAGGCTGTTGATTGTGGCCTGTGGAATGTTGTTCCACTCTTCTTCAATGGATGTGCGAAGTTGCTGGAACTGGAACACGCTGTCTTACACGTCGATCCAGAGCATCCCAAACATGCTCAATAGGAGACATGTCTGGTGAGTATGCAGGCCATGGAAGAACTGGGACATTTGCAGCTTCCAGGAATTGTGTACAGATTCTTGCGACATGGGGCCATGCATTATCATGCTGAAACATGAGGTGATGGAGGCGGATGAATGGCACGACAATGGACCTCCAGGATCTCGTCACAGTATATCTGTGCATTCAAATTGCCATTGATAAAATGCAATTGTGTTCGTTGTCCATAGCATCTGCCTGACAATACCATAACCCCACCAAGGGACACTCTGTTACAATGTTGACATCAGCAAACCGCTCGCCCACACGACACCATACACGTGGTCTGCGGTTGTGAGACCGGTTGGACGTACTGTCAATTCTCTAAAACGACGTTGGAGATGGCTTATGGTAATGAAACAAACATTAAATTCTCTGGCAACAGCTCTGGTGGATATTCCTACAGTCAGCATGCCAATTGCATCCTCCCTCAACTTGAGACATCTGTGGTGTTTGACAAAACTGCATATTTTAAAGTGGCCTTTTATTGTCCCTAGCACAATGTGCACTTATGTAATGATCATGCTGTTTAATCAGCTTCTTCATATTCTTCACCTGTCAGGTGGATGGATGATCTTTGCAAAGGAGAAATGCTCACTAACAGGGATGTAAACAAATTTGTGCACAAAATTTGAGATAAATAAGCTTTTTATGCATATGGAACATTTCTGGGATCTTTTATTTCAGCTCATGAAACATGAGACCAACACTTTACATGTTGCGTTTATATTTTTGTTCAGTGTATATCAGCCAATAACTGGATAATTCCAGATATCACCGTTAGTCTGAAAGTAATCATAGACAAGTTAATACAAATGTTTGAGGGTGAAATCGATGTGAAAATCGCTGCCCGCATCTCTGTTGGAGTGGTAGGGTCTTTAGTTGCATAAAATTGCTCAAGCTTTTGTCAAGCCACTGATGAGGCTGCATAATCATTTGAAACAGGACCCATTAACATCCTAAACGTTCTTCAGTACACTTCCTAATTTTTCATCAGGATTGGACAACTAGTTCTTATCAAACTTTGAACAGAAATGAATTGAATATTTATTTGCTTCTCTAGCCAAGAAAGTTTGATGAGCCCTGGAGAGGTTTCTTAGAGAGCTCCCCTGTCATCCTATGGGTCAGCAGCCCAAATGAAGCACGTCGCTGTGTGAGGCGGCGCGTAAAGCCACAAGAAATTGGATGCAGGACTCCTCAGAGATGAGAGCCTTGAAGACAGGGCTGTTCCCCAGGCTCAGGTCAGCCCAGGTCCCAAAGAAGGCTAGCCCAACTGGGGGGGCATCTTGGGTCCTTCTACCCCTGAAGGCACCCTCGTGGCTGCTTTGGGTTGAGGGAGTTTCGCAGTGTGTGTCCAGCTTCGGCTGGCTCTGTTTGAGGCTCGGTGACTTCCATAAAATCTCTGCATTATTCAGAGTTAAAGCCTCCTGACAGTTATATGAACTCTGGCGTTTTAGTCCCCCCTATGGGATATCATGCCTAAAGAAAAATGTCAATGGCTGTGGATGCAGTTCTTTGAGATTGTGCTTATTCCCGAATATATGGTGCCTTATGCACTCTGGCCGTTGCGGGTGGATTCTGTTGGTTTTTCCCTGTCGGGACATTTCTCTTTCTCTACCTCATTGTATATTCTCAGTAAGGCTGCGAAGGCGGTCTAGTTTCCACCGAACATTCATCTCGCCTGAATGGCAGCCTGTGTCTGGCACACCTCAGCCATTCCAGGTACTTTACAGTGAGGGAAAAAAGTATTTGATCCCCTGCTGATTTTGTACGTTTGCCCACTGACAAAGAAATGATCAGTCTATAATTTTAATGGTAGGTTTATTTGAACAGTGAGAGACAGAATAACAACAAAAAAATCCAGAAAAACGCATGTCAAAAATGTTATAAATTGATTTGCATTTTAATGAGGGAAATAAGTGTTTGACCCCTCTGCAAAACATGACTTAGTACTTGGTGGCAAAACCCTTGTTGGCAATCACAGAGGTAAGACGTTTCTTGTAGTTGGCCACCAGGTTTGCACACATCTCAGGAGGGATTTTGTCCCACTCCTCTTTGCAGATCTTCTCCAAGTCATTAAGGTTTTGAGGCTGACGTTTCGCAACTCGAACCTTCAGCTCCCTCCACAGATTTTCTATGGGATTAAGGTCCGGAGACTGGCTAGGCCACTCCAGGACCTTAATGTGCTTCTTCTTGAGCCACTCCTTTGTTGCCTTGGCCGTGTGTTTTGGGTCATTGTCATGCTGGAATACCCATCCACGACCCATTTTCAATGCCCTGGCTGAGGGAAGGAGGTTCTCACCCAAGATTTGACGGTACATGGCCCCGTCCATCGTCCCTTTGATGCGGTGAAGTTGTCCTGTCCCCTTAGCAGAAAAACACCCCCAAAGCGTAATGTTTCCACCTCCATGTTTGACGGTGGGGATGGTGTTCTTGGGGTCATAGGCAGCATTCCTCCTCCTCCAAACACGGCGAGTTGAGTTGATGCCAAAGAGCTCCATTTTGGTCTCATCTGACCACAACACTTTCACCCAGTTCTCCTCTGAATCATTCAGATGTTCATTGGCAAACTTCAGACGGGCATGTATATGTGCTTTCTTGAGCAGGGGGACCTTGCGGACGCTGCAGGATTTCAGTCCTTCACGGCGTAGTGTGTTACCAATTGTTTTCTTGGTGACTATGGTCCCAGCTGCCTTGAGATCATTGACAAGATCCTCCCGTGTAGTTCTGGGCTGATTCCTCACCGTTCTCATGATCATTGCAACTCCACGAGGTGAGATCTTGCATGGAGCCCCAGGCCGAGGGAGATTGACAGTTATTTTGTGTTTCTTCCATTTGCGAATAATCGCACCAACTGTTGTCACCTTCTCACCAAGCTGCTTGGCGATGGCCTTGTAGCCCATTCCAGCCTTGTGTAAGTCTACAATCCTGTCCCTGACATCCTTGGAGAGCTCTTTGGTCTTGGCCATGGTGGAGAGTTTGGTATCTGATTGATTGATTGCTTCTGTGGACAGGTCTCTTTTATACAGGTAACAAGCTGAGATTAGGAGCACTCCCTTTAAGAGTGTGCTCCTAATCTCAGCTCGTTACCTATAAAAAAGACACCTGGGAGCCAAAAATCTATCTGATTGAGAGGGGGTCAAATACTTATTTCCCTCATTAAAATGCAAATCAATTTATAACATTTTTGACATGCGTTCTTCTGGATTTTGTTGTTGTTATTCTGTCTCACTGTTCAAATAAACCTACCATTAAAATTATAGACTGATCATTTCTTTGTCAGTGGGCAAACATACAAAATCAGCAAGGGATCAAATACCTTTTTCCCTCACTGTATGTCCATTTGTTTTTAAAATGGCTTCCCTTGTGTCTTGTGTTGCTGGGCCAAAACTGAAGCGTTTGCAGCGTCACGGTTGATGTTTATGCAGCTGACTACGTGGGCGAGAACGTAGTTTGCCACGGCACCCAAGGGGTATTTTTGTTTTAGCTCCGTGATGATCCATTAGTCTTACATGAGGACCAAATAAATGTTTTCTCCACCTATGGCATAATATATCTCACCTCTGTGTGCCTGAGAAGGGATGAGTCTTATGCTAAGAGACACTACTGAGGAAGACTAACTTCAAAAGCGACCCTTAACTTAGCATTTGCCCCCTGATTGAAGTTTCAAAGGCAAGTCAGCCAAGTGGGGAGGGGATGTTTAAATGTTTTCAGTGCGGTCTTTAGTAGCGAGAGGAGAGAGCGGAATGTGGCTCCCTATACTACTGAGGGAGTTGCATATTACGGCTATGCCTTGCGCAATATGCAAAGTCAGGAGATTAGCATGTTTATTTTATCTTTTCAGACTGTTGGGAGGCGAGTGTTTCAGTTTTTAAATCGACTACTTTTTGCACAGGAACATGAATGTAATCATGAAATGTTGCCAGGGAGATTAGCACCCTTAACTGAAGCCAATGGAAAACCCAGAGGTTTTTGTGTTATATTTTATTATTAGTGGCTAATGACACAGTGAAAGCATAACATATATTTAACAAATGTCCATTTTAGACCAATCCACCATATGCTTTTCTTGGTGTGTACAGCATTGTCTTACATCGGCGCGACGGCCGTCTGCACTGACGTTTGTTGCTTTAGAATGGCGCCATCTGTTTGAAGACAATGGTGTGTACAGTTCATTCCAATGGCATGGTGAAATCTGTGTTATGTAAACATAATGTCCTCTATGATTGTGTCTGAATTGGACTTACATAGTTTGCAGTACAACACGGCCCGTCCACATACAGTACGTTTGCCCACTGACAAAGAAATGATCAGTCTATAATTTTAATGGTAGGTTTATTTGAACAGTGAGAGACAGAATAACAACAGAAATATCCAGAAAAACGCATGTCAAAAATGTTATAAATTGATTTGCATTTTAATGAGGGAAATAAGTATTTGACCCCTCTGCAAAACATGACTTAGTACTTGGTGGCAAAACCCTTGTTGGCAATCACAGAGGTCAGACGTTTCTTGTAGTTGGCCACCAGGTTTGCACACATCTCAGGAGGGATTTTGTCCCACTCCTCTTTGCAGATCTTCTCCAAGTCAATAAGGTGTCGAGGCTGACGTTTGGTAACTCGAACCTTCAGCTCCCTCCACAGATTTTCTATGGGATTAAGGTCTGGAAACTGGCTAGGCCACTCCAGGACCTTAATGTGCTTCTTCTTGAGCCACTCCTTTGTTGCCTTGGCCGTGTGTTTTGGGTCATTGTCAGGCTGGAATACCCATCCACGACCCATTTTCAATGCCCTGGCTGAGGGAAGGAGGTTCTCACCCAAGATTTGACTGTACATGGCCCTGTCTATCGTCCCTTTGATGCGGTGAAGTTGTCCTGTCCCCTTAGCAGAAAAACACCCCCAGAGCATAATGTTTCCACCTACATGTTTGACAGTGGTGATGGTGTTCTTGGGGTCATAGGCAGCATTCCTCCTCCTCCAAACACGGCGAGTTGAGTTGATGCCAAAGAGCTCCATTTTGGTCTCATCTGACCACAACACTTTCACCCAGTTCTCCTCTGAATCATTCAGATGTTCATTGGCAAACTTCAGACGGGCATGTACAGTGGGGAAAAAAAGTATTTAGTCAGCCACCAATTGTGCAAGTTCTCCCACTTAAAAAGATGAGAGAGGCCTGTAATTTTCATCATAGGTACACGTCAACTATGACAGACAAATTGAGAGAAAAAAATCCAGAAAATCACATTGTAGGATTTTTAATGAATTTATTTGCAAATTATGGTGGAAAATAATTATTTGGTCAATAACAAAAGTTTCTCAATACTTTGTTATATACCCTTTGTTGGCAATGACACAGGTCAAACGTTTTCTGTAAGTCTTCACAAGGTTTTCACACATTGTTGCTGGTATTTTGGCCCATTCCTCCATGCAGATCTCCTCTAGAGCAGTGATGTTTTGGGGCTGTCGCTGGGCAACATGGACTTTCAACTCCCTTCAAAGATTTTCTATGGGGTTGAGATCTGGAGACTGGCTAGGCCACTCCAGGACCTTGAAATGCTTCTTACGAAGCCACTCCTTCATTGCCAGGGCGGTGTGTTTGGGATCATTGTCATGCTGAAAGACCCAGCCACGTTTCATCTTCAATGCCCTTGCTGATAGAAGGAGGTTTTCCCTCAAAATCTCATGATACATGGCCCCATTCATTCTTTCCTTTACACGGATCAGTCGTCCTGGTCCCTTTGCAGAAAAACAGCCCCAAAGCATGATGTTTCCACCCCCATGCTTCACAGTAGGTATGGTGTTCTTTGGATGCAACTCAGCATTCTTTGTCCTCCAAACACGACAAGTTGAGTTTTTACCAAAAAAGTTCTATTTTGGATTCATCTGACCATATGACATTCTCCCAATCCTCTTCTGAATCATCCAAATGCACTCTAGCAAACTTCAGACGGGCCTGGACATGTACTGGCTTAAGCAGGGGGACACGTCTTGCACTGCAGGATTTGAGTCCCTGGCGGCGTAGTGTGTTACTGATGGTAGGCTTTGTTACTTTGGTCCCAGCTCTCTGCAGGTCATTCACTAGGTCCCCCCGTGTTGTTCTGGGATTTTTGCTCACCGTTCTTGTGATCATTTTGACCCCACGATGTGAGATCTTGCATGGAGCCCCAGATCGAGGGAGATTATCAGTGGTCTTATATGTCTTCCATTTCCTAATAATTGCTCCCACAGTTGATTTCTTCAAACCAAGCTGCTTACCTATTGCAGATTCAGTCTTCCCAGCCTGGTGCAGGTCTACAATTTTGTTTCTGGTGTTCTTTGACAGCTCTTTGGTCTTGGCCATAGTGGAGTTTGGAGTGTGACTGTTTGAGGTTGTGGACAGGTTTCTTTTATACGGATAACAAGTTCAAACAGGTTCCATTAATACAGGTAACGAGTGGAGGACAGAGGAGCCTCTTCAATAAGAAGTTACAGGTCTGTGAGAGCCAGAAATCTTGCTTGTTTGTAGGTGACCAAATACTTATTTTCACCATAATTTGCAAATAAATTCATTAAAAATCCTACAATGTGATTTTCTGAATTTTTTTCTCTCGATTTGTCTGTCATAGTTGAAGTGTACCTATGATGAAAATTACAGGCCTCTCTCATATTTTTAAGTGGGAGAACTTGCACAATTGGTGGCTGACTAAATACTTTTTTTCCCCACTGTATATGTGCTTTCTTGAGCAGGGGTCCTTGCGGGCGCTGCAGGATTTCAGTCCTTGACGGCGTAGTGTGTTACTAATTGTTTTCTTGGTGACTATGGTCCCAGCTGCCTTGAGATCATTAACAAGATCCTCCCGTGTAGTTCTGGGCTGATTCCCCACCGTTCTCATGATCATTGCAACTCCACGAGGTGAGATCTTGCATGGAGCCCCAGGCCGAGAGAGATTGACAGGTCTTTTGTGTTTCTTCCATTTGCGAATAATCGCACCAACTGTTGTCACCTTCTCACCAAGCTGCTTGGCGATGGTCTTGTAGCCCATTCCAGCCTTGTGTAGGTCTACAATCTTGTCCCTGACATCCTTGGAGAGCTCTTTGGTCTTGGCCATGGTGGAGAGTTGGGAATCTGATTGATTGATTGCTTCTGTGGACAGGTGTCTTTTATACAGGTAACAAGCTGAGATTAGGGGCACTCCCTTTAAGAATGTGCTCCTAATCTCAGCTCGTTACCTGTATAAAAGACACCTGGGAGCCAGAAATCTTTCTGATTGAGAGGGGGTCAAATACTTATTTCCCTCATTAAAATGCAAATCAATTTATAACATTTTTGACATGCGTTCTTTCTGGATTTTTTTGTTGTTATTCTGTCTCTCACTGTTCAAATAAACCTACCATTACAATTATGGACTGATCATTTTTGTATACATCTGGCACTTCATTGGACACTGTGTTAACAAACCTCCAAACGAGCTTCAATTCCATACAACACTCCTTCAGTAGCCTCCAACTGCTCTTAAACACTAGTAAAACTAAATGCATGCTCTTCAACCGAACGCTGCTTGCACCCGCCCACCCGACTAGAATCACTAATCTAGACGGGTCTGACCTAGAGTATGTGGACAACTACAAATATCTAGGTGTCTGGTTAGACTGTAAACTCTCCTTCCAGACTCACATTAAGAATCTCCAATCCAAAGTTAAATCTAGAATCGGTTTCCTATTCCGCAACAAAGCCTCCTTCACTCATGCTGCCAAACATGCCCTCGTAAAACTGACTATCCTACCGATCCTTGACTTCGGCGATGTCATTTACAAAATAGCCTCCAACACTCTACTCAGCAAATTGGATGTTGTCTATCACAGTGCCATCCGTTTTGTCTCCAAAGCCCCATATAATACCCACCACTGTGACCTGTACGCTCTTGTTGGCTGGTCCTCACTACATATTCGTCGCCAAACCCACTGGCTCCAGGCCATCTATAAATCACTGCTAGGCAAATCCCCGCCTTATCTTAGCTCATTGGTCACCATAGCAACACCCACCCGTAGTCTGCGCTCCAGCGGGTATATCTCACTGGTCATCCCCAAAGCCAACACCTCCTTTGGCCGCAATTCCTTCCAGTTCTCTGCTGCCAATGACTGGAACAAATTGCAAAAATCTCTGAAGCTGGAGACACTTATCTCCCTCACTAACTTTAAGCATCAGTTGTCAGAGCACCTTACCGATCACTGCAACTGTACACAGCACATCTGAAATTAGCCCGCCCAACTACCTCATCCCTATATTGTTATTTATTTTGCTCATTTGTACCCCAGTATCTCTATTTGCACATCATCTCTTGCACATCATTCCAGTGTTAATACTAAATTGTAATTCTTTTGCACTATAGCCTATTTTATTGCCTTACCTCCATAACTTGCTAAATTTGCACACGGTATATTATATGTATTTCTGTTGTATTTTTGACTTTGTTTTGTTTTACCCCATATGTAACTCTGTGTTGTTGTTTTTATCGCACTGCTTTGCTTTATCTTGGCCAGGTCGCAGTTGTAAATGAGAACTTGTTCTCAACTGGTTTACCTGGTTAAATAAAGGTGAAATAAAATAAATAAATAAATTATTTGTCAGTGGGCAAACGTACAAAATCAGCAGGGGATCAAATACTTTTTTCCCTCACTGTACTACCTGATATTTCCCAATTTTTAAATGGCGTTCATTTATGCCTAAGCAGTCATGATCGAAGTTCAGTAATCCCATGCTTCAGTATAAAGGAGTTGTATAATTTCAGCAAATGCATTCTTTTTTAGAGGAACTTCCATGGCTTAACCTTTAAGAAGCCATGGATACATTATTATGTAGAGGAAGTAGATTGCCTGAACCAGTGTACCCTCAGTTCATCACTTCACCCAACCCTCACCTGCTGACTCTGTCATTCTCAGCCTTTGCTGATGTGCCCCCCTTTGAATGTGACAGAGGACAATATAAGGGACCATTCAACAGAGGTCTGCGAACATAACTTACCAAAATCACAAACTCTGAGACAAACGGACAATGAAATGGCTTTGTTCGCCACTAGCCAACTGGCACACAAATCACCACTTTGTATGGGAATGACTGCATCTCTGGACCACCCATGGGGCGCTGGATGGAGGCCTCATCAGTTTGGGCTTTGGTGGGGGGGGAGTTTATTGCAAGACACCTCAGCGTTTCGCAAACCCTTTCCACAATCTAGCCCCCTACCATCCTGCGCCAGCCTTTACCCCCCGATACGAGCCCAGACAGGTGTCTTATCTCCATCACGCAGCACAAGAGCAGCCAATCTCACAGGAAGATGGCAACTGGAATGTGACAAATCCATCTGTCCTGGTTTGAATTTGTATGCTAATTTGAAGTAATAGCCTCTCTGGTGACAGTGCAATGGAACAATTCAATCATGCCATCTCTGACAGTCGCTTGCCAGCCCTTTATGTGATATGGTATATATGCATGAACCACTGGGTTAGGCTTGATAGATTGGCTATATAGGGGGAGGTGGGTTGTAGTCTGCATGTTTAAAATTGAGCTGCCAATTGGAAATTAATCTCGCCCCAACTAGAGGGATCTGTGCAGAAATGTGCTGGCAGGAAATGAAAAACAATATTTGCATCATTTGTGACTTCATCTATTTCCTCTAGCTCAGTAGATATATATCCTGACATATCACCTAACAAGTTCACTGGTGTGGTCCCCTTATGAAAAAACATGGAAATTATTAAAATATACCAATATTGAAATGGCACACATGATTGTCACAGTGGATTATTACTACCTGTCAATGCGATTCTCTGAAAAACAAATATGCCCCTAGAATTAGACGTAATAAGAAAGGGAGATCACAGAAAGATTCAGTACATTGCAATGGACCCTGAAGGGTAGCGAGTGGCGTAATACATCATTTGTTTTTAAAAAGCTTGCTCAGACTATTGTGATTTCTCTCGCTGTGCAGCTCCCCTGTGCTGTGTAAATGCATGGTGCTCCGCAATCTTTAAATTAATCTACAGTAGAGGACAGATTATGGTAGATTATGACAGAGATAAAGCACAAACCACGCTGTGGTATATGAACCCCCCCAGTGTTCATATTGCTTGCGCCCCCCCCCCCCCCCTATTCTTTCATCTAGGCCTTCTTACTCTGACTACTTAATTGGTTAACCTATTTTTTTCCTACCCATAGAAACAAGGTTTAGGATGTACAGACATTCTATAAGGCAGTTGCTACCAGTACTACACTTGGGAATTCTAACTAATGACCTAAATAGGAAAGGTCATATGCAATCACTAGTCTGGAGAAATATAGGAGGAATGTGTAGGAGAAATTGTGGAAACATGACACTAATGATCCTTGGTGGAAAATCCCAATTAAGACAATTTGATCATATTTAATTTACAAATTAAATACAATCACAGTATGCATTTTGATGTGAAATTTGCATGATACACGCATTCCCTATTGGCCACATTAACTGTGACACATTAAACGTCTTTTTCTTATCTTCCTCCAAACCAAGTTACCATGCTGAAATCAGATTGCTGTATGAAAAGCCTTTTACAGTGAACATAGTTTTTCTCCTTCATGTTAATACCATCAGTGTCCATTTCATATTTCCATTACTCTAGCCAGTGAAGTGAATCTCTGACAATTTGTGTGTGAATGAAAATGCAGAACATTTGAGCCACTCAACCAAAATTCAAAAGGTCACAGCTGATGCGTGACGAACACACGTCAAATCAAACGAGGAGGAGAGCAAAGAGGGATACAGAGGAAGAATGAAAGGCTCTGGCTGCTTTGTGGTCCTCAGCAACACGTCGTGATAACGGGCGAAAGACAGCCCTCCAAACAAGCTCTGCTGGTGAACCTAGTTGAAGTGAGTCAAGAGTGAAGGCAAGAGAAGCAGCCTTGTTTGATGAGCAACATTGGGTATCCTTTAATCCAGTGATTCTCAACTGGTGGGTTGTGAGGTTTTGAATGGGTCGTGGGTGTCTGCCCAAAAAAATATTTCGATATTTTTTGGGGTTGAGAAATACTCCAGTCTGAATTTAAACGACTAAACCCAGGTAGAAAGTGATTAAATAATTTAATCTCTGAACAATTTTTCTTCAATCACAGTATTTTTTATATAGAGCTATTAGCAGCGCTATTTAGCGAATTTGGTAGATTTTATGGTCTCAAACCAGTGATCTTGTTAATGTTCTTAATGAAGTATATGGGCAAAATGTAATTATTTCCTATTTTCCTTTGTCATATAATTGCTAATTTTACTATCAATATAGCATTAAAAATACTTTTCCAGATTGCATCTTGCAGATTTTTCTGCGACGCGAATATTGGGTCGCGAGGCAAAACCAGTTGAGAACCACTGCTTTAATCTCGGCAACCCAAAACCAAACCTTGTGTGAGTGCTGGCCTCCGGGAAGCTACACGATTTGCATCTGTTTTTTTGGGGGGATGTTTGGCCAAGTGTGAGTGCAGGAACCAGTGTGGATTCTCTTTGGTAGCAGACACACCCCCTCCTCTGACATTTTGCTGTTATGTCTCTTCTCTTGCACATGTACACTCCCCTACGTATTTAATTGGACAGTGAAGCTAAAACATTTACATTTACTCTACTCCAGCATTTTGGATTTGAGATCAAATGTTTTATATTAGGCGACAGTACAGAATGTCACCTTTTATTTGAGGGTATTTTCATACAGTGCATTCGGAAAGTATTGAGACCCCCTTGACTTTTTCCACATTTTGTTACGTTACAGTCTTATTCTAGAATTGATTAAATAGTTTTTCCCCCTCATCAATCTACACTACACACAATACCCCATAATGACAAAGTAAAAACAGAAGTAATTTTTTTGCAAATGTATATAAAAAAAAAAAAAAGTATATAAGTATTCAGACCCTTTACTCAGTACTTTGTTGAAGCACCTTTGGCAGCAATGACAGCCTCGAGTCTTCTCGGGTATGACGCTACAAGCTTGGCACACCTGTATTTGTGGAGTTTTTCCCAATCTTCTCTGCAGATCCTCTCAAGCTCTGTCAGGTTGGATGGGGAGCGTCGCTGCACAGCTATTTTCAGGTCTCTCCAGAGATGTTTGATCGGGTTAAAGTCCGGGCTCTGGCTGGGCCACTCAAGGACATTGAGACTTGTCCCAAAGCCACTCCTGCGTTGTCCTGGCTGTGTGCTTAGGGTCGTTGTCCTGTTGGAAGGTGAACTTTCACCCCAGTCTGAGGTCCTGAGCGCTCTTGAGCAGGTTTTCATCAATGATCTCTCTGTACCTCGATCCTGACTAGTCTCCCAGTCCCTGCCGCTGAAAAACAACCTCACCGCATGATGCTGTCACCACCATGCTTCACCGTAGGGATGGTGCCAGGTTTCCTCCAGACGTGACGCTTGGCATTCAGGCCAAAGAGTTCAATTTTGGTTTCATCAGACCAGAGAATCTCGTTTCTCATGGTCTGAGAGTCTTTAGGTGCCTTTTGGCAAACTCCAAGCGGGCTGTCATGTGCCTCTACCATAAAGGCCTGATTGGTGGAGTGCTGCAGAGATGGTTGTCTTTCTGGAAGGTTCTCCCGTCTCCACAGAGGAACTCTGGAGCTCTGTTCTTGGTCACCTCCCTGACCAAGGCCCTTCTCCCCCGATTGCTCAGTTTGGCCGGGCGGCCAGCTCTAGGAAGAATCTTGGTGGTTCCAAACTTCTGCCATTTAAGAATGATGGCCACTGTGTTCTTGGGAATCTTCAATGCTGCAGAAATTATTTGGTACCCTTCCCCAGATCTGTGCCTTGACAGTCTCGGAGCACTACGGACAATTCCTTTTGACCTCATGGCTTGGTTTTTGCTCTGACATCAAATCAAATGTTATTTGTCACATACACGTGTTTAGCAGATGTTATAGCGGGTGTAGCGAAATGCTTGTGCTTCTAGCTCTGACAGTGCAATAATATCTAACAAGTAATATCTAACAATTTCACAACATATACCTAATACACACAAAACTAGTAAGGAATGGAATTTAAGAAAATATACATATATGGACAAGCAATGACAGAGCAGCATGGACTAAGATACAGTAGAATATTATAGAATAGAATGCAGTATATACATATGAGATGAGTAGTGTAAGATATGTAAACATTATTAAAGTGACTGTAAACATTATTAAAGTGACTAGTGTTCCATTTCTTAAAGTGGCCAGTGATTTCAATAGGCAGCAGCAGCCTCTAATGTGCTAGTGATGGCTATTTAACAGTCTGATGGCCTTGATAGAAGCTGTTTTTAATTCTCTCTGTCCCAGCTATGATGCACCTGTACTGACCTCGCCTTCTGGATGATAGCGGGGTGAACAGGCAGTGGCTCGGGTGGTTGATGTCCTTGATGATCTTTTTGGCCTTCCTGTGACATCGGGTGCTGTAGGTGTCTTGGAGGGCGGGTAGTTTGCCCCCGATAATGCGTTCGGCAGACCGCACCACCCTCTGGAGAGCCCTGTGGTTGTGGGAGGTGCAGTTGCCGTACCAGGTGGTGATACAGCCCGATAGGATGCTCTCAATTGTGCATCTGTAAAAGTTTGTGAGGGTTTTAGGTGCCAAGCCGAATTTCTTCAGCCTCCTGAGGTTGAAGAGGCTCTGTTGCGCCTTCTTCACCACACTGTCTGCGTGGGTGGACCATTTCAGTTTGTCGGTGATGTGTATGCCAAGGAACTTGAAGCTTTCCACCTTCTCCAATGCGGTCCCATCGATGTGGATAGGGGGGTGCACCCTCTGCTGTCAACTGTGGGTCCTTATATAGACAGGTGTGTGCCTTTCCAAATCATGTCCAATCAATTGAATTTACCACAGGTGGACTCCAATCAAGTCAAGGATGATCAATGGAAACAGGATGCACCTGAGCTCAATTTCGAGTCTCATAGAAAAGGGTTTCAATACTTATGTAAATAAGGTATTTGTTTATTATATTTATTAAATGTTTAATAATTTCTAAAAACCTGATTTCGCTTTGTCATTATGTGGTATTGTGTGTAGATTGATGAACATTTTTAATTTAATCAATTTTAGAATAAGGCTGTAATGTAACAAAATGTGGAAAAAGACAAGGGGTATGAATACTTAGTGTTTCGAAATAAAAGCACTTTATGTATCTATTTCCCCCATTTGAAGGTGTCATAATAATTTGGACAAATTCATTTAGTGTATTACATTTAGTCAGTCAAAGGTTTAGTATTTGGTCCCATATTCCTACCATGCTATGACTACATCAAGCTTGTGACTCTACAAACTTGTTGGATGCATTTGCAGTCTATTCTTATTTACAATAAAAGTGACTCCAAAATAATAATAATAATAATATGCCATTTAGCAGACGCTTTTATCCAAAGCGACTTACAGTCATGCGTGCATACATTTTTGTGTATGGGTGGTCCCGGGGATCGAACCCACTACCTTGGCGTTACAAGCGCCGTGCTCTACCAGCTGAGCTACAGAGGACCACATGACACAATACATTATTTACCATTAATTTCTATTGGGTACAACATAATCCAAAACAACCAAAACAAACTGCAAATGCATTCAACAAGTTTGTAGTCACAAGCTTGATGTAGTCATTGTGTGCTAAGAATATGGGAACAAATACATTTTGATTAAATGTAATACACTATAAGTGAATTTGTCCAAATAATTATACTGAGTATACCAAACATTAGGAACACCTTTCTAATATTGAGTTGCGCACCCCATAAATGTTTGTTGAAATGTATGTACGTCTGAGTTGGTTTTTTTGTCTCTACTTTTTTCATATTTTTACTTTATGTTGAAGGTTGGGCAGCCATTGTCATGTCCAGTTTAGTGGATCCATGTCTGTGAAATGTTCAGTTGTTTATGTCTATTGTGTATTGTCTAAAAACCCAAATAAAATTGTACAATTGTTTTTTAATTTATTGGCTGCTTGCTGGACTCCCTTTTGGAGAGAGGCTGATACTTTTGCCCTCAGAACAGCCTCAATTCGTTGAGATATGGCCTCTACAAGGTGTTGAAAGCGTTCCACAGGGATGCTGACCCATGTTGACTCCAATGCCTCCCACAGTTGTGTCATGTTGGCTGGATGTCCTTGGTGGACCATTCTTGATACGCACGGGAAACTGTTGCAGTTCTTGACACAAACCGGTACACCTGGCACCTACTACCATACCCTGTTGAAAGGCACTTACATCTTTTGTCTTGCTCATTCACCCTCTGAATGGCATACATACACAATTCATGTCTCAATTGTCTCAAGACTTTAAAACATCCTTCTTTAACCTGTCTTCTCCCCTTCATCGACACTGATTGAAGTGGATTTAACAAGTGACATCAATAAGGGATCATAGCATTCACCTGGTCAGTCTGTCATAGAAAGAGCAGGTGTTCTTTTGTGTACTCAGTGTATGACACCATTAAATGCCGGGACTAGTGCATTCATTTCTAAACGGTAAAACAGATGTATGAAAATACATATAAATAAAAGGTGACATTATGTACTGTTGCCTCATAAAACATTTGATCTCATATCCAAAATGCTAGAGTATAGAGCCAAGTTAAAAGTAGTAGCTTCACTGTCCAAATAAATAAGTAGGGAGAGTACATTTGAATCCACACATATGTGAATCCCTTACATACAATGCAGCATTAGCTTGACCAATCAATGGCGTCCCAATTATGAAATGCAGAGCAAATTCCCATGCAGACATTTTAGAATGATGGTCATGACTCATACTGTAGATGTTATACTTTTTCCCATTATGTACACAACAACAGGTAGGCTATGTGTACCATAGAAATGGAATGGCACTCTCATTCTATCTATTGACTTGATTTCACTACAAATATATATTTAATTTATTTCAGTCACTGTTTGAAATCAAGAGCTCCTGATGTAGCCTAGTTTCTAAGGCAACATGATGGAGAAATGCCCCCATGAGGTAACTAGGCTGGCTACCTGTTGAAGTTCATGCCAAGTCGCCAGCACAACGTCTGACTGCAAGGCAACAATTGCAATTAAGTTTGTAAAAGTTTGTAAAATGTTGGTTCAATTATTGTGCTGACAGGCCATTGACTGTCAGGTGAATGAAAAAAAACGAATCTTGGTCCAATGAAGGCGTCCTGCATCCCCGGTTTTGGGGAGAAGGTGCCCACGTGACGGAGCCAGGCAGCAATACAGCGGTCGTTCCTTTTAATACAACGCGCCAGAGAAGCAAGCGGGGCAGAAATACTCGTCGAGGGAAGAATAAAACCTTTTCCGAACAAAAACTACTCACTAGTCACGACACAGCAGACCATGGACGGTTATGGGCTGACAGAAGATGAGCTGTTTTCCTCCTGCCTCCTGAACCTCACCTGGGATAATTCCTATGAGCAGGTAGGAACGTGACTCCACTCTTCCTCGCCGACTCTATGAAAGTATCCATGCTGTGAATAGCTCGTAGCACAGCAGTGAATAGCTTGTAGTCTAGGCTGCTATGTGTCATTTTAATAAGCGAGGTAGACATAAATGAAGGTTAGGAAATAGTGCAAACCAATTTAACCATGTCTGGCAAACGCAACGTGATGATGGCGACAATTCAGTTAAGGGGGCAATCAGGAGTTGCTACATTCATTTTTGGAATTATAAATTAATGAAATATGTACCAATTGATTCTTGAAGAATATAACGTATAAATGCCTCACGAGCTTACTTCAACGGTCGTACTCCATCAAAACCCAACCCAACATATAAGCTTGTTTTACTCCAATGTTAGAAAACAAAGTAAATGTAAAACATTTTATAGCCTCAACATAGTTAAAACTATAATGTTGTTATCATGGATGGTCAGCCCTTGCATCCATATCACTGTCTATGAACATGAGTGGTTACATTTCTCCAGCCCCATCCTGAAACATGGGCGGGAAAATCTTTGATATTATTTGAACTGCTGATTCCAGCTTTAAGAAGAGTTGTCTTTATTTAAATGTACCCTAATTCTTATGGAGGCATCACACTATGCTACTTTACTGCACTATGGCTACATCACTGTCCCCATGCTGGGGCATCCCACCAAATAAACTTTGGGAAACTTGAAAGTGACATGTGAGGTGACATCACCCATTCAATATAACCTGACCTGTAGGCTACTATCATACATAACACAATATAAAATTGCAATAATTATAGTCCTACTGTATAGTTTACATTTACCAGATGCTCTTATCCAGAGCGACTTACAGTTAGTGCATACATTATTCTTTTTTATTTTCATACTGGCCCCCCGTGGGAATCAAACCCACAACCCTGGCGTTGCAAACACCATGCTCTACCAACTGAGCTACCTCCCTGCCGGCCATTCCCTCCCCTACCCTGGACGACGCTGGGCCAATTGTGCGCCGCCCCATTGGTCTCCCGGTTGCGGCCGGCTACAGCAGAGCCTGGATTCGAACCAGGATCTCTAGTGGCACAGCTAGCAATGCGATGCAGTGCCTTAGACCACTGCGCCACTTGGGAGGCTACATTTAAAAATAGTTGAAATACAAACTAGCTGCAATATCTTACTAATTTGACTTTCCATTAAATCAGACTGCCTCTGTCCCACAACATAGTTTTACATTACCATCTTCAGGTGTTGTGAACCTTTTGGGTCAGTCTGGATATAACTTTGCTACTTGTGATATGCTGATAGAATGGAAATGCATCGCCTAAGTGCCTGCCCTATACTCTCCAGGAAACAGAAACCCCCGTAACTCAGATAGGCTACCATTCTAAAGTTACACAGCTTTGGGCAAGGGATCAAACAACTACTGCACACCCTCAAATTCAATAATGAATGAACCCAATAGAGAGAATAAATCTTATGCCAGAAGTCCCATCAATAAATCAGAACCAACAGGAACACAACATTGCTTTGAAGGAACTCAAATCTGATATTTGATATCCACTGGCTGCATGCTCCATAGATAAGCAAAAGGGAGTTATGACTTGGGACTATATCTCATTGTATATTATTAGGTGGTTTGAATGTGACTGGTATGCAATGCCTGTATACATGAGGCAACTTGAAGTGATATATGAGTTATTGGTCTTCAAACAAAGCTATCCGATGATGAGCAGTATTGGCATGTTTTCATCCAGCAGCACTAGGCCCACCACTGCTTCTACAGAACAGCCGTAGAGTGTGTGGAGATAATTACCTTTATTCATATTTTTTTTCAACCCAATCATTCTGCTTTAAAAACACTAATGTTGAGTTATGAAATCTGTCTTCATCGAATTCCAAGGATTCTAATTTGTGAACGTGTGAGCTATAATCATCTCCCAAACAAGAATGGGAGTGAATGTATTTGCTGTGAATGTTAAGAGGGCTCACAATTATTTAGCAAATCATTCCGCTTGATTGATGCCAAAATATTGGTACGTTGTCTTGAATTCCTTGATGTACATTTACTTGGATGGCATCTCCTGCGTTAAGGATACATTTCTTGGAAAGGTGGCTTTTATGTAATTGTATTCAGGTCAGCTGAAATACTGTTGCAGGAGGACACATTGAAACAATAAAACACTTGCTGTTTAGCATGGAGAACTGTTATGAATTACAAGCAATTGCGAATTAAAGTGGATTGGGTGCTTAAACCAGGCTTTTAATTGGCAATGCTAAAAAATCCTATTGCAACAGTATTTAGGCAGGGAAAACAAAAGTCATCCCAAACATTATTAATGTAATTGTGAATGCCATATAGTTGTGCCACCATTAAGACTTTGCCGATTGTATTGCGAAAACCAAGCAAAAATTCTCAATCCACATGTGCAAATGAGTGGAGCAACAGAAACTAAGCCATGTAATTAAAAACTCTGAGCCACATAATTTCACACATTTACCATACAGATCATACAAAGTACCAGTGTGCTTACTACTACATATGGGCTGCGTATACAGCACATTCGGAAGGTATTCAGACCTCTTGACTTTCTCCACATTTTGTTACATAAAAATAAAATCAATCTACACACAATACCCCATAATGACAAAGTGAAAACAGGCACATTTATTACAAATAAAAAACAGATACCTTATTTACATAAGTATTCAGACCGTTTGCTATGAGACTCGAAATTGGGCTCAGGTGCATCCTGTTTCCATTGATCATGCTTGAGATGTTTCTACAACTTGATTGGAGTCCACCTGTGGTAAATTCAATTGATTGGACATGATTTGGAAAGGCACACACCTGTCTATATAAGGACCCACAGTTGACAGTGCATGTCAGAGCAAAAACCAAGCCATGAGGTCGAAGGAATTGTCCGTAGAGCTCCGAGACAGGATTGTGTCGAGGCACAGATCTAGGGAAGGGTACCACAAAATGTCTGCAGCATTGAAGGTCCCCAATAACACAGTGGCCTCCATCATTCTTAAATGGCAGAAGTTTGGAACCACCAAGACTTTTTCCTAGAGCTGGCCGCCCGGCCAAACTGAGCAATCTGGGGAGAAGGGTTTTGGTCATGGAGGTGACCAAGAACCCGATGGTCACACTGACAGAGCTCCAGAGTTCCTCTGTGGAGATGGGAGAACCTTCCAGAAGGACAACCCTCTCTGCAGCACTCCACCAATCAGGCCTTTATGGTAGAGTGGCCAGACGGAAACCACTCCTCAGTAAAAGGCACATGAAAGACCGCTTGGAGTTTACCAAAAAGGCAGCTAAAGGACTCTCAGACCATGAGAACCAAGATTGAACTATTTGGCCTGAATGCCAAGCGTCACATCTGGAGGAAACCTGGCACCATCCCTACGGTGAAGCATGGTGGTGGCGGCAGCATGCTGTGGGGATGTTTTTCAGGGACTGGGAGACTAGTCAGGATCGAGGGAAAGATGAACGGAGTAAAGTA
Source organism: Coregonus lavaretus (assembly GCF_964263955.1). NCBI lineage: Eukaryota > Metazoa > Chordata > Actinopteri > Salmoniformes > Salmonidae > Coregonus > Coregonus lavaretus. The sequence goes on along the minus strand of NC_140026.1, from coordinate 19,225,872 downwards.
CAGAGAGATCCTTGATGAAAACCTGCTCCAGAGCGCTCAGGGCCTCAGACTGGAGCAAAGGTTCACCTTCCAACTGGACTACGACCCTAAGACAACGCAGGAGTGGCTTCGGGACAAGTCTCTGAATGTCCTTGAGTGGCCCAGCCAGAGCCCAGACTTGAACCCGACCGAACTATACATTAGAGTTGCTTACCAAGATGACATTGAATGTTCCTGACTGGCAAAGTTACAGTTTTGATTTAAATCCGCTTACATCTATGGCAAGAATTGAAAAATGGCTGTCTAGCAATGATCAACAACCACCTTGACAGAGCACAAAATAAAATTTAAAAAAGTGCTAATATTGTACAATCCAGGTTTGCAAAGCTCTTAGAGACTTACCCAGAAAGACTCACAGCTTTAATTGCTGCCAAAGGTGATTCTTATGTGTATTGACTTGGGGTTGTGACATCAGTAAGGGATCATAGCTTTCACCTGGTCAGTCTATGTCATGGAAAGAGCAGGTGTTCTTAATGTTTTGTACACTCAGTGTATATTTCTACACTGAGGTTGGAATAATACTGTGAAAAGGATGATAATACCTTTTTAGTGTAAGAGCTGTTTGAAAAGACCCCCTGAAATTTTGGCCTGCTGGTGACATAGTCCAGAACAGACTATGGGAGGCGCACAGTAGTACATAGAGCCATGACTACGTGGAACTCTATTCCACCATCAGTAAAATTTGATTTAAAAAAAAAGAAAGATAAAAATACACCTTATGGAACAACGGGGGCTTTGAAGCAACACAAACATAGGCATACACACACACACAATAACATACGCACTGTACATACACGTACACATGGGTTTTGTGTTGTAGATATGTGGTAGTAGAGTAGGGGCCCGAGGGCACACACGTAATGTGTTGTGAACTCTGTTGTGAATGTATAGTAATGTTTTAAAAAGTGAGGGAAAAAAGTATTTGATCCCCTGCTGATTTTGTACGTTTGCCCACTGACAAAGAAATTATCAGTCTATAATTTTAATGGTAGGTTTATTTGAACAGTGAGAGACAGAATAACAACAACAAAATCCAGAAAAACGCATGTCAAAAATGTTATAAATTGATTTGCATTTTAATGAGGGAAATAAGTATTTGACCCCCTCTCAATCATAAAGATTTCTGGCTCCCAGGTGTCTTTTATACAGGTAACGAGCTGAGATTAGGAGCACACTCTTAAAGGGAGTGCTCCTAATCTCAGCTTGTTACCTTTATAGAAGTCACCTGTCCACAGAATCAATCAATCAATCAGATTCCTAACTCTCCACCATGGCCAAGACCAAAGAGCTCTCCAAGGATGTCAGGGACAAGATTGTAGACCTACACAAGGCTGGAATGGGCTACAAGACCATCGCCAAGCAGCTTGGTGAGAAGGTGACAACAGTTGGTGCGATTATTCACAAATGGAAGAAACACAAAAGAACCGTCAATCTCCCTCGGCCTGGGGCTCCGTGCAAGATCTCACCTTGTGGAGTTGCAATGATCATGAGAACGGTGAGGAATCAGCCCAGAACTACACGGGAGGATCTTGTCAATGATCCCAAGGCAGCTGGGACCATAGTCACCAAGAAAACAATTGGTAACACACTACGCCGTGAAGGACTGAAATCCTGCAGCGCCTGCAAGGTCCCCCTGCTCAAGAAAGCACATATACAGGCATTTCTGAAGTTTGCCAATGAACATCTGAATGATTCAGAGGAGAACTGGGTGAAAGTGTTGTGGTCAGATGAGACCAAAATTGAGCTCTTTGGCATCAACTCAACTCGCCGTGTTTGGAGGAGGAGGAATGCTGCCTATGACCCCAAGAACACCATCCCCACCGTCAAACATGTAGGTGGAAACATTATGCTTTGGGGGTGTTTTTCTGCTAAGGGGACAGGACAACTTCACCGCATCAAAGGGACGATGGACGGGGCCATGTACCATCAAATCTTGGGTGAGAACCTCCTTCCCTCAGCCAGGGCATTGAAAATGGGTCGTGGATGGGTATTCCAGCATGACAATGACCCAAAACACACGGCCAAGGCAACAAAGGAGTGTCTCAAGAAGAAGCACATTAAGGTCCTGGAGTGGCCTAGCCAGTTTCCAGACCTTAATCCCATAGAAAATCTGTGGAGGGAGCTGAAGTTTCGAGTTGCGAAACATCAGCCTCGAAACCTTAATGACTTGGAGAAGATCTGCAAAGAGGAGTGGGACAAAATCCCTCCTGAGATGTGTGCAAACCTGGTGGCCAACTACAAGAAACGTCTGACCTCCTGTGATTGCCAACAAGGGTTTTGCCACCAAGTACTAAGTCATGTTTTGCAGAGGGGTCAAATACTTATTTCCCTCATTAAAATGCAAATCAATTTATAACATTTTTGACATGCGTTTTTCTGGATTTTGTTGTTGTTATTCTGTCTCTCACTGTTCAAATAAACCTACCATTAACATTATAGACTGATCATGTCTTTGTCAGTGGGCAAACTTACAAAATCAGCAGCGTATCAAATAGTTTTTTCCCTCACTGTAACTGCCTTAATTTTTCTGGACCCCAGGAAGAGTAGCTGCTGCCTTGGCTCTTTGCTAAGAAGCTATTTTTGTTTGTTTTCAATTAAAATGGTCAAAAACAATCACAGTAAGGGATTTATTTGTTACCCAGAAATGATTTGATATTGAGATAAAAACATTGCCTCCCCAGCTCATGCTTTAGTGGTGTGGGGGTAGATAAATAAATAAATAAATAAATAAATAAATAAAGGGAATGTTGACACATTCTGTCCTTGTGGCTAGATTATCCACTCATGCTAGAGTACTGGGTAAAGGCTCTACATTATTCAGTCTGAGACACAGAGGCCTGGGGAAAACTGTGGAATCGCTGGCTCCTGCCGGGGGTTAGGCATAGACACATGCGCACACACACACACACACACAACAATATACGCACTATACACACACGTTAGTTAATGTGTCTGTTGTGGTGGGGTGACTGCCTCCAATTCTAAAACAGCAGACAGGGAGACCACTGAGCTGCATGAGGAAAAATGGTTGACATCTCCACTTAATTTACCAAATCATCTCTATGGTCCCTGTGTCTATCTATGTGAAGAAAAGGCAGCACACACGCCTCCCTCTGGCTGGTGTTCTTCAGACAGTTGTCCAAGGTGCTGAAAGTTTCATCAATTTGTGCTGCATGCCTTTAAAAATGCCAGACTCGGTCGCTGTTTGGCCCCCTCGCTCTTCAAAAGCGATGTATTCAGTTTGTCTTGACAAAGCACACAAGTGCTCCCTGCCTGGGCTGTAAAGCGTGATGCCTACCATTCAGAGGCTTCAAAAAGCCGCAGGTACCACATCCCCGGTCTCAGAGTAGTTTCTGAGGACTCATGCATTTTTTAGCCTGTTTCCCCTTCAGCATATTGTATCACAGGTGGGTTCAGGTTGGATTGCTACTCTGCAGTTTAGTTAAATTAAAATGCCACCTTATTCACTCCATGCAAAGGTTCAGAACCATACATTTGTACTGTGCAGCGTGTATCAAATTATTATCTAGGGGTGGGGGTGTATGGGAAAGGACCTATACGTTTGTAAGTTAGTATTTGATTTCCATAGTGCTGACACTGCTGGTAGATTTTGTTTTCCACAAAGTTCACTCACTCCTGGAAGTCCTCAAACCAAGACAGACAGACAGACCCTCTTATCGTATATCATATAGTTGAAATATCATAGCTAAGCTGCTGTGAATGTATTCCTACATTCAGTACATGGCATGAAAATAAAATCTATCCCACACAAAGCTTTTGGTTTAACTTTTGAATATCTGTCCAAACTGTGCTTGCTTTCCCTCATTATTGCGATAAATTGCCTAGCAATTTAGCTAGAACTGTCCCTGCCAATATTCCCACTTGAATGAAATTGTCTTATTACCACATTGTAAGTTAGCAGAACCATTTCTGTCAATAAGTATAGTGCTTTCCCAGTATCTTGCCTTTGATATAAGCCCACAGGAATAAGGCACGTTAGCGGTTTAATGAGCTAACCACTTCTTTACTTTGCAACATATTGCCATGATATGGATGGATAATTATCTCATCAGACTTAATGAAGGTGACGCTACTTACTCAACACTGACCTGCTAAATGACTGTCTGCCTTTAATATCTCGCTATGTATAGGCAACATTGTTTGCCTGAACACATAACAAGTATTGCTGAAGATCTTTTACAAGATATTACTGACAGTCCTGGCAGTGCAGCATGGTGCACTAGTACCCAGACAAGAACATGTAGCTGAGAACCTACCTGCTTTAATTGGTCTGCAAAGATAAAATGAAGAGACTAGTCAGTGTTTTTCTTTTGCTGTCTGATTTTTAATTTATTTTCCAAACATAGTTTTCAAAGAGAATTTGGGTTAGTTTCTCAGTAAGGGGTTTCTGTTTGTCTACACTTCCATGTACATCACAAATGTGTTATTAGAGTTATTCTTTGATATAGCCTAGGTATCACATAGTTCTGCTGATGATTATCATGTCAATTCCAATATTTGTTGTCATACTCTGAGGTGGAATCTAAAGCCACATATGTAATACTCATTATCAATGGCACTCGGATCATTGGTAAATATGTGGGGAGAAATGCCGCCTAACACTAGTGATACAGTGATATTCTATGTAATGTTGAGATGAAAGGAAATGCAGCTGAAGGTAGGTAAGGCTTGCTTGCTCTCTCACTGGGAGGTAAGCGAGCAAACATTGAGCTGTGCATCTGAAGTGTTGGCAATTTCACCTGAAAAGGAGGGCCTCTGTGTCAGCACTGAGCCTCTGAGCTTTTGATTGTGCTTGCAGGGCTGTAAACAAGTGTTTACCCATCTCTCTCGCTCTCTTTGATTATCTCAACTGTCGATTAATTGCTTTTCTTAACCTCTGCACACACGTGTTCCTACACCGCCCAGGAGCCCACCGCACATGCTCACACGGAACCCTGGCCGCTTTCTGCCACGGCAGAAAAACAAAACACGCCACCCTCCTATCTCGCACTGCCTTGCAATTACTGACCTTCATCCTTTCATTTCACCCGGGTTATTACTTATCGTCATTATCAGTTTAGTTGGTTTGTTTATTCGGTTATTATGCTCACTGCTGCAGCTGGGCTGAATTTCATAGGTGTTGGGCTGGGTGTTCAGGCACCTAGGCTGGGTGTGGTTGAAAAGGTTTATTCAGTTCTAGGCCCGCTGCTGGACCGGATGAAATGAGTTTGATGGTCGCCGGTTCGCACATGAATGTATTCACTGTCATAAAAAGCGCCGGCTGCAGGGTCACTGGGAGAGGCGGGGGATTTTTTTATGCAGGGGAATATTACATTGCCACTTCTTGAACTGTCCTTATTCTGTGATTAAATAGATTTTGGCCTTGAGTTCTGCTGCCCAAGCACTTTCTCTCTTATTCATTTTTCTTCTTCCTCCGTGAGCTTTTTTTTCTCCCACTTTGCCTTTGAAACATACATGTGCACCATGCACACCCCTGATAGGACTGCCCCCCTGCCGTGGGTGGGAGGGAGGCTGCGCCATGACGACGGCCCGCCTCCCCAGACCTTGGCCTTTTTAGGACATCCTGGAAGCATGTCTGACCGCTGCCCATCTCAATGATTTATGCGCTGCATCTGAAATGTGGACCACCTGCTTTCAGTTTGGACCGTGCTGTCGTGAAGTCATCTAGTAGAGGACGGAGAGTTAGTTTGATAGTGTAGAAAAGTTGGAATTTGTGTTTTTGTAAGAGACTGCGCTGCTGAGCCTATCCATTTGACTGTTCACTTTGTGTGGGAGTTGAAGTCATGCTTTAATCAGACGTAAAAGGCTTGTTCGCTGAGAGTTTCTGCCTGAGCTGTTGGAACTTTCTTTATCTGGCAGGATTTCCAGTCCTTAGCTTGGAACCGAGTTTTTGGACCTGGTTTCACACCAACTGTGTATATGACCCATAGAGTAAAACATGCCTGCCAAATATGGGTCATATGTATCATATGATGGTTCAACAGCAGAACAGTAGTGATGGGGAAGAAAGAAATCAATACAGTTACATATCACAATATTATTTTGGAGTATCAATATAAGATCATCCAAGTATAGATTTGTAAAAAAATATATACAGTGGGGAGAACAAGTATTTGATACACTGCCGATTTTGCAGGTTTTCCTACTTACAAAGCATGTAGAGGTCTGTAATTTTTATCATAGGTACACTTCAACTGTGAGAGACAGAATCTAAAACAAAAATCCAGAAAATCACATTGTATGATTTTTAAGTAATTAATTTGCATTTTATTGCATGACATAAGTATTTGATCACCTACCAACCAGTAAGAATTCCGGCTCTCACAGACCTGTTAGTTTTTCTTTAAGAAGCCCTCCTGTTCTCCACTCATTACCTGTATTAACTGCACCTGTTTGAACTCGTTACCTGTATAAAAGACACCTGTCCACACACTCAATCAAACAGACTCCAACCTCTCCACAATGGCCAAGACCAGAGAGCTGTGTAAGGACCCTTCACAACCCCAATTTCTCATGGCCGCAGAGGGTTCTTACGGGATGGTCGCGTGACTGTCCGGGTAGGTGTCTAGGTGTTTCCGTTGGTGTGACCACGGTGGAAAGTCCAGACGGTACCCCCACCGTGCGCATGCCCCCCGAATAGCATGATCTGGCGCTCACGTTTTCCAAGACGCAAGCAACTAAATTACCACCTCATCGGGAGGGGGATTGCGCGATAAACCTTCGGGTAGACGCTGTACCTCCCAGGAGTCATGTGTATCCCCTGTCGCAGGCTGAAACGGAGGCTATGGAAATATACGTCACCGAGTCCCTGCGCCAGGGGTATATACGTCCCTCCACTTCACCTGCCTCCTCGAGTTTCTTCTCTGTGAAGAAGAAAGATGGCGGTTTACGCCCGTGCATTGATTATCGACCACTGAATAATGTGACGGTACGATTTAGTTATCCTCTTCCCCTCATTCCTTCAGTGCTTGAGTCAATGCATGAGGCCCGCTTTTTCACCAAATTAGACCTCAGGAGTGCCTACAACCTGGTGCGTATTCGGGAAGGGGATGAGTGGAAAACAGCATTCAGCACAACCTCAGGCATTATGAATACCTGGTGATGCCCTATGGTTTGATGAATGCTCCATCCGTTTTCCAGTCCTTTGTGAACGAGGTGTTTCGGGACATGCTTGGTCGCGGTGTCGATGACATCCTGGTGTATTCCGCTACGCGCGCCGAGCATGTGTCCCTGGTTCGCAAGGTACTGGTCCGACTGCTGGAAAATTATCTTTATGCCAAGGCAGAGAAGTGTGAGTTTTTCCAGCAGTCAATCTCCTTCCTCGGATATCGCATTACCACCACAGGTCGGGAGATGGAGGGAGACCGCATTGAAGCTGTGCGTAATTGGCCGACTCCAACCACGTTAAAGGAGGTACAGCGCTTCCTTGGCTTTGCCAACTACTATCGAAGGTTTATTCAGGGCTTTGGCAAGGTCGCAGCTCCCATTACCTCCTTGTTGAAGGGTGGGCCGTCCCGGCTCCGCTGGTCTGCTGAGGCTGATTTGGCTTTCAGTAGATTGCAGGGTCTGTTCACCTCAGCCCCGGTACTGGCTCACCCCGATCCATCACTACTGTTCGTAGTGGAGGTGGATGCGTCTGAGAGAGGGATAGGAGCTGTCCTATCCCAACGCTCGGGCACGCCACCCAAGCTCCGCCCCTGTGCCTTCTTTTCTAAGAAGCTCAGCTCGGCAGAGCAGAACTACGGCGTTTGTGATCGGGAGCTGCTGGCTGTTGTCCGAGCTTTGACGGTGTGGAGATCTCCTCGTCTGGACAGACCACCGTAACCTGGAGTACATTCGGGCAGCGAGGAGGCTGAATCCTCGCCAGGCCAGGTGGGCCCTCTTCTTCACCCGGTTTGATTTCTCACACTCATACATTCCGGGTACGAAGAACGTGAAGGCAGACGCACTGTCTCGGCTGTATGACACAGAGGAGAGGCCCAGAGACAACACCCCCATACTCCCGGCCTCATGCATTGTGGCGCCGGTTGTATGGGCGATGGACGCAGATATAGCGCAGGCATTACGAACAGATCCATCTCCACGCAGTGTCCAGCTGGGCTGTAGTACGTGCCTGTGCTTATCCGTGATCGTCTGATCTACTGGGCACACACGTCACCCTCCTCTGGTCATCCAGGTATCGGTCGTACAATGCGCTGCCTGACCGAGAAGTACTGGTGGCCTACCTTGGCTAAGGACGTGAGGTTGTATGTTTCCTCATGCTCAGTGTGCGCCCAGAGTAAGGCACCTAGGCACCTCAGAGCGGGTAAGCTACAACCTTTACCAGTTCCACCCACAACGACCATGGTTTCACCTTAGTAATGATTTTCTCACTGATCTTCCCCCCTCCCAAGGTAACAACACTATCCTGGTCGTTGTGGACCGCTTTTCAAAGTCCTGCCGCCTCCTTCCTCTGCCCGGTCTCCCCACAGCCCTACAAACTGCGGAGGCTCTGTTTACTCACGTCTTCCGGCACTACGGGATACCTGAGGATATAGTGTCCGACCGAGGTCCCCAGTTCACGTCTAGAGTCTGGAAGGCGTTCATGGAACGTCTGGGGGTCTCGGTCAGCCTGACCTCTGAATTTCACCCCGAGAGTAATGGGCAGGTGGAACAGGTAAATCAAGTTGTGGGTAGGTTCCTGTGGACCTACTGTCAGGACCGGCCGGGGAGTGGTCGGTGTTCCTGCCATGGGCAGAATATGCTCAGAACTCTCTCCGCCACTCCTCCACTAGCCTAACACCCTTCCAATGTGTTTTAGGTTATCAACCGGTCCTGGCACCGTGGCACCAGAGCCAGACCGAGGCTCCTGCAGTGGATGACTGGTTTCGGTGCGCGGAGGAGACTTTGGACGCTGCCCACGTTCGCCTCCAGCGCGCCGTGCGTCGTCAGAAGGCCAACGCTGACCGCCACCGCAGGAAGGCCCCGGTGTTCATACCGGGAGATCGGGTCTGGCTCTCGACCCGTAATCTGCCCCTCCGCCTGCCCTGCAGGAAGCTGAGGCCGCGGTTTGTGGGGCCGTTTAAAGTCCTGGGGAGAATAAACGAGGTGACATACAGGTTGTTACTCCCCCCTGATTACCGTATTAACCACTCGTTTCATGTCTCTCCTCAGGCCGGTGGTAGCTGGTCCGCTCCAGGAGTCTGAGGTGCGGGAGGCTCCTCCACCTCCTCTGGACATTGAGGGGGCCCCGGCGTATTCGGTCAGTTCCATCCTGGATTCGAGGCGTCGGGTGGGGTGCCTTCAGTATCTCGTGGAGTGGGAGGGGTATGGTCCGGAGGGACGGTGTTGGGTCCCAAGGTGGGACATCCTCGATCCCTCCCTGTTGAGGGATTTCCACCGTCGCCATCCGACTCGCCCTGCTCTGTGTCCTCCTGGCCGTCCCCAGGGTCGGCGCACTGCTGGAGCCGCGCCATGTCGGGGGGGGGGGGGGGGGGGGTACTGTCACGACTTCCGCCGAGGCTGCCCCCCCCTCCTGGTTCAGGCAGGCTTCGGCATTCGTCGTCACCGGAGTACTAGCTACTGCCGATCCCATTCTCATCACTCCACTTGTCATGTCTTGTCAATCACACACACCTCGTGCTCATTCCCTTAATTAGTATGTGTATAGGTGTTCCCTCTGTTCCCCTTGTCTTTGTGAGTGATTGTTTGTTGTGAGAGCGTATAGCTCGGTTGAGTTACTATTCACTATGTTTATGCCAAGGTGGATGTTTTCCCTTGTAATAGTTTCGTTTGACACTTTGAGCGTTTGATTTATGTAAACGGAAACAACTCTGGACTTCGGTATTTTACCTCCTGCGCCTGACTCCTTCATTCACACCTCGTCACAGTGTGTATATTTAATAAGGATATTTTTTATATAATCCATTTTAGAATAAGGCTGTAATGTTAAAAAAATGTGGAAAAAGGGAAGGGGTCTGAATACCTTCCGAATGCACTATATATACAGTGGGGAAAAAAAGTATTTAGTCAGCCACCAATTGTGCAAGTTCTCCCACTTAAAAAGATGAGAGAGGACTGTAATTTTCATCATAGGTACACGTCAACTATGACAGACAAATTGAGAAACAAAAATCCAGAAAATCACATTGTAGGATTTTTAATGAATTTATATGCAAATTATGGTGGAAAATAAGTATTTGGTCACCTACAAACAAGCAAGATTTCTGGCTCTCACAGACCTGTAACTTCTTCTTTAAGAGGCTCCTCTGTCCTCCACTCGTTACCTGTATTAATGGCACCTGTTTGAACTTGTTATCAGTATAAAAGACACCTGTCCACAACCTCAAACAGTCACACTCCAAACTCCACTATGGCCAAGACCAAAGAGCTGTCAAATGACACCAGAAACAAAATTGTAGACCTGCACCAGGCTGGGAAGACTGAATCTGCAATAGGTAAGCAGCTTGGTTTGAAGAAATCAGCTGTGGGAGCAATTATTAGGAAATGGAAGACATATAAAACCACTGATAATCTCCCTCGATATGGGGCTCCACGCAAGATCTCACCCCGTGGGGTCAAAATGATCACAAGAACGGTGAGCAAAAATCCCAGAACCACACGGGGGGACCTAGTGAATGACCTGCAGAGAGCTGGGACCAAAGTAACAAAGCCTACCATCAGTAACACACTACGCCGCCAGGGACTCAAATCCTGCTCGTCATGTTTGGAGGACAAAGAATGCTGAGTTGCATCCAAAGAACACCATACCTACTGTGAAGCATGGGGGTGGAAACATCATGCTTTGGGGCTGTTTTTCTGCAAAGGGACCAGGACGAGTGATCCGTGTAAAGGAAAGAATAAATGGGGCCATGTATCGTGAGATTTTGAGTGAAAACCTCCTTCCATCAGCAAGGGCATTGAAGATGAAACGTGGCTGGGTCTTTCAGCATGACAATGATTTGAAAGTCCGTGTTGCCCAGCGACAGCCCCAAAACATCACTGCTCTAGAGGAGATCTGCATGGAGGAATGGGCCAAAATACCAGCAACAGTGTGTGAAAACCTTGTGAAGACTTACAGAAAACGTTTGACCTGTGTCATTGCCAACAAAGGGTTATAACAAAGTATTGAGAAACTTTTGTTATTGACCAAATACTTATTTTCCACCATAATTTGCAAATAAATTCATTAAAAATCCTACAATGTGATTTTCTGAACTTGCACAATTGGTGGCTGACTAAATACTTTTTTCCCCCACTGTGTGTATATATATATATATATCATATACAGTACTAGTCAAAAGTTTGGACACACCTACTCATTCCAAGGTTCTTCTTTTTACTATTTTCTACATTGTAGAATAATAGTGAAGACATCAAAACTATGAAATAACACATATGGAATCATGTAGTAACCAAAAAAGTGTTAAACAAATCAAAATATATTTTATATTTGAGATTCTTCAAAGTAGCCACCCTATGCCTTGATGACAGCTTTGCACACTCTTGGCATTCTCTCTACCAGCTCCATGAGGTAGTCACCTGGAATGCATTTCAATGAATAGGTGTGCCTTGTTAAAAGTTAATTTGTGGCATTACTTTCCTTCTTAATGCGTTTGAGCCAATCAGTTGTGTTGTGACAAGGTAGGGGTGGTATACAGAAGATGGCCCTATTTGTTAAAAGACAAGTCCATATTATTGCAAGAACCACTGAAATAAGCAAAGAGAAACAACAGTCCATCATTACTTTAAGACATGAAGGTCAGTCAATCCGGAAAATGTAAAGAACTTTGAACGTTTCTTCAAGTGCTGTCATGAGGACCGCCACAGGAAAGGAAGACCCAGAGTTACCTATGCTGCAGAGGATAAGTTCATTAGAGTTACCAGCCTCAGAAATTGCAGCCCAAATAAATGCTTCACAGAGTTCAAGTAACAGACACATCTCAACATCAACTGTTCAGAGGAGACTGCGTGAATCAGGCCTTTATGGTCGAATTGCTGCAAAGAGACCACTACTAAAGGACACCAATAAGAAGAAGAGACTTGCTTGGGCCAATAAACATAAGCAATGGATATTAGACCGGTGGAAATGTGTCCTTTGGTCCGATGAGTCCAAATGTAAGATGTTTGGTTCCAACCTCTGTGTCTTTGTGAGACGCAGAGTAGGTGAACGGATGATCTCCGCATGTGTGGTCCCCACCGTGAAACATGGAGAAGGAGGTGTGACGGTGTGGGGGTGCTTTGCTGGTGACACTGTCTGTGATTTATTTAGAATTCAAGGCACACTTAACCAGCATGGCTACTACAGCATTCTGCAGCGATACACCATCCCATCTGGTTTGTGCTTAGTGGGACTATCATTTGTTTTTCAACAGGACAATGACCCAACACATCTCCAGGCTGTATAAGGGCTATTTGACCATGAAGGAGAGTGATGGAGTGCTGCATCAGATGACCTGGCCTCCACAATCTCCCGACCTCAACCCAATTGAGATGGTTTGGGATGAGTTGGACCGCAGAGTGAATGAAAAGCAGCCAACAAGTGCTCAGCATATGTGGGAACTCCTTCAAGACTCTTGGAAAAGCATTCCAGGTGAAGCTGGTTGAGAGAATGCCATGAGTGTGCAAAGCTGTCATCAAGGCAAGGGTGGCTACTTTTGAAGAATCTAAAATATATTTTGATTTGTTTAACACTTTTTTGGTTACTACATGATTCCATATGTGTTATTTCATAGTTTTGATGTCTTCACTATTATACTAAAATGTAGAAAATAGTAAAAATAAAGAAATACCCTTGAATGAGTAGGTGTGTCCAAACGTTTGACTGATACTGTATACTGAACAAAAAATATAAACGCAACATGTAAAGTATTGGTCCCATGTTTCATGAAATAGAAGATCCCAGAAATGTTCGATAAGCACAAAAAGCTTATTTCTCTAAAATGTTTTGCACAAATTTCTTTACATTCCTGTTAGTGAACATTTCTTTTTTGCCAAGATAATCCATCCACCTATATCAAGAAGGTGATTAAACAGCATGAATATTACACAGGTGCTCCTTGTGCTGGGGACAGTAAAAGGCCACTCTAAAATGTGCAGTTTTTTCACACAACACAATACCACAGATGTCTCAAGTTTTGAGGGAGCGTGCAATTGGCATGCTGACTACAGGAATGCTGACCAGAGCTGTTGCCAGATAATTTAATGTTCATTTCTCTACCATACGCCGCCTCCAATGTCGTTTAATTTAATGTGGCAGTACGTCCAACCAGCTTCACAACCGCAGACCACGTGTAACCACTTCAGCCCAGGGGGTGCTGAGGAGTATTTCTGTCTGTAATAAAGCAATTTTTCAGGGAAATTCTGATTGGCTGGGCCTGGCTCCCAATTGGGTGGGCTTATGCCCTCCCAGGCCCACCCATGGCTGTGCCCTTGCCCAGTCATGTGAAATCCATAGATTAGGGCCTAATGAATTTATTTCCATTGACTGTAACTTGTTTCGTTTGATATTTTTGTTCGGTGTGTGTGTGTGTGTTGTAACCCTTCCCCAGATCTGTGCCTCGACACAATCCTGTCTCGGAGCTCTACGGACAATTCCTTCGACCTCCTGGCTTGGTATTTGCTCTGACATGCACTGTCAACTGTGGAACCTTATAGACAGGAGTGTGCCTTTCCAAATCATGTCCAATCTATTGAATTTACCACAGGTGGACTCCAATCAAGTTGTAGAAACATCTCAAGGATGATAAATGGAAACAGGATGCACCTGAGCTCAATTTCGAGTCTCATAGCAAAGGGTATGAATACTTATGTAAATAAGGTATTTCTGTTTTTTATTTTTTATACATTTGCTCAAAAACCTGTTTTCGCTTTGTCATTATATATATTTTAAAAAAAAATGGGGTAGTCGGCTGTACCTGCGCCAACAGTGCAGACAGATGAACTCATTTCACCTTTTCATAAGTCTCTCTTGTGCTTATTAACTTTCACTATGACTGTGCACATCAATTAATATCAGTGGATTTTTGGCATTTCAGCAAGTACGGCCCTAGTGTAGTCCAGGTGCTTGTTAAGGAGAGCACCTGTGGGGCTCCAATCCATCAGAGTGGAGAGATGAGAGCCACACACACAGACACACACACACACACACACAGACAGAGAGAGAGAGAGAGGCAAGTAGACTCCCAGGGCTGTATATTACGTGTGCGTGAGGAGGGTTGCCCCCCTCTCCCTCGCCAGCATGCTGATTTCCCCCATCAGCAGAAAGCCTGGCTGAGCTGAGCTAATTGAGCTGGGAGGCCCGGCGGGGGGAGTGGGCCCTCCACAGAGTAGACTCTGCAGCGTCACTTCCTCTCTCTCTCTCTACATACACTGCTGTGCCACTGAGACCCAAACTTCCAACACAGCCCAAACCTGTCCCACAGTGAGCCCAGCCCATACCTAAAATAAATACAATTGTTAAATGCATTGGGAATATATGAAACATACATAGGGATTGGTATGAAACTACGCTATGTATGAATGAGAAATACACATTTTAACAATTACTGTGGCAATGCATCATTTGTGGTCCTCTGTAGCTCAGCTGGTAGAGCACGGCGCTTGTAACGCCAAGGTAGTGGGTTCGATCCCTGGGACCACCCATACACAAAAATGTATGCACGCATGACTGTAAGTCGCTTTGGATAAAAGCGTCTGCTAAATGGCATATTATTATTATTATCATTTCTGATGTATGTTTCATCCTTTAGCATTACAAGGAAAAAGCAGTTTCCTACAGATATTTTTTTACTTCGTTCTAAAGGAAAGTACAAACAAACATTCAATCCACCATCATCCTTATCCACACAAACAGATAACTGCTCTCATAGAACAGGAAACATCTACTTTTTTAGGCAGTAATCTTTATAGAACAGCATTACAAGCTTGGAGATTAAATTGGCTGCTGTTTTGCATTTTCTGTATCTGGGAACAACGGCAAACAACAGAGGCAGATTAACCCAATCTATTTGAGGGTAGTAAGACATTTTATGGTGTTCCCTGGCCCCTGGGGGTCCCATTGTAAAAGCCATCACAAGCTGTTGAGATGGCGACCCAGAGAGTAGTTTTTCATTGTAACCTGCACTCAGGGAGTGGTGAATGTAAAAAAAAAAAAAACATTTTACACAGAAAGTCACATTTGGTTTCAGCTGTCCACCATCGGCCGCCTGGTTGTTAGCATGGCTAATGTCTCGTTAAGCTGCACAATAGAGGTAGTTATAGACTTTTTGGTCAACGTAGCACCCCGTAAGAACAGGAAAGGTTGCTGATGCACAAAACAATCAGTATCGTTATGTACAATCGTTCTCATGCCCTGGCACAAGTATTTTAGTGTTATTAGTCGATTATCTGCTGGGGCATGCCTTACCGACCCACCAGACCCCCATTCCATCCAATAAAAAGTTAAACATTTGGGCTAATCCTTTATTCATTTTCATGGTCCACTACCAACGGAGAGTGAAAGAGGGTGAGAAAAGCATTTTACATTATCAGGGAGATAATTACAAAGCAATCATAAAAAGTTGTTTCCTGGCAAAGTGGTAAACAAGCCAAGGGCTTCTGCTTTTCCTTCTCCATAGTAATTAATGCTGGTTCCGTCTTCTATTCATCAGAGTCGCTCCTTGGACTTAATTTTGCCCTCATCATGCAGCCAGATTGTGTCTATTTTACCATTGGAGGAAGGAAACGCTATCTTAGTCTCTTTCCTCTCTTTGCTCTGGAAGTTATTCTGCATGCGTCCCCCCTCTCGTTACGCCAGCATGTTTCCAGCGGGCAGGTTTTCTCACCCATCGCCGCTCGGCAACAGAACTTTCCATGACCCCTTTCACCCAGACATATCCCCCTAACGGGACCCAGGGAACACAAGGAGGCACTTGACACTGGAATATCGCCCCCCACCCGTCCCCGACACCATGGAATCTTGGCCCGTGGTACCGGTTCAAGAGTCCAAGACAAGAACAAGATACCCCAGGCATCCAGTGGCTTGACAGCCAATCAGTTTGTTTTTATACTTTGATATGGGCTGCTAATGTTGGGTGTATTATGTCATTCTGTTTGTCAGAATGATGGGCTGAATACATTTGCTGACCACTATTGCCTAGCATATTTGAATCATGGCCTAGTGCATTCAGTGCAGCAGGTTTATAAGTGGTGATGTAGTGAAAAAATGTGCTTGGTTGTTCCATGGCCTTCTGGGTTGTTCTGTCCAGGAAAACTGCTTATTTGGCCTCTGTGACATTTCATTCCCTGAAAACAAATTGTCTATACATAGGAATACTAGGCGCAGAATTCATAATGAATACTTTGTGCCAGAATGTGGGTACAATACTCCTTGCAAAAAGCAATCTGCGTTGACAAATGACAGTGTAGGGATTTTGCCACGGGTAAGCTATTTCCAGTGCATCATCAAGAGCTTTAATTGTAGACTTAATCATGCTGCGATTTAGCTTGTAGCCATACAAGATTATACTCTTACTGATCAGCGAATGTATAATGCTGAATCCTTGAATCAGTTACTGTACAATAAATATAACAAATCAAGGTGCTAACAATATTTACATGTACAATGTGTGTTCCTACATGTGCGTTGAGCATGATGCTTCCTCCATAGCCTCGGGTCACTGTAGTGCACATAAATCAGCCGCCGTGCTTAGTGCCCCGCAGCCCATCACATTACAACCCTGACATGTAGTCATTACTTAGGAACCAACAACATTGGAATCAGTAAATTATCCATGGAATCGATAAACATAACCGACCGGGCGCTCATTTCAACATTGAATCAATCTGCATAGCGTCCGTCCCCCCGTTTCTCTTTGACACGGGTCAATGTCAGGGGTTGTTGCAGGTCCTTTCTGATGGATCTGTTCCTCTTGACAGCTTGTCTCTGATTTATGGTTGTTTTCCAGAGGAGTAGGGCTGGAAGCTCATCTCTGTCTGTAGCTGCAGCCAGCTCACATAATGCTTTTCATGCTATTCTATTCCTCTGCTTATTGCATTACTTCACCTTTTGATCTGAAACAATGGTCTGTTTTATGGTGAGCATACGCAGATTTCATTTGTGTGTGTGTGGACAACATAATAAGCTCTTAACATTGACTTTAGCCTCTCTGGGTATAGTATAGGCTAGCTACAGTAACTCCTAGCTGACTTCATTAGTTAATGAAGTGGGTCATGTCAACGTGCCGCCAGCCCATTGGTGTATGCTGGTGCGGTGGCAGTGGACGTTCAGGGGGGGTCGGTGAGTGAGTGTGTGTGTGTGTGTGTGTGGGGGGGGGGGGACGTGGCGCGGCGTCCTACCTGGCTGATGACATCTGAGGTTTATCACGCTGGCTGGTGGAGCATGAAGTGGGGCGCGGAGAGCATGGTCACCTTACCCCAAGCCTCATTGTGACAGCAGCCAGCCAGCGAGTCACCTGAGAACCCCATTGGAAATCAATAACCCCCACGCTTTAATTGTGGAGAAAAAAAGATTCCCTGTTTACAGCATCACAGGACAACCTGACTTTGATTTTTTTTCGTCTTTCATCTTTTCTCTTCCACAGTGGAGCAGAATGTGCTTGCTGGCTGATTATGTGGTAGATTATGAAACTTGAGCCTCCTATTTTTATTTGGGAGCCTATTTGAAATGCATAGAAAACTGTTCTGGTTGACTACTGAGCGCTGCGGACGTTTTTTGTTTTATCTTGGCGAGTGTTTTGCTGGTCTGTCTGTGTGCTGGCTGTTACTCTCTTATGACGGCTCTCATACAATGCCCTCCTGGCTACAGTGCACTCTGCAGCGCCCCCTGTCCACTCTGTGAGGTTACTGCCAGACCCAATTGTAGGCATTGCGAACAGCAGATCCAGGCACTTAAACCACCAATCATCTCATATGTGGGTTGGCCTTGATTGATGAGAAAGAATAAGCAGCTTCACAGTATTTTATTGTATGTGATTTTCGACCATGGCATGTAATGACTCAAAGTTTATGATTAGATACTAGCCATCCTTGAACAGTAGCAACATGAAATGTGGGTCTGTTAGTTTTCCACATGGGTTTTGTCTTTTCGCCTCCATTGGCTTTCTCCGAGAGGGGTCACAGACTGGGCTTATGAGATGCCAAAGAGAAAGTGCCACCTTTCCACATCGCCATAGTTCATACGTACCTGTTCAAGCGTCTCCTATTAGCGCATCACCTGGGGAGGGACAGGCATCCAAAACGCTGATTAGGCCCTCTTTGGCTAATTAACTGCCAGTGCCACAGTTTTCCATTTGCATCGTTTAATGGAGGGCCTCTGTGCTGTCCTTCATCTGTCATTCCTGTGATTTATGCCCTTTAAGCCGCAATTTGTGCCATAAAAAATGTATAAATAGCCAGAATGAGCGTAGCATTTATTGCTCTCATTAAAGTGCCAGGGAATATGGAGTGTGCTGCGGCGTCGCCTTCCATTTTAGACGAAAGCAAGGTTTCCCTTTTAATTACTAGAGACCGGAGGAAAAAAAGTCCTGGAAGTATTACATATTTTTTTTGCATTCAAAGAAATTCCTGGAGATTCCAGTAAAGAGGACCTAATTACTGCATGAGGATGTTGTTGGTACTTTAAAACCCCGCTAGCAGGCTGGCCCTTGTTTTTTTCCTTCCTCTTCCCCCTCTGTTCTTTTGCTCTGGGGCTATTTGGGGGAACAGCCTGCTTAAGTATTTATACCTATCCTTTATGGTATGAAAATCGTGAGGACACTAACATGCATACTACAGAGGAAATCTACTATTCACCCCCTGTGTGCCTAGTTTTAAACTTCAGCTCTCTCCAAATCCTTTTCTCTGTAAAGTCACGTTAATCAGGGGAACGGCAGTGCTCAGGTGAATCCTGAACAGATGGCTTATTTTGTCTCGTACTTGCTTGCACACTCAGACACCTACGCACACAGAAATGCACACATACACAGTACACACAAACAAGCACTGCCTGAAATATACCCACGCAAAGATCAGCAACCTTTCTCATATACACACACATACATCTCTCTCTCTCTCTCTCTCTCTCTCTCTCTCTCTCTCTCTCTCTCTCTCTCTCTCTCTCTCTCTCTCTCTCTCTCTCTCTCTCTCTCTCTCTCTCTCTCTCTCTCTCTCTCGTACAAATCAAATCAAATTTTATTTGTGACATACACATGTTTAGCAGATGTTATTGCGGGTGTAGCAAAATGCTTGTGCTTCTAGCTCCGACAGTGCAGTAATATCTAACAAATTCACAACATATACCCAATACACACAAATCTAAGTAAGGAATGGAATTAAGAATATATACATATATGAACGAGCGGCATGGACTAAGATACAGTAGAATAGTATAGAATACATTATATACATATGAGATGAGTAATGCAAGATACAGTGGGGAGAACAAGTATTTGATACACTGCCGATTTTGCAGGTTTTCCTACTTACAAAGCATGTAGAGGTCTGTCATTTTTATCATAGGTACAGAAAATCACATTGTATGATTTTTAAGTAATTAATTTGCATTTTATTGCATGACATAAGTATTTGATACATCAGAAAAGCAGAACTTAATATTTGGTACAGAAACCTTTGTTTGCAATTTCCTGTAGGTCTTGACCAGGTTTGCACACACTGCAGCAGGGATTTTGGCCCACTCCTCCATACAGACCTTCTCCAGATCCTTCAGGTTTCGGGGCTGTCGCTGGGCAATACGGACTTTCAGCTCCCTCCAAATATGTTCTATTGGGTTCAGGTCTGGAGACTGGCCAGGCCACTCCAGGACCTTGAGATGCTTCTTACAGAGCCACTCCTTAGTTGCCCTGGCTGTGTGTTTCGGGTCGTTGTCATGCTGGAAGACCCAGCCACGACCCATCTTCAATGCTCTTACTGAGGGAAGGAGGTTGTTGGCCAAGATCTTGCGATACATGGCCCCATCCATCCTCCCCTCAATACGGTGCAGTCATCCTGTCCCCTTTGCAGAAAAGCATCCCCAAAGAATGATGTTTCCACCTCCATGCTTCACGGTTGGGATGGTGTTCTTGGGGTTGTACTCATCCTTCTTCTTCCTCCAAACACGGCGAGTGGAGTTTAGACCAAAAAGCTCTATTTTTGTCTCATCAGACCACATGACCTTCTCCCATTCCTCCTCTGGATCATCCAGATGGTCATTGGCAAACTTCAGACGGGCCTGGACATGCGCTGGCTTGAGCAGGGGGACCTTGCGTGCACTGCAGGATTTTAATCCATGATGGCGTAGTGTGTTACTAATGGTTTTCTTTGAGGCTATTTGGGGGAACAGCCTGCTTAAGTATTTATACCTATCCTTTATGGTATGAAAATCGTGAGGACACTAACATGCATACTACAGAGGAAATCTACTATTCACCCCCTGTGTGCCTAGGTCCTACCGTGTAGTTCTGGGCTGATCCCTCACCTTCCTCATGATCATTGATGCCCCACGAGGTGATCTTGCATGGAGCCCCAGACCGAGGTTGATTGACCGTCATCTTGAACTTCTTCCATTTTCTAATAATTGCGCCAACAGTTGTTGCCTTCTCACCAAGCTGCTTGCCTATTGTCCTATAGGCCATCCTAGCCTTGTGCAGGTCTACAATTTTATCCCTGATGTCCTTACACAGCTCTCTGGTCTTGGCCATTGTGGAGAGGTTGGAGTCTGTTTGATTGAGTGTGTGGACAGGTGTCTTTTATACAGGTAATGAGTTCAAACAGGTGCAGTTAATACAGGTAATGAGTGGAGAACAGGAGGGCTTCTTAAAGAAAAACTAACAGGTCTGTGAGAGCCGGAATTCTTACTAGTTGGTAGGTGATCAAATACTTATGTCATGCAATAAAATGCACATTAATTACTTAAAAATCATACAATGTGATTTTCTGGATTTTTGTTTTAGATTCTGTCTCTCACAGTTGAAGTGTACCTATGATAAAAATTACAGACCTCTACATGCTTTGTAAGTAGGAAAACCTGCAAAATCGGCAGTGTATCAAATACTTGTTCTGCCCACTGTATGTAAACATGATTTAAGTGATGAGTGTTCCATTTCTTAAAGTGGCCAGTGATTTCTAGTCTATGTCTATATGCAGCAGCCTCTAATGTGCTAGTGATGGCTATTTAACAGTCTGATGGCCTTGAAGCTGTTTTTCATTCTCTCTGTCCCAGCTATGATGCACCTGTACTGACCTCGCCTTCCGGATGATAGTGGGGTGAACAGGCCGTGGCTCGGGTGGTTGACGTCCTTGATGATCTTTTTGGCCTTCCTGTGACATCGGGTGCTATAGGTGTCCTGGAGGGCGGGTAGTTTGCCCCCTGTAATGCATTGGGGAGACCGCACCACCCTCTGGAGAGCCCTGCGGTTGCGGGCGGTGCTGTTGCCGTACCTGGCGGTGATACAGCCCGACCGGATGCTCTCAATTGTGCATCTTTAAAAGTTTGTGAGAGTTTTAGGTGCCAAGCCAAATTTCTTCAGCCTCCTGAGGTTGAAGGCTCTGTGGCGCCGTCTTCACCACACGTCTGTGTGGGTGGACCATTTCAGTTTGTCAGTGATGTGTACGCCAAGGAACTTGGAGCTTGTACACAGAGCCAGATAGACGTACACGGAACCATATAGACGTACACAGTGCCAGATAGACTTAGCAAATAGGCCTACACATAGGCTTAAGTTTACCTTTGGAATTGTGACCCATTTTCATAGCCACACAGACATTTTCCCAACTGCATTTTTGAGCATTTTAGAGTCCTTTCACTCTTTAATTGACTTTAATCTTCATTAATTCTTTATCTCGCAACAACTTTGTCTTGTGCGTGGGACTGCATGAAAATATAGTTTAGTTCCTTCAGAACAGTGCTTCCCGAGGGAGGATGGATGGCGCGTGTGAGCAGATCACATTTGATTATTGGGGAAAGGATGCGGGGGGGGGGGCGGGCTTTAAAAAGGAGCCTGTAGTGTTTCAGCAGAAACAAACAGTGGTGTGGCCTCCCCTGGGAAGACTGCGATTTCTCCCTCACAAGGCAGCCCCCTAGAGAAGTTGTTTTATCTACGACTGCTGATAACTTTGGGGGTTTAAACACTGCGCCTGCCGGCTGCTTGTTCTTGTGCGTCGCACACTCACACATAGCGATAATATCGTGTAAGCTGACAAAAAAAGGATGATTAAAAAAAACTATTGTGGAATGACTTCATCTGGTATTCACTGGGATGGCATTTTTAATTTTTATAACAGCCTCACAATATAAACTCACTGCCACTCACTGCTCACTGCGAATTTACATATAAAGTGTCTGATAAGCATGTTTATGTATTGCCAGTGCTAGTTTGCACATTTGATGCAAAACATAAAGGAGGAAGAAATGCGAGTGGTGTGTTTTGGATATCTATTAAAAAATGTGAACTGCATGGTGTTTTTCGGTTTGGGTGAGGGGCGGGGGGATGAGGAAGTGCAAGAAAGGGAGGGAGAGGTGACAGGGAGAGAACGCACGCTAGAGATTTGTCTCCGCACTGTCGGGAGGATTTACGACCCAGGTGTGGGGACATCCATCAACGTAGCTCACGCCAAAGACAACTTTGTCTCTTTGTGCAATTTGTAAGGCTGTCCAGACAAATTGATCCTTAACAAGGAGCAGTCTCACTCCCAATGGAGGTGGAGCCTCTAAGAAGGCCATGAGCATGTGTTTGTTTACCCTAAAATGGGGACGAAATTAAATGTGACACATCGCAAATGGTTGATTCCTGCAGGAGAAAATTGTGGGTGTTTTGAGATGAACATCAGTTGTTCTGCTCGTAACCCAAATTCTATTAAATTATTTGTTGTAGTAGCTATGAAAATGTAACGGCAGTGTAATTATACTATAATTATACCGTACAGTTCCAGCCATTATCAGATTCATGTAGTGAACCCCATGAAGTAGGTGATTTAAGCTGTTTCTCTTTGCCAAACTTATCTGAAACTCATGATGGTGTTCTCTCCAAAAAGTAACCACTTTTTCAAGGATTGATGATGCTGTCGAGTTGGCTCCCTTTGGAGAAGGCCTTATTCCACTATGATGTTTGTTGTCTAATAAAAATGAAATACCTTTCTATTTTTCCACTTCAGGAAATGTACACCTTAATACATACTGTACATCTCAAACCTGAGGGCTGAGGGCATTTTCATGGACTTATGTATGGCTGGCTGGCCAAAAATAAGCAACATTGGTATACAATTCATATGTCTTATTTATTAACAGGAATAAAGTTTGTCTCGAGTTGCACTGAAAGTCAATACATACCTAATATTCATATTTTTCACCTGGAGACTTAGTCCACAGGGAAAAGATATTCATGAGTAAAATTGGCATCTTTCACCTTCAGTGGAGAGAGTATCTAGTTGTTTTCAGAGAATAGCGCTCCACAATAGCAGAAAATAGGTAGGAAGTGGCTGCAATGATTTTGCTTGTCACAAATTTCCCATAAAAAGTTACAATTTTTTTCAGATTCATTTAGGTAAAAGTTAGGTATCTTTCCGGTTGTGACAGATTACTAAATATATATGAACTTGTGTAGGTGGTGGTCCACAGTTTGATACTTCCTGGATTCCAGTGCAGCCCCCACCAATAGGAAACCCTATCCCCTCACTTCCTGCTGAGTGTGCACTCAGTCTTCGTCGACTCTGTAGTGATTTGGGACGTTTAGGGGACAATGGGAGCGCTATCAAAGAAACAGGCTGTGTGAATAATGGATGCAGGAAATTATGTTCAGCTTTCTCAGACATAATGAATTAAACCTGCCCCCCCCCCCCCATCATTCTATCAATGTGCCCCTCTGTGATCCAGCACTATGAAAACAGAATGATTCATTTAGCTAATACTTAGCGATCGAACAAAAAGGAAACTACAGTTCTGCCACCCAATAATTAAGCTTGTGATTATACCCGATCTGTCTAGTTAATGCCCTACCGCCTGCTTGAAAGTGGGTCTTTAAAGTTTAGATTACCATTATCTCTCTCTGTTTCTTGAGGTGAGATCGAAGTCAAAGGAACATTTACTTCTACCAACTGAATGGAATGACTAGTGAAGGAAACAAACACAATTATGCCAAAGAGCGTGAAACAGCATGAAGTACATTAACTCCCGTTACTAGTAGCAGAGTGTTGGCCCTTTTTGAAAGTTAGTATTAGTATACTAGCTGAACTAGAAAAACAAATTGCCATAGGACTCAGTAACTGTGTTAATATGCAGCCTATTATTCTGTTGTTAGTTGGAATTACAGTTGAAGTTGGAAGTTTACATACACTTAGGTTGGAGTCATTAAAACTCGTTTTTCAACCACTCCACACATTTCTTGTTAACAAACTATAGTTTTGGCAAGTCGGTTAGGATATCTACTTTAATTTTGCCAACAATTGTTTACAGACAGATTATTTCACTTATAATTCACTGTATCACAATTACAGTGGGTCAGAAGTTACATACACTAAGTTGACTGTGCCTTTAAACAGCTTGGAAAATTCCAGAAAATGATGTCATGGCTTTAGAAGCTTATGATAGGCTAATTGACATCATTTGAGTCAAATTGTAGACCTTCACAAGTCTGGTTGATCCTTGGGAGCAATTTCCAAATGCCTGAAGGTACCATGTTCATCTGTACAAACAATAGTACGCAAGTATAAACACAATGGGACCATGCAGTCATCATACCGCTCAGGAAGGAGACGCGTTCTGTCTGCTAGAGATGAACGTACTTTGATGCGAAACGTGCAAATCAATCCCAGAACAACAGCAAAGGACCTTGTGAAGATGCTGGAGGAAACAGGTACAAAAGTATCTATATCCACAGTAAAACGAGTCCTATATCGACATAACCTGAAAGGCCGCTCAGCAAGGAAGAAGCCACTGCTCCAAAACCACCATAAAAAAGCCAGACTACGGTTTGCAACTGCTCATGGGGACAAAGATTGTACATTTTGGAGAAATGTCCTCTGGTCTGATGAAACAAAAATAGAACTGTTTGGCCATAATGACCATCATTATATTTGGAGGGAAAAGGGTGCCGCTTGCAAGCCGAAGAACACCATCCCAACCGTGAAGCACGGGGGTGGCAGCATCATGCTGTGGGGGTACTTGCTGCAGGAGGGACTGGTGCACTTCACAAAATAGATGGCATCATGAGGAAGGAAAATTATGTGGATATATTGAAGCAACATCTCAAGACATCAGTCAGGAAGTTAAATCTTGGTCGCAAATGGGTCTTCCAAATGGACAATGACCCCAAGCATACTTCCAAAGTTGTGGCAAAATTGCTTAAGGACAACAAAGTCAAGGTATTGGAGTGGCCATCACAAAGCCCTGACCTCAATCCTATAGAAAATGTGTGGGCAGAACTGAAAAAGCGTGTGTGAGCAAGGAGGCCTACAAACCTGACTCCGTTACACCAGCTCTGTCAGGAGGAATGGGCCAAAATTCACTCAATTTATTGTGGGAAGCTTGTGGAAGGCTACCTGAAACATTTGACCCAAGTTAAACAATTTAAAGGCAATGCTACCAAATACTAATTGAGAGTATGTAAACTTCTGACCCACTGGGAATGTGATGAAAGAAATAAAAGCTTAAATAAATCATTCTCTCTACTATTATTCTGACATTTCACATTCTTAAAATAAAGTGGTGATCCTAACTGACCTAAGACAGGGAACTTTTACTAGGATTAAATGTCAGGAATTGTGAAAAACTGAGTTTAAATGTATTTGGCTAAGGTGTATGTAAACTTCCGACTTCAACTGTAAGTCATATTAAATAAAACACCCTCCAATTGCCCATATATGCCAGTAGAATCCTGTATCTAAGCAACAGCATTCCATCAAATCAGATTTCACCTGCCACAATGTGTCTTTCTATTCGGACACCCACCTAGCTTTTGATGCCACATATCACACCTTAAAGGTCCAGTGCAGTCAAAAACATGATTTTCCTGTGTTTTATTGTTTTATTTCCACACTATGAGGTTGGAATAATACTGTGAAATTTAAGCGTAAGAGCTGTTTGATAAGACCGCCTGAAGTTTTGGCCTGCCTGGTGATTAGTTAATAGCTAATCAATTAGTTAATAGACCTATAAGAGAGTTCCAAAGCTCTGCCTATAACAGCACATTTTCAGTTTTCCCCTTCCCACTCAGACCACTCACAGACAGTCTTAGCAAAACAATCACAGTAAGGTACTTCATTGTTACCCAGAAATGATTTGATATTTATATAAAAAATAGCTGCATTAGACCTTTAACAAGAAATTGCAGGAAAATAATGTTCCATTACAGTTGAATAAAAAAGCCAACGTGTCTGAGTGCTGAGAGATGCTTTTAGAGGCAGTCCAGATTTCTTTAAGTGAGAGGAACTGCATGTTCTCATGAAAATGGCTGGCTGGCAGTACGGCCCTTTTTTGGGCTAAAAGGAAGGGCCATAAGCGAAGTCTCTCCGTGGGCAAGGGGGGTTCACTGGGAACAAATTAACATTTCAGGGACCCAGCTGTGCTCTCCACTTCCAGTCGTCGCCCTCTTCTCTGAGATGAGTGGAACAGGAGAGACAAGAACAACAGACAAAACATTTAAAAACACATCCAGACAATTGGGAACAGAGGTGCTGTTCCTTTTCGCTCCACTCTTTCAAGGCTTTAAAGTCGACTGGAGTGTGACGTCCATTCTGCTCAGTAGGAGAACAGGAGAGCAGCCCTTGCGTCTGTCGATATAGGACTGTATGTTGCAGTGATCTCTCATACCTAGATCTATTGAAGTAGGGCTTTGTTCGACTCCCTCTCTCCACTCCTTATTTCACATTCTGCTCACCTATGCATTTGCCAAGTGAAGCATTGTGCCGGTATCGATTGGCCCGGGCCCGGCGAGCTGGGAAGAGTACGGGAACGGCATGTTATCAGTGACATCACTCCTCCGAATGGCAGTGTTTGCCTTCTCTTTCCTTATCGATAGTTCTGGGGAGTGCATTAAGAACGGCACCTTGGCCTGATTTATTGAGATGCTCCAGTGCCTTCCCTATTTCCCCAAAGGGCACAGACCGAAAATCTAGTCCGACTTCCCTTCTTACTGTGTTTATTTACCTATCTCCAGGAGACGACGGCAGCAACTTTGACAGCCCAAACAATGTTATGACGTTGCCTTCATGTCATGGTGGCTTGGTGTTTTATTTATTTTATTTTTTATTTATTTTCCTCTCTTCTTGTCTCCACAACGTCTCTCAGTCGGAGTCGTCATTCCCTTTCCCAGCAGCCCTGGGCTCTGTCGACACGGAGTCAGTCACTGCTCACACTAGGGAGAGCGGCGGGGACATGGTGGCGGCTATTACTATTCATGAGCCGGCTTGATCCACTCTGTCACCCCTGTCAGCGCGAGGTGTCTGTCTGCAGTGCCGCTCCTTACTCTCTTTATCAGCCAGGGGTGTCTAATGAGAGCCACCAGGTTAATACCACCACTGAAACAGCAACGGGATTAAAGCCTCTTAATTCATTTTGACGACCGCTAATTGAATCTAATGTGAACCATGTTATGACACCAACCATTTTTTTGCAAGGGATGTGCATAGAAAAAGACAGCTCTCAGGAGTTTTGTCACTTTTCTACACAATCGGAATGAATTTACTTGGTGTTTTCTTCTACTTCCCTTTTCCTGGAAGCTCATCTTTTTTTAATGAAAGCTGTTGTCAAAGTTCAGCCTCCCTGGAAACTGCAAAAGTAGACAACCACGGCAAAATGTTAATCTCACGACTCACTGTGGCACCACCACCAGCAATAACACCTGCTGTGAGTACAGTCAAAACTTCTCTCAGTCCGATGGACTGCAATCAGAGATGGCAGCCGTGACTAAGACAAGACTACTTCCTGGATGTGGTAAAGTGTCAATTAAAAAGTCCCATGTGCCCCGCAGTTGTCTGAAACGGACTTAGTCATCCGCGCTCTCGAGTGATTAATCAGCATGCAGGGAACATTGTGGGCTTGAGTGCGGCCAGGAGTTCTCTCCCTATTGACTGCTGTGTGAGTGTTCTCCGGCCTCCCACTGTCTCCCTGCTGCATCCGTTTTGTCTGTGGACTGACTCCCACATACTGTATATATTTTCCCCATTGCACATCATCCTGTTAAATTGTTCTCTTTTTTAATTTGTTTTTATTCCCCCATCTCTACACATTATGTAGATTCTAGTGTTTATAGTCTGTCATTTTTAGCTTCAGTGCATATAGTGTACATACTGTATGCGGATTGTGTAAATTCTGCATCTATATATTTAGTTTATTTGTCTGTCTGTAACTGTAGCAGCACCATTTCACAGAGTCAAATTCCTGTACATGCATTTGGTGAATAAAGGTGGTTCTGATTCCTTGTGCTTTTTCTCCCACTGTTTGGGAGATTGGGTTAGCTCAGAATGTTCTCACCTCTGCCAGCTTTTTCATACCTTCATATGGGTCACCTCCACAGCTGCCATTGTTGATCCATCTCATTGCCTCACTGAAGGGCTGTGGCCTAATCATCAGCGATCATTTACGAGCCTTAGTGCGGACATAAATATTCAAATGAGCCAACTTTTTGTCGATGCCTTGAGAAATAACTGGCTCATCTTTCACCTGTCTCTTCTGCTACGAGACAATGGGGGTTTAATATTTAGTCATAGACATCATCTTCCCCAAAAGTGCATGCTTTGCTGGTGTACATTTCAACCAGTCAAACATCCCCTCCTTGCCCGGGGCGTATAAGCTCATCCATTCACCCGCTTGTCAGTTCAATAGTTATTTTATGGTGGCATGGTATTAATTGAACTCTTCCACCACACAACCATTCCAGGCCCGGTACATCCATTACGGAGTGAGCTGTGCCGGAAATATTACCAAACGGGCCCACAAATCAGCTTAAACTAAGAGGGAAACCTCTTCATAATGTAGCAAAATGTAATCGTTCATTTACATTGTGCTCCATCCCCAGCCAACTGAGGAAAATGTCTTACAGTGTAGAATTGAGCGCTGTGGAGAAAATCAGCAGATTATTGTCTTACTGCTATCCCTTCCTATTTAGTTTTGTTTTGGGTGAGGCGGTTTTCTGACCATTGTGTAGTGCATCGGTGAAGGAGATGGCCTCTCAACAGTCGTCATTTCAACAGACATCATGCAGGAAATGGGGGTAATAAACTGGCTCGTATTTTAGAGCAGTGACCTTTGGAGAGGCAGGTTGTGTGTGTGTGTGTGTGTGTGTGTGTGGGGGGGGGGGGGGTGATGTTGTTCCTTATAGTACCCCAGCAAGAGATGAGCTCATACTGTTTAAAAGGCAAGGAAGTGTTGTCCACTCTGTTATTTTGTCTTCATTAAGTATTTAGCATTTAAGTGCGTTTCAGTGTCTTGCTGATACTGCTGACAGAAAAGCAATAAGTGATAGAAGTAACAGCCTTTTGTTTGATTGGCCCTTTAATTCATCCTTTATCTCTTTAAGGCTTAATAATGCAACTCTGACTCACAGCGTCAAGAAGATTAAAACAAACAAGGTGCTCTAAAGCTGCCAGAGAAGTCCAATTTAGACCTATAAAATCTATAGATCTATAATAAGCAGAGAGGCACAAAAATAGAACGCCACGGCATCTCGTGATAACACTTCAGGCTGGAAGCAAGCAGTCGTGACCCAGCCAAAGCTCTGTGGTCAGGTCCAGTTTTTTTTCTCTGGAGACCAAACCGTGAGAGAAGGAAAAAAACATATCCAGACATTATTGCCCAATTCATAGGAGATTTCTTGGCCTTTGTACTGGTACTGGTTGTCTTCGCTCTGTGGAAACCCTGACTATGGACATTTCTGCTATCATTTTTGGCCCTCGTGCCCTCACAAGGTAATCTTCTGTCTGCAGCGCTGGCTGTTTTTTATATTTCCTGCCACACGTCTGAACAGCCCAACTTTAATTTCACAGGCACCTGTTCCTCCATCTTCAGCGGGAGAGAGGAGTCGAGTCCGATTCTTCTATAACAGCTGAGACCGAGCCAGGAAGTTCTGCTGTGGAAAAAAAGCAACGCGTTCTCTACCCTGATGGGCTCACCGTTGATTACATGTGCAGTCGTGTTCACACATACAGATTGGCAAACGGAGGAGGCGGACGCGGCTGTCATCTGAAGGGGCCGCTCTGTCTCTGTAAGTTTAATGTGCAGACATGATCCAAATGATAAAAGCAGAAGTCTCCCTCCCAACTGTCCTGGCCTTGTACTCACAAAGGCCACTGAAAAGTTGATGAGGTTGGTTGTAAAGTATCAGTGTCATGGCTGGAATGTATTTGAGTGTCTCTGTGTGTATTTGAGAGGGTGTGTGTGTGTGTGTGTGTACAGTGGCTTGCGAAAGTATTCACCTCCGTTGACATTTTTCCTATTTTGTTGCCTTACAACCTGGAATTAAAATGGATTTTTGGGGAGTTTGTATCATTTGATTTACACAACATGCCTACCACTTTGAAGATGCAAAATACACTGCTCAAAAAAATAAAGGGAACACTAAAATAACATCCTAGATCTGAATGAATGAAATAATCTTATTAAATACTTTTTTCTTTACATAGTTGAATGTGTACAAAATCACACAAAAATTATCAATGGAAATCAAATGTATCAACCCATGGATGTCTGGATTTGGAGTCACCCTCAAAATTAAAGTGGAAAACCACACTACAGGCTGATCCAACTTTGATGTAATGTCCTTAAAACACGTCAAAATGAGGCTCAGTAGTGTGTGTGGCCTCCACGTGCCTGTATGACCTCCCTACAACACCTGGGCATGCTCCTGATGAGGTGGCGGATGGTCTCCTGAGGGATCTCCTCCCAGACCTGGACTAAAGCATCCGCCAACTCCTGGACAGTCTGTGGTGCAACGTGGCGTTGGTGGATGGAGCGAGACATGATGTCCCAGATGTGCTCAATTGGATTCAGGTCTGGGGAACGGGCGGGCCAGTCCATAGCATCAATGACTTCCTCTTGCAGGAACTGCTGACACACTCCAGCCACATGAGGTCTAGCATTGTCTTGCATTAGGAGGAACCCAGGGCCAACCGCACCAGCATATGGTCTCACAAGGGGTCTGAGGATCTCATCTCGGTACCTAATGGCAGTCAGGCTACCTCTGGCGAGCACATGGAGGGCTGTGCGGCCCCCCAAAGAAATGCCAACCCACACCATGACTGACCCACCGCCAAACCGGTCATGCTGGAGGATGTTGCAGGCAGCAGAACCTTCTCCACGGCGTCTCCAGACTCTGTCACGTCTGTCACGTGCTCAGTGTGAACCTGCTTTCATCTGTGAAGAGCACAGGGCGCCAGTGGCGAATTTGCCAATCTTGGTGTTCTCTGGTAAATGCCAAACGTCCTGCACGGTGTTGGGCTGTAAGCACAACCCCCACCTGTGGACGTCGGGCCCTCATACCACTCTCATGGAGTCTGTTTCTGACCGTTTGAGCAGACACATGCACATTTGTTGCCTGCTGGAGGTAATTTTGCAGGGCTCTGGCAGTGCTCCTCCTGCTCCTCCTTGCACAAAGGCGGAGGTAGCAGTCCTGCTGCTGGGTTGTTGCCCTCGTACGGCCTCCTCCACGTCTCCTGATGTACTGGCCTGTCTCCTGGTAGCGCCTCCATGCTCTGGACACTACGCTGACAGACACAGCAAACCTTCTTGCCACAGCTCGCATTGATGTGCCATCCTGGATGAGCTGCACTACCTGAGCCACTTGTGTGGGTTGTAGACTCCGTCTCATGCTACCACTAGAGTGAAAGCACCGGCAGCATTCAAAAGTGACCAAAACATCAGCCAGGAAGCATAGGAACTGAGAAGTGGTCTGTGGTCACCACCTGCAAAACCAGTCCTTTATTGGGGGGTGTCTTGCTAATTGCCTATAATTTCCACCTGTTGTCTATCCCATTTGCACAACAGCATGTGACATTTATTGTCAATCAGTGTTGCTTCCTAAGTGGACAGTTTGATTTCACAGAAGTGTGATTGACTTGGAGTTACATTGTGTTGTTTAAGTGTTCCCTTTATTTTTTTGAGCAGTGTATTATTTCTTGTGAAACAAACAAGAAATAAGACCAAAAAACAGAAAACTTGAGCGTGCATAACTATTCACCCCCCCAAAGTCAATACTTTGTAGAGCCACCTTTTGCAGCAATTACAGCTGCAAGTCTCTTGGGGTATGTCTCTATAAGCTTGGCACATCTAGCCACCGGGATTTTTTCCCCATTCTTCAAGGCAAAACTGCTCCAGCTCCTTCAAGTTGGATGGGTTCCGCTGGTGTACAGCAATCTTTAAGTCATACCACAGATTCTCAATTGGATTGAGGTCTGGGCTTTGACTAGGCCATTCCAAGACATTTAAATGTTTCCCCTTAACCCACTCAAGTGTTGCTTTAGCATTGTATGCTTAGGGTCATTGTCCTGCTGGAAAGTGAACCTCCATCCCAGTCTCACATCTTTGGAAGGCTGAAACAGGTTTCCCTCAAGAATTTCCCTGTATTTAGCGCCATCCATCATTCCTTCAATTCTGACCAGTTTTCCAGTCCCTGCCGATGAAAAACATCCCCACAGCATGATGCTGCCACCACCATGGATGTTCATCGGGGTGATGAGGTGTTGGTTTGCGCCAGACATAGTGTTTTCCTTGTTGGCCAAAAAGCTCAATTTTAGTCTCATCTGATCAAAGTACCATCTTCCATATGTATGGGGAGTCTCCCACATGCCTTTTGGCGAACACCAAACGTGTTTGCTTATTTTTTTCTTTAAGCAATGGCTTTTTTTCTGGCCACTCTTCCGTAAAGCCCAGCTCTGTGGAGTGTACGGCTTAAAGTGGTCCTAAGGACAGATACTCCAATATCTGCTGTGGAACTTTGCTGCTCCTTCAGGGTTATCTTTGGTCTCTTTGTTGCCTCTCTGATTAATGCCCTCCTTGCCTGGTCCGTGAGTTTTGGTGGGCGGCCCTCTCTTGGCAGGTTTGTTGTGGTGCCGTATTCTTTCCATTTTTTAATAATGGATTTAATGGTGCTCCGTGGGATGTTCAAAGTTTCTGATATTTTTTTATAACCCAACCCTGATCTGTACTTCTCCACAACTTTGTCCCTGTCCTGTTTGAAGAGGTCCTTGGTCTTCATGGTGCCGCTTGCTTGGTGGTGCCCCTTGCTTAGTGGTGTTGCAGACTCTGGGGCCTTTCAGAACAGGTGTATATATACTGAGATCATGTGACAAATCATGTGACACTTAGATTGCACACAGGTGGACTTTATTTAACTAATTATGTGACTTCTGAAGGTAATTGGTTGTACCAGATCTTATTTAGGGGATGAATACATATGCACGCACCACATTTTGTTGCGTTATAGTCAAAATTTAAAATGTATTCAATTGAGATTTTTTGTCACTGGCCTTCACACAGTACCCCATCATTTCAAAGTGGAATTATGTTTTTCGACATTTTTACAAATTAATAAAAAATTAAAAGCTGAAATGTCATGAGTTGATAAGTATTCAACCCCTTTGTTATGGCAAGCCTAAATAAGTTTAGGAGTAAAAATGTGCTCAGCAAGTCACACAATAACTTCCATGGACTCACTCTGTATGCAATAATTATTTTTTGAATGACTATCTCATCTCTGTACCCCACACATACAGTTATCTGTAAGGTCAAGCAGTGCATTTCAAACACAGATCCAACCACAAAGACCAGGGAGGTTTTCCAGTGCCTCGCAAAGAAGGGAACCTATTGGTAAAAAAAAAAAGCAGACACTGAATATCCCTTTGAGCATGGTGAAGTTATCAATACACCCAGTCACTACAAAGATACACGCGTCCTTCCTAAGTCAGTTGCCGGAGAGGAAGGAAACCGCTCAGCGATTTCACCATGAGGCCAATGGTGACTTTAAAACAGTTACAGAGTTTAATGTCTGTGATAGGATAAAACTGAGGATTGATCAACAACATTGTAGTTACTCCACAATACTAACCTAATTGACAGAGTGAAAAAAAGGATGCCGGTACAGAATACAAATATTCCAAAACATGGATCCTGTTTGCAACAAGGCACTAAAGTAATATTGCAAAAAATGTGGCAAAGCAATTCACTTTTTGTTCTGAATACAGTGTTATGTTTGGGGCAAATCCAATACAACACATTACTGGGAACCACTCTCCATATTTTCAAGCATAGTGGTGGCTGCATCATGTTATGGGTATGCTTGTAATCGTTAAGGACTTGGGAGTTCTTCAGGATAAAAGATAAATGGAATGGAGCTAAGCACAGGCAAAATCCTAAAGGAAAACCAGGTTCAGTCTGCTTACCACCTGACACTGGGAGATGAATTCACCTTTCAGCAGGACAACCTAAAACACAAGGCCAAATCTATGCTGGCGTTGCTTACCAAGAAGACAGTGAATGTTCCTGAGTGGCCTAGTTACAGTTTTTGCTTAAATCTACTTGAAAATCTATGTCAAGACCTGAAAATGGTTTTCTAGCAATGATCAACAACCAATTTGACAGAGCTTAAAGAATTTTGAAAAGAATAATGGGCAAATGTTGCACAATCCAGGTGTGGAAAGCTCTTAGACTTACCCAGAAAGACTCACAACTGTAATCACTGCCAAAGGTGCTTCTACAAAGTATTGACTCAAGGTGTGTGAATACAAGCATTTCGCTACACCCGCAATAACATCTGCTAAATATGTGTATGTGACCAATAACATTTGATTTGACCTATGTAAATGAGATATTTATATTGTTCATTTTCAATAAATTTGCAAAAATTTCTAAAAGCATGTTTTCGCTTTGTCATTATGGGGTTTTGTGTGTAGATGGATGAGGAAAAAACATATTTAATCCATTTTTAATTCAGACTGTACATTTTGGGGGGAATAAGTCAAGGGGTATGAATACTTTCTGAAGGCACTGTATGTGTGTGTTTGAGTGTCTCTGTGTGTGTAAAGGCAGACAGAAGATAGGGTTAAGACGGAGTGAGAAACAACCACGACAGCTGAACCCTATAGCCCAGCCATTTCATACTGAAGAAGGATAACAACACACACAAGTAGACAGACTGCGTAAACATTGTGCCGCCTATGTAACGAGCCGCGGGACAGCTTGATGAAATGATATGGAATTTGGCCTAACAAGCATATTCAAATGAGATTACATGAAAGGCCCAGTCGAATGACAGACAATGGACATAAATCGGGTTTCATTTGTTTACGCGACTGCATATTGGGAAGACACCCACTCTTGGCTCCAGAGGTAATGACTGCACTGGGATCAGATTACAGGGTCGTCAGCTGTTTAGTGTGTTCTGGTAGAGGAGATTAGCAAGCAGCTGCTTGGAGGTGGAACTGTGGAAACGTCTCTATCGTTGGCCATGGTATCCAAGCTCTCATCTATTTCCATAACAGAAATCTGAACAACAGGAGGCGGTATGCGCATGTAACGCCATGTTCTGTTCGAGCAGCATTAAAACCCAATCTTTTTCCTCCAGCTTGTGGTTTTCCTCTCTCTAAAACCCCCCTCCCTCTCTCGTCTACACCCCTCCCTCTCGTCTCCATCCTAACTCTCTTTCTCGGTGGCTTACGCTCTGTGAGTCACTGCAGATGTTTCTGTAATGATGCAGAAGGCACACACAATCAAACTGAATGGAAGCGGAGCCAGCAGAAATTAGTAAAAAATTACTTTCTCATTATTGCTCCTGTAAGTAGTCTGAGTTTCCGTGCGATTAGGAGAACAAGCCGTGGAGCGGGCCTCGCCACGTTTTCACCACTCAGTCGGAGACCTACTAAACACACAGACACTCCAGAAGAATGTCGACACTAATGTTTGTCTTTTTATATCCACTAGTTTTGTTTCCCCTTGTAATTTTCAAGACTTTTTTTCTCGTGTGTGATTTTATTTTTTAGAGCTGGTAGTGGCTTCTCATTTGTCACTTCTTCTTTTGTTCTCTTCCCGGCCGCTAATTGCTGAACAAGCGCAATGTCACCGAGATTACACACAGCTGTGTCTCACCCTCCCTCTCTCTCCCTCTCTCATTCCCACTCATGACTTGCATTTCCTTGCTACTAAACATTCATTCCCTCTTTATCGGGTGTTCCGGGAGCTAATTATTGCATGAGGTATGGTGAACTAGGTGTGCCACATTTATTTTCGTCTGAATAGGAATCATGAGCGTAATCAGGCTCTCCTGGCTTTGTGCTGTGTAGCCGGAGGGCAAGTGATAGGAATTTAGAAAAAATTGTATGTTTAATTTGCCTACCCATTTTTACTGACAATCTTTATAATAGCTGAGATGTACTGAATAGCTCAGGCTGGAAAGTTGTTTTTAAAAAGCTGTCATTCAAAGGAGATATGGGACATTTAATGGGTTGTACCATAATGAATGTGCACAAAATTACTTTCACCTTTGGGCCCAGACTTTTCAAGCAGTGTTTTCAGTTTTCTGGAACACTGTAGAGCAATGCCTCCATTTGTAAACATTATTCTGAAATAATTAACGTAACCCTAGAGCGTTGTTTAGAAACAGCATTCCATAGTCAATGCGCTGCTGGAACTATTGTCACACTATTTGTGCTTCAGTCAGGCAAATATAATGGTAACACTGAACTTCAGTGTTACCATTATACTTGCCAGTGAAACCTTTAAGAAGAGGAATTGCTACCTAATATACCAATAGTTGTTGTAGTTATAGTGACCATGTGCCGTTTTTGTTTAAATGTGGTTCGGCACCCATGAGATGCTGGTAAATCCAACTGTACTGTAAGAGCATAGAACCAAACGGGAACATACAGAAAGAACGCTTGTGTACCCACTTTATTTGCCTGTTAAGGAGACGCATCACAGGCTCCAAGGCATTGACCTGTTCTACCAGGTGTGTGCCTGTGTTGTGTGAGGCGTTGGTTGAGTGCAACACAGCCAGGATGAAATTGCTGATTGTTGGTCTGCACTAGGAGAGATGATGCCAGGGCTAGAAGAACAAGGACATAAAAGGGTGCATTTGGCATCGCTGAGCGACGGATCACTCACGATGGTCCGGAACGGAGGTCCGCTCAGAGGGATGGTAGTATCGCTTTACACTAGGCCTGGGAAAGGGAAATTGCAACGTCCACACAAAGCTGTGCAACAGGAAGCCCGGAAAGTGGAAGCCTGCGTACCCACAGACAAAGCGCCCAGTTTGCCACTATTATAAGGATGTTCGCATTTCTCGTTTGCTCGGAGCGCAAGATGTAAAGGCGCAAGGTGTGCACTGAATCTGGGACACGGAAATACACACAGGGAGGCAAGACAGTGACAATGTAATATGAGTATCTGTGCAGACGTGTATATGAATTACAGAAGATAAAGTGCTGTGGCTGCACTATTTGCGATGCAGCACTTTTCTAAGTTTGGAGAAGCTGCTGCTTGTTTGATTCAGGGTTACTTGGTTTTTTAACCCTTATTGTCCTTTCATCATGCAAAATACCTTTCCTCCAAAAGTTTATTGAATATACTCCCACACGTTTTTTACTGCATGGGTTTGTTGAAACGAACATCACTGGCATACCAACATCACTGGAAAACGACTTTGGCTACCAAAAGGACAGCATTTCAGTTAATGGGATACCAGAAAATTAGGTCTGAATACCAAGGTTAGCAACGAAAGATGTCAGGACTGCTGTTTTTAGCCCCATATCGTCATCACAAGTCACACTAAATTAGACTTGGCCTGCATGCTATTCACATGACTGTAACTAGATGACGGTCAAGTCATTGTAGCAGCCAACGCTGTGTAAATGGTGTCAGCTATGTCGTGTCGTTCTTTCCCCCTGTGTGGTATTTCTTTCCACTGGGGCTGTTGCTTCATAAAGCGTTCATCAGAAATAAGTTGAACGGCCAGCGCTCCACTGGAACGCAGCGCTAGGAAGGAATCTCGCCTATCTGTCTAAAATTATCCTGATACGTTTAGCGAGATCTTGTGCGCCTCCATCCCAAAAATATCCCCATCTCTGGCTTACGTCACGCCTGGCCCTGGACGTAGGTTGAGAGGGGGAAGCTGGTGCCAGCTTTGGGCAGGTGCGTGGCGCTCAGTTGGCCTGTGCCAGGGTCTCGTGGTGTGGGCCCGTTGCCAACCCACCACCCAACACGCAAATGGAAAGCTCTCTGCAGCTTGTTTTAATAAGGCAACGGGTCTTATTGAGACGAGGGGATCAAATAATTGCCCTCGTCTCGGACAATTGTTTATATAAGCATCAGGTGCGGTATGTAGCCCATTGCAGTCCCTTTTTATACTGTAGTGTGTGGAGCTTTCTAACCCTAGCTCCACTAACCCCTCCTCCACATTGCACAGGCAGGGTATGTGTGTCAGTAGTGTGTCAATGTCAAATCACATTTTATTTGCCACATGCGCTGAATACAACAGGTGTAGACATTACAGTGAAATGATTACTTACAAGCCCTTTACCAACAATACCGTTTTTAAGAAAATAAAAAGGGTTAAGTAAAAAATCGATAAGTTAAAAATAATACAAAAATAAAAATAATTAAAGAAGCAGCAGTAAAATAAAATAACAGTAGGGAGGCTATATACAGGGGGTACCGCGGTTAGTCGAGGTAATTAAGGTAATATGTACATGTGGGTAGAGTTAAAGTGACTATGCATAAATAATAAACAGAGTAGCAGCAGCGTAAAAGAGGGGGTTGGGGTGGGGTGGGGGGCAATGCAAATAGTCCGGGTAGCCATGATTAGCTGTTCAGGAGTCTTATGGCTAGGTCCAAAAGGCTGTTAAGAAGCCTTTTGGACCTAGACTTGGCGCTCCGGTACCGCTTGCCGTGCGGTAGCAGAGAGAACAGTCTATGACTAGGGTGGCTGGAGTCTTTGATAATTTTTAGGGCCTTCCTCTGACACCGCCTGGTATAGAGGTCCTGGATGGCAGGAAGCTTGGCCCCAGTGATGTGCTGGGCCGTACGCACTACCCTCTGTAGTGTCTTGCGGTCGGAGGCTGAGCAGTTGTCATACCAGGTGGTGATGCAACCAGTCAGGATGCTCTCGATGGTGCAGCTGTATAACTTTTTGAGGATCTGAGGACCCATGCCAAATCTTTTCAGTCTCCTGAGGGGGAATAGGCTTTGTCGTGCCCTCTTCACGACTGTCTTGGTGTATTTGGATCATGAAAGTTTGTTGGTGATGTGGACTCCAAGGGACCTGAAGCTCTCAACCTGTTCCACGACAGCCCCATTGATGAGAATGGGGGCGTGCTCAGTCCTCTTTTTTCCCCTGTAGTCCACAATCATCTGTGCTGTAATGGAGCACCCCTGTCCTACAGTGCCTTGCAAAAGTATTCGTCCCCCTTGGCGTTTTTCCTATTTTGTTGCATTACAACCTGTAATTTAAATTGATTTTTGGGGGGATTTCATGTAATGCACATACACAAAATAGTCCAAATTGGTGAAGTGAAATGAAAAAAATAACTTGTTTCAAAAACTTCTAAAATATAAATAATGAAAAGTGGTGCGTGCATATATATTCAACCCCTTTGCTATGAAGCCCCTAAATAAGATCAGGTGCAACCAGTTACCGTCAGAAGTCACATAATTAGTTAAATAAAGTCCACCTGTGTGCAATCTAAGTGTCACATGATCTGTCACATGATCTCAGTATATATACACCTGTTCTGAAAGGCCCCAGAGTCTGCAACACCACTAAGCAAGGGGCACCACCAAGCAAGCAGCACCATGAAGATCAAGGAGCTCTCCAAACAGGTCAGGGACAAAGTTGTGGAAAAGTACAGATCAGGTTTGGGTTATAAAAAAATATCAGAAACTTTGAACATCCCACAGAGCACCATTAAATCCATTATTAAAAAATGGAAAGAATATGGCACCACAACAAACCTGCCAAGAGAGGGCCGCCCACCAAAACTCACGGACCAGGCAAGGAGGGCATTAATCAGAGAGGCAACAAAGAGACCAAAGATAACCCTGAAGGAGCTGCAAAGCTCCACAGCGGAGATTGGAGTATCTGTCCATAGGACCACTTTAAGACAGACACTCCACAGAGCTGGGCTTTACGGAAGAGTGGCCAGAAAAAAGCCATTGCTTAAAGAAAAAATAAGCAAACACGTTTGGTGTTCACCAAAAGGCATGTGGGAGACTCCCCAAACATATGGAAGAAGGTACTCTGGTCAGATGAGACTAAAATGGAGCTTTTTGGCCATCAAGGAAAACGCTATGTCTGGCGCAAACCTAACACCTCTCATCACCCCGAGAACACCATCCCAACAGTGAAGCATGGTGGTGGCAGGATCATGCTGTGGGGATGTTTTTCATCGGCAGGGACTGGGAATCTGGTCAGAATTGAAGGAATGATGGATGGCGCTAAATACAGGGAAATTCTTGAGGGAAACCTGTTTCAGTCTTCCAGAGATTTGAGACTGGGACGGAGGTTGACCTTCCAGCAGTACAATGCTAAAGCAACACTCAAGTGGTTTAAGGGGAAACATTAAAATGTCTTGGAAAGGCCTAGTCAAAGCCCAGACCTCAATCCAATTGAGAATTTGTGGTATGACTTAAAGATTGCTGTACACCAGCAGAACCCATCCAACTTGAAGGAGCTGGAACAGTTTTGCCTTGAAGAATGGGTAAAAATCCCAGTGGCTAGATGTGCCAAGCTTATAGAGATATACCCCAAGAGACTTGCAGCTGTAATTGCTGTAAAAGGTGGCTCTACAAAGTATTGACTTTGTAGAACTTATGCATGCTCAAGTTTTCTGTTTTTTTGTCTTATTTCTTGTTTGTTTCACAAGAGAAAATATTTTGCATCTTCAAAGTGGTAGGCATGTTGTGTAAATCAAATGATTCAAACCCACCAAAAATCCATTTTATTTCCAGGTTGTAAGGCAACAAAATAGGAAAAATGCCAAGGTGGGTGAATAGTTTCGCAAGCCACTATACGTACAATAACTGCTGCGCCTGACGTCACACGGTGGTGAAGGAGGTGGAATTATTATGCTTCCCAAGAATCTCATGACCAGCTTCTTCTGAAATGCTCCCTGCCATTTTTTATTAATTGACTGCTGCGGCTACCAGTTTTTATGAGATGATGTCTCGTCCTGCATGCAAAACACACACACACACTCCCCCGAGCCAGCCCAATATCAGTGCATTATTGAAGGTAAATCACATTTCGCCAGGATTGTCTCAGCCTCCCGTTGTTTCTCCACACATGCATGCATATAGACTGTCGTGTTGTTTGTTTAAATATAATCTATTTATAGCCAGAAATGTGCACATGTAAATGCTTATTAAAACCGACATGCATTTAATCTCTCTGAATGGAGATTGGGTTCCCTTGGCGGGAAAGTGTGTTCACCGGGAAAAGCCGGAGTGGTTTATCTCGGCATGATGGGAAGGAAGCAGCAAGGAACACGGCCACAAACGGGGAAGGACACCGCATTAGGCCTTTTGTTCCACTGCTGCTGGCTTCAAATGATGGCCCAGCGTTTGATGCATTCACTCGCTTGGGCTAATTAATTTATTATAGATCTGTTATTTTGTAATTCATGTAGCAATAGAGAGCTTGAAATGTGAATTATGAGACAATTTTTGCACAGTTTTGAATGGGCAGATATGGTTGGTTGCCCAGAATGAGTTTTTGCGCATAAGGTCATCTTTTCCATTCAATAGCAGATGTAAAATCTTTATGAAGGAGCCCCCCATAAGCTGTCCATTATGCATTGCTTTTTTGGTCTGAATGGAGAACAAGACACAGGCGAGAAGCTAGCCAATTGCTTAGGAACAATAAGCTGGCTAATAAGATATGCACATATAGATTGAGAGTCCCGATTTGGCAACTGCATCAGCAATTTCCTTTGCTGCAGGTGAGATGGGAAGAGGTGTTGATGTTGGGCACACAAACGCCATAGATGATGCATCGCTGTTAAAGCTTTGATTCAACACAATGCTTTGGAAATGTGCAGGCAGTGCATATCATCTTGGATTGCTCGGTCAGCATCATGACACTATCTCTAAATGGCTCAGCAGGCCAAATAATCTAAATCTCTTGGATTACTCCTTGCTATCTAAATGGCAGATTATGCCAGAGTCACGGCGGTCACTCAAATGAGGGTGACATTTTTGCCAGGATTGCAACCCTGTCGCTTTGTGCTTGTGATGCCAGTGTATGTAAATCAGGTAAAGCGGCTCCCATCTCTCCTCTCCCCAGCGTTTGTTTAGGATTAGAAATCTCATTTTTCCCCGAGCCCTGCTTGCTTTAGATCAAGTCAGCTCATCTCGAGATCTCCACAACAGATAAACATTGCAGTTCTCCGGGCCTCAGCGCTTTTTTGCAATGTACCAAAATCCAGTGTATAGGTCTCCACTGCTTCACACCAAAGGAGGTGAGGAGTGGTGGCAACATCTGCGGGTTGTGACAAGTGTGCAAGAGAGGGAAGCGCTCCAGAGGTTATCTTCCTCATTTTCAAAACCTGTTCCGTGAGTAAAGCCCTCTCTCTCTCTCTCTCCCTATCCCCTTCTGTACAGAGAGATAAATACAAATAATAATAAACATTTAGAGCGAGTCTGGTTGACGAGGCAAAAAAGAAGGCAATGGCAGCCATTGTGGAGGAGACGAGTGACAAGATGAGCAGTGTCGATCAGTGGGGTTGTGGAGTGTGGCGAGGGAAAAGGAGATTGGCCTGCAGGCCTGTCAAATTGAGGATAGCATTGTATCGGTCTGTCTGTCTGTCTCAGAGAAAGGAACCCCAAGCTCTCTCCTGTGCTCCAGCTTAGAAAACATTCAGCATCTTTCACCGCATATTACTGTGATTTCTGAGGAGAAATATAAACTAATGATCCTGAGAGATCCTAATGATTATGCATACCTAGGCAATTAAATGTTCATTTCTTAAACCGCAATTGCTTTTTTGACGTGCGAGTGGAAATATTGTAGTAAAAAACTCTCCTCTCTTTTCCAAGTAAATCCATTCACAATGCGTGATTCGGCCTGCCTGTCAGCACAGGCTTTTGCTGTCAGATACTATTTCGAGACCCCTGGTAGGATGGCAGTTTGCCTAAGATTATTCTTCAAAATAACCCTGAGGTGAAAGAAAACAAAAATAGGGTGTAAAGGTGCAAAAACAGAAAGGGCACCGCGGGCATGGGGCTGTGGACACAGACAAAGTACATTTGAATAACGGTGATAGCCTAAACATGGCTTGAGTGATATCTCCCACTGTTTTGTTTGTCACACTTTCTGAGCAGACTGTTATTCCCCGGCATTTTGGGGATATTATTGTCCCGCTTCTCTCTAACGGCGAGCTGGAGTGGCAAGGTCCTTAACCAGAGGAATACTGGGACATCGGGTTGGGCGATGCACTGTGCGTCCTCATTCAGCGCCACACCAATCTGTTGGGGTTGAGTCATAACGCCCTCCCCCCCGCTGCTAACTTCCTCTGTATCAGCGAGGGCTGACCGCTCACCGTGAGACCCACGCTCGCCGATCACTAATCTAGCAGAACGGCGCCTGAAAATGAAGCGAAGACCTGCGAGCACAGAAGGTATTAGCATTTGAGCGTGGCACGATGTGAGGAAAAGCTTTTTACCAGCTCACTGCACCCATATGGCATTAGTGCATAAAAATGCCACTGTTGACATTTTGGAGGCTTGGCCTCCCTCTGTAAGTACAGGGCATCAATATTAGCGGCAGAATCATTAGCGAGGGGTACTTGATCTCTTATTGATGGTGAAACATAGTGAAAAAAACAGAAAGCCAGCAGTTCCAGAGGGCTTGGCATTAGCAGGGCTGCACATGATGCCTTTCCAAGTCTCCCAGACTTAAAATGTCAAACACATCTTCCCATAATGGCTTGTCGTTTGTCCATATCACCCTACACAGACTTAAGGAATTGCTCTGTCATCCTGAGGTTTAATACTGAAGGAACCCTAGTTTTGCAGGATAACTCTCATGCCATGACCTCTGGTGCCATGGCCATGGTGCATTATATTGTGGTTATATGAGGGGAATATAGGCCTTGTCGCAGTAGTAAGTCTTAGTCGGACAACAGATGCAGTGATGCACATTGTTCAAGAGGACATTAAAGTTATCACAGCCATTTCAGCAATGCATTTATTTTGGATTCCCTACCTCTGCTGTATGTTTGCAGGCATGACTGTAAGTCACTTGGGATAAAAGTGTCTGCTAAATGGCATATTATTATTATTATTATTATATTACTGTAGTGCTGCCAGCCCTGGTTGTGAGGCAGCAACAACTACGGCCATCGGGCACCAAGGTACATCAAGGCATGCTGGTACTGCCAACCCTCCAAACCCAACAGCACAGCCAGAGAAAAATACCAGAGGTAGAAACGGAACAAGAAAGGCATATTAGTTCTGCTGTCAGACTGTATTTTCACCCCCCACCATCTCAATTTGTAGCCGTCTAAAATATTGACTAGGGGATGTCATAGTTGATTCGGCCTGTCATCGGCCGTGATTGTTGGGGGAAATATTTGCTGCAATGTCCCGTTTCCTTCCATCCCATCCCGCCGCTGGTGAAAGACCCGACCTCTGCCAGCTGTGTCGAACACTCGCTATCTATCGCTTTAGCCTCCCATCTCACCAGCCCCCCTTCTCCAAATAATCTTCTGATAAGAAATAACACCGCCAAAGATTAATTGTATCCATTGTGCATGTGAACTGATATTCCCTCCTCACATCCATCTTTACCCCCCTTTCTCTCTCCCTCTCACTCGCTCTCTGTCTCTCTCTGTCT
The DNA here is from genome assembly GCF_964263955.1 of Coregonus lavaretus. Taxonomy (NCBI): domain Eukaryota; kingdom Metazoa; phylum Chordata; class Actinopteri; order Salmoniformes; family Salmonidae; genus Coregonus; species Coregonus lavaretus. Next base: position 19,181,053 of record NC_140026.1, on the reverse strand, counting down.
TTCTCTCTCTCTCTGTCTTTCTCTCTCTCTCTGTCTCTCTCTCTCTCTTTTGAGGAGTATAAAAGCTAGTCAGTCAGCTTATTGAAAGTCGTTTGCTCTCCACATGCTCAGCTAATGTAAAATACAGCTTTAGGGACAATTGGTCTTTCTGTAGTGATAAAATAACTAATTCTTAAAGGGACTGATTGAGAGCGCTCTGTACTCCCTTTTTCTCTCTCTCCCTCTGTTTTTTAGTCTAACTGAATCTGTATTGAGTTGGTGATTCAGATTTGCGTTCGTGCATCACTCTTCATTCAGCCCGTGCAGCTTTTTTCTTCCATGGCGTTTGCCGGTGTGTATTTGGCGCATTCAGCTGATAACCAAAAAAAGAAAAAGTTTATCATGCGGTCGGTGGGACTGGTTGTTTGCTCTAGAGATTGCAGAATTATTACAGCGCTGCTGCCTGGTGCTCCTGATGATGTATTGTGCTGGGCTTTTGAGGGGAAGGCACAGTTAAGAGGAGGAACAAGCCCCCCAGCAAAGAGTTAAAGGCAAAACTAGCTGGTGCTACAAACTTCATCACACCCTCTCTCTAAATAAGAGCGACTAGGACTGTGTGTCTCTCGGTACCTTCCTCCCTCTCCATCACTACTCCATCACCCGCCCCATGTGGAAACACTCTACCCTACTAACAGGTTGTCATGACATTGCCTGTATTGTCATCAGTGTCAAGGTATCTCCAAATCTGTCTGAAGTGGGGATTGCGGTGGAGGCAGCCTGTGTTGTCAGGACAACAGTATGTCGGTGCCGGGGTGGGATAACAATTAGTGTGATATTATTCTAGGAGCTTAGAGTTCTAAATACAGCCATTGCTCTCTTTCTTTCTCTGTTTCTCCATCTCTCTCGCTCTCTCTCTCTCACTTGCTCTCTCTCTCTTTTCAGGCAAAATGGGATGAAGGAAAACATATTCTTGTTGAAATGCCCTTTTTCTTTTTGGTAAATGTGAATTTGATATTGTGTGGGAATTGGGGATCACCTCTGCATCCCAGCCATAAAATCACAGCCCTCAGGATATTGGAACTAATTATCATTTTTCCTTTCACTGCCATTTTAACGATATGCGTGATTAGGTATTCACCAGAACACCCACCCTTTGCCACTTATTTGCTGTAGTTAGCATTCATATTTTGTTTCATCTTGTTGTTTGGAAAATATGAACAAACATGCGAGTCCCTATGTATTTCAGAAGCGTTATCTTTATTAAATGTCTATTCACTTGTATTGAAAAGTTCATCTTGATGGAATCTAAACAGGATCTCACTGTAGTACATTATGCATACATATGAGATTTGTTGCTTTGCTTTCAAGCATTTATACATTTAAAATTGTACATTTGAATGCATTACTACTACTACCATGCATTTCTGCTACTGCTATTACTACTGCTACTACTGCTACCGCTACTACTATTGCTGCTACTACGACTACTGCTGCTGCTGCTGCTACTACTGCTACTACCAGTGGTGTAAAGTACTTAAGTAAAAATACTTTAAACTACTACTTAAGTAGTTTTTTTTGGTATCTGTACTTTACTATTTATATTTTTGGCAACTTTTACTTCACTACATTCCTAAAGAAAAGTATGTACTTTTTACTTCATACATTTATCCTAACACCCAAAAGTTACAGTTTGAATGCTTAGCAAGACAGGAAAATGGTCCACATCCCTAGTCAACCCTACTGCTTCTGATCTGGCGGACTCACTAAACACAAATGCTTTGTTTGTAAATTACAGTTGAAGTCGGAAGTTTACATACACCTTAGCCAAATACATTTAAACTCAGTTTTCACAATTACTGACATTTAATCCTAGTAAAAGTTCCCTGTCTTAGGTCAGTTAGGATCACCACTTTATTTTAAGAATGTGAAATGTCAGAATAATAGTAGAGAGAAGGATTTATTTCAGCTTTTATTCCTTTCATCACATTCCCAGTGGGTCAGAAGTTTACATACACTCAATTAGTATTTGGTAGCATTGCCTTTAAATTGTTTAACTTGGGTCAAACGTTTCGGGTAGCCTTCCACAAGCTTCCCACAATAAGTTAGGTGAATTTTGGCCCATTCCTCCTGACAGAGCTGGTGTAACGGAGTCAGGTTTGTAGACCTCCTTGCTCACACACGCTTTTTCAGTTCTGCCCACAAATGTTCTATAGGATTGAGGTCAGGGCTTTGTGATGGCCACTCCAATACCTTGACTTTGTTGTCCTTAAGCAATTTTGCCACAACTTTGGAAGTATGCTTGGGGTCATTGTCCATTTGGAAGACCCATTTGCGACCAAGATTTAACTTCCTGACTGATGTCTTGAGATGTTGCTTAAATATATCCACCAAATTTTCCTTCCTCATGATGCCATCTATTTTGTGAAGTGTACCAGTCCCTCCTGCAGCAAAGCACCCCCACAGCATGATGCTGCCAGCCCGTGCTTCACGGTTGGGATGGTGTTCTTCGGCTTGCAAGCACTCCCCTTTTTCCTCCAAACATAACGATGGTCATTATGGCCAAACAGTTCTATTTTTGTTTCATCAGACCAGAGGACATTTCTCCAAAAAGTAAGATCTTTGTCCCCATGTGCAGTTGCAAACCGTAGTCTGGCTTTTTTATGGCGGTTTTGGAGCAGTGGCTTCCTTGCTGAGCGGCCTTTCAGGTTATGTCGATATAGGACTCGTTTCACTGTGGATATAGATAATTTTGTACCTGTTTCCTCCAGCATCTTCACAAGGTCCTTTGCTGTTGTTCTGGGATTGATTTGCACTTTTCGCACCAAAGTACATTAATCTGTAGGAGACAGAACGCATCTTCTTCCTGAGCGGTATGACGGCTGCGTGGTCCCATGGTGTTTATACTTGCGTACTATTGTTTGTACAGATGAACGTGGTACCTTCAGGCATTTGGAAATTGCTCCCAAGGATGAACCAGACTTGTGGTGGTCTACAATTTATTTTCTGAGGTCTTGGCTGATTTCTTTTAATTTTCCCATGATGTCAAGCAAAGAGGCACTAAATTTGAAGGTAGGCCTTGAAATACATCCACAGATACACCTCCAATTGACTCAAATGATGTCAATTAGCCTATCAGAAGCTTCTAAAGCCATGACATCATTTTCTGGAATTTTCCAAGCTGTTTAAAGGCACAGTCAACTTAGTGTATGTAAACTTCTGACCCACTGGAATTGTGATACAGTGAATTATAAGTGAAATAATCTGTCTGTAAACAATTGTTGGAAAAATTACTTGTGTCATGCACAAAGTAGATGTCCTAACCGACTTGCCAAAACTATAGTTTGTTAACAAGAAATGTGTGGAGTGGTGGAAAAACAAGTTTTAATGACTCCAACCTAAGTGTATGTAAACGTCTGACTTCAACTGTATGTGTGCCCCTGGCTATCTGTAAAAAAAAAAAAAAAAAGTCAATTGTGCCCTTTGGTTTGCTTAATATAAGACATTTGAAATTATTTGTACTTTACTTTTGATACTTAGGTATATTTAAAACCAAATGCTTTTAGACTTTTACTCAAGTAGTATTTTACCGGGTGACTTTCACTTTTACTTGAGTCATTTTCTATTAAGGTCTTTACTTTTTACTGAAGTATGTCAATTGGGTACTTTTTCCACCACTCGCTACTACAACTGCTACTGCTGCTACTACTACTTCTACTGCTGCTACTACTACTTCTACTGCTACTACTACTACTACTGCTACTGCTACTACTACTACTACTACTGCTACTACTGTTTTATGAAATGTGTGGAACCACATGTACAGTAACATTCTCTCTCACAATGTCTTACATGACATATATGGTGGAACAAGGCCATTGTTGGAGACCTTATCCTGGATAAGGACACTCACATGCATAACAACAATGGGAAATGGCTGTGTGACCCCTATGTGTGAATGCCAGCTATTAACCCCCTCATCATGACCTCAACTCATAACTGATATGGCTGTCCCCCCCCCATCTCACCGGCAGATGTTTGTCTGAGATAAGTGGATGGGTCAATGTCGACCTCACCTCTGACAGACTCCCGGTCGCCCAGCACGCTAATAACGACCACGCCGCTGGTCTCTCCCCCTTTGCCTCCATTGTTCACAGCTGATTGTCAACTCTCTGCAGACAAGGTTTATGGGGGTCAGGAGTCAGGACCCTCCTCTCTGTCACTTCTAATTGAAGTGGCACGCGATTAGCTGGTGGACCCCGACCTTGGCTAACAGAGGAGGCGCTGCGTTTAACCCCTGCTTGACTGCCGAAGGACTCCCCCCGGCGACTCAAAGCATCTCAAGCTGTGATGTTGTGGCTGGTGGTTCCAGTCCTCGAGGTATTCTTCCATTTCCTGGTTTTCAGCAGATATCAGCAACTCATTCAGACCTTTTTAAAAAACAGTGTTCTACGTTTTCTGTTCAATCAAGTGTTGTGAAGAAGCAAAGAAGGATCAATCCATTAAGACTAAAGTCATGCTCTGTTGATGTCAAGGCCAATCCTTGGTGTACTGGATCCAGTGAACCCCAGTAAAACAGAACTGTCCGAATACCTGACCTTCATAGTGGTTTACGTCTTTAACCCTCCCCATTGGGAGCTAGACCTCCATTGTGGTCTCCAGACCCCCAGCGGAGATCATGATTCCACGCTACGCACGTCTCCTCACACACAAACACAGCAGGTGTGCTGGCTCTATTTGCATAAGTCTGTGTTACCACGTAGGTATCTGACCTCCCGCAGAGCAGGGGGTAAAAAAGGATACCATAAGCCATTAAGTGCAGAGAATGTCTGTATGAGGGGTATAGCTTCACATTTGGCCAGCATATAAATATTTTTCTATATGACAGATTTAGGCTTTGTTCGGGATTACGGGGTAAATCTTATAATTAGCATGAAAGGCCCGCGAGGAAGAGGGGAGTATGAATGGACAGGGTCGACCTGACCCATGATATCTCTCCCCCTCCGCCCTCTGCATGCCTATAGCTTAGCTTATCTGGGTCTGCTAGGGGAATGTTTATGTAGAACTTGATCGTTTCAGAGATGTGCACCACTTAAGCCATCGTGTGACAGTTACATTTTGAATAGGGCTTTTGATAACCGAACGGAAGGGAGAACCTTTAGAAGGGATGCTGAGCTGCTTTTTATGCATGCACGTGTCCGTTCGATCACATTTCGGTTCATCACCGCACGCCATTCAACCTTGTTTTTTAAATGACATGCATGACATCTTTACAAGGAACCAGTGACTACATTAAGATACATGTTTTGGATTGTATGAATGAATACACTCAGCCTCCAAGTGAAACACTTTTTTTTCCTCACGTGATCAATCATAACCAAGAACGCTGCAACAGTAAGTGCCCAATGTCAGGGCTGCATGCGAAGTGAACCCCTTGTTTGGTCAGCCCTTGTAACCTATTGAATAAGTCAGCCTCTGCGAACAGGTTTTGACAGCTCCTCAGGGTGAAACGCTGTTTGTGGTTTGTTTGCTGCCACCACGCAACCGTACACCCAACCCTCCAACCTTGTGGTGTTATTTACTCTGCTGACAAATCTCCCGGCATTATGCATTCCGCCTCCAAACATTTCACTTCAGCTTTTATTTATTTGACGTATTACTTCAAGTAGTGTAATCTCTATGCGGGAGTCCTCTACACAGAGTCCTGTTTAGTTTCTTTTTTCTTCTCTCTCAGTATTTTCACTGTATTAGTCATGTCATTGTAGTTGTTACATAAGGGACACGATGGCGGAATCTCAAACACCAGCTGCCACCAGCAGCAGAATGACAATGAGAGCCAACCCCACAAAAGGTCTGTCAGACTCCTCTCCCTGTGTATGGAAATCTATTTGGATCACCTTGATATTAATTAGCTTGGTGTTAGTCTTTAGTATCGATTCCAGTCACGCTTCGCGCACGCCATTCCAGGGTTCGGTAATTAGAAATTATTTGGGAGACAGTGCTATGTGTCCATGGGCTTGGTTCTTCGAGGTGTGTGTGTCGTGTGTAAGTGCAGCCTATAGACTTGTATGCACCGTCATGCCTCAGGCCGCCCACTCTGTCTTAGCTCCTGCGCTGTCTTGGTGTTGCCAAAGTGGCGAGACCCTTCCTCTTATTTCCCTCCAGTCAAAGCAGGAGGAGGGCTTCAAAGCTCGCCTGCGGAATCCCTCAGTGACAACTAATATGGCCGCACCTGACTTTCATCACTTAATGCACACAGAGAGAACTCAATCTCCCTAAAGAGTAGCTGCCTGTAGGTGAAGTGGTGGACGGTAAGGGTTCTCTGGCACTATGAAGAGGTCTTCATTGTGTTAAAGGCTTATGGCAGTCCAATGGGTGTAGGGATGGGCGGTAGTGTATAGAGTATCTGGTCATTTTCAGAATTGATGCACTTAACATTATAAATATTGACCTCCATGACATTTCTGGCATCTACCGGTATACATACTTTAATTTCCAACTTGAACAACATGCCATGAGATGTTCCCTGTTTGAAATTGGACTCAGTTAGTTCGATACATATTTATAAGTTGCAGGTTTTGGGTATATCAAAGCTTGGACGATCCACAGTAGACCCCAAGGTGAAAATTAGGCGTGTTAAATACGCGAATGGATTATGCAAATTGAAGATCAATCGAGTTCTTCCTTGTTTTCCTGGAGAAAAAAATATAAAGTGAACAGTTTCCCGAGCCCTTTTCATATCCAAGATGAGTTTGGAAGGAGTAAGCAGGGGTTCTCGATCCCCTCCAGCAGGTAACAAGGCTGTTTTCTATACATGGACAGGTGGATGTTTTAAGATAGGCGCAACGTTGCGGTGTGATGTTGAATTCTGCTTTGAGCCGTGCCCAGGTAGGATGATGCTGTTAAAAATGCAGCTCGCGATTTGAAGTCGTCCATATCTCACACACAGAAAAAGGCTAACATCTGTTTCCTTTTCAATTCATCCCTCCCTACCCCTCCCCTCCCAAAGTCATAGTTTGGAGTCGCATGCCTGCTATTCATAGATTAAATACTTTGACAAGCTTAACTTGAAACTTGCCTCTCTTCTCCAATTCCCTCGATGTTTGGCTAATTTCAGTTTTCGTAAGCATATGGTTAACATAATCATACACACTCCCTCTACATGCAGGCCCCTCCCCTGGTCCCAGATTTATATTTATAAAAATAAATAAACTGAAATAGTAATTTACATAAGTATTCAGACCCTTTACTTAGTACTTTGTTGAAGCACCTTTGGCAGCGATTACAGCCTTGAGTCTGCTTGGGTATGACGCTAGAAGGTTGGCACTCCTGTGTTTGGGGAGTTTCTCCTAGTCTTCTCTGAAGATCCTCTCAAGCTCTGTCAGGTTGGATGGGGAGCGTCGCTGCACAGCTATTTTCAGGTCTCTCCAGAGATGTTCGATCGGGTTCAAGTCCGGGCTCTGGCTGGGCCAATCGAGGACATTCCGAAGCCACTCCTGCGTTGTCTTGGCTGTAAGCTTAGGTTCGTTGTCCTGTTAGACTGGGGTGAAGGTTCACCTTCCGAGGTCCAAAGCTCTCTGGATCAGGTTTTCATCAAGGATCTCTCTATATTTTGCTCCGTTCATCTTTGCCTAGATCCTGACTAGTCTCCCAGTCCCTGCCGCTGAAAAACATCCCCACAGCATGATGCTGTCACCACCATGCTTCACCGTAGGGATGGTGCCAGGTTTCCTCCAGATGTGACGCTTGGCATTCAGGCCAAAGAGTTCAATCTTGGTTTCATCAGACCGGAGAATATTGTTTCTCATGGTCTGAGAGTCTTTGGGTGCCTTTACAAAAACGTTATTTTTTTGTATTTGTAAACTCAGGTTCCCTTTAAAATAGAGAAAATCATAAAGGGGCAAATACTTTTTCACGGCAAATTTGATGTTCATTTCTCTACCATACGCCGCCTCCAACATAATTTTAGAGAATTTGGCAGTACGTCCAACTGGCTTCACAATGTCTAACAACACCAGCCCAGGACCTCCACATCCGGCTTCTTCACTTTCAGGATCATCTGAGAACAGCCACCCGGACAGCTGATTAAACTGCGGAGTGTTTCTGTCTGCAATAAAGCCCTTTTGTGGGGAAACACTCATTCTGATTGGCTGGGCCTGGCTCCCCAGTGGGTGGGCCTATGTCCTCCCAGGCCCACTGATGGCTGCGCCCCAGCCCAGTCATGTGAAATCCATAGATTAGGGCCTAATTTATTTATTTCAATTGACTGATTTCCTTATATAAGTAAAATCTTTGAAATTGTTGCATGTTGCGTATTGATACTTAATCTAAACAATCTGAAGAAATGAACTTATTGATAGAAATTATATATTGCTTACATCAAATGTTCACTATTTATTGAAAGCATTAACTAAAGTTTCTTCACTTTTAAAACTGTTGCTTGCCTGCAGCTTCTTTGGCTGAAGCATGAGGATGGGCGTTTTGTCTCCCTGTGCAGGATTATGGTTTTGGAACTGGTTTAAAGACTGCAGAGAGAGGAGAGGAGAAGAGGGGGATGGAAGGATTGGATCAAACGGAAGACAAGGAAAGGGAGGGAGAGAGGAAGGAGAGGTGTTTTGTTGCTCGGGAAACATTCCATCTCTCCATCCCCTTGTCTTCTTTTCATGCTTGAAGGTCAGGACAAATAATCGATAGTAGAAAAAGAGCTGCCGGTCCCCCAATCTATTGTGTCTTCCTCTCTGTCCCCATTGGCAATTAAAGGCCTCGGAGTCATTAATGTTCAAGTAGTCTGGAAACCCCTTAGCATTGTTCCCACTGAATGAGAGGAAATCCAATGCAGGGTGAGATTTGCTATGCACAGGTCATGACATTGACTGGAAAATGATGTAGGTGATTCAGAGCAGCAGTGATGTGCACACACACACACACACACACACACACACACATGCACACAAATGAATTATCAAATGAGTGACATACCACGTCTATTTGAATTGTTTGGCTCTGGGTTAGTGTGTCATGTAAGCTTAGTTTCGGGCTTTCTAAGTTCTGAATAAGCAATCTATCTGCTTTATCTCCCGTCCTTACATCATCCACTTACCTCTGATCGAGAGCCACTGTAACCCTCTCCACATCTTCTGT